>NW_024429205.1:3955000-4567500 GCF_017639785.1 Mesocricetus auratus
ATTCCCCTTCATTACTTCCCCTTATGTGACTGTGAAGCTACCTATGATCTTGGGGGCTCAAGGCAGTGGGGAATGAGACTCTAAGGTGACCTGCAGCCTTAGCAGCCTACACTGCACAGTCTGAAGTAGATGGTCTTACATCTGCCACTTTCCAACCAGGAAGGTCTTTCAGGAACATGTGTTCCTCCAATGGCAGCTTGTCCTGGAACTCCCACAGAAGTGAGTCCTGCGGGGCAGTGTCTTAGGGTTTTATCATTGTGAAGAGACACCATAACCACAACAATTCTTATAAAGAGAAACGTTTAATTGGGGCTGGCTTACAGTTCAGAGGTTTAGTCCATTGTCATCATGGCAGGAAGTGTGGTGTCATGCAGGCAGACATGGTGCTGGAGAGGTACAGGAAGTGAATGCCACACTGGGAGTGTGTGGCTTGAGCTTTTGAGACCTCAAAGCCCAGCCCCCAGTGACACACTTCCTCCAACAAAGCCACACCTCCTAATAGTGCCACAACCTGTGGCCAAGCATTCAAACACAAGAGTCTATGAGGACCCTTCTTTCAGAACCCAATCAGAGGGTGGGACCTTAGCATGCAACGTGGCCATCCAGATTGACCTGTATTACGTTTAGTCTTCCTGCCTGCTGCCTGGGCCCTGCTGAGCTGTCTAAACCCCCAAATAACTCATAGAATGCTATATTAATTATGAAGCTGTTGGCCGTTTGCTATGATTTCTTATCAACTAGCTCTGACATAAGTATTTAACCCATAATCTCTAGTCTGAATATTTCCATGTGGTCTTCGCTTACCGGAAACAGGGTCAGGATCTCATACTCCTCTGGCTTCCTACTTCGTGACTGACTGTGCCTCTCTTTTCCAGAATCCTTCTTGACTCTTAGTCCTACCTGTCTTGCTTCCCTATTGGCCAGCAGTGCTTTATTCAACAACCAATAAGATAAGCACATACACAGGACTTCCTCCATCATCTCCTCTTAGAAAAGAAAAGAAAGGTTTTAACTTTAACATAGTCAAATTATATATAACAGAACAGTTATCAAGTAAGAACTATAGTTACCATATTTTATCCATTAACATTTAGTAAGATTGAAAGAAAATATCATCTATCCTATCTTTGTGAGTCTAAAGTCTTATATGTAGCTTATCTTTCATCATAACTAAGGAAAACCATAATTATAACTATCTGTCTTCAACTCCATCAAAGACCACAAAAAGATAATATATAAACACTAGAATTGACAGAGACATCTTACTGCCTGGACAGTCACCCGAAGTTCCTCTGTAACGTTGGAGCATCCATCTTCAGCACATAGGCCACAGTGTGTCTGGCAGACTTCTCAGTGAAGCAGGAGTTTTAAACTGTCCATCTCCATTGGCAGTCTGTCAGTCATTTTTCCGTGTCCTGCAGAAAGTCCAACAGACTCTTCCATAAAGCAGGAACTTTTTAAGATTATCCGTGTTCAGCAGTCACTTTTCTATGGGTCCTGCATGTTCAGATTACATTGCAACAGTCAAACAGTCTAGACAAGAGCATTTCTTGCCCAAATGGCCAATCTTGCCATGTTGAAAGCAAACTCCATAACGAGTTTCTTCGATGCCCATTTTCCTCTCAGATGTAATTGGTGTGCCGGGAGCAGACATTTCTCATTGTCAAGAAAAGCCCTAAACCATTTTAAATGCCATTTTCTGAAGGTCTTTGAAAGGTTTGAAGACTATCTACCTATTTCAAATATATCTCTGTATATCTAGAAAACCTAACTAACCTAACTATAAGTTTTGACTATTATAGGTAACTATCTATAGTCTGTGCTTAATTATACATTATAATTTTAAAAGATCAATATAAACACAATACTTAATCAAGAGGAGAAATATACATATCACAAAATTGACCTTAAATTTGTATTAATAAATTAAAATCCATACCAATACAAAAGTTTTCGCTTTCATACCATAATCCCCTTTTACCTTTAAAAAGAGGTTAGTTGTGATCATTAGCTAATTATAAGCAACCCATTTAAATGAAAAAAATTATAAACATTATTTGGGAAATTGGGAATTGTTCATTCCAAACTACTTCCTGCTGTTAGGGGGTGCTGTCCATACCATGGGGATCATGACAAAACACAGAACTGGCCAAAGTCCTTGTTTTTGTAGTCCATAAGGCTGCATCATCTCAGCTGTTTGAGATGTTGAATCACTTGGGCCATTGCTTCCGGGGGTCTTGGTTCATCAAACCACAGAAGCCTGGAAGGAATCCACAGCTTTCCATTTTCTGTGGAAACATAAACAAAAACTCTTTTCCCAAGTAGCCTGTCTTTATATATAAATTTAGAAGTCAAAGCATTTTCGAAATATATAAGTTGGATTAATTCAGAAGCATTTATAATCAAGTATATTTCTGCAGTTGTTCCTTCCTTAGCCACTGAACAACTGAAAAACACATTAGCATACAGTATCCAGACTCCCTGTGTATTTTCCATCTTTACATGGCTTATATTACTCTATTTCTTTTACTTTTACTTTTACCTTTTACTTTTTTGAGACAGGGTTTCTCTGTACTTTGACTGCCCTTGAACTTCCTCTGTACACCAGGCTGGCCTTGAACTCACAGAGATCTGCCTGCCTCTGCCTCCTGAGTGCTGGGATTAAAGGCGTGTGCCACCACAGCCAGCTACTTGTTTCTTTTACTCTCCCAAGTCTACCTATATTTTTAAACACAATATAAACCTTTCCAAGGTTTTACTTCATCTGAATCTGACTTTACTGTAAAACTTTATGTTTTTCTGACCATATGTCTTATATAGGCTAAAGAACATTGCTAAAATTAAAGTGGAAACAGCCATTGGCTTTACAACGTGGCGGGCATAAGTTTAATGCCAGCTCACTGCCCTAACTGGCAGCAGCATGGTGCCGGCTTGGAGATGTGGTCACTGCCACTGCCAGCTGCCTGTACACACCATTCAACTGTTAGCAGAGCCTCTTAAAAGAGCCTTGCAGTTTTCTCTTTTCTTTCTTTCTTTCTTTCTTTCTTTCTTTCTTTCTTTCTTTCTTTCTTTCTTTCTTTCTTTCTTTTTTCTGCTTATGCTGAGTCAGGAAGACTCCCTTAAGGGAACCGTGTGAGTCTCTGCTTGTCTCTAGCAAAACAGAATCACCAGAGAAAAATGCTGCTACCAAGAAGCTGCTTTTGCCTCTGTTTTTTTGATTGTAAAATCCCTTTTTAAGCTTTTGTTAAGGTTTAAGTGGAAGTTCTTAATACCCACATTGCCAGTGCCTAGGTCCCAGAGCCCTGCCAACCCAAATGAACACACAGGAAACTATATTAATTATGAAGCTGTTGGCCGTTTGCTATGATTTCTTATCAACTAGCTCTGACTTAAGTATTTAACCCATAATTGCTAGTCTGAATATTTACATGTGGTCTTCGCTTACCAGAGAATAGGGTCTCGACCTCTTACTCCTCTGGCTTCCTACATCGTGACTGTGCCACTCTTTTCCAGAATCCTTCTCGACTCCTAGTCCCACCTGTCTTGCTTCCCTATTGGACAACAGTGCTTTATTCAACAACCAATAAGATATGCACATACACAGGACTTCCCCCATCAGACCTGCACCCCAAACCTATGCACTGAACCAAGTGAACAGGGAGACTAACGGGGTCCCCATGGACTCCTCAGCACCAGGGTACTGGAAAGAGCCATAGCTGTGGAAGATATAAGGGCAAAACCAGTCAAGAAGAGGTGGGTGGGAGGCCTAGTTGTGCCAACATCTAAACAGAAAGCTGCTGATTTGGGCTGAGAACCTGCCAACAAGGAAGAGCTGGGCATCTCTGACTTCTCTGTATTTCTTTCCTCAAAGGGTCAAAGGGCAACCGTATACAGTTAAACAGTGGGACAGGAGCCGTCTCCCTGGTATAGTGTGCTTTCAGCCATGGTTTTGTGCTTTGGTAACAACTGATGTATGCCATTCTCCTGCATAACAAATATCCAAGAGCTATAAAACCACGATGGAAAACGTGGGGCATCAGCACCTCAGGACCCTTAGGGTAGCTCATCAACGAAAGGGCACCACGGTCACTTGATGGCTCTGTGGAGAGACTGGCAAAGGGTCAAGGGTCAGCTTTGTATCCACCAATAAAGCATGCAGAAGTAGAGATGCTTAAAAAGATAATCAGAAATCATTTTTAATAGTTTATCTTTGATTTTTACAATAATTCTATCATGACAACACTGCCTTTAGTATCTGTGACATAGGTGAATACCACTACTCCTGGGTTATTAGGATGGAATTGGTCTCATGTATGTTAATAAGTACTGCACATCAAGGTAAAAGCTTGAAGCAGAGACCATGAGGACTGCCGCTTACTGCTTTGTTCCCCCTGACTTGCTTAGCATTTTTTCTTATACAGCTCAGGATAAGAGCTGTATATCTGCCCAGGAGTGACACCACCCCCAGTGGACTGTACCCTCCCGCATTAATTATCAATCAAGAAAATGTCTTAATTACATGCCCACTGGCCACTCTGTCAGAGGCACTCCCCCCAGGGATGTCCAGGCTTGTGTGGGGTAGACGGAAATTAACCAGCACTCCATCTAAGACACAGCCCTAGTTCACTTTGACATGGTTGCCTTTGTGTATTGCTTTTTCAGTTGCCAAGTTCCTCTCATTGAGGAAACATAAGCATGCCCCATCATTTATGGAGACACCAACACTTCCTGAAAGAGGACCCCGGCTTCCAGGCAAAACAGACGAGCAGACAGACAGATAGAAGATAGGTCGATCGAGATAGATAGATAGATAGATAGATAGTAGACAGATGTATAGATGAATGGTATAATAGATTCTCAGTTGGTAGATGATGATAGATGAATGATAGAAGATAGATAAATAGTAGATAGATGAATAGACAGATAGATGATAGATAGATAGATAGATAGACAGATAGATAATAGAAGATGTATAGATGGATGGTATAGTAGATTTTCATTTGGTAGATGATGATAGATGGATGATAGAGAGATAGATAAATAGATGGATAGATAGATAGTAGGTGGATGAATAGACAGACAGAAAATGCATAGATAGATAGTAGGTAGATAAATAGATAGAAGATAGATGGATAGATAGATAGACAGATAATAGATAGATGAATAAATGGATGATATAATAGACTCAATTGGTAGATGATGATAGACAGACAGACAGACAGATAGATAGATATCACAGGGCTAAAGCAATGACTCAGCTGTTAAGAATACTGGCTGCTCTTGCTGGGGGCCCAGTTCAATTTCTAGCACCACAGGATGGTTTACAAATGTCTGTAACTCCAGTTCCAGGAAATCCAACGCCTTCCCTCTTCTGGTCTCTGAGGGCACCAGGCACATGGTCCACATAGAGATACACAGTCAAAACACCCATACACATAACGTAAAAATTAAAAACAGCTTTTCATACCTAATTCTAGGGATCAAATTTTAAAACTATGATAACATGGAAAGCTAGTCTGTATACAATGTAAAGGGAGTTGCATTTTCCTAAGTATAAATGACTAATGTGGGTGACATCAATCAATACAGACATATGCAAGAGATGGTAGGAATAGGGGAGGGACGCTACATATAACAACGGTCAGCTGCTAGTGACACTCACTCTAAGTGAGTGACACAGAAGTGGGCATCCCGGTACAGCGGCCCTCAGGAAGTTTCCGCCTTCTCACTTAAACTGGACCCAATCAAGAATCAATCTGGCTACAGAGAATCAAAGGACAGACTGCATAGCCCACTTTCAAGACAGAAACCACATGATCTAATCTAGATTTTGCACATGAAAAACAATTAAATGAAAAATAATTACTGACAAAGATTGGAAGGTCTTAGGCCTCATATACCTCTGCCTGTATTCTCCGCACTTAGCAAGAAGCTAGCTAATGCAGAGGAGTGTGGAGCAGTGGGTGACCCCTCTTGTGAGTCCTGGTTCTGAGTCTCCCTCATCTCTCCCACATAGACTCTGATGAGAAAGTCCTCAGGGTCAGGCATTCCCTTCCATTTTTCCTGTTCGCCAAACCTGGTTCCCAGTTTCCCATCTTTAAAGAAGATTCCTTCACTAAGTGTTGTCTTTTCCACTCATTTATATGACTGCACGACCTTTTTCAAGCTCACAACCTTGGTAGTATGCTGTGATTACCTCTTGGTCTTAGGTGCATAGGTGTACTAGCTGCTCCCTAACCACTGCCCAGAATATATTTTATATAGTTCTAGGGGAGAAATTCAATAACAAAATTTGCATTTATTTATTTACTTTTTTTTGAGATATGGTAATGCTTTGTAGCCCAGGATGCCTGGAAATCACACCACAGCCCAAGCTGTTCTGCAACTCACAGCAATTCTCCTACCTCAGTTTCTGAAGTGCTGAGATCACAGGCATGAGCCTCATTGTACTGCCTTTACACTCATAAATTTTCAGCTTCTGACCAGTTGATGAAGGTTAAACAGATGTGCTGTGGTATGGTATGCAGCGACTGTCTCACCTTCACAGGAGTGAATCTCAAGAGAATGGGGCAGGGGTGGGGGGTGGGGAGAGAGCATTTGCCCCTCTGAGAGGACTGCTCATGAGTGACTCACTGGCAAGACAGCATGAGCATCCTATCCTATGTGGTTCTGTGATGCTGGCACCATGAATCTCAGTTGGCTGTTTTGTGGGAAAGATTAGCCTTTAGAGACAGCAAGGGGTGGGGGAGCCTGGGCTAGGTCCTTACTTTTACTGGCATGTCTGGCATGTCTTATTTTCTCTTAGCTTGTCCTTCCTTTATCTCTATAAAGACAGCCCTTGAAAGATGATCAGCCAGTCTTATCAACTGGAAGCAAAAACACATAATTTACCATTTAAAAAAAAAGTAACCTAAGCTTGATCCCTCACTGCCCTGTGATGTAAATTTTGCAAATAGGCATAGAAATCATATTGTGACTGCTCTATTTCGATGGTCAACTGGGCTTCAGTGAGAGCTATATTTTTGTTGCTATTAAGGTTGGTTATTTTTATTTTGGTTTGTAAAGGGTTTAATAATCTTCAGGATGAAAGTCATTGTGTAATGATTATTATTGCTATTTTTAATACATTTTAGTACTTAACTTTTTAAAACACCCTGGTAAAAGTAATTCATTTAGTTTCTGACACGGAGAAACACTAACATATTAGTATAGTCATAAATGTGTTGTGCCATAGTTAAAGGGTTAGCTAGCACTGGAAGCATGATGGAGGCCAGACAGGAGGTAGGAACATATGATGGGTAACAGCAGAGAGTGGACATCCTGGGTGCCCACATAATTCTTCTTGGATACCTCTAGGTATCCCTCCAGATCCTGGGAAACAGCAAGCACCCTATCTATGTGAAGATCTGCCTGATGCTGAATAGGACTCTCTGAAGTATTTGGCTTTCCCATTAGTAAGATTCAAACGATGCTAATAAAATATTTACTAGCTATTACTCTTCTTGACCCACTAGCAGAGTTCACTAATGGACTCAGGCTTCCTAAGAGGAAAGCTATTTCTTCAGCGTCTAGACCAGCAGCTTCCACACAGGCACGTCTGTAGTCCCAGAGATCCCGAGTCCCAGTGTCATATCTGGTACCGAACTAAACGCCTCGTCTTCCTGCACTACACTCTCCACCTCCACGTCCTCACCAGTGGTAGAAATTATCTCCAGTTAGAGACTAGAAGACACATGTATCGTGTAGTTGACAGTCAGCAAGGCTGCAGGACCTGGCTTGCAAACAGAGGGGAAGGAAGAAGTTGAGGCCAAGTCAGCACCACCATGCTGATGGTGGTTGAGCAAACAGCCCTCGGAGGCCACCCAGGCAGTTGCACTGGGGACTCTCCTGCTGTCTTTGAAGCCGTGAACATGGAAAGGGCGACCACTGTGTCTAATCACTACCTCAAAGCTCCCTCCTCACTTCTGAACTGAGGTGTGGGACAGAGTCTTCTCCTGGGCTATGATCTTTGAGTTTTAGTTTCCATAAGATGAGGCGGGTGCGACCCCTCTTCTGGGGCTCAGCCCTTCCAAGGTGGGAAGTTTCTTAAGGACAGGGAGCAGAGGAGGCCAAGTCGGAAAGAATAAAACTACAAGCAGACAGGTGCCACTTGTCATTTGTATCTGTGTGTACGAGCTGCGCACTCTCAGGAGGCCAGACACGTGTGGTGTGCACTGTTAAACCCCAGGCTCTTGTACCAACTTCCTAACATCTATGAAAAGGGTTTCGCTCTTTCCCTCTAACCCTTCTGGAAAATCATTCAGGAAACTCTGTTTATTATTTGAGTCAGAATGAAACCGTATGTACATTGATAGTTTTCTTTTGTATTGTTTTACATTACAAAGGATTTTAGACTATGGGAAATGGTGAGGTCAAAACCAGGAAGGCACACACAATTAGAAGCTTAGAATCGGGCACTATGAAATGTGGATGTAGGAGCTGGAGAGATGGCTCAGGGATTAAGAAGGACTTGAGTTTGGGTCTCAGTATCCATGCATGGAGACTCACACCCAAACCACATGCAATTCCATCTCCAGTGGATTCTAATGCCCCCTTTTGGCCTCCACAGACACCTGCACTCTCATGCCTATAACCACACGGACCATGTCCTTTTCCTCTTTTCCTCCCAGTTCCCCAGCAGCAACCATGGTAATAGCATCAGAGAAGAAGGCTCCGCCAAGGAACTAGGGAACTAGGGAGATACTAAGAGCTTGGACAACGTTCTACGTGAAATTTGGGACCCAATCACGAAGCCACTGCACAATGCTCCCCATTAATCAGGGACACACATTCTCCAGGGAGCAGATTCTTGGGGAAAGTTGAGGAAATCTAAGCTGAGCTGAGTTCAGAGAACATGGATGTGGAGCTAAGGTCACATCAAGATTAACACATGATTAGCATGAAGTCCATTGGCAAAGAAAGACCAGAAACCCATTCTCTATCTGGGCTACATACAGCCAACAGGGCATGCACACGAGTCTGGTGGCCTAGCCCTTTCAAGCAAATGACCGTCCCTGCTCAGTAACCTACTCCCGATCTCAGAGATGTTTCCTCTTTGTTATACACAGTCTCTGTTTTCACTGTCTGACCACGTGTCCTTGGTACAACTCTTTGTCCTGGGACACAAGAACCTGGGAACTTTGGCATTAGACCTGGAACTGATGGTCACCTCCAACACATTTCCCTCAGAGTTAACATACATCTCTGTGATGCCTGAGGTGTCACAGGAATGACCTGCATTGTGCAGACAAGTGACAGCAGCAGCCGGGTTGAGGTGGCTGGCCGGGGGAGGGGTCACATTTCTGTCCTCACGGCAGCATCTCCAGAGGTACTATATGAAAATCTTCACCCAGAGAAGCAGATTCATGAATAAACAAACCACACCACAGAAGGATTGAGTGTGGCTGCAGTCACACTTCTTATGATACAGTATTTACCTTATTGCCCTCTTCAACACATTTTTTTCCTCTTTTGTGAAAATGACAGCCCTTTTTAAAGTGCACAATTCTTCTTAAATTTTAACTCAAAGAGGTACGAAGGAAAAGGTGTTAAGTGGAATGAAACGAAAGAAGTCCCAAGGCCACCACGGGGAAAGGCATATCCAGGTCCTCATCTAATGAGTGCGGTGCAGAGCAGTGAGAGCTCAAAGGAAATGGAACTTCAAGTCATACCCCAGGCTGGCTCACCTTTACAGCCCCACCCCCATCCCATCTCCCACCCCCTCGCCCCCAAACTTTGTTATCGTTGGGAAAACCAACCTGTGTTAACAGGCTTGGTGCTTCCGAGGAAGACTGTTACACCATAGAGCTGAGCCTGGGGAGCCTAGCACTCCCAGTAGGACCTGTTTGTTTCTTTGGGAGCACTCAGTTGCTGGAGGCCTGGGGAGAGTCTCAGAGTTGGCTTCAAGTCTTCCTTCCCTAGTTTTTTCTGTCAGGAGCTAGACTTCAGCAGGACGAAATAAAAACACTGCATTTCCTCTAATGCCAAGTGAGTTCCCTAGGGTATCACTGAGTTAGTGTTGGGTCTTGGTGTTCTATTTCGGCTCACTGAGCATAGCTTTCAAGGAGTAAGTGGGTCTCTCAAACAAGTCTGCCTCTTTACCCCCAGAACAGTTGCCAGAATGGGGAGTGCTTCACGTGGAAGTGTGTGTGGGGAGGGGAGGTTACTCTGGAGCTGACGAAGAGTTGTAAATTAGTCATAGCTGACCCTTGTGTGGCATTCTAAACTACTTAAGGCCACTGAGTTGAATATTTAGAAGGTGACTAAACTGTCAGTTACACTGCAGTCAAGCTGTTATCTGAGTCCAAGAAGGGCAATGATGTCATTCTTCACTCTCCCTCCCAGCTGCCTGCCTTGTCTTCTCCAGGGAGGTGTTAAATGTGAGGAAAGGGCACAGGAGTTAGGGCTGGCAGGTGACTGAGGTGATGGTCCCTAGTTCACAATCACATGTGCAATGCTTAGAAAAATCATACTGTGACATCTCCCTGGGCCAGATAAAGAAAGCATGGGTTTCCTTTGTGTTGGGTTTTTCTGTCAATTAGAAGGGTATCTGCGGGGATAAGAGCAGGATGTTTGTCCTTAACTCCCAGGAAACACACCTTGAAACCTGAGAGCAGAGAGTGATGAGGGCAGAAACCTCTCTCTCCAAAGAGTCTCTGGCTTTATCATGGAAGGCTATCCTGATGAGAATTAACTGACACTTGCTACTTTTGTTTAAATGCTAAAGGTGTTTACTGAGGAGTCACTCAAAGGGTCAAGAGATTAGTAACCTAGTAGATGGAACCCTTGGAAGCAGGCCTTTTAGGAGAGGTAGCTCACAGCAGGTCTGGGCAGGCACTTGGTAGTCCCCTGAAGGAGGCAACTTGATGCCTGTGTGAGCTGCGAACTCTTTAACCCTAGTACCAGGAATCTCTCCTCTGTGGGTGAGACAAGCCCTTCACTTTTGGCTTCCTCCAGTGTAGAGGGAACTGAGCTCCCCTGAAGTTACCGAAGGAAGACAGACAAGATTAGAAGGCTCAAGACCATCCTTGTGCCCTCCTCCTTCCTATCCTATAATCTCCCCTCCTTTTTTTCTTTTTCTTTCTTTTCTTTTCTTTTTTTTTTTCCTAAGCAGGGTCTGACCATCTGACCCAGAGTGCTGGAACTCTGGATCCCACACCTTCCACTGATGCTATCACATCCAGCTATAACCTTTCAGTAACTTTCTTTTGGGCTTTTATTTTGGAACCCTGAGGACACCATGCTCATCCAGGGAAGCCGAGGCAGGAACCTGGAGGCAGGAGCTGATGCAGAGGCCATGGGGGGGGGTAGTGCTGCTTACTGATTTGCTCCCCATGGATTGATCATTTTGCTTTCTTACTCAAGCCAGGACTATCTGCCCTGGGGTTGTACTGCCCACAGGGGGATGGGTCCTCCCACCCCAACTATCAATCAAGAAAATGCCTCACACACTTCTCCACTCTAATGGAGGAATTTTCTCAGTTGAGATTCCCTCTGCCCAAATGAATCTTTCTTGTGCAACGTTGACGAAAAACTAACCAAGACACAACATGACTGAACAGGTAACATTCCCAGCCTGTATCAGTCTCTTGTCTTTGGTCAACTCAGGAAATACAAAGCACATTCACTTCCTCTTCTCTTCCTTGTGTGTTAAAATTACTACTTTTTGAAAACAAATGAGATATCCGGGTTTTATGAGCGTTGTAAAAAATGGAGAGAATGGAGTGGGGATGGGTGAGAGGAGAGAGCCTTCAATGATAGTCTTTTCTAGAGGTTATAGGTTAGAAGGGCTGGTGATAACTACACATTTGAAGATCTGAATGCCTGATGCTTGACTGTAGAGTTCCCTCAACTGTAGAGCTCCCAGAAAAGGTACATTTATTTTCAGAGCAGGAACACAATAGCAATTTTTCTGATCCCTCTGGCATTGCGGGGTAAATGCCACAGACGAATAAAAAGAAATGTTCACATCCACCTTGTACAGGAGAACTTAGAGCCGTGTATTTGTTTGTTTCTTTGCTTGTTTGTCTACTTTGAGGCAGGGTCTCATTGTATAACTGGATGGAAATTTACATGGCCCAGTGGTACATTTTGTTTGTTTGTTTTTTCTCAAGTCAGGGTCTCTCTGTGTATCTCTGGCTATCCTGGAACTTGATCTGTAGACCAGGCTAGTCTTGAACTCAAGGAAATCTGCCTACCGCTGTCTCCAGAGTGCTGGGATTAAAGGCATGTGCTATTCCAGCCCTGCTCAGTGATAAGTAATTTGAATCCCCAGTAGTGGTTTTCTCCACTGATGCAATAAACAAAATCAAGCTGAATTAATAAAACCAGGTCTAATCTGAATAAAGTACTCCCAGGTGATTGTAGGGGAAGCAAGAAAGAAATCACATGGCAGGTGTATGGACAGGAACTTAAATTCCCTGTAGGCACAGTCATGGGTCATTAGCAGCTGGGAGTGGGGGAAGCGGCTGGTTGGTGGACTTTGTGAAAGAGCATAGGGTTTGGAGAGGGAAGGGGAGCTGAGGCAGAGCTTCCAAGGGAACACCCAGGATGGGTCTTGAATTCAGACAATCCTGCCAGCTGAGATTATAGGAATAAGTCATCATGCTGGCTCCATTATTGCTAACACTTTTAGAAGTCTCCCCTAGTGTGACACTGTTACACTCACCAAACTGGGAGAAATTAAACATGTGCCAATTACTTCTTCAGAAACAACTTTACTAACTTCAATGAAAATTGTGTAGGTTGACCAGATGTACCACTCCCAAGCATGTACCCTAAGGACTCCATGTCAGCAAAAAACTGTGTCATTCACAAGAGGTGAGCTGAGGAACCAACATGGGTGTCTACCCGCAGAGGGATGGATAAAGAGAATGTCACACACACACACACACACACACACACACACACACACACACACTGGAATGCGTTTTAGAAGAATGAGTGAAACTGGAAGTAATCATGTTGAACAAATTAAACCTGTTTTAGAAAGATCAAAAGTACCATGTTTTCATTCCTTTGTGGATCTTAGAATTTTATAGACACACAAAATCTAGTTTGTGGGGAGATGTCAGTGGGTGTGCTCAACATATTATATACTGTATGGAAAATGTGCTTCTGAAACACTATTCATTGTTGATGGCAGAGTTTCTGTTCTGCCTAGTTCTGCTGTCCTTCTGTCCCAAATAAACACACTGAGACTTATATTAATTATAAACTGATGGCTCTTCAATGTTCTTCCTGTCAACTCTCACTCCTGCCTGCTACCCAACTTCCCCTCCTGGACACTTGTCAGACTCACTTCCACTTCCTGAAATCTGAGTTCTTCCCTGTGTGCTGCAGACTCCTTCCTGTCCTTGGGCAAATGCCCTGAGTGTCTACAAACAGGAAAAGAAGAGCCCCAGGCTTACCTCACTCCCACATTCTCTCAGGTCCCTATTTCAGGCTTTTGATTTCGGGTCATTGAGTTCTTGTGGAGGTGTCTCTGCATACCTGACTCCAGGGTACTTAGAGAGCCTTTTTTTTTTTTTTATGCCATTAACATTCCACTGGATGCCCCAAGGTTAGCCTCTCCTGCTTATCTAGAAAACTCTGCCCTCAGGTCTCCTGCTTTGTTTTCTGTAGGGTCTTTTAAAAGTAGCTTTTATTAGGACTCTGCCTCAGGCTACCTTCCCTTACCCTTCCCACAATTTTGGACCTCCTTCCTCTGCCCCTCTGGTTCCAGAGGCAAACAGCCAATGGCCTGTTCTCCTCCACACCTGCCAACTCCACACTCCATTTAGGAGTGACCTCCTCCAAGTCCTGAAAATTCTGCCTGCCCTTTTGTCCCTGGCCTCCCAAAGTAAAGCAATTCCCCACCTCCCTCTTTACCAAATCCTGTCCCACTCAACTATTAACACAACTGGCAACTTCCACTACCAGGATCCCAGCTGCCACCAGTGGGCACCTCACCCTCAGACAGGCCTTGGCACACTCATGGCAAGGTCCCAGACCTGCTAGCAATCTCAGATCCTACACAGGATTCCCCTCGAGCCCTTGTTTGTTCTGGACCCTTCTTCCTCAGCCTGAAGAGATAGACTTGGAACTGAAACCTGGCCAGAGTGTGCAGAACTTCAGTCTTCCCTCCCCTGCTGTTCCTCCCCCACCCCCCACCCCATCTCCTTTAGCTCCTGTTTTGCTTCTTCCTGGAAGGTTGGGAGAGCTAGCCCTGCCCTTGTACATGCTAGGCAAACCATTTGCCACTGTTGTAGAGGTCCACCCCAAAGCCAAGATCAAGTTCTCATGCACCAGAAGAGTCTCTCCCCAGAAATACAGTCTTTGCCAGACTAAATTCTAAAATAAAGTCTTTGCCGCAGCTAAATAACTGTGCATCTCTTCTCTGGTGTGAAACAAAGTCACAGACAGCAATGTCTGTGTGGCTAGTTTGGCTCAGCTCAGGACCCTCTGCTGACACATGGGAGCTGTCTCCCTTGAACCTCTCCAGCCCCTTTTCTCCTTGCTCCAGGGAACTCTGGGAGGGGAAGCCCCTGTTACCTTTAGAAGCCTCTGCCAGGTAACGATTCCCCATTGCAAAGCTAGATCTGTGAGCTGGGTAGATCAGTGCTGGATTTGGGCTTGCTTGGCAGTTGTTGTAAATCACGGTCAGGCTGAGCATAAATGCAGGCTTTCTTTCCCAAATCCCCGCCCTCCCTGGGCACACAAGCCAAAACAAGATGTGAGGGTTTTCTCTTCCTTTCCACCGGGGCAAAGCTCCTTCAGTGGTTAGACTTTTGGTATGTGAACACACCCAAGGAAGTCCAGGCTTCATGTACCTCTGTACACCCCCCCCATCACTGAGCCCCTGGGGGATTTTGCAAACACTGTCTTTCCGAACTGTCATTGTCGGTCCAACACAGGGCTTTGTTTCATCCGCTAACAGTGTTTCCTATCTCACTATTCAAATATAGACAGCTATGCATGGGAATGTTATTATTAACAATGAAACTAGTCATTAGCAGCATGAAGTTTCCTCCTGACCCTGCCCCCATCCCTGGAGATGAGGAGCACCTACACTCAGATCCCAGTGATGAGGGCCCAAGAGGCCATCCTGTGCTGAGTCTCAGGCAGTGCTTTCTCTGGTGCTCAAGGCAAACTTATTTGATCCATGGCTCAGCCAAGATGGGAGGGGCCAGGGACAAAGATTTACTGGGGAAGGGGTAATGGACAATGACTGTACATCCCACCACACGAACATTCCTGCACCTGGAAGATGCTCCTGTTAACTTGGAGAAGCAGTCTCCAAGGAGCCTGGGTGTGGCGATCTGTACACATCCCTGCTGTGTGGTCTTAGGACTCAAGGGACTTTTCAGAGCCTTTTGCTTTTTAGATTGTTCTTTCTGTGATGTGGGAGTGAGGTGAGGATGAGAGGTCATGCCCTCAGCGCTTGGAAGCTGGCTTAGATCACAGTATGAGCTTCTGGATGGACATCTGTAGCGCATAGGGAAGGGTGGCTTTACAGAGAGACCGTGGGTTCAGAAAGCAGACCTTAATGCCACTTATATCAAAATGATGGTGTGGAGGGAGGCTGCACTCCTTCTGTGTTTGCTGATGACTTGTTTTATAAACAAAGAGCGGACACCTCCTGGGGGGCATTTCACCAAGGAGATTTCCTACATTTTTAGATGGAATTCTAGAGTCAGTTGGACACAGTGACTCTTAACTAGCTTATCTTAAACCTCATTAAAAACCTGTGCTTAGCAAGAGGCTAGACTGGAGGAAGCATTCTCACAAATACCTGGCTGGATTTGAAAGCCGTCTTGTGGGGTTCGGAAAACATCAAAACCCAAAGGATGGTTTCTAAAGGCAAGGGGTTTCCTTAAGACTTCAAAGCACACGGTAATAATTACTTGCTACCAGTCTGGTGCAGGGGAACTTCATGATGAACTAGTGTCACATAGGGGACCAGAAAAACCTCTGGGGGTGAATGTGGTTTTCCTGGTTTCAGACCTCAGCCTTTTACTAGCTAGTCCTGTGACCCTTCTTCTGACATGGCCTCCCTGCTTCTGTGTGAGTGCAACCACCTGAAGATCAAAGTGTGTGTGTGTCGGGGGGGGCAGCCTGCTGTGCCTATCACAGTGTCCACGAGCTCCAATTCCCAGGCCACACTGAGGAGGGGTCAGGATTGTCTTCACTTCTTCCTCTTCCTCCTTCCTCTCTCTGTCTTCCTTTTATCCCCTTTCCCCTCCCCGCTCCATTCTCTTCTTCCCCCTCCCTCCCCTTCCTTCTTTCACTTACTTCCTCCTTTCCTCCCCCACCTCACATTTTTTCCTCTTTCCCCTCTCTCCCCTCTTCCGCTTGCCCTCCCCTGTAAATGGAAATTTCTGTTCCACCAGATCCCACAGCCATTTAGTCCCAAATAAACACACAGAGGCTTATATTAATTATAAACTGTTTGGCCGATGGCTCAGGATGCTCATTGGCCAGCTCTCTCTTAATTATTAACCCATTCTACTAATCTGTGTATTTCCACGTGGTCTTGGCTTACCTGTGATGCTGGAGCCTTTTGCTTTCTCCACAGCTACATGACTGGGGTCTTCATTCGTCTGTGGCAAGCACTTTGACAACAGAGCCCTTTTTTCTGGCCCTGGAGATTAAACTCAAGTCCTCATGTTCAAGTAGCAGGCACTTTACCCAAGGGGTCAGCTTCCCAGCCCAGGGGGTTGAATCTAGGTCTTCATGTATTTTACCAGCTGTGCTGTCCTGGGCCCTTGAGATTGAAAGGCACTTTATCCACTGGATTGCTGTCTGCCACCCCTTTTCATTCTTTACCACTGTTTGCCTGTGAAGTCCTTTCACACACTGGTGTGGGAAACGCCAAGGGTGGGCACCACATCAAAGGGAGTGAATGTGGTACGTGTCGATTGCCTGCATGTCCATTATCTGCAAGTTCATGTGGTTTACAGTGACCTTGGAGAAGCAGCTGCAATAAATGCAGACACCTCGAGGACCTGCAAGGGTTTGGAAGACAGGGAGCTGGAGAGAGGATCTGTGCCCAGTTTTTTTTTTTTTGTTGTTGTTGTTGTTGCTTTTTTTCCCGTTGACTATTTGGGTGAGCTCAAACAAATCTGGTTTACTTTTTTACTTCCAGCAGATGCATGCATTTGTGTGTATGTGTGGGCAGTGTTGGGAGGGGTAGACAAGGTCTAACTCTGGTCCAAGCTGAGCTGGAAGTAATGATCTTTTCACTTCAGCCTCCTGAGAGTTGAGATTACAAGTGCACACCACCACAGCTGGCTTCCCTTTTTTGGTACTGGGGCTCAAACCCAAGCCCTTGTGTATGCCACACAAGCAGCCTACCACTCTGCTCTTTACCATTCGGTGTCTAGAGAACTAACTACAAGCTTCTTTTCAGTTTGCTGGGGTCCTGTCAAGGTTCTGTGATCATCTACAGGCATCCACACAGGAAATGATATCATCCAATTTCTGCAAGGACCCACCCTGGTCAGAAATTACCCTGGCATTCATTTCCTGTTCCTCACTCAGTGGAACTCACTCTTCAACTCTCCTTTTATGTCTGTGGAATGGGTGGGTCATTTACAAACGAAGCACTTACTTCGAAGCAGCACAAAGTGTCAATCATGTGCCTCCTGTAACTCTGCTGGAGGGCCCTGATGCTCAGAAGAAGGTGCCAGGATGAGCAGCAGTGAGGACCTTGTGGCTTACCTGGACAGGGGTCCACACGTGGTGTTCAGGTCTGCCTCTCTGAATTACCCGGCTGGGTTCCCTTGGGTGCTGAGTGAAGTGACAGCATCTGGCGTCCTGCAGGGTGTGCTCTGCGTATACCTCTTCCTAGGGCTGTTGCTGCTGGAGAGTTGTCTTTGCTGATGGCCAGTGAAGCTTTCTGTGAGTGTCACAGTTCAGTCACGCACCATGCAGTGGGCAATTTGTACTCAAAGACAGTTTGATAAGAGTGGATCACACGCTGGGTGTTGGTGGCACACGCCTTTAATCCCAGCACTCAGCAGGCGGATCTCTGTGAGTTCCAGGCCAGCTTGGTCTACAGAGCGAGTTCCAGGACAGCCTCCAAAACAATACACAGAAACCCTGTCTTGGAAAAAAAACAACAACAAAAACCCCAAAATGAGTGGATCACAGTGTCTTCCACACATGCCCTCCCACACATATAACACAGAAACATGTGACATGCATGCACACACAGACATAATACCTGCATACTACACTTGTGCAGGCACAAATGTGTGTATATACATATGCAATGCCTACACACATACATACATGCATTCAGAAACATGCATATATATAGACAGGCCACATGTGGACACACATGCATATATATGCATAGACGCATACATACATATATATAATACACATTCATGTATACATGCATGTACAAATACACAGACACATATGTACATCCATGTACACACATATATATACATATACACACTTGCATAGTCATGTACAATACATACACACACTCTGTCCTGTCAGGACACACTCCAGTAACATCTCGGCACAGTACTGAGTGTAGACAGGTAAGGATGACACTTCCTGAGAAAGTGTTTGAGTCTGTACGTGTCTGGTGACTGAGTGCTGGACACACCCCTCCCTCCTTCAGCAAAGTTGTAAAGTGAGGACAGCCTGCCAGCCTTGGTCTGGAGATCCCTTACATTTATAGAGTCATATCTCCCCCTTTCTTTCATCTTGACTTAACTGTGTTTTCCTTTGCCTCTCAAGTCACTTTTAAACCTTGGACTTAGAAGAGGAAAGACTAGGAAGAGGATTGAGGAGACAGCTAACATCCTTCACAGTAAGCTATAAAAAGACCCCGAGAGCCTGAGCCCAGAGACTTAAAAACATATTAATGGAATTTGGGAGCTGAACCTAGTTGAGACAGAACATCTTGTATCTAGATGGGGGTCTCAGGATGACAGAAACCCAGACAGAAAATTCACATCCTTTCACCCAGCCAATCACTCTGTGAATTAAGATGTTGACTTGTCTAAGTCAAGTAGGCTGTGCTTGGCTCACTACAAAGATGGAACCTTCCCATCCAAAGGGTACGTGCAATGTATTTGAAGTCGGTGAGGGTAAGAGTCAAAACAACACTAGAAGCTGGGTGGTGGTGGCGCACGCCTTTAATCCCAGCACTCGGGAGGCAGAGGCAAGCGGATTTCTGTGGGTTTGAGACCAGCCTGGCCTACAAGAGCTAGTTCCCAGGACAGTCTCCAAAGCCACAGAGAAACCCTGTCTCGAAAAACCAATAAAAAATGCTAGGACTTAAAGAAGTATATATCTTGCTGCCCACATTCCCCCTGGATTGAGAAATGTTTCTAGGAGATGTTTGTAAAGGGCTGGTTGGGGGACTGTCCTGAGGTGGAATGGAGAGGGAAAGTTAAATTTCACAACTGAGGAGTAATTGGGGAAATATTAAGATAGAATCAGAACACATCTTAGTAAAGTTCCACAAGCTTGCCCTAACCTCAGACTCTGAGGTTCCCTATCAGTAGCAAGTGGTGATTAAGATGGTCACTAACACATGGCTGCTATGTCATCAGACACAAGTGTTTACTTCAGACAATACTTCCTTTAATCTGGTGCTGCCTGAGTGTGTGGTCAGGCTGCCTTCCAGGGACTCTCACTGACCCAGGCAGATTTGGACCAATAGATTCAGAGTCTTCCTGGGTGGATTTGACCAGGAGATCTACCACTTAGTTCTTAATGGTTTGACTTTGCAATGGTACTTCAGAAGTGAGTGCCCCCCTAGTGATGGGGGAATGCCCTCATGTATGCTGAATATATGTTTCTCTTATTGGTTGATGAATAAAGCTGTTTCAGCCAATAGACATTCAGGCAGGATATATAGGTGGGGCTACCAGACGAGGAGAGTTCTTGGAAGAGGAACACAGGGAGTAAGTTGGGAGGAGACGTCATGTAGCTGCCAAGGAAGAAAGAGACCTGGGCATCACTGGTAAGGCAAGACTACATGGAGATATGTAGATTAATAGGAATGGGTTAATAACTAAGAAAGAGCTAGCCAATAAGAAGCCTGATCCACCAGCCAAACAGTTTATAATTAATATATAGTCTCTGGGTGTTTATTTGAGACTGGGCAGGACAGAAACTTCTGTCTACACCCGAGGCTGGATTGAGAGGATCTGAATTCAGGCTTCTCTGGGTCTGAGGAGCTTTGGTGCTCATGGTTTGATGGAGATAAGGAACACTATCTCACTGACAAAGTGGGTGACACAATGTCCTCAGGAGGGCACCTGTGAACTCTCAGGTTCTTCATATAAACTGCAGGTATTTGTCACCCGTGGGGTTCTAACATTCACTGCGGTAATGCACATGGTCCATAGGTATTCGCTCTGGAAGGCAGTCTTCCTGCAGGGAATTGTGTCTTGTGACCTCACAGGAGGAGTCCTTTAAAAAGAGTAGAAGTCATGCAAAAGTGGTAGCATGGCTGGATGATGGAAAAGAGCAGAGTGAGAAGTACCAGAGTGTGCAGAGGGGGAAGGAGGATACAAGTTCTAACAGTGGTTAGTGGTTATATTGTGGGGGATTCCCAGCAAAGTCCTGTGGGAAGGAAGGAGCCTTGAGCCTGAGAGAGTTATGACTCGGGCTAGCAAGAGGGCCATGCACAGTAGTGTACCTGCTGGTTTTGACAACAAGCTAGAATCATCATAGAGGAGGGATCCTCAATTGAGAAAATGCTTCCATAAGATCCAGCTGTAAGGCATTCCCTTACTTAGTGATTGACAGGGGAGGGTCCAGCCCGTTGTGGGTGATGTCATCTCCGGACTGGCAGTCCACTGAGTTATCTTCCCAGCACCACCTTTAATTAATTAATTAGTCAAGTTGGAGATAGAGGCTCAAGTGGCCTAGGCTAACCTCAGTGTTATGTAACCAAGGATTTCCTTTAACCCCTCTTGCCTCTGTTTCCTGAGTCCTAGTATGACATGCATGTTCTCAGTTTGAGAACAGATCCCTAAAATCACAGTGTCTACTCTGAGACCTTGGGGTTTGGGGAGAAACATTAGCAGAGGTGAGGAAGGTGTGTGGCCACCAAAGGGTAGCTGAGAGTACAATGAATCACACACCCTGGGAACATTCCAGTGTCCCTCAGAAAGACCTATGATTTCTAGTTGAGGACTGAGGGACATGAGGGCTGCTTTCTTCCCCCAGTCTCTGAGACTTGAGAATGAAAAGTGAGGGGATAGGATGAGGTCCTAATAGGGACTTCCAGGGCCCACCTTACAAGAAATGCCTATTTACAAAAGCGTGATTGCACTGAACTTCAGAGTGTTAAACCATGGAGAATTAGAAAAATTCGCACTCTGGGTGCTAACTCTTCCCACTGAGTTCTCATTAGTGATCTTTTAAAGGACACCCCTACTGGGACAATGCCACCATCCATGGAGCCTGAACACTTTTAGGAGTTATTCGGCAAGAGGTGATGTTTAAAGACTAGGGAAATTATGCATTCCCCGCACTACTCTTGGCAGAGTTTCTTCACAGAGGGTGAACAGAACAGTTAACGATGCAAACCTACCCGTTTGTTGGGTCGTCAGTATAGCTCTGGAGCCTGGCTTAGTCATTCAAGTCTTCATCTTAGCTCCAAACCTCATGATTGTGAGCTGATAACACTAGCATGAGTCTAATAACTATGGGAGAAAGGGAGATACGTAGCGGGTAGTCAGTCTTGACTCCAAATCCACATGCTAAAACTAAGGTAACTCCTGCCTACCTGTCTGGACACTCTCCAAGTTCTTCCTGCTGCTATGTAGACCATGCTTAAGTTTTTCTGTGTTTACTTACCCACAACCTTTCATCTTGAAGGCTATCTTGACTCCCAAGTCTATGATCCTATCAGGGCACACACCTGTATGTTTGCTTGAAACTTTAGATGGACCCGGAGCACCCTTAGAAAGGACTATATGATTCGATGTTGCTACCTCATGTTCCCAGCCTCTTATCTTAACATGTCTGAAAGCATTGCATTGGTTGTTCTTTCATTTTCCGTGGGGAAACAGCTTGCATGGTCTCTTTTATCTCCTTCATAGTTTTCAAGCCCCAGTGTGGCTGTGACACTAAGCAGTAGCAGTTCTTAATTCTCTAGGACTATACATTGCCTCTCCAGGCAGAAGGATGGTGTACACGATGAATTCCAGACTTAGTACAGAATTAAGAGTAGATGTGTGCATCGTGTGTGTATCCCAGGATGCTTCTGGGGGCCCAGCCTCTTTGCTCAGTTTTGAGTATTTTGTGGACAGGCAAAATCATCATGGTTCATGTCCCTTACAGCCACTTTGTTTTTATGTTGGGTTTCCCTGGCTTAAATGTGGGCTTAGCTCTGTTTTATCTGTCTTTACCTCATGGTCAACACACTGAAGCCTGATGGGAGGTCTGTGTTTGTTGAATAAATAAACACAGGGATGACTGAAGTGGCTCTACATTCTTCAGGGTTTCTGTTTCCTTATTTTCCTTTTCCAGTTTTAAGTTGCTTTTTTTTTTATCTCTTGTCAAACTAGCTTAATACCCCATTAATTATCATTGTGATTTTATGAGCATAAATACACCAAAAATTAAATCTTTTGTCAAACACATTTGAACTTGTTTTATGTATATTAATTATATATAAATACATATATGCATACACATGCAGCTATATAAGTGCATTATATTTCTATATACATGAATTGGAGCAGTTTTACTGTCTAGCTGAGCAATGGTTGACCTTGGAAGCTAGGTTCCCTCTTGCCTCCCTGAGTGGGTCCTCACCTGATCTCTGCAGCCTCAGTTTACCCTTCTGAGAAAGGGCAGAATTAGGTTGGAGAGTTGGCTCAGTGGGAAGTGCTTGCTATGACAGAATGAGGATCTAAATTCTGTCTTTAGAACCCATATTAAAAAAAAAAAGTAAGGGCTTCGAAGATTGCTCAGTGGTTAAGCATACTTGATACTCTTCCAGAGGACCTGGGTTTGATTCCTAGCCTTTCATAGAGACTCACAACCATCTGTAACTCCAGTTTCAGTATATCCAACTCCCTCTTGACAATGTCACACACACACACACACACACACACACAGAGGCAAAACTCTAATATACATAAAATTGAATAAACAAATCTTTAAATTTTTTTTAAATGTCAAGTATGTTGGCTTGCACTTGTAACCCCAGCTTTGAGGAGGAGAGACAGGGGTACCCCCTTGGCTCTCTGGCTAGTCAACCTGGTTTCATTTGTCAGTCAGAGGCTAGTGAGAGACTGGTCTTTTTGTTCATTTTATTTTAATTTAATTTAATTTTGAGAAAGGGTTTCTTTGTGTAGCTCTGGTTGTCCTGGAATTCATTCTGTAGACCTGGCTGGCCTCAAACTCAGATCTGCCTGCATCTGCCTCCCAAGTGCTGGGATTAAAGACGTGCACTGCCAGGGCCTTTTGAGAGATCCATTCTTGAAAACACAAGGTGTGTGGTGTCTGATAAATGACCTATGACTTCCACACAGGTGCATGAATCATGTGCACATGCACTCAGGAACTAGAATGCACACACACAGAGAAGCACACCTGCAAATTGCAGGATTAAGCCATGTGGTGAGTTTTGAAGTACTTTATAAGGCTCTGGCATTTTCCATGCAATCCTAACTTGGCTTTTGAGCTCAATAGGTGGTTGTAGAGGGTCTGTAGCCCACATGGGATGCTTTTAGATCCACTGTAGTATGAAAATCATGAGCAACCTCCACTTGATGCCAAAAATGTCTTAATTACTCTCTGTCTTTGAAAATATTCTTCCCAGTGGACACATATTGGCGGGGGCTGCTAGAGGTAGGAAGCCAGGGAGAGAGGGTGAGCAGATGATGTTCTCAAAGCCCTGTGTCTTACATGCAATTATTTTCTGTTGGTTCATGCAATTTTATCCCCTAAACCTGTTTCTCTAATTAAGCAAAGAATCCTTTTGGCAAATACAGACCAGGCAAAAATGAGAAATAATCAACATAAAACTGCAACCTGAATGTGCAGTGCGGGCTGGGGAAGTTGGGGGCCACACACAGGTGTGTCTTTCTACCAGAAACAAGAGGTTGTCTCTGCAGCTGCACACAGTCTTCAGCTTGGTGTGCCTATTAGAGCTAAGCCATCTACCCCAGATGATTAGCATTGACTATTCAGCAAGCAAGACTCTCACTGGCTTTTTTTTTCTGTTTTAAGGACCAGTAAACCACAAAAAGTCAGGTATGGATGAAAAGTAGAATAGGATGCGGGAGACACTGAATAGCGGTTTTTATTTGCCTAGAGCAGTTTCTATGATATTTATCTTTTTATTGGTAAAATAATATCTATTATTCTTTTAGAGACTCCCGTGGAGCTTATCAGCTTACCCTCCCAGTGGCTTCCCTTCTTACTATCTCTTGTCTCCTTGATGCTCTGATTTTCCCTGAACTTTGACCTTCTTTGGAGGTTCCATTCTTCTGCTCCCATCAGCCTCTCTCTAACATGGTCCCACCTACATCCACTGTGCTGCCTCTTCCAGAGCTTGGCTTCATCTCATTGGAGGCCTCCTGTCTTGCAGTGGGTACACAAAGAGCTCAATGAAGCCCCAGGAATGGGTGTTGGAGCTAGGCAATGCTGTGGTTCAGCCTTGACTCCCAAGTCCTTAGGCTTGGGCTTGGGCATGCCACATCAAGCCAGCAATGCAACGGCTAAGAGAAAAATCCCCATATATATATACATCACCATGAGGACAGCTGTTTCAGCACTGTCAACTGCAGATGATGCTTTTCTTTCTTCTTTGTTTTTTTTCCAGACAGGGTTTCTGTATGTAACCCTGGCTGTCCTGGAACTCACTTTGTAGACCAGGCTGGCCTCGAACTCACAGAGACCTGCCTGCCTCTGCCTCCTTAGCGTTGGGTTTAAAAGTGTGTGCCACCACCACTTGGCTCTTTAAATTTTATCACTTTCAGCTAACAAAGATGAACCGGGACAAAGACAGACACCATGGGCTGGGGAAGAGTGGCCAGCCACGGTCTGAGGCCCCTGCTCTGTCTTGTGCAATGACTTCACACGTTCGCTAAGCAGGTTTTGATTGTTCCAAATCTGTCCTTTTCCGTTCAGGACGATCCTGTACTTCACAGAATCAGCCTCAAATGGAGATGCTGTCACAGCATTCGGAAATAGGATGTGATGGACGGGACAGTCCTTTGTTTCAGACCTGTGCCAGCATCCTGTTTGTGCATGAAATTTAAAGTAACGAAACTGAAGAGGTCCAGAGTTTTTGTTTGGTAAGATGTCCTCTTTCCCTCCTTTTGTTTTTGCCCCTTTCTTTCTTTTCCTCTTCTTCTCTCTTTAATCTCTTGTAACCAAGGCTGTCTTTAAATCCATTGTGCTGCTGAAGATCACCTCGAACTTTTCATCTTTCTGCCTCCACCTCAAAGTTTTCTGTGCCGAGGCGACAAGCTTGCATGGGCATGCCCAGCTTTATGTGTGCTGGAGAACACCCCCAGGCCTCGTGCATGGCAAGCAAGCCCTCTACCAACTGAGCTACATGCCCAGGTTTTATTTCTTATGTGAAATCTTCTGCCGGGGACTCAGTCTCCCTATTTAAATCCACTGTTCATTTTAAATGAATGGATGGATCCTGGAGGCAATACTTATTACTGATGGTTGCAGGATAGGTACCGAGGTTGACCTTATCATTTTGATGACAGACAGGGTGCTGAAGAATGTCCTCTTGGGTACTGAGACTCTGTATGCATGGCTGGTCAGAAGTCGCAGTACTTCCTCTACTGTTCTTGGCATCCTGGGCCCCTCTTTCCTGGAGGGTCTCTGCACAGCTCCTGGGAAGAGCCTCATTTTGCAGCCCTTTCAAGTCCAAAGCTTCTGCTCATGCTGTGTCTGTCTCCAGGCTTTCTTTTCCCTTCCAGTCAAGAGGCAGAACACTGAGAAGGAATCATAGTGATGAGCAAAAAGTGTGATTCTCAGGTTTACACAGAGCTGGCTTTAGTTCTAGCCAAGGTCAGTCCCACCGAGTTCTTTTTCTGAGTGTTTTGTCCTGTGTGCGATGAAGTTAATTAGAACAAGCTCTTTGAATTAGTATTTTTGTGTGAATTAGGGATATGCCATATGGTTGGTGTCAAATGGTACAAATGTCTATTTCTTCTGGAAGTCTCCATTTTCCTGGGGTATTTTATCTAGAGAAAAGGGCCTTAGAGAAGCTGCTGTTGTCAAATCTCTCTCTTTCTCTCCCCTGACAAGCACACATTCATGAACTTCCCCCAAATGTGTGTGTGTGTGAGTGTATACACACATTTACATACCGAATACTGATACACACCTTCCTGAATGTATGTGTACACATATAAAGCATAGGATTATATGTAATTGTCTGACCTAATCCTATAATTTTCTAAAATCAGGCCTCTCTCTCTTTAGGTAAACATGGTAATATAGGGGATTGATTTATAGCACAATTGAGGGTAAATTATTCATCCTTAGTTCCGGAGTGAAAGCACATCCTCCCACTCCACTTTTTGCTCTTTTTAACACCATGCCTTCTATCAAAAGGTTCTGCCTTGCCAAATATTCTTATTTTACAACCTGGCTTTTTTTTTAATGGGACCAAACAATTTAAACATGTGGGCAAATGCATCAATGCATATTTTCCATCATTTAACAAAATAATAGCTCAGTTGAAAACTTTATTAATTCCAAATTTAGCATGAAATTTGGCAAGTGGTGCACTTAGCCGACCACAGCCTCTGTTCTGGGTCTTAGGGAGGGGAAGCGGCTGTTGTGTGTCTGTGGGAAAGGGTGGTGCCAACTTCTGAGAGGTGCCCTGTCAGGGAGGGGTAGGGTGGAGGACGGAAGACCCACAGCACCCCAAAAGGAAAATGACTTTGCCTTGTCTCTGTGGCTACACATGAAGGCCACACACACATGGATAGAATACATGCAGGTGAACACATGTCTTCCATGCCAAAGAATAAACGTCTTTTCTATGCAGACATTAGCAGCAAGTCTTCTATTTATATGCTTTTCCTTTTGAATTTTCCAAATGTTTGGCTATGAGCAAGGTAAATATGTTGCTGTGATAAATAGATAAGTAAACAAACAAATAATAAATAAATAAATACATACATAGAACAAGCCAGACAGTGGTGATGCACACCTTAATCCATTATTTTAGGTTCGTGTAAGATGTACTAAGGTCAGAGGACAACTTTGTGGATTTGGTAGTCTCCTTTCATCTTCAGATGGGTTCCCAGCATTGAACTCTATTCACCAGGCCTTGGGGCAGACACTTTTACCAGCTGAACCATCTTGCCAGCCCCACCCTGCCTTTTGAGGCTGGGGATAGCTCACTGGGCTGAGCTCCACCCAATAGTCTGAGCTGCCGGCCAGGGAGGCCCAGGATCCTCATGTTTCTGTCACCCCAGCCCCAGTATTACCAACGCAGGCCACCATGTCAAGACTTTATATGTGCTGTAGATCTTCATGGTTTCCTGGTTAAGCCCATCTCTCCAGTACCACGCCCTTAGTTGTTTGTTTGCTTTTTTTAAACAGGGTCTCATGATATAAGACCAGGCTGGCGCTCAACTTGCCATCCTCCTGCCTCTGCTTCTTGAATGCTGGGATAACAGGTGTGTACCAACATGCTCAACCACAGAAATGCTTTGAAATGTCAACAGCTCATCAGACTCTTGGCATCTGCTCCCTGCTCCCCTCCCCCTGCTTTGGCTACTGAGCCTTACAGAGGCAGAGGACTTTTTTTTTTTTCTTTTTAATTTCACTCGCTGAGTCACCCACTCCCTTTTTTGCCTAACCAAACCACTAAATAAACTTGCCCTACATTTGTCCTTTTAGGAAAAGTAATTGAGAAGAATCCAAAACAAATGAACCCGCAGACAGCCCTCTCACAGGCCGCCTTCTCTCGTGTCACGTGAGCAACCCATGGCTTCCCCGGTCAGAAGGGAAGTTGCATTCCAACAGATCCCTGCAGAAGACTAGCAGCCGCAGCCACCCAGGGGAGAAAAGACTTCAACTAATCTGGCTGCAGACGCACAAACCTGTGTCCATAGAAACCCAGGCTCTTCTATTCTCCCCACCCCTTAGCAGCCTGGTTCATTGTTAACCAGTTTCCTTTCTTTGCCTCTTCTCCAGGTAGATTTATTAGCACAAATATGTCATGTAAATGATGATTTATAAGCACACCGACATCCCTGAGAAAACATATTGATTTCTCAGGACTCTGTGCCCTGCTACGCAGACTTCTTGGGGGGGATTCCGATGAGCTGACTGGAGCTGGGGTGAACTCATCGACCTTGTGAGGCTTCCCGTTGTCACCCCTCGTGAGAGCCCACCTTTGCAGCACTAGTATTTGGTTGTCAATCCTCGCTGTCACGCTCCTGATTTGTCATCCTTCAGTCGGTGCAAAGAACAAACCTTTCACGGGAGCTGGTCGATAGGGAGAGATTTGCTACTCAGAGCAAGTGAGAGGCACGGGAGGGAGGAAGAGGAGTCCACAGTTGTCTTCTGTCCCCTGATTCTGTGCGCAGTTTCTTTCCACTGGACCGGGTAGAACTGAAAAAGCAAAGGACATGCAGAGCAGCCAGCACGGGTGTCTCCTTCTTGTGAGCAAAGGCAGAAAGAGAAGGTACAGCCGCACTTCATCAGCTGGAGCCAGAAACTAGGGCACCAAGCAGGAAGCAAACAGAACCTCCAATTATGTTTACTTGCAAAGGCAACCAGGCCTTGCACCTCGAATGTCAATGAAGGAGCTTTGCTTTGTCTTCTGGGCTCAGGAGAGGCGCCGAGGGACAGGAACCTGATCAGAGTCATTGATCTTTCTCACCCTCCTCTCTCATAATACTGCTCTTTCCATCTCCCTGAGAATTTTACTTTCAAAGTGGGAAAAATGGAGTTATGTGACCCTCTGGGCCGGAGCCCTCCATCCTATTGACAACTGCCATCAATCTCTCAGAGTCTCACCCCATTTGCTAAATCACAGTGACTCCCCTGCAGTCACATGGCCATCAGTGGCAAAGTTAATTGCAATCAATAGACCTAGCATTTTCCTTCCTTACCCCCACCCCATGGTAAATCTTATCTACTTGGAAAGGCACGAGGCCAGAGCTGGGTGCACAGATTCCCTGGGAAGAGGATGGTTTAGCAGAGCTCTTGGGTTTTGACTCATAATTGATTTTTTTTCCAATTTTCTGGTGCAAGAGTTGAATATCATTATTTTTGTGCCCGCCCTTCTTTCATTCCTCCTGATGCTGGGAATGGAATGCAAGTCTTGACAAACACTAGCCAAGTCCTCTGTCACTGAGCCACACTCTCAGCTCAACATCTTGTTTTAGCAAGCTTCTTCCTTATTTAAAAAAAAAAGATGCTTTTTTTTCATAGGTTATAAATGGATACAAAGCTCATTGGACAGAATCATGTAAGTCACCATAATGATGAAAGAAGCATTCTCATCGCTCTGGTGCAGGTTGCCATGGGAAAACATGGTTGGTCTCTTTGTGCCTCTATCTCCTAAGAGGTGTCACCATACTGTACCCTCCTACTGAGGCTTCTAGGAGTTCCTGTAAGAACACGGTAGAAAACAGCACCTGATGGCCAATGTGTGTCAAGGGCTCCACATTGGGGACACTTACAATTAGTGTGTGTGTGTGTGTGTGTGTGTGTGTGTGTGTGTGTGTGTGTGTGGTGTTCAGCCCAGTGCTGCTACAGGGCAATTTCTCATGTTGGACTGTTTAACTCTAAATCCAAAATCTGGAGAATCAAAGAAGTTCTAGCGGGAATGACTCAACCTCTCTCTGTGTCTCTGTCTTGCTCTGTCCCTTTCAAGCTGGGAGGAAGCTCACCAATGTTTCAGACATACTTGGGAAGTGGAGAGACCTGTTAACATGCCTGACACATATGCCCGAGGACCTGACGGTGAGTGGGGGAGAAGCTTGGCGTAGCGGTGTGTCTGAAACTCTCACCCCGAGGAGCCAGAGACTGGACAGTTCTTGGACCTTGCTGACCAGTCATTCAGCCTAGTCAGCTGCTCCAGACTTAATGAGAGACCCTGTCTCAAAGAAAGTAGGGTGGAGAGCAATTAGAGGAAGACACCTGACACCAAGTCCCAGGTTTCACATGCATGTGTACACATGTGTGTGTATACCACACAGGTGGGGGGAGGACTCTTTTAGGGATGACCACCTTCTGTTTCCCTTGTGGCTGGTGGTCATGCCTCCTTTCTCTATTGTAGATTTGTGTAGAGGCTGAGGAAGATTTGACAATGGCTTCAACAAAACTACAAGCTAAAGCCCATGTAACACGTGTGATGGAGACTTTCTACAAACATGCTGGACTGCTTCTCAGACCAGTGGGCCAAGGGATGCTGTAATTAGTAAAACGCCCCCTCTTTGCCTGGGCACGCCCTGCTGTCAAACTGTCAGTGCAGATTACTGATATCTGGAGGATGCGCGCATGGCAGTCCTCAGGATGCCCGGTGGGTGTTCTACAGGGAGAGCTTCTTCCAGGCAATTGGTTCTTGGGGTAGAGTGGGAGCCAAACAGAGGGAAAAGTGTATGTACAGAACCGGAGGTGGGATGCTGACGAAGGTGGTGACTGGGGCTGTGCGGGTGAGGACAGCGTAGAGTGAGCCTGGCAAGCATCAATGCCATTTTAAGTTCCCGTTGCCTTGGCTTCTTTGCTGTGAGAAGGACCCCGGCACTCAGAGCCAAGATAAACCTTTCTTCCCCGAGTTGCGTGTTGTCAGGTTATTTTATCCCATTGACTAGAAAGAAGTCCAGGGCACCTGGGTGCCTTTCAACCATTATCTGAGAATCGTCTATTTGCAATTCACATTAAAAAGAGTAGCGTATCTGGTGTATCTTTCTTCTATGGTATTGCCATCCTTTGAATTTCTGCACGGAATACTTTCTCTTACGTTAAGTCTTTCCTTACACGGCACAGGGTGTTGCACAGAGCTTATTGGCTTATTTGAATGGCATCAATTTAAATTAGTTTTGTTCCACTTAAGAAAATTAGATCTGAGTTAGGCCCCCAGACTTCAATTTGTTGTGAACAGGTGGGGGACTAGATCACAGTCCCACCACCAGTTAGGGAGGGCACCCAATACCTGGAACATACTGAGTCCCTGCAAGGGCATAGGAAGTTAATGTTTTTTGTTTTGTTTTGCTTTACTTTTTTTTTTTAATGTGAGTGATATCCTAGGTACCCCTCAATTGTAAAAGCCACCTCCATTATTGACCTGGGTCTAGTATTAACTTTATTTTGTATCTGAGGAAAAGCAAGGCCCAGTTAGTCAAGGTCTTCAGAGCAGTGGATGCACGATCGACCCACCATACCTACTGCCTTGCTAGCTCGGATGACTGAGGCAGAACAACCTGGGCATGGCAGACAGCCTTAGAGGCCAGTAAGCTGAATTAGAATACAGAGTGCTCGTTCTTCATGGGGACGAGAATGCACAGCTTGTGTTTAACAATGGTTATCTGTAATATTTGCGACTGGAAAGATTAAAGAGCTACAATTAAGCCCGATTTTGTCAGTAGGGCAAGTCACTTAACCTCTCCTTGATCATCAGAGAAAGCGTGTATTTTCAAATGAAAGGAGACCTTGCAAAGAGAAATGAAATGCAAACGCACTGTGCTAATGTAAAGTGATGAGCTTGAACTTCCCAGAACTTAATATCCCAAAAGAGTTCAACATATAGAAATTAGTCACCTCATTTCCACAGCGCAGGATAGGCCCTTAGTAAATAAGTTCTGGAATCAACAACTATTGAAATTTTCTGATACATAAAATTGAAACTTGCCTTAAGCCGGTGGTTCTCAACTTTCCCAATGCTCCAACCCTTGAATACAGTCCCTCATGCTGTGGTGACCCCCAACCATAAAATTATTTTGCTGCTACTTCATAATTGCAATTTTGTTATTACTATGGATCTCAGTTGTGAATATCTGATATGCAGGATATCTGAAATGTGACCCTTGTGCGAGTGAAACACGTTGCTTGAGAAACTCTATTGCCCTCAGCAAACATCTCTTGGTGAATGGTGTGATCTGGGCAGTAGCTCCAGTAGCAGAGACTTTGCCTAGCGTGCCTGAAGCTATGCCTGAAGTTCAATCCCCAGCTCAGTGGGTACATGTAGGAAGTGTCCTGTATGAAAAATGCACAGAAGGAAGCTAAGCATTTGTTTGGATAACAAAGCTGAAGAAAGAATGGAGATCTCACTTGAGGTGAAATTTCATGACTTTAGAAACAGAAACTTTATATAGTTTAGGTAGGATCTAGGCTCTGCCAGGTCTAGTGCATACAAAAATGTCTGGCACAGGTGGTATGTAAAATAAGAGAAAGCCACTTTAAAAATTCCAGTCAGTGTAAACATGGCTTGCCTTTGGGGGATACTCTGCTGAAAGCATGTTTAACTTGAGGAAAAAGGAAACTTCGTTTGCATCGCTGTAGACAAACATGAGATTCTGGAGAAAAGTGAGACCCAGGATCCCCCTAAGGAGTACCTACCTGTCTGAAGCCTCTGTGTGCTTCCATGTGAGCTGGCAGCCAGTGTCAGGCTTCTGTCTTAGGAAATGTGTCCATAGGAGAGGAGGCAGGAGCTGTCACTTTGCCTCTGTGGAGCCCTAAGGGCTCAGAGGTCAGCACTGAGCCTGTGTGTAGTTTCCGCCGGGGAGGATGCAGCCGGGGAGAATTCCCACATCCAGGGGAGGATAGCACCAGGGAAGTTAGGTAAGGAGAAATGACCACATCTCCAAAGGCATTAGATTGGTTTGTTGAGTAGCTATCCTCTTTTCGTTGAGATATCGTTTAATATTTTTCTATTTCTATCAGGGCTTGTGGTGTACAGCTCGAAACTCTTCTCCTGTGCATTTTGCATGTTTTAGAACATAGATGAACTGCATAACAACACCCGGAGACGCGGAGTGCCATTTAATCTTGCTAAAACTCTTTCTAACAGTTTCTTTTTGGCATAGTGGCAGCATGTGCCTGTGTGCCTCTGCAGAGCGGTGACAGAGGGAGCAGAGCACAGCTTCTGGTGTTATGTGATAAAGGGACAGAACACAGATGAGCACAGAGAAGGGACTCATAGGGCATGGCTGACTCAGGTCCGTATGTATCTAATAATATGGTAATTCATTTAAAGGAGTAGACTCTAGTTACTGTGCTAAGTGATGGCCTTCGTCTTGAAACCTTCACTCAGGGGTGGTGCACACATTGTCCACATCCATTGTCCCTCCTGTTCTATAATCTTTGCTGTAGTCACCTTCTTCCCAAATCATCCTCCTTCTGTTTTCATGGGTTCTACATATAAGAAAAAAAGCATTATTTGTTTTTCTGAATCAGTCTGGTAAACCCCAGTCCCTTACAAAAGGCATGGTTTCATTTCACTCATTTTTTTCTTAAAAAATGTATTATTCACCTATTTACGCTGGTATGCCTATTATCACTTATTTATGCACACACACACATGTATGCATGAGAGTGTGCATGCAAGCAATGATGTGCACTGGGTGGTCAGCTTGTGGGAAGGAATTCTCTCATTTCATCATGTGCGTGTGGGTTTGAGCATCAGACTCAGGTCAACAGACTTGGCAGCAAGCACCTTTCCTTTCCCTCCTGAGCCTTCTCACTGGCCCATTAGTATTTTCTGTTTGTTTGTTTTGTTTGTTTTGAGACAGGGTTTCTCTGTGTAGCTCTGGCTGTCTTGGAACTTGCTCAGTAGACCAGTCTGGCCTCAAACTCAGAGATCCACCTGTCTCTGCCTCCTGAGTGCTGGGATTAAAGGCGTGTGCTACCCCCACCCAGCTATATTCTCTTCTGGATGTGTAGCTGTGAGTTTTATTCATAAGTACTGAGTTTTTCTTATCTGTTTTTTATCTCTTGGTAAGTATCTAAGATGGTCCCATAATTTGGCTGCTGTGAATCTGTGATGAATATGGAGATACAGGCTTCTCTGTGGCAGTTGATTTTGATTCCATTTTCCCAGGAGTAGTGCCCCAGGACCGGCTCCTTTTTTGTAGGGTTGAAACCTAGCTTGCTTCACGGCTCCCTCATGAAGCAGCAGAGGAGGAGGCATCCAGGAACTTCAACTTGCCTCTTTTCTCACGAGTGTGCTGAAGTTGTTTCACTTGCTCTGGAAGCAGGATCAAGCTCCCAGGGGTGAGATACTGAGGTTATTAACTCCTTGGTGGGAGCAGGATCTCATTTTGAAATCAAAGCTTGCACTTTCAGTGGCTTTGCTGGAGACTATACAAGTCCTTCATATTCCCTAGGGGCCTTCCACAACACTCAATCTATTACCTGGGAGGAGGGCCAGAGTCAGGGTCTTGTTGCCACTTTGGAAAGTCCAGAGAGAGAGAGAGAGAGAGAGAGAGAGAGAGAGAGAGAGAGAGAGAGAGAGAGAGAGAGAGAGAGAGAGAGAGACAGAGACAGAGACAGAGACAGAGAGAGAGAGAGAGAGAGAGAGAGAGAGAGAGAGAGAGAGAGAGAGAGAGAGAGAGAGAGATGTTTCTCTTCACAAACAAGAGGTGAAGGCTGCTCTCCTCTCGGAGCCCAGGCAGCTTGTTCTTAAGCCATGGAGAAATCTTGAGTTCTTAAGCTCCCTTTGTGGCACATGAACATGCACACAAAGTAACCTTCTGGAAGACACATAAGTGGCCTAGCGTCACCTCAAAATCCAGACTCTGGAGAGTCCGTTTTTCTGGAAGCTGCCAGGGTGCCCACGCTGATGCGCTTATACATCACTTGCTGACTAATATTCAACCGAAGCTGCTGTGGCAGCTTTGTTCTTACAATTCCTTGGGGGGGTAGAGACAGCATGGGTGCCACTGTCCCTTGTTGCAAGTGGAGAATAGAGGCAAACAGACTCCTTCGGGACCCAGCAACAGTGAATGCAGACTGACTCCTTCTTGACCCAGTGAGAGTGAACCGGAATTCTCGGTTCCCACAGCTCCACTTACTCCCTCCCCACAGATTGTATCATTGTGACTCTTGTGACTGTTTAGTGTGTGCACAGTTAAACTAAAGGTGCTTGGGGTGGTGGGGGGAAGGGGATTCGATTCTGAGGCATGGAATTTTTTGATGGACAAATGAGGCTTCTCCAGAGTCTCTGACCCTGGAAGAACAGTTTGCAACATTGGTGTCTCCTAGGATGGGCTGGATCCTGGAACTGCAGCTGGGAAGGCTTCTGATGGCATCGGAAGAGCAGGGTCAGAACACAGTCACCTGTGTAAGGAGTCATGTCCCTCTACCCAACAAGCCATCATGTCTGGCCTTTTCCTCAAGACTTGTTTCCTTCTTCCCCTAAGAGCCCTAGGTCAGGTTGGGGATCAGGGGTGGGGTGGGAGGTGGGGTTGTGGTGGGGAATGGAGGTGAAGAGGGATTTGGGGTAGGGGGTAGGGCTTGTGTGGGGTGGGGTGAGGGTTGAGAGTGGGGCTGGTGTAGGGGCGTGGGAGTGGGGGTTGGGGATGGGGCTGGTGTAGGGGTGTAGGGGTGTGGGGGTGAGAGTGAGGCTGGTGTAAGGGTGTGGGGGCTGGGATGTAGGGGCGTGGGGTTGGGGTATGGGGATGGAGCTGGTGTAGGGGTGTGGGGTGGGGTTTGGGGATGGGGCTAGTATAAGGGTGTGGGGGTGAGGGTTGAGGATGGGGCTGGTGTAGGGGGTGTGGATGTAGGGGTTGGGGGTAGAACTGGTGTAGGGGTGTGGGGATGGGGGTTGGGGGGCGGTTTTCCATTCTACACATTTCTAGCTAAGCTGGATTTTCCTGTTCTACAGCATACCTGGGGAAGGTGAAGCATCACACACTGAAATGTCTGGAGCTACAGTGGATCTTGTGTCCAACACTGGAAATTCTCCTCCATGGGATGGTCAGAGCTTTTCCGCCTCCCTCCGATGGTCCAAGCTTCCCCTCAGTGTTTTTATTCCCCAGGTGACCTCATGCTCCCCTTTCATCTTTCCATTCACTGAAAATATGTCTAAATCTGAGGACCTAAGCAATTTTTCCATAGCTGTGAGCCCCCAAGAAGCATATTATTTCCTGCAAAGTTCCTGGAAGCCAGAGGGAGGACTCGCCTGAGGGAGGATTGAGCATCCTCAGAAGAGCCAGCCTGTGGAGGTATGCTAAAAATATCCTGATAGTAGCTTTACCTTCCGATTGCTTCTGCAGCAGCCCAAGAGCTGAGGAGCTGTTATGACTCAGTCATGCAGGGTCAGTGACCCGGCAGCTGTGTTTACTCTGAGCCAGACATGCTGACACCCATCTGTGTGCACCTGTTGACACGTATGCCCACTGGAAGCTTCAAGTTCACCTGTAGTTTTATCATCCAGTACACCATGACAAAATTAGGACTTGATCATCACTACGACAGCTGTTTTTCTACCTTCCAAGATTAGAAAATATGCTTGGGTAGAAGAGAGACTTCTAACTACATCAATAAGAAAGGACTTTATATTTAAGATGACTTAACTTGACAGCTGGAGGAAACTCAAGAGAAGACTAAATCCAATTTCATAGAAATCTCATTTTCCAAAGGCCCCAAACATTAGCTCCACAGTATTTATCCTGATCAAGTACAAGGACCCAGGTCTACTGAGGCTGGAGATCTTTGTGTCTCTCTCTGGATCACATCTTTGGAATATTCTAAAACCTTTCTCTTAAATTTGAAACCTAGAAAAATGTGATTCTGTTTTGTTTTCAACCCCCCTTCACAAGGTGCCTATGTTCCTTTGAATTAATTGTAGCATCATTCATTCAATGACTGCCTATTGTGATTCTGTATCAGGCATTGTGCTAAGTGGTAGGGCAACAGTAATTCACTTGGCTCTGGTTTCAGTGAAATGGTAGAACAATAACAAACAAAAGTAAACAAGGGACATGGGCACATGGCTCACTGGGTAAAGTGCCTGCCCTAAAAGTGTGAGACCCGCGTTTGAATCCCCAGAGCATACACAGAGCCTGGTACAGGAGCATCTGTAATCCCTGTGCTCTTAGGTGAGATAAGAGAGGGAGGCAGGAGACTCTTTAGAAGCTCAAGGACGATCAGGTAGTCTAGCACATGTAGGGCCATGCATGCATTAAAGAGATCTTGTCTCATAAGGTAGAAGGTGAAGACCAATGCCTGAGATTATGCTGTGACACAAGGAGCCCCCTACATACATACATATGTGAGCTCACATTATATCTATACACAAGTATTCACACATGTCATAGCCACACGCATAAAAGAACAAATAATCAACAAGCCAATGGTGTTTTGTTTGTCTGAATTGTTATATTTATCTACTGATCTTGTTGTAGGTACACAGGTATCTGTAATTTTTACTTTTACAACTTTTTGGGCATCGAATAGTTCTGGACATAGAGCAAGACTTTTTTTTTAAAAGCACAAGATATAAGACAAACTGCTAAGGAAAAAGTAAAGAAACAACCCAGACTTATCTTCCAAACGTTGTTTTCATGTGGGAGTGCTCCTAGTTTGGAAGGTAAAGAAAAGGCAAACATTTGGGGGAGTTGACTCTGTGGTGCGGCTGTACAAGCATGGCGTGGTGGACCACAGCATGGTGGGGTGGACCGCAGTGTTCACAGAAACGACGGTGTGCACCCATCATCTCAGCACTGGGAAGCGGAGACAAGAGCCTCCCTGTGGCTTCCTGACGAGCTGGGTTTGCCCAGACTTTGCTTCAGAAGGTGGAGATAGGCAGAGGAAGGTTATTAAAGCTGATCTTTGTCTTTCACTTATGTGTACACACATGAAAAGGTGCACACACACACACACACACACACACACACACACACTGGGGTTTCCAGGCACAAGTCATGTTCTCCTTAAAAAGTCACACCAGGCTCCCAACTGCCAGTATCATCAGGTCACTGGGGACCATTAGGGGCTAGCATTTCCTGAAATTCCTGACTCTGAGGAAAGCTGACTTTGTTGGTATTCAAAGTACTAGCAGTGCTGGCTGCAAAATCAATCAACACCCACGTGGAAGCCGGTCTCAGATCCCGTCAGTTCATACAACAGACTCTGTTGTTTCATCACTGCTCACTCTGCAAACGTCCCCCAAAGGGTCCTGCGGATAACAAGATACTGGCTGAGTTTGCGCAGAGCATTTCCCTCTGAGTTTGCCTCCCTCGAGCATTAGCGCATCTGTGCTTTCTTCAGATGCTACCAACTAACACATAACGTGACAGGCATGACAGGTGAGAGTGTGTGCACGTGTTGCACTTAGGAGACGGGAATGGGACAGAATTCACACTAGGGAGCCAAACAAAACAGGCCTTGAGGATTATAGCTCCACGCAGACTAATTCCTAGGTTCTGCAGGCCCAACTCTACATTTCTGTCTGCTTCTCCTGCACACAGGTAGCATGTTTGTGTCTATTCCCCTCTGTTGTAATTGACTAACCATGGCATATGGGGAATGTGTGTATGCATGTACATGTGTGTACCTGTATGCTGGTGCATGGTGCTGTTATACGTGTGTGTGTGTGCCTGTGTGTGTGTGCGCACACATGTCCATGTGGAAGCCTCAGGCTGATATCTAAAATCATCCATGATTGATATTGTTCCTCATTCAATGGGATAGGGTCTCTCAATCAAACCCAAACTTGCCCGTATGGTTAGTCTCATCAGTCAGCTTTATCACATATTCCCTGTCTCCATCTTTCGGGGCTCAAATCAGGAAACCCATCACACCCACTTGGTATTTATATGGATTATGGAATCCAAACTCTAGTCTACTGGCTTGTGGGGCAAGCGCTCTAACCACTGAGCAATATCCCCAGTCCAAAGACTGTAATCTTAGACCTAGACCCTACATAATCTTTCCTGTCACTTCCTATGTAATGACAATCAAATGAAATAACTTAATGTTTGCAAAGAATTGTAAGACATGTATTGTGTCCCAGTGAAAGGCAACCAAAGCAGAAAACTATTTAATAACAGAGATTGGGTGAGCTTTATTAACAAAATGAAATTAAGCTGAATGAAGAGCAGAGCCTGAGGCCATTTTTCCTTGAGGTTTAATTTTAAGAGAAAACGGGAATTTATAACAACTCAAGAGAAGAATTAGGCAATGAAACTAAGACATGACACTGGGGTGTCCAGTTTAAGATAATTCTCATTAAGAACCTACTCATGACCTTAAATGCCCTCCCATGATGGTGAGAATGATGACTGCCTTATATGCCATCCTAGAACTCTCATCCAGTAGCTGATGGAGACAGAGGCAGACACCCACAGCTGTGAACCGAATTGAACTTCTGGAACCCACTTGCAAAGAGGAGTGATGACCAAGGGAATCGGGATCAAGCTGGCGAGGCCCACAGGGGCAGCTGACCTAAACAAGGGGCATCACATGGACCCCAGATTGATGATTGGGGGCCCAGCATGGGACTGATGCAGAATCTTCCCACCGAACATGGGTGACAGAGAGGAGGCCTTGGCAATCTGTGGGACCTTGGAGAGTGGAGCAGTATTTTTTCCTGGTGTGCAGAGGGACTCTGGGAGCCCATGCCATGTGGAGGGATGTTCTCTCAGCCTGGACACATGGGGAAGAACCTGGGCCATTCCTGGGATGATGTGATGGACTCTGGAAATCCCTCATGGAGGCCCTTGACCTCCCTGGGGAGTGGAGGGGGGATGGAGTGGGAGTGATGGGTTGGGAGGATTGGAGGGTAGGGGAAGAGGGGAGGGAGAGGGAACTGAAAGTGACATGCATAAAAAGTTAAATAAAAATATGGAAAGAAAAAGAATTTACTCATGACCCCAAACTTCTTCAGAATAATTCATCTTCATCAGATAAAACTACAAATAGTAGTAGTTTAATGTTTTTTAATGGTCTAAAATATCTTGAAGTATGTTAAATGCTTCAAGGACTAAAGGAAGGTTGAAATATTTCAGTGAAGCAGAAAGACAATATGAAACAGAACTTTTTTTAAAGTAAAGAATTCTTGAAATGAATTTGAAGTCAAAACCCTCAAAGGTTGAAATAAAAATGGAAGGTTAGACTAAACACAGCTGAAGAGAGCTGGGAGATCAAGATTCAGAGGAGGTATGAGCCTCTGATGAGAGCTGCGTGCCAGTCTTGAATATACCTTGTGAATGGGAATGAAGGGATTATTAAAGGGACTGTACTGGCGAAGATGAGGGAATGGAAGTTTCCTTACTGGAAAAAGGCTCCTCAGACTAGGAAGTTTATCAGTAGCCCCAATAGGATAAATAGAGAAATAGATTCACAGCAAAATCACGAGAATCAGATGAGACTGATTGCCATAAGAGAAATGGCAGAATTTTTATGAGGGACAGCTGATGTGGGAAAAAAATTCGTGATAGTTTCAAAGTAGCAATAGAGAGTTTTATCTTAGAAAGTCAAGCAGCAGCTCAGTAGTGGTTCCAGCTCTTAGCTGGGAACAAGGCAAAGCAAATGCAACTTAAAGCAGTACTATTCACAAAATTGAGAGAAATACTCTTTTATTTTACATGTGTTGGCGTTTTGTCTGCATTCATGTCTGTGTGAGGGTGTCGCATCCCCTGGAACTGAAGTTGCAGACAGTTGTGAATTGCCATGTGGGTACTGGGAGAGCAGCCAGTGCTCCCAACCCTTGAGCCACCTGTCCGGTTCTGAGAGAAATCCTCCTAAAGGTGTAGAAAAGGAGGCAGGGAGAGAAACAGGCAAATGCTGGAATGTGTAAGTAAGTGTTGGGTCAATATTATTAAATTAAAGGCAATACAGTGATGAGCAGATCTTCCAGGTCATCGGCAGGTGAATCCAGAATGGAGATGAAGCTTATGGGATGACTGATTGCTCTGAGGATCTTTTAAAGCCCAGGCTTACCCAGTTACTCTCTGTTTCACTGTTTTGTTTTGCTCTCTCTCTCTCTCTCTCTCTCTCTCTCTCTCTCTCTCTCTCTCTCTCTCTCTCTCTCTCTCTCTCCCTCCCTCCCTCTCCCTCTCTCTCTCCCTCCCTCCCTCCCTCCCTCTCTCTCTCTGTCTTTCTCTCTCTCTCCCTCCCTCCCTCCCTCTCTCTCTGTCTTTCTCTCTCTCTCTCCCTCCCTCCCTCCTCTCTCTCTCTCTCTCTCTCTCTCTCTCTCTCTCTCTCTCTCTCTCTCTCTCCCTCTCTCTCCCTCTCCCTCTCCCTCTCTCTCTTTCTCTCTCTCTCTCTCTATCTCTCTCTCTCTCAAAACTCCTCTACCAATCTGATGCCTCAAATGTTATTTTTTGGGGAAAAACTCACATGAGACAAAGCTCACAAAGTTATTGTTGTAAAGGTTTTGTAAGAGGCTTTTCCTGGGGAGACTTATATTTACCACAGGAAGGGGAAACCTACCACCGAGCAAAGCAATGACTGCAACAAATTCCAACTCTGTGAATCAATGAGTTTTTCTTGGGGGGGGTTTCTAACAGGTTACTTATAGAAGCAGAGATGACTCAAATGTCTAACCCCCCCTCCACACACGCGCACACACACACAAGTGACACCTCCCAGAAGTTGCAAGACAGACCCGGGCGATGTCTATACAACTTGCAGGTGACTAGACAGGGCCTCGAGATCTTGCCTCTGTGTAGCCCAGGTGGTCAGTCCCCTCCCCAGAAGTTCTTAATCCCTTTGTAAAGCTGGGAAGGGTGTGCTTTCCAGATTTTTGCAAGTTTCTGCTTTCTCATCCCTGTGCCTTTTTGCTTACCTTCTGAGTCTCAGGAGCCCCTCCCTCCTCCCTAGAGGGAACTATTCAAGTCAGGGGAATCTTCCACACAACACAGAGTTTCACAGACTCTGACTGGCAGGTCTTGTCAGGGCAGTGAGGACAGGGAGCTTTGTCTTACAAAAAGGTATTGTATCAGGAGATGAGTAGTACTGTTAGCAGTGAGAAGAGCAGGGTGGGACTCTGTGGGCTGGGACTGACCGACAGCTGAAAGCTTCCCATGGCCTAGCATTTCTCCAGAACCCTAGAATTGCTGCTGGGGACACATCCCTGGATATTTGAAGTTCCCTGGAACTGGTAGCCCTCTTGGAAAAGTTAATATTATCAAGAACAAGCAGCCAATAAGCCAACTCTACTTGTTACCATATTGATGCCAATTGATATGTCAGGGATTAACTAACAGCCATGAAGTAAACCTCAGGCAGTTGCAGGACCATGGGATTTATTCCAGAAGTAGGGCTTTGGAAGTAGACACCTCTGCAAGGCTCATTCCTTCACTACCTCCTGTTCTGTGGTCATCGTGGTCATGGTGTCTCTTCACAGCAATAGAGACCCTAAAACTGGTAAGATGCAGGCAGGAGTGGGGATGGGATGGGTATAGGCTGTGTATGGGTGAAGGTAGCATTCCAGGGTCAGAGGATTTACAGGAACCACTGGGCCACTACTGGAGACCAATTGTCCACCTCCATTAACTGATTTTACTCTGAACTACTGGGTGGTATCTGATAAGTTCATTAGAGGCCCCCAAGGCATTTCTCCTTTCTGTTGTATACTGCAGCATCTAACTGAAGCCATCTTGGTATGAACTGATGATATGTGGTTAAAGTTTGGTGAAAAGGAGACAAACGAGAGACTTTCAGAGTTCCAAGCAGCTGACCTCCATGATGAGGGTGGGGAGCAGTCTCTACCTTCTAAAGAGTCACCACAATAACATAAATGATTTGATTAGCTTATGTAGAGGTCAGCAGAGGCGAGGTGAGTTTCTGGATATTCCACTGGTCTCCAAAAACATTTTGAAAGTCTCCGCTAGCCTGGGCAGACCGTATTAATGGATAGTAATGTGATGTCAATTGATATGCCGGTGACTATGTACACAGTGATCTCCAACATTCAAAAAACGAATTAGACTTTTAATTTATTGAAAATTAAGCTGTGGAGCATGTAAAGTTGGTAACCTTCATTAATCACCACTTTATGATCATCTCCTAACAAAGTAATTCTGTGTGATTAGATGTGCAATTCCTAGTTCTAGTAATTAGATTTGAAATCCGGAGGCTGGAAAAGGTGCCTTTTCCACCAGAAACGACAAGTTCGTAAGTCTCTTTCCACATTCTTACATTTAGCAATATCATCACGACTGGGTCAGGCACTGCACAGGCCTTGGCATCACTCAACATCATTACACAGGCACTGTTCTGGTTCTAGCATAGCTTTTAATATGAAAAAAGTCATTTAATAAAGAAATACAAATACACCTGTGAGTGCAATTTGATGTAAGTGCTGTGAAGGAATATTAAGTGCTCTCATTGTAGTAGCTGTCAAAAGAGAACTCAGAAGATACCAGTTACAGACACCAGGTACATAGGGTATGGCATCCTCCTTAATTCTCTCTCTGCTGCTTATAAACATGTGGCACCCTTTCTGTGTTGTGAGCGTAACACCCATCATACTGTGTGGAAATCACTGTCTATTCTGCATCATAGGTCACAGGTCCCCATAGGAGCTGTGTTCAGCTCTGAATCATGTAAGTCCTATGGATGCCTGGAGCAGGAGGTACCAGTCCAGCGGATCTTATCTTACGGATGGTTTGCAAGCATCCACAGTACCCATAGTATTCATACACATCTAATTTCAACAGCCATCCACAAGTCTGTATCATAGGTTTTCCCATAGGTTGTATTAAGTTCCCTTGGGAGAGACGGCAAAGCTGGAAAGCCAGAGCAAATGCCACCTTATTTGGGGAGGAGTGGTGAGGTGCAGGGGGACTACATTGGGTTTATCCCTGGGAAGGACTGAAGCTCCCCATCCCCACCCCCTCCCAGCCATGGGAATGGCAGGTGCCATTGTCATTCATCGATGGTGCGTTATCCTCATGGCCCAAGCTGTTTCCTACTCTGTTGAATCAGGAGGGCAGATGAGTCACTTTTGAGAGCTATGTGTGTCATTTAAAAAGTTTGAAACTCGCCAGCAGAAAGTACAATGCAAAGTCTCAGGTCTGTCCTGAGTGGGTTAGAAACCTAACTGTAAGTTCTGTCCTCTCTCACAAGAGATGGAAACACACAGGACACATGCCTTTTAAGTGAGAATTTGATAAAACAGGAAACATATGAACACACACACACTTGAATTTGTGATGTCCATTTCAGGGCTCCTAACCCCTTTCTTCCTTTTCCTTTTATTTTTCTTTAGTAAGTGTGTGTTGTGTGTATGTGCTCATGGCGGCGCGCACCATATGTATTTGTGTGTGGAGTCCAAAAGGTGATAGATGTCTTTTTTGATCACTCTCTTTCAGATCTGGTCTGTCAACGAACCTGCAGTTTGCTTATTTTACCAGACACATTGGTCAGCAAGCCCTGGGGATCCTCCTGAACCTACGCTGTCTGGGTTGAGATTATAGGTTTGTGCTGATCCATTTGGTTTTTAATGTAGATGTTGGGGATCCAAATTCAGTTTTCATACTTCAGCAACAGAGACATCTCATCACCTTCCTCTCCTTATCCCATAGACAGAATCATTATCAAAACTACCCTTGTTTCAGAAACAAAATAGTTTCTTCTCTTGAATGTCTCGGTGTTTGGGAACGTGCCTAGAAGGGAGTGCAAGCTAGCTAGCTGCCCCTGCTGCAGAGCAGATTAGGAAGGGGCTCAGGCAGCTGTTTGGGATTACAGGGAATTTCTGAGGCTTTATGCAGCTGGATGGGCCATTCCAAAGGTGGAAACTGTGACCTCATGTCCTTGTATTAACCATTAAAAAGAATGGAAAAAAAAAAAGAAGCCCAATACCCTAGTCTCTGGCTGAGGCCGGGACCAGCTGCCCATTCTAATGAATTCTGCACTGACAAAACAGTAGAAGTCCAACTGTGCCGTGAGAATGAGACGTAGAACCGAGCCCACTGTTTTCCACGGACAGATAAAAACCAGTCATCCAGCGTCCACAGCTGGAGATCCCTGGACCGGAGACTGTTTCATTGCACAGACACCTTCTGTCTTGGGATCCAGGGTCTTTGACACTTTCTTTTAGCTTTAACAACTAAAGGGATGTTTGGGTTAAAGATTAGTACAAGTTCCACTTTCAAGTTGTTGTTTTTTTTGTTTTTTGTTTTTTGTTTTTTTTGATTTTCAGATTGTGTGCTTCATACTTCCCCGGGATTTTGCTTGTTTGGTTTCATTTCTGAAACACCCCGGCAGAAGCAATTTAGGTAAGTTTAAGGGAGGAAGGTTTTTTTCCTGGCTTATATTTCCAGGTCACAGCCCATCCTTTCAGGGACCTCTTGCACCTAGTCACATCACATCCAGTCAAGAGCAGAGAGAGATGCCCACATTCACGGTGTCTGTTCCCTCACATCCAGCTTTCTCCTCTCTGATATGATTCAGGAGCCCTGCCTAGGGAATGGTGCCACCCGCACTGTGCTGGATCTTCCTGCATCGATGAACAATCAAGACAACCACTTGCAGACATGCCCACAGAGCAACCTGATAAATGGAATTGCTCAATATTCTCTTCTACATTTCTTCCCTCAGTTCTTGTGAAAATTCCAGTGATGATATCAGTATGGGATTCTAGATGAACACTACACATGCCTGCCTGTGATCCCGAGTCCTACTAACTTTTTCTGCAAGTTTTTCGCGCATTGCAATACCTGCTTTGTTTGGGGTGCTTATGTTTAGCTAGAGCCTGACTTATTTTCCTGAAGTTTCTTCTTTCTGTCATTTTTCTTGGAAGGTGCATTGCATTGGGTCACACAGCTTTCTTGAAGGCACCTGTAACCCCCTTGCTGGGGGATAGAGTCAGGAGACTCTCAAGCTCCCTGGTTAGCTAGCCTCACCAACTAGTTTGAGCCCCAGGTTCAGAAAGATCCTATCTCAAAAGTAAGATCAAGACATGATTGGGAAAGACACCTGATTTTAACCTCTGGCTTCCATGTGTATACAGATGCATTCTCACACACATGAACACACACACACACACACACACACACACACTTTAAAACAAAGTTAGCATAATAATTGAAAACAGAGTTCTCTTGCAAAGTCTATCATCAAGGGAAGTCAGGTCAGAGCTCAAGGGAGGAACCTGGAGGCAGGAACTGAAGCAGAGATTGCGGCAGAATGTTGCTTATGGGCTTGCTTCTCCAATATACCTTTTTAAAATACAACTCAAGACCATATGCACTGGGGTGGCACCGTCTATAGTGGGCTGGTTCCTCCCACATCAATCATTAGCCAAGACTTGCCTATAGGCTAATCTGATGGAGGCAATTCTTAGGTTTCCTCTTCCCTCCAGATGTTTCCAGTTTGTGAGCCAGCATAATTGTTCATTAGCCATGTAAACCAGGCCTGTTTCATTTATACAGAAATTCATCTTGAACCAAATTCTTTCCATTGCATGGCACCTTTTTCCTATTTCTCTATGTTCTGTACAGTCCAGCACTCTAATTTTTGCCCTGCTTTGAATCTATGAAGGTCAACCCCACACCTTTCTCCTATTACCCTACTTCTTGTCCCTTTATGTTGGTTCCAGAGCTCTTTGTTCTGTCCTGGTCACTCAGTAATATCACCCAGACTTTCCTCCATGGCAAGAGGTCCTGCTATCACCATCAATGGAAGCCAAGTGCCTGCAATCTGGAATGACTGATGTTTTACAAGGGCCTTTCTGAATGCTGTGAGTCCTTATGGGATCATCAGTTCCTATAGGAGGCTGTTGAGCTGGGCTGAGAGGCAAAAGATGCCTTTCCGCAGATTCCCACAACCATTTAACCACCCTGATGTCCTAATCTGAAGGCTGATTGAAAGGAACTGTCTTTCTAATCAAATGTCCATAGTTGTTGAACAGGCATAAGTGAAGATTATCCTGAATCAGTTGTGAATCCATCCCTCTCTTTTAATATTTTTAACACTATTTTATGTGCATTGGTGACCCTCTGGAACTGGAGTTACAGACAGTTGTTAGCTGCCATGTGGGTGCTGGGAATTGAACATGGATCCTCTGGAAGAGCAGCCAGTGCTGTTAATCACTGAGCCATCTCTCCAGACCTGAATCCATTTCTCTTTTAACTCTATCATTAAGACTATGTAATGGGTGCCACGGGCCTTGGAGCCCCATCTAATGTTATCTCCTCTGCTTATCACTTGTCCAACCTCAAACGCAACCCCCTCTTTCTCAATGACCTCAGCAAGAGTGGTAGCATTTATCCTAGGTTTTAGGAGGATGTGGAAGAGAAGCCTTCTGAGACCCATAAAGTCTTGTCTATCTGTGTCGGCAACTAGGTTCTGAGCCTGCCTGTAGGATTCTGGCATTGAAGGAGTTCAATGCACCAGTTATGAATGCTGGTGTAGAACATGAGAAATGTATTGTCCATGCCTAATGTTTCTAATAGTACAATTGAAATGTTCTCCTTTATTACTCAAAATAACATCTATGCATGTGACTCATATGTTCTCATTTTAAAGTGTACATTTAGAAATTTTAGAATGTTTTTAATAGAAAACAAAATCACCTCTTTCAATGCCATGCCACATCAAAAGAACCACAGACCCTGCTCTGTTCTCTATACCCTACATATAAAGTCCATACAAGGAGGTATCTCTACTACAAACCACTAGTAGCTCCCTTTTGCTCTTGGAGTACAGACCAAGATGTCTTGACCCGCCTTCCGGGCAATGTGCCCTGGCCTCTGTTGTCTCTTGGAACACTATGACCCTCTACGGTCTGTTCTCCACCCACACTGTTTGCATTTCCTCTACTATGCCTGCTGTCTAGTGGCTACTTCCTGGAATGTTCTGAACACTTGACTTCTTCCTGTTCATTCTTGGAAAGGCCACTGGACCCACTGCTTTTCTTCTGTATTCTTCAGGATCATTATACTCTGTCACTTAGGATGGCTGTGAATGTAAGTGCCACCATTTCTTGTGGTTCCTTTATCACCAAGTTCCTCTGCTAGGCTCAAGTGCCAGCTGTTGACACTGACATGTCTGCGTTCCCATAGTAGCACTTGGCATTTTCTAGCTGACTTTTGGCCCAGGCCTCCTCATTCACAAACCCTGCTTAAAAATGATTGACCACTTCTAGGGAACTCAGGATTGACAACCATCTCTGACAGACTTGGTATCCTGTGCTCAGCTGCTAAGTCTGTGACCTGTGTTCCACTCCACCCTCCTTTGGTCTGACATGGTAGATCATAAGCTCCTGCCCAGTCTTCCCATGGCACTTGGCGTTAACCTAGCCAGGGCTTCATCATTTTGGTCTTGGAGTGGATGTAGACGTCTCTGGGACCTGGATGAGATAACGCATGACACCCATCCTCATCTGCTCAATTTCTTATTGCCATTTGTCTCTGATCTACTTCCTGAGAGCCAGGGGGAACCCGGAAGCTGAACTAAAAGCTCTCTGCCAAGGAATGCTTGCTGTGGAAGCCCCAGCCTGTGGCTGAGCAGACAAAGCTCTGAATGCTGAGATCCCGTGTGACAGAGTGGCAGAGTCCTGGACATCACCTCCATACTTCAGAGCACAGGTCCCGAGGTAGGAAGATGGATGGAGACGGAGGGACAGAAGACTTGGGACAAGCAGAAACGAAGGCTGCCGTCTCGGAGCATTTGCTGCACTGTGTGTTTTACCAAACAGTGTCTCATTTACTGCCCATAGTCATGTTGCAGAGCAGAAACCTCATTCTCATTCACAGTTTCTCATTTCAGGAAGTATGGAGGACTTGGCTAAACTGAGGTTGCTTGTCAGGAGCACAGCTCCAGCAAACTGCTGCCTGCTTCCTATTAGTTCCCCTTGTCCCTCCTATGAAACCAGTGAAAGTAAGATGATGCAGATCCAAGCTCAGGGTGCAGAAGTTACTATTCCATGCACACAGTAGGATGCCCATGCTCACCTGCACAAAGAGGCTTTGGGAGTGGGGTGGATCTCTCACTTTCTGTGGATAAACCTTGTTATAGCCATACCAGGAGGCCATTGGACTTGCCTTATAAAAGCAGATCCAGCAATTCTTTTATGTAGATAGAAACTCCCCTGCCTGTGTACCAAGGAAACTTGAGCAAGAACACAGAAGGTCATACATCATCAATACTGTGTTATACCCACCAAATAGAAATAGTATACGCCAGAAAAACAGAATGACCTTCCAGTATGAAGTTCAACGCCCAGAATCCATGTACAGAAGCTGGGTGTGGAGGGATGCAACAGATCCTTGGGAGTTGTTGGTGAGCCAGCATACTCAAGAGAGTTCCAAGTCAGTGGAACCCTGAACCAAAATGCAAGATGGCTGTGCTAGGGAAATGGCTCAGTGGACAAAGTCCTTGCTGTTTGGATATTCAGCACCCACATAAAAAGCCAGGTGTGGGGTAGCAAGATGAGTCAGCTGCCAAGAGTTCCATTTCTAGCATCCATGCCAGGAGGCTTACTACCATCTATATATAACTCCAGTTCCAAGGGACCCAGTATCCAACGCCTTCTTCACACATCCTCTGGAATTTGCACTTATCTGCACTTACACATGCATATAGTTAAAAAAAAATCAATTCCCCCTGATGGGGGAAGTCCTGTGTATATGTTAATAAAGCACTGTTGGCCAATAGGGAAGCAAGATAGGTGGGACTAGGAGTCCAGGAGGACTCTGGGAAGGAGAAACACAAGGAGTCGAGATGTAATGCCATGAGGTAGGAAGCCCGGAAACTTCTCCGGTAAGAGAAATACTTAGATTAACAATTATGGGGTAATTACTTAAGTCAGAACTAGCCAGTAAGAAACAAACAAGTCCAACAGCTTCATAATTAATATAGCCTCCTGTGTGTTTATTTGGGACTGATGCGGCTCTAGAACCAGGCTGGCGGGAAGGCTTCTCTCAAGGAAAAGGCTTCTCTTTACATCCCCCAAACAACCCAGGTGAGTTTAGCAAACTACCCATAATTCCAACACTTGGGATGAGGAGGCTAGGGACCACAAGGCAAGCTGGCTAGCCAGACTAGGGGAGTTGACACGTCCCAGGTTCAACAAGAGACTGCCTCAGCAACCTCTGGTGTCCACATTCATGTGCACTCATGTGTACATACATCTATATACCTGTACATGTACATGCACATACATATATGAAAAATGTATAGAACACAATTTATGGTGGGTGGCACATGACAAAATATACTGGAGGTTGAGTATGTACTCACATACTTGCATTTATATGAACACACACACACACACACACACACACACACACACATTTCTTCCCTTTGAGTTAAAAGTATAATTCTCAGGATAATCCAAACGGCATAACCAATTGAGAGAATACAGAATTAAACACTATGGGAGGGGGCTCAGGGGAGCAGTAGGTAGTAAGCAACTGTTGAGCAATTGTGAGGAATGAAGTCTGAAGTTGATGGGTGCTACCATGCCCCTAAAGGATGATGGGATGTGTCACCAGAGGAGACAATAGTATGTGAAAACTGCTGGTAAAACCCCACTTCTCCAGCTCTGTGCTACATATTCTCAAGATGGGATGTTCGTTTAACTATTATTCTGAGTATCAGTTCAGGATAATACATATTATATGATTTTTGTGCATGTAATATTTTCTATGAAAGATTGCAATATGCAATTTCAGAAGTGTGTAGACACTATCTCATTTTAAAATGCCACTGGGGCATAAGGTATCTGATCATCATTTATAAAAGGCTCAGACTACCACAGAAACACAACAAGGTGAAGGCATTGTATCGAAATGATGAGAAACCAATCTCATGGCATTGCAAAACAAAACTCCCTACTGTGTATCATGATGCAAATCCCAGCATCACAGAGCCCGATCAGGACAAAGCTCACAGCTCATCTAAGCCAAGCTGACAAGGGACATTTTACCACCACACTCAATTTCTCTTCCTCTTGCTATCTTAAGCATCTCTCATGATTTAATCTTATTTGGCTTCTAGATTAAATATCTTCACAGACAGGCGAACATATGTTAGCTTCATCCATTTAATAAGATCCATTTATTGTGGAACTTACTATATGCCTTGTACGCAATAAAGACACTCATGCAAATATGATGTATCTCGGTTTTGAGGAGATCATGGTGTGGCAAGTAAGACAGAATGGAAAAGAGAAAGATGATGTCACAGTTAGGTGTGGTGATATGTTTTTGCATAAGTAAAGCCTGTCTGGGGGTCAGAGACTGGAGCTTGCCACTAGCTAACCATAGAGGTCTGGAGGTCTGTATAGACAGGCAGGAAGTGACATAGCTGGGCAGAAACAGGATTTAAGCAGGGACAAACAGGAAGTTGGTCTCTTCTCTACAGAGTCACTTAGGAGCTTTATTTACACAAAGGGACACACTCCCAGACCTTGCGAATTCCCAAAGCTGGCACATCCAATCCAGTTCACACACTGCTGTGTGCCCGCTTCATGCCTGCCACCGTGTGAGCCCAGGAAGAGAGGACTCCTCAGCTGTTCTCCGGTAAGCCAAGACCACGTGGAAACACATAGATTAATAGAAATGGGTTAATAATTAAGACAGAGCTAGTCTTCGGCCAAAAGTTTCATAATTAACACAAGTCTTTGTGTGTTTATTTGGGTCTCAAGGACAGTAGGACCCTGCTGGTCCAGAAAACATATGTCAACGAAAAGGTCAGTGATACAAGCCTTAAAGACAGTGACTGCAAGCTTATTGAGAACTTGGTGACTTGGGAGGATAGATGAGGGCTTTTGGAGCAGAGAGATGGTCACATAGGTGCTGGGAGAGGAAAGATGGAACAGTAACAGAGCTGGGGGGAGTAGGTTGAAGGTGTTTTAAGAAAAGGGACCTAAATTAGGGAGTAGCAGAATGTACCAACAAACAGAATTTACCAACGAACCACTAGACATGCATTAGGATTTTTTTTCTGGAACACATACTAGTTTTCTAAATTATGTCACAACAAGGACAACTCCAAGTGGCTGAGGAAATGGTGGAGTTGGTGCAGAGCTTACTGTTCAAGCATGAGGACAAGTTTAATCCCTCTAGAACTCACACAAAACAGGGTGTGGCATCACCTACATATAATTCCAGTGGTGGCAAGGCAGAGGCAGGACTTAATGGTCTCCCAATCTATCTAAAGCAAAGAACCCTGTATTTAGCCACACACTGTCAAAAAATAAGGTGGAGATCCATCGAAGAAGACAAAAATGTCCATGTCTGGCTTTCACATGTACAAGCACATGTGAATATTTTCATAATAGGCAATGCCATGAACTCTGGAAGGATTTCTGGCCTTCATTTTGCACTTAGGAATCCAGGATCACTCCTGAGAGTTCTTGGCCAGGATTAGGCACAGTCATCAGGCCACAGGCAATCCATGTATCAATGGGTCATTTGAAAATGTTGCTTCCCTCACCTTCAAAGGTTTAAGGGCAAGGTTACTCAACTCCAGTGATTTGTTTATTAAGCATCCAGCACAGGATACAGTCTGGGAAGATGTAGAGAGACACATTAATAGAATAACCAAGACAGATGTGTGTCTCCAGAACACAGGCATGAATATTCTGTTTGTACATTCAGATGACAGGAATGGCCCTTACTGAGAAGTGCATATGGCAATTCCCAGTGACAATGACGGTGCCCACAGCAGGAAAATTGTATTGACTGAATGTGACCTAAATCCATCCTGCTGTTTGAATCCTAGTAACAATAAAGGCAATCACCTCCTCACCAATATTCCCTGGAGGATACAGGAAGCTGCAGTCTCCTCAGTGTCTCTTCCCCATGTCACATCAATCACTGATATATCACATGTTATACTAAAAAACACTCAGCTTGCCCTCACAGAAAGCTACCTTGAATTGATTGCTTGGTGGACTGGAATTGTTCAAATCTAGCTGAGGGTCCCTTATTTCAGTGTCACTTCAAGGTTAGTGACACCTAGAACTAGAGGTTTTCAACCTCTGGGCTCAAATGACCCCTTTGCAGGGTGTCCTAAGGCCATCTGCATATCAGATATTTACATTATGATTCATAACAGTAGCGAAATTAAAGTTGTGAAGTAGCAATGAAAAAAATTATATAGTTAGGGGTCACTACAACATGAGGAACTATATTAAATAGTTGCAGCATTAGGAAGGTTGAGAGTCACTGATATTAAATAGTTGCAGCATTAGGAAGGTTGAGAGTCACTGATCTAGAGGATTTATCCTGAAGGGCTGGTGTTTCTGGGTCCTTACAGCTTTGATTCTGAGAATTTATTAGACTTGGATGATCATTGGGTGATGTAATGTGCCTTAAATGATTCTGTGCAGTCTGCACACTGGGAAGTGTGTGTGTGTGTGTGTGTGTGTGTGTGTGTGTGTGTGTGTGTGTGTGTGTGTTCTTCCCCATCTGGGAATCCTAGAGAGGAGAGCTTGGTCACATTTTCTTTTACTGTGTGGATTGCTGTGATGACTAATCTTGGTAGTCAACTTGACATGCCTGAGAAGAGAGAACTTCAATTGAAAATTGTCCCATCATATTGGACTATGGGCATGTCCTGGGAACATTTTCTTGATTGTTAATTGATATAGATTGTACAGATCACTGTAGGTTGAACTAATCCTTTGACAGGTAGTCCTGGGTTATAGAAAGCAAGTCAGTAAGCAGTATTCTTTCATGGTCTCTGTTTCAAGTTCCTGACTTGAGTTCCTGCCCTGATTTCCCTCAAAGATGGGCTGGTACCTCAAAGTGTAAGCCAAATGAACCCTCTCTTCCTAAAGCTGCTTTTGATTATGGTGTTTATTATATCAACAGAAAAACAGACTTGGACAGACATGGCCCTGTTGTGGAGTGTCCCAATAGGGTCAATCCAGCGACTGTGTCAGAGCAGCATGGCTTTCCTTGCCATGCTGGGTGTGTGTGGAAGGAGCAGCACCTCGCAGCACCTTCATGCTGAATTCTTGTAGAATGTATGACATATTACTAAATAATATGCATATATAATATGTTAGTATTACATAATAATATATGACAATGCATTACTATGTCTGAATTCTTGTAGAATGTATGACATATTACTAAATAATATGCATATATATAATATGCTAATATTACATAATAATATATGACAATGCATTACTATGTCTGCACTTTGTTGTGGGGCACCCAATGGAGAATGGTGGATTTATCAAGGGCCACACCCTTAAAGAAAAATGACTCTCCCTGCCCTAATAGCCACCAACTCAGCTTGGGTGTGGACACCCCTCCCCATCCATGATGGAATGTTGACTGGGCCCAATGAGATCATATTTAAGAATATTTATTTTTCTTCTCCTTCATGCTCTTAAATGTGCCCAGATGGGGACAGCTGCTATAAGTTTATGAGAAATCTTTCCTTCCTTCCATTTCTGTTTCCTTTTGAGAATACACCCACCATTCTGTAACACACACTGACTTTTCAGTGAGTCCCAATTAACGGAAGGACACTGGTATGGTGTAGCATAATTCGCTCCTAGAAGAGTTAGACGAATGACTACAGGCCAAGCTTGCCACACACAAAACGAAGCACTTCATCTGTGCAAATAGAACATGCTTTTAATTTAATTTCCTAGCTGATTATGCTTCTGAGCCCCAGATACGGCCCAGGAAACAGGTAGGAGTGCTTTCAGGGGACATATTGACGTGTCCATCCAAGGTTTCACTCAAGGCTGTCATCGTTTGGAGAATAAAAAGAAACATCTGCATTCTTCCCCTTCAAGAGCCACTGGCTGAGGAACACAGCAGGTAGGACCGATTGCTTTATTCCATTTTTTTGCATGGTTTGATCAATGGGTTGAAGATTGAAGAAAAGAAATCAATAGACACAGGGAGAATTTAAACTCTGTTTATATAATCAATTGATTAGGGAAATTGATTTGAAAGGTGTAAGCAAAAAAGGGGGCACTTAGAGGAAAAGCAGGATGAAGAATCTTACAGTGGAGAACAAAACAGATATGAAGTGACCGCTGCTTAAATAAATGTGGCACAGGCCAAGGGTGTGGTCATCTTTGAAGCATGCACTTAAGAGACATGTAAGGTTCAATCCATTATGCAAGCATTACATTTTACTGTGTTATCTACTATGCCTATGCATGCATGCATGCATGCATGTTCATGTATGAGTATATGAGTGTGCACATAGTAAGGGGTGCTGGTAGAGGTCAAAGGTCAGATTGTGGAAGTTGGTTTCCATAATGTGGGAACTGGTTCCCATCATGGCCTAGGCCTTGTGGTGTGTGTCTTGCAGTAGGGAAGGCCAATAGAATCATGTTGATTTGTTTGTTTTGAATCGTGTTGATTCATTTGTTTCAGATATATGTGCCTGCATCTTCTACACACAGTCATGAACCTCTGGTAGGGCTAGCATGGTAGCATAGAAATATGGTCAAATCTTATGTCATTTGTGATTCTTGACAGTAACAAGTCCCCAACTTGAATAATTGTGAATCATTGGTTTTATTGAATAAAAGGTGCTATGCAGTGTTATTTATTTCTGATTGAAAGATGATGTAGTCCTTTAGAAAATGCCATGGTGATCACACTGCTGCCACCCATCCAAAAATGACAATTCATCTACCTAGTATCGCCCTGCTGGAAGAGTCCATCCTCCTGTAGACGTCTCATCATTTCAACATGTTTCGGTAAAGGTGGTCTCTGACAGGCGATGGACTGACTCTGAGATGATAGAACATGTTGTAAGAAAAAAATCAAAACAATAAGATCTCAACATGTTTTAGATTTATAAAAGCATCCAACCAGCTCATTTTACAACTTCAGTGTTGTAACCCGTGTGCCAAAACAGAAGAGGATGAGGTTCTCGTCAAATTCTCTTCCTGACAAGATGTCTGTTGGTGGGCCAATTAAGGTCTTGCATGAGGCTGAGGGGCACACAGGAACGTGTGAGACCAGTGATGATGAGGCAAGTCATGGAAGTCCAGTTGCCCAATGTCAGTCAAAGGCGGTACTGGTGAGTACCACAACTGGAGCAGGTGTACAACCGTGACAGCAAGACCTGATTTCCGATTTTGCTTGACAAGATAAAGAATGCACCCATGTTAAAGAGCATGAAGAATAAACCAAGGTTCAAGAGAGGGCTGGGGAAAGTGGTCCTGAACACCCAAGTGGCCAACAGAGGAGGATGGGGATAAGCTACAGAGGCATCTTCGAAAAGCAAAGACAATTTTCTCTGTTGAAGACTTCATCCATCTTTTCCTTTAGGTTGCCTGAATTTGTGGGTGCTGTTGTGTTGAGTCTGAGATTATCTTTTATTATTTCCCTTTGGATACAAGAAACTTAAATGAAATAAATCTTCCTCATACTCTTGATTACAAAACTAACCTTTCAAATAAATGAAAACAATACATGTCAAAGTTAACCAGATCCAAGTCTATTCAGCTCAGTGGACCTCTACATTTGGAATAGGCACTCAGAAACAAAGCTGTGGCACTTTGCATTGTTCTGAGATTTTTAGATGGTTTCCTTTATGTCTAGAACTCATAAAACATGGAGAAATTTTCAACTCTTCCAGATAGCACTATGAAACTAGAGTTTTTATTACTGCAGCCTATGGGATAAACACAGCATGATGTAAAATTATATTCTTCTGTCCTTGATTCATGCCAAGGGCTGGCTAGTCTTCTGTATAGGGTTAGACAGCAAACACTCTCTAGGCTGTGTGGTCTATGTCAGGAGTCCTCAACTCCACTGTGCAGTGTGAAGGTAGTCATGTACAGCATATGAGCAACAGCATCGCTGAGCTGCAGATAGGAGCTCTGCTCAGGCTAGGAACAGACTTTGCTGGGGGTACGCAAGACCCTCAGAAGATCCAAGTATGTTTCATTGTGATGGCTTAGGGAATGAGGAAGGACTTTCCCCCAGTATGGGACTCTGAAGATCTTCCTTGGTTTGTGCTTGTGTTGTCCTGGAACACATCAGCGTTGGCTGCTGCTAGAGGTTCACCCACAACGAGTGCTGTGGACATTGACACAAGAGACAAGGAGATTTCCTTGTGAAGACACTCTGCTAAGAATGGTACCTCAGAATTTTTAATTCAGTGAGGAGTCCCTCGGTGGGTAGATAGCAACACAGTCTTGCAGAGCTGAATTTGCTATGTTCTCTTTCACACCTTCACTCCAGCTCTGGGACCGTATGTTCTCCTGATGCCCTAACCTTCATGGAAGATCCCTGACATTACCATAAATGCAATGTGTGGTGAATTAGTCATAACAGGGTTAGTTTGCCAGGTTCTTTCTGGTCCAGCCCTGTAGGTACAACTCTCTGGCTCTCTTCCACCCTGCCCATAAGTCTCTGGTACTTGGCCAATGCTCTCAATAAAATATTTACAGAGTTAAATTGACATTTTGTGCAGAAGTGATCCTGATTGAATGAATGACAGTATTCAGCCAGCCTAGAATGACTGGAGCTCCTGCTTTTTGTGTGTCCAGAGTCATTAAGGTCCTTCCTTTTGCATGATGATTGTGATGTCTGTTTCGCAGTAGATGACCACAGCAAGTAGTTTTACTAGGTGTCTGGGATTACTGGTTAACTACCTGATTCAAAGAAGGGAGGGCTTGTGTTGGCTCATAGTTTCAGGGTGCAGTTCATTCTCACAACGACTGTAGCAACACCTCTCAACAGGACTGTAAGGCTGCCTGCCTACATTGCCTCAGCCCTGGAACTAGAGAAAAGTGGCTTCCTCCTTACTATTTTGTTTACTCTCAGACCTTGTGCGGTGCTTCCCACATTCACCCCTCGGTTAATTCTCTTAGGGAAAGCCCTCAGAGACAGTCTCAAAGGTATTCCTCACTGACGCAAAGCATACTCTTTTTTTAAAATCAAATCAATATTCAGAATAACCATCAGACTTGTCCTGCACATACTGCTTGAACCCTCCCCTAGGATCAGACCATTCACTGCCTAGGAGCAGCAGTCTACAGTAACAGTTCCTGGTTTCTCCTCTTTTCCTGCCACCTGCTACCTGAAAACTCTCTTGATGTGTGTCTGGCACTGTATCTGATGGCATCCAAGGGAATCCAACAATGCGTGATTTAACTAGACAGGAAATTAATTGACTGTAAACCAGGTCTGTCACGGTTAGGAGCACAAGGATCAGAAAATGGGCAGGAACAGGACCAAAGGAAGGAGGTGATGTCATAGTCAAAGCAAAGCTACCCAGCTCAGCTATGTCAGGAGGATGACTGTAGCAGACCTTACGAGGAAGGACTTACTCACCCTGGCAGCTCTACCTGGCTTTTCTGTAATCCTCACCAAGAATACACTCCTTCATTTTAAAACTGTACCTTTATTATAAGCTACATGCTATAATATAGTTGCATGCCCTGGACTTCACTATGCTAAAGGAATGACTTGATGTCTGAAGTATAGCTGGGCAATTGCCAGGAAGAAGCCACGTACCCATTGGGTTTTCCTCCTGAAAGCCCCAGTCCTAGGAAATTGCTTACTTGCTTTCTATCCCTATGGACTTGCATGTGCTAGTCACTTTTTACACCTATGATGTACAACATGTGCCCTTTTGGGGTTGACTGTGGTCATATAACTTAGTGTTTTCAAGGTCAATTCATGTAGTCACATGCATCAATGTTCTACCCTTTTACTTTTTTAAGGAAATGATATCCTGTTCTGTGGATAGACCCCATCTTATTTTCACACTGATGGAATAATGGCTTTGGAGTTGTCCCATGGTTTGACTATGAACAATGTTGTCAGGAACACTTCCACACATGGTGTGTGTGTGTGTGTGTGTGTGTGTGTATGTGCGTGTGTGTGTGTTTGTATGTGTGTGTGTGTGTGTGTGTGTGTGTGTGTGTATTTTGGGATGGTCTTTTGGCTGGTCTTCCTTTCTTGCTGCATTGAGCTCTTGTCAAAGATTTTCTTTGCTAAATTGTGAAGAAGGCTGAGAAAGCATTACCTCGACACATTCACTATTAGCATATACTGCTTTGGAGATATGTGGCCTCTGTCAGATTCTCTAAAGTGGGGCCTTGTTCAAGGAATAAATTTCATATGCCAATCAGAAGTTGGTGACCTGGTCCATGATGAGCATGTGGGTTGGAATCTTCTTTCAGCTCTCCTATAGCCATGTGGTTTCCTTACCTCTAACACCACTGCCTTTTACACATAGTTGCTGGGACAGTCAAATGGCTTTAAGGCCACCATTTTTATCTGTAAAAGGGCCCTGATAATCCCAGTGTTTTCTCAGTGCAAGGCACAATAGCATATACTCTGTGTCTTTCTGTCTACTGCAAGCAGTTTGTATGGCTGCTCTGCACTTTGTGCCCTATCATTCTGCTGTGACCACTGGAAGCTGGGGAGCACCACTTTCCTGACCCTGACTTTATTTTCTTCTTGAAAAATTCTTGCATATGTATGTATATGCATGCATATGTGTGTGTCTAGTATGTTTTTGTTATGTGTGTATGTTTGTGTGTGTGACTGTGGACATATCCATTCCAATATCAGGTGTTAGTCTTGTCTTTCCACATTGAGACAGGGTTTCTTGTACACCCCAGGCTAGCTGGCATTTGAGATTCATCTGACCATCTTTCTACAGACAGTGCTATGATTGTAGATGCATGCCACCACATCTGGCTTCATGTGCATTCTAAGGCTCGAACTCAGACCTTCATGCTTACATGATGAGGACAAGTGATTTACCCTACTTTAGTAGATTCATGATGTATTTCCATTTAATATGTCACTTCTCTTTCCGTATGAGGACCAAACCTCAATTCTTCTCCATTCTCCCTCCCATGCCACAGTCCTCACACACTTTATTTCTCTTCTACAAATATACATGTCAGATAACTTTCAATTTTAAGTGAATTCTTCAAATGTACTAAAAATGAGATTATTATTATCTACTTATCTACCATCTTTAATGCATTTCCCTGTATGAATCCGTTTTCCTCTCTGGTATCACTGTCTGCTTAGCTTTAGAAAACCAGAGTTTTTATATAGTGCAGACCTCATGGTGATGGTTTGCCTCATATTCTCTCTATTCAGGAGAGTTTTATTTGCCTCCGGTTAGAAGCCTGTTTTCATGAGATGCAGAGCTCAAGGTTTAAAGAGTTTTCCTCTTCTATACTTAAAAGATGTCAGCCTATTATTGTCTGACTTGTATTATTCCTTATTAAAAGTGTCTCTAATCTCTGTCGGTTGCTGTGGTAACATACCAGGACCAGAAGGTTATATTTGGGTTACACTTCCAGGTCACAGTCCATCACTGAGGGATTTTGGGGCAGAGGTCAAGGCAGAGGAACCTGGAGGCGGGGCCATGAAGGAGTGCTGCTTGATGGCTTATTTGCATGTTCATACATACTAGCTTTCTTATGCAGCCTGAGTGAGGCAACTGCCTGGACGTGGTGCCCTCTGCAATGGGCTGCTTTTTCCTGTATCAATTAACAACCTAGGCAGTCCCTCACAGACATGCCCAGAGGCCAATCTGGTCTGGGTGCTTCCTCAATGGAGGGCTCCCTCTCAGATAGCTGTAGGCCATATCAGAGCTGACCAGGCTAGAAGCCTGTGATGAACTTTCTCTTTTCTTTGTCTGTTTGGACTGATTTTTCAGATCATTTTCAATTGCCTCCTTTGATCAACTTGGCTATGGCATGATTTGTTGAGTTATTATCTTTTAAAAATATTTTTACCTTTATTGACTTACTTTTATAATAAATTTATGTACGTATTATGTATTTATTTATTTTTACATCCTGGTCACACTTGCCCCTCCCTGCTTTCTTCCCAGTCCCCTCCTTTCTATGGCATCCCCCCATTCCTCCTCCATTTCTATACAGAAAAGGGCTTATATACATATCAAGTTGCAGTAGACTAAGAACCTGCCCTTGGATTAAGGCTGGGCAAGGCAGCATTATGAGGAATAGGTTCCCAAAAGCCAGTAAAAGAGTCAGAGACAACCCCTGCTCCCACCATTAGGAGTCCCACAGGAAAACCAAGCTATATTATACATGTCACATATATGCAGAGGGCCTAGGTCAGTCCCATGCAGGCTCCCTGGTTGTTTCAGTCTCTGTGAGCCCCTACAAGCCCAGGTTAGTTATCACAACAATAGAAGGAACTAATACTTACGTTTTCAATACCTTTTTATTAGCTATAACATTACAACTGTACTATTTTACTTATCATTGTTGTTCTAACCACTCACTGTGTATTATTGACAACTTAAATCCCGCCCTCTCTTTGGAGTGACAGGCTATGCTCACACCCACTTCCCTTCCAAGGCTCCCAGGGAGTGTGCCAGGGGTTTCCCATGCAGCAGCATTATTTTGCACAGCTGTTGCAGTGGTTGTTGGGTGTCACATGGGCTACTCTGTTTTGCTGTGACAGCTCTACATCTCACTGAGTCATGTTCCTAGTAGCTAGCATGCTGGAGGCAAGGTGAGAGTGAGGAGAGAGAAATCCTGGATATCACAATCCTCCACTCAGGGAAAGACTGGCTGCCAGCTGGCTCATGCCACCACGGACCATAGGCCTTTTCTGGTTTGCTTTCAGGTTGGCATCTGAGAGACCCAGGAAGGCCAGCTCACAGGCCCACTGCCCCTCCCACTGGGCCTGTGTGTGAGTGGTATGCACCATTTGGGCCATATTCCTTGGATCAGAGTAAAAACAAAAACTGTGGTGAACTGAAAAGAAGCCCTCCTTCCTCTGGAAGGAAACAATTGGCAAGAATCTTAATCCCTCAGGGCCATTGTACAAAGTACCACAATCTGGGTGGCGTAAAAATACCCAAAATGAAATACACTGTCTCCCAGTACCAGGGTTTTGGAGTCTGAAATTAAGGTTTCCCAACCCCGTATGCCCTCCAGAGGCTCCAAAAGAATCCTTTTTCTTAGTTTCCTCTTAACCCATTGGGATGGTCAGTAACTCTGGCAGTCTTTGGATTTGTGATGCCTTATCTCAGCCTCCATTCTGGCATCATAGTGTCACCGTCTCCCTGTGTGTCTGTGCTTTCCCTTCTAATGGTACCAGTCATAGTGGATTAGGGTCTGCCATAATGACCTGTGTCTCTTAAGACCTTGTCTCCACACAGGATCGTATTCACATGTGAGTAGGTAAGGGCACAGAAAACTTTGGGGTGCTATGATTCAACACAAGATTAAAATCCCACAATGATCTTACACTACCACAAGGCTCTAACAGAGTCCTTTCTCCATCCAGAAGAGGTCTGGCACTTACAGTCAGCTTGGGAGTGAGTATTGGAAGGGAGTAGCATTCTGACTCCATTGTCAACCATCCCAGGGAAATACTTACGTCTTAGGAAGGACAGTAAAAAAGATAAAATGTTCGAGGAGTGCTTGTCTTAGGATTTCTATTGTCTTGATGAAACACCATGACCAAAGAGCAAGTTGAGGAGGAAAATGTCTTTTTGGTTTATACTTCCAAATCGTAATCAATCATTGGAAGAAGTCAGAACAGGAACTCAAACAGGGCTAGAACCCAGAGGCCGGAGCTGATGCAGAGGCCATGGAGGGTGCTGCTTACTGGCTTGCTCCCCATGGCTTGCTCAGCCTGCTTCCTTATAGAACCCAGGACCACCAGCCCAGAGATGGCACCACCCACCGTGGGCTGAGCCTTCCCCCACCAATCACTAATTAAGAAAATGCCTGGCAGCTGGATCTCATGGAGGCATTTCCTCAACTGAGGCTCCTTCCTCCCTGAAGACGTTAACTTGTGCCAAGTTGACACACAAAACCAGCCAGTACATGCTGATACCACCGGAAGGATCTGAGAGGACAGAACAGACTGATGCCCATGAGCGGATGAGAAATGTGTCTTCCTCATATTCATACAATGCTTACCTTAGCTCCAGGAAGAGGAAGTGTAGGCTCGGGAGGCCATTATCGTCCTCTAATCCTTTATCTTAAGTAAGTGGCCAGACATTGACCACTTTCCCTGGAAGCTTTTGCAGATCCCACCTCTAGATCTGGGTAGCCCATCTCCTTTGTCAGGAGCCTCTCTGTAGAAACTGACACTGTTCTCCTACGGGTTCACTCAATGAACACCTGGTGCAGCTCCCCTGGAGTTTATGGTCTGGCTGTCTTTGTGTCCATGCAGGTGGCAGAGAGGGCTGCAGAGTAGCAGTAACAGACATCAGTCGAACGATTGAACAGGCAAGCAGGTGAACCCGTGAGCTTCCAGGGCTGCTTCCCTCAAAGTGGGGCATCTGGTCTAATAGGATTCTGATACCTAATTATGCTAGGTGCAGAGTTATGCCTTCAGTCAAGACAATATGACCCACTAACATTTTTTCCAATGAAAGTGTCTCTACATCAATCAATACGTGTAAATCTTTTTTCTTCAGCAAAGCCAGACAATAGGCCTAATCCTCGAAATGTGTGAAGCAAAAATAATTTTTGAAATAATAATAATAATAATCAGGATTCATGTTTGAAACAAAACACATATTCGAAGTTATGTGTTTTAGGTGTAGAAACTCTTTACATAGATGGTGTTCATGAGGCAGCCATGGTGGACAGCACTTTGACAACTGGTCCCTTTTACTGCTGGTAATCAATCCTAAATATCTACATTACTGAAGACTATATACATATTACTATCTTTTCAGTAACAGGAGAAATCTGAGACAGTCTAAATGCATACTATTAGGGTATTAGCTAAGTAAATGATAGAACACATTTGCATGGTCATTAAAGTAATACCTTCAATGAGTTTGTAATAATAACACGGAAGAATTTATATTAAAATAAAAATAAAAGAGTAGGAGGCAGAATTATAGTCTGATGGTTCCTGTTAGGTGTCAATAACTCTAAAAGGCAGCCACAAATGTCAGCGGCCATTGTTTTCAGAATGTGCAACTTGCAGGGGGTTAGAAATTCATGCTTTTCTTTATTTCCCAAGCTTATTACACTGAGTGTTTTGTCAGGGGAACTATAATAGGTACTAAGAAATAAAGGCACAAATGAAGTGAAAAATTAAATGCATTAAATGCTATATTCATTAAAAAAGAATGTTGTAAAACGAGCACTACCTCAGGAAACACAGCCTATGAGCTTTCTGTGGGCAGAGGGGCCTCACTATTATGGTTAAAAATAAAAAGTTGGGCGCCATGATCTCTACTCCGATGAGGCTTGCGGATGAGGCAGAGAGGAGCCCTTTAAGATTCTAGCCATTGCAGCTCCAGGGCCAGGTTGGTCACCCCAACAGACACTTCCAGGCAGCTCCATCTCTCCATCCTCAATTACCTGCCAGTTTTGGCAGCTGAGTTGAGTTCTGACGAAATGCTTGTTGGCAGGAAAAGCTGAAGTGGACTGACAACCTGAACTCAAACAGGTCACCAGGAAGAAAGGACTTTAACAATACTCTCTCTAGAGGGCCTCCTGCCCCTCCCTCCCTCCTCCCCTCCTCTCCCTCCTTCTCTTCCTCTCTATCCTGTGTGCCTGTAGTGTGCACATGTGTGCACCAGCTGGTGTGAATTGCCATTCTTAGTTAATTTACACTTGGTTTTTGGAGACAGAGTCCCTTATTGAGCTCACTGATTCAACTAAGCTGGGTTGTCCAGTCAGTCCCAAGAAACCCTCCTGTCTCTGCCTTCCCACATCCTCATCACTGGCTGTACCTGTCAAACCCAGTTTTTCTCTATGGGTGCTGGGGATCTGAACCTAGGTTTTCTTGCAGTTTATAGATTGTGCCATCTCCCCAGTCTTCTCTCTATCCTTCCTTCCTCCCTCATTCCCTTTCTTCCTTCTTTCCTTCCTTCCTTCCTTCCTTCCTTCCTTCCTTCCTTTCTTTCTTCCTTTTAATTAAATATTTATTTAAATTTTAATTTGTAATATCTACAGTGTATTGGATATCCTTATCTAGAAAGCATAATTAACACAAAAAACAAGCTCCCCCCCAAAAAAAAACCCCAAGCAAGATGATATCTATGTGATTTTATTTTTGAAACGGGTACTTTGTTTTGAAACCAAGGTGATGGGGATGGGAGTTAACTTTTAATAGCACACTGTTTGGGGGAGTGAATACATGGAAGTACATCATGTTCTGGTCTGATGGCCAAAGGAGGTAAAGAAATAGCCCAGCACCTTTGCCAATGTAGGGAAGAAATGGAAACCATTCTTTGCTGGAACATTGATGCCCTTTAGCAAGAGAAGATGAAACTATCTGGGTCTCAGCGGGAACTAAGAGTCTCTCTTCCTACATGTTAGGTAGAGTCTTGGTAGGTTATTGTTTTCCCACAGGATTTGGAGCATCCCCCTAGGAGAACAGAAACATTAAGATGATGTTGGGTTTCACATGCCCGACATTAGAATCACATTCAGTGCAACCTTATGAGATCCGGTCCTGTTAGTCAGCTTAAGTTCAAAGGTGGGACCCAGCGATATCTTCATCTGTGATCACAGACTCCCAAGTGGTTGCAGTAAGACTTAAAGAAGCAAGCAGGGTACGCAGAGAGCTATTGAGATAGAGGACTTCCCTTTTATCCACAAGTCCTCTTTAAGCAACCAAAAACTATCAACCGGAAGTTAAAAATTATTTGAATGCCAAGTCCTTGGTCACTGCCCATTTACCCGCCCCCCCCTACATATCCATGTGTGCACAAACATGTGGAAGTCAGATATCAATTCTATGTGTCTTCCTTAGTCCTTTCTCTTCTTTGGTTTTTGAGACACAGTCTCCTTCGCACTTCTGTTCACTGATGCAGTTAAGCCAGTAAGCCAGCAAACCCTAGGGAACTTCTTCCCTCCACCTCCTCAGCCCTGGGGTTTCAGGAATGTGTAGCCATACCCAGCTTTAACATGGGTGCTGGAGTTTGAACTTAGATTCTCATGCTTTCAGGACTAGCACCTCACTTACTGATCTGTCTCCTCAGAGCACATTTTTTTTTCATTTTTAATGATCAGATCTGTGATTGAATTTCCACAGCTTGCAACTGCTTGGAAAACAAAGGAAGCAAATATAAAACTTAAACAGAGAAACCTGTAGATATTGAGAGACGTTCAATGGGAAAAGATACAGGGAATATTTAGGTTGGACTTATGCAAATTTGTATCAGGAAGAGCCACCAAATTTTATGCAAACATGGGACTTGCTTCTGTGAGATCTTTTTTGAGTCCCCTGCTTTCTTTCGTTTCTTTGTCAAAGGATCTCACTCTGCAGCCCGTGGTTTCCCTGGAACTACTGTGTAGCTCAGGCTGGCTTTGAATTCAGGACCCCCACTGGAGACATGCGTGTGCAACACTGGCTTGAGCCTGCTGACTTCTTTGAGAGCACTCTGACAAAGATACTGGGGAAGTGGACATTGGGATCAGGAGGTGGGGCTTCCAGTATTTGAGGAAACTAAGACACCTCCCTCAATTCTGGCTTCCTACTGAAGGACAGAAAAAAATGTTCATTGTACAAAATCATTTGTCACATTACCTTAGCTCTATTGTGTGTGTGTGTGTGTGTGTGTGTGTGTGTGTGGAGAGAGAGAGAGAGAGAGAGAGAGAGAGAGAGAGAGAGAGAGAGAGAGAGAGAGAGAGAGAGAGAGCGTACATGCATGAGGCAGTCAGAGGTCAATTCTGGGTGTCATGGATCCTGAACTTAAAATATATTTATTAATCTGCAGTCTCCAAAACTGTTGTGGCTGCCAGACACATGATGGATAGTTCTGTGGATTTTCTTAACCCAACCTTTGCTATTCTTGGGGTCACAGCTCTGCTTCACATCCTTGGTGGTTTTATCTGTAGGATTTTTATGGTTTTATTTGCTTATCCTGTCTCTGGACCCTCTGCTTTCTGCACTACATGCTTCCTTGACTGTCGAAACCCACAACTTGTTTTAAACCCTAATGTTGACCCCGCTTTGGGTTCTTAGCTTAGTTTCCAATGTTTTCTCTCTCTATCCCAGGCTCAGAGGGAAGGACACTCATGGTCTCCCTGGCTGCAGTCCTGTATCTTCTTAGCTACAGATTCACAAAGTGACTTATTTCAGGACTAGGGCCCCAGCTTTGGCTTTGATGAACCAGGAAAGGTTGCAAACAAAGACACAATGTTGGTCACTCCTGACTCTCCCCTGGCTGTGTCATTTTCCTATCAGTGCTCCTAGAAATTCACATCTCTAGCTGGAATTGTCCCCTTCAGTCTAATGTCTCCCGAATGCCTTAGGTGGCACAGCCTGGTCACGGCACAGTGGTCGTGGCACAGTGGTCGTGGCACAGTGGTCGTGGCACAGTGGTCCTGGCACAGTGAAGCACAGTGAAGCGGCTGCAACACCACCCAAGCCCCCTTCCTTGCGTTTGTGAGCGGTGCCGAAAATATGGACCGAGGAGTGCTTCCATCCTCCTTACCCTCCTCTTCTGAACTGTGATGAGGAAGAAAGAGGAGATGGTGCTGTCCAGCTCATGGTTGCCTTGGCAACCAGCCGGTGGGGAGCCGGCTTTCTCTTCATTAACCTGCAGTCCATTTACTTCTGATGCCCCCCCAAGTCCCTCCTGCTATTTCTGCCACTTAAAGAAACCCTAAAAAAAAACCTTTCCCCATTTGTAAAGAAGAATAAAAATGACATTTTGTCAGGGTTTCAGTGTTTAAAATCCTAACAGATAATGTGTGGTTTCGATAGCTCTGCCAGCTTACAGGCTCTGCTCAGCAGTGTGCTTCCCTGGTCGCCATGGATTCCAAGGTTTCATAATTACACATATTCTCCTTCTTTTCTTCTTTCATCTCCTCCTCTCCCTCTTCATATTTCACACCAAAGACGTGCAGCTGCCTAGCTTGGGTGTGATCTCAGCACTGATCTGGGCGTCAGGAGGGAGCCCAGGGGACCATGGGTGTCCAGATGTGTGAATGCATAGACTCCCTACAATACACCCAGTGAATGAGGACAAAACAGCATACTTAAAAAAATCTGATAAATGGCAAGGCAGGACATAGGTACAGAAAATTGTTGTAATAAAAACCAGGCTTCATTCCTGAAACCTGATATCCTTACCATTGACAACAGGATCCTCAGCATTTCAAAACCATTTCCACTTGAAAAGGCAGATTCCTGATCTTACTGTAATTGCACTTCACCATTGCACACTGGGAATGGGGAGGACAGACAATGACATTTATTTGGTTGTATCTGTACAGACTCATGTACAACACATGAGGCTGGACCCCAGAGTCTCCCAGGACCTGCTGAAGATGCTGAGGTTGTCCAGAATCCAGGAAAAGATAGGTGTGGTCTTACTTGTCACCCTTGGAAAAGGGTGAACATTTTGGAGGACAGAAGGAAGGAGGGCATAACATCTGCTGGCAAAGAGCCAGTGAGTTCTCACTGAGCTTGGTTTCTCTGGCTGCTGGGCAGGGTCATCATTTCCCAGAGCTTTGGCAGCTGTGTGTGCGCCCAGAACTATGAGGTCTCTTGTTGGATTCTAGTAGAAGCAGGAGTCTTTCTTTCACATCAAGGCGTTTAAGAGACAGGATTCTGTCGCATCCTTTCCTTCCCCTTCCACTATTAATCTGTAAGAAATAGGAAGGCTCTAAGCAGTGCTGGATGGAAGCATGTTCTGTTCCTCCTCCCTGGCTTTTTGACCCTGATTAGTTCAGAAAGACATTAAAAAAAACCCAAGGGAATCTTTATTTTTTTCCTTGAACTAGTCAGTCTCTACTGCTTTGTAAATTTGAATGATTCTGTCCCTGGCAGCTTTGGGGAAGTTAGCAGTGGTGTACAGAAATCAGGCGAGTCCCAGGACACGTTCAATGTTTACATTTTGTGTTCCTGAATTGATTTATCTACACATCAGCCGATTAGATTGCGTATACAAATTAACTCCCTGTGCTTATTGCCTTCTGTGGCAGCAGACTCCACCTGCAGTTTGGACAAGAACAATCTCTTAACCCCTCTTTTCTGCTCTTCTAGAAGTCTTTAAATTCACATGGAGGGGCCCAAAAGGATGACACCAAGCTAGAAAAGTGATGGTCTAAGTAGTTGGAAGTCTGAAATGAATGACAGAGGAAGCTAAACTTGTTCCTATGGGCATAAGGACTATCTATACTTGAGTCACATAAATATACTTATGCTTGGATACATAGCATCTATAAGAGCATAGGTTCTCAGCCATGAACCCGCCTACTGGAAAAGAGGGAACCCAACCCCAAGAAGAATGGGAGGAAGGACAAATGGTGCAACCAGAGGGGAGAAGAGGAGAGGAGGAGGGGAGGAAGACAGGAGGGAAGAAACAATATGAGAGTGGGGTTAGCTAGAGAATGGAGGAGACTGGAAGACAAGGAATGGGGGGATTTCAGGTTGATGATTGTTGAGGCTCTTTTCCTAGTGTGAATCAAATGTGATCATCTCAGAAAAATATGCATAGTGATGCACTCAGGGGAAGAAATGGTTCCATTGCACAGCCCTGGGCAGAAGAGGGCTCATTCTGATGCTATAGATAGAGGGTAGTGGTTGTCATCCAGGATCAGAGCGGGGTCATACCCTGGTGATGACCGTGGAGTGGCCGACTGAGTAAACCTTTCTAGTGAGCACAGGCAGAGGCTGGATGGCTAGGCAAATACATCAGGGTGTCAGAGCGGCAGGGTCCTAAGAGATCATAATGCCATTTCCTCTAGGTGAGATATCTGTGGAGGACAGTTCATAATCATGGATGGTCACAGAACATCTGTCTCTGTGATTTCTGTCTGTGTCAAAGCTTTCTCCATCACTCTTCACCTTCGACCCAGCACAAAGTCAGCAACACCACAACTGACTTGCAGGAGGGTATATGTAGGGCATCTCCTGAGGAATGATGTGAGGAGATATTGTCCTGAAAGTGAGCTGGGATGCATGTGGCCTGAGATAGCCAGCAGAGAAAATATTCTACCTGTGGTGAGGGTAACACGGGAAAAGAGCCCTTTTGTATAGACACTGGCTGAAAAGACGCAGCGAAAAAAGAAAACTAGGCTAATAATCCTTGTTAATACTTTAATATCCTCTGGCCCTGTAGAATCTCCTGAGACAACAACCAGAGAAATCCTAACCCATTATTTTGTCATTTAGAGACGAGGGAACTGAAATAAAATGAAAAAGAGTTTAGTTTTCTATATACTCAAATCAGTGTTGATGTCCACCAGGGACACCCAGAACCACCAGGGGCTCTATGTATGACAGATGAGACGTTGAACCTGAGGTATTTTTGTGCAATGATTTGGGGGGAAAATCTTATTTCTTCAGTGTTGTGTTCAGTAAATGGAGAAGGCTTACTCTATCTTCTTTGAGTTCTGTAATGTTTGAATGGGATAACCACATGGCATTGTGAATTACTAATTCTGGAATATACTACATGTATATCAAGTATCAATTAAATTTGATGACTGATTATTGTTTTTCTTGCTCACACAGTATAACTAGCTAAGCTAGGGAAATGCAAAGTCAAATCAAGTGGGTTGTTGATCTCTAGACAATCATGAATACATGGAAACAGTTTGGGAATCTCCTATTTCCTGTCCTATTTGAAGGAAGACATCAGACTTTTACCTACTGGTTTCCAGAGCCTGGCATTGTGTGTATGGGGCACAACGTACCTTAGAGCTTTAGTCATGGGGGTCACTCTTATCTCTTCAACCCTGATGAGTAAAATTGCATTAAGGGAGAGCCAACCAGTGCCAGGTAGTGAGGTTTTTTGAGTCTACTAGAAATCATCTAGGAGGAGAGGGTCAAACCGCAAGGCATTCAGGCAAACTCAATAGAGCACCTAACAGATATGTGTGGACCATTTCTCTCCAATGTGCTTCCAAAAAATTTAGAAGTTGACTCAGGCAAAATGTGATTTACAAAAACTACATAGATCTTGAAGTATACTAGGTATCTAAAGGAGGGATGAGCTGATACTTTTCCAGAGTTTCAGATGTCATTAGTAACTAACAACAATTTTCAAGGTTAGTAAGAGATTGTAAAGAAGATCGGAGTATGGGAGTGCTGGTGGCAGAACTTTGGGGTGCTGGTGGCATGCTAAAAAAGCAGGGAGCAAAAAACAAATCTCAATTCTTGGTGTCAGGTACAGAAGAAATTATGGCAGTTTGTCAAAAATTGATATTACTGGTGACTATGAGGCATAAATTAGAAGACACATTCATTCAACTAACATTTCTGGATATCCCATGGCATTTCAGTGTCTGACAGGTTATACAGATGTGGGATTTCTGTTCATTCTTCCCAATTTTAAGAAAGCAAATGGGCTTACGATAATAGTAGTTTACTTTCCTGGTTTACAAAGGAAATCGGACTCTGTGTGGCCTGGATCTCTTTGTGAAGACAAGGTTCAGGAAGCTTGTAGGACTCATGCTGGGTTCTTTGCCAAAATCCTATCATCTTTTTTACTATATCAGTTTCCAAGGGTCAGTTTTTCAAACATCACTTTTGCCAAGAGTATAATTCTCTCTAGCATTATGGTTTATTTACTGTCTTTGGTAAATAACCCATATGTACTACTACTAATGTATATATTTCTACATGGCCTTACCTTACTGGACAATGCCTGGTGTGTCCTATCTTCCCAGTCTCTACACGGCATTCCTTGTGGTGCCCCTCTGCCCACATTCTCCTCATCTCCTAGCCCCGCCTATCTTCAGGCCTCTATTGGCCAAACAGTGTTTTATTCATCAACCAATAAGAGAAACATGTATACAGAAGGACATGCCCATCATGCTCATACCAAATACATTTGGGAGTGTCACATGAAGGCCATGTTTGTGTTCTCTTAGTTATCAAAAGCCCCAGAGAAGACAGGTGTGTCCAATGGTACTGGTACTACATCTTCCTATGTTCCTACTCTCAGGTTGGTAGTCAGAGCCATACCATAGATTTCTGGTTGAGATTCCAGAATGACCCCTTGAGAAGTTCTGGCCTCTCTGAATAAGATGTGAAAGGAAATTATTAATTAGTTCAGTCACAAGGGAGGAGAAATGACATACTGGAGAAGCTGATGCTGAGTTCTGTCCTCAGGAAGGCCAGGGGTTTTATCAGGATTATGGCTGGAGGATATGTTGGACATTAGAGGGAGGCAGGAGAGAGGTGCTTTGAGATGATATAGAGCAAGCAAGGTATAGAGGGATGTGGGATATGGGCTTTTGTCACAGGCAAACATTCCAGTCTTCCAATAATGTTCAATAATGTTCCAATAATGTTTAGTATCCACAAGCTGACCTTTAAAGCCAAGGAGAAATCTGCAGTAGAGATCATTTTCAAAGAACCGGAGGTAGAGAGAGTTGATTGGCCAAGGTAGTCCAAGGTATGGGTAGCACAGATCAGCTAAATGAAGTTTTCAACTCTTCATCTGGCCCTCCTTTTGTGAATGGAGGAGGTAACTCTTTCTTTACAATGTTCTCTGACTCAGTCTACCAGCACTCTGTGCTGTCTGCCCAACATGAATCCACTCATTTTGTTGTCCATTCAAGAATCTGTCTGTCGACTGTTAGTGTAGTTCCATTAGAGATAGAATTAGGGACAGAACGCAACCCAGGTCAGGTCATCAGAGTAGACGTCCATGGTGCCTGTGTTCAAGCTTTACTAGAGGGGGCAGTCACCACTGATAGAGTTGAAGCAAATGGTATCCTACCACTGGCAATTAGAAGCAGCCTGTGCCTCTGTGGGAGATGACCCTTCCCAAATGAAGGCTAAGATTCTGTCAATGGACACTCCTCTCCCATGGCAGGGACTCTTACTTGTTTCAGCGCTCCTGTGGTTACCATCTGAAGACATGATGTCCCACTGAAGAACCAGGCAACAGAAGGAGGTGAGTGAGGCAGCATCACACAGAGCTAACATCTGCCAACAGCATGACCAAATCCCAAGCATATTACAAGTGCTGCGCAGGTGGCAATGGGTGTCCGGAGAGTCATGGGAGTTTCTTGTAATGCTAGAGCAAGAATATCTTTAGAAGGAACAGTGCATATGAAACCACAAAACATTAACTTCCCTGAATATTCAGAGACCCTTTAGAAAATCTGTGCAACCAAAGCAGAGGAGGCTGCGGCTGAATGCTCATAGAGGAACTTTTAGGACCAAGGTCAAGATGTCCTAGCACGCACACTGTGCTGGGAGCACTAGTCGTCAGCTTCCAGAAGCACAGAAGTAGCCTGTGTTCCTGCAAGACCTCAGGGGATTGTGATGTGTAATCCCTGGGAGACAGTTTTTATGATAGCCAAGGCTTTTAAGAAGGAAGATAAAAAGTAGCATGATTAGAGCTTCAAGATCCAGCTTTCAACACCCGGTATGAGGTCGTGGGACCCATAAACATAGACCAAACAAGGAGTCCTCGAATGATAGGTGATTTTTGTACCAGATCTCGTTGTCAACACTGTTTAGTAATTGGGTATTTTGTCAAGTGCTTTACTGGTTAATAAAGTAAAAAAGACAAAGAATAAAAAAAGCAAAACACAAAAACCTCCTGGGGAGTACAGGTGGGGAAGGCCACCTTGTTATCTTATACCTGAACAGGAAACCCGCTTCATGCCATCAGCTTGAGAATCCCCCTGTGCAATCCAACACACTTCAGCTTCACTTTATTGGAAAGAATATCGCTGGTAGAAAATTCTGGGACTGGTGCGTGAACAGAGCCACAATGACCAATTACGGTGTTGAAATGCCCCGTAAATCTGACTCGTGGAGACGGCAAGCATCCCCTGAAAATAAAGTGAGGATTGCATGGAAGAGGCAGTACAGAGAGGGCGTGTGGGCAGGTGTGTGCAGCAAGCTCGCTAGCTATCCTAACCATCTGTCTTCCAGTGGAGGACTCAACCAACAGGGGCGAGCACTGGCGGATCACCCCCCCGCCCCGCCCAGTGTTTGCCTGGTGCACAGTGCTGCCTGACATCGTCTTAAGAGTTTAGACAATGCATGGGTTCTTGAGATGATGATACATTATTTAGCCATTCCAAAAAGCCCTGGGATTTTTTCCCCCAAAGAGCAATCTGAATTCTGAGAAATGCAGCACATGGAAAGTTCTGAGAAGAAATAAGGGGAAAAAAAACCTTGGGTAGAAAAGCAGCAGCTTTCTCTGAATGTGCTATGACATTTATTTCTCTTCTTAAACAGTTCCAAGGAGGAGATGGCTCAGTGGATCAGAGTTGTGTAAGCATGAGGGCTTGAGTCAAATTCCTTGCACCGCATAGAAGTTGGGCGTGGTTGTACATGTCGGTAATTCCAGAGTTAGAGGGTTAAGATTGGCAGATCCTTGGATCTCACGGGACAGGTCAGCCTGGGCTAAATCTAGAGCTTCTAGGTCAGTAAGAGAGACCAGTTTCTACCTCCACATAGAGCACTTGTCCCCAGTCAGGGGCAGCTGGAGGAAATGCACCCTGGGGTTGGAACATCTTCATGTCCTCTGCTGGTCACAGCGAGGTCAGCTGATACCCACCTCTCACCAACAGCAAATTGCACTGACTGTTCTCACTGTGCACTGCTCTTCCTAGGCTGGTCTTCACTCATGGCATCACACGTCTCCTCTGTGTCTACCACAAGCAGTGACTAACAAACAAAGCAGAACTGTCCACAGAGATTAAATTTAATTTACCATCCAGACTGTGGAGCGAGGCAATGCGAACTAGAGAAAATTTCGCCTCAGTAGGATTGCAGTTCACCAGGGGAAATCTTACTAGACCTTCAAAATTGGACCAGATGTTATTAACTCACTTGCAGCTGTGGGCCTGTGAAAGGGATTGGATCATTAACCAAGGAGGCTGTGGTCGAAGTCTGAGGCACAGCTAATGCTCCAATCAGTAGAATGCACGGATTGGGTTTAGGTTAAAAAAAATAAAAGATCCAGGAAAAGGAGACATTATCATTCATAATTGGGAAGAAATATGAGTAAAATTTGAAAAAAATCTGCTAAGCATCCTCAGTGGGACACAAGAAAATATGTTTCCTGTCAAGAGCAAACAGACACATGAATCAAAGGAAAAGAGAAGAGAAGATGACAGTAATCAGCTACTTGAGCCACTCACAGCCATCAGCCCAGGCGGTCATGGATGTACCTTCCTGATATTCACGTCTGGTGGGCCTCCTTCCCTTACACATTCCTTCTTAGTCCTCTTCAGTGACTCTCCTCATTCCTCTGACCCTCAACATTTGAAATACTCAAGCACTTAATCTTCGGACTTATTTTTTTCCAACTCATTCTCTTGAGATTTCACTTATTCTCATGATTATTATCATTATTAAATATTATCTACATATAAACCTATCTCAAAATAATTTCTCTAACAACAGTAATTTATAGTTCCTTCATATACATACATATATATGCACACACACATATACACACATGATCACAATATATACATAGATACATACAAGTGTGTGTGTGTGTGTGTGTGTGTGTGTGAGTGCATGAGCGTGCATGTGCTTACTTTTCGTAGGTAGTATTGTCTTTGTAGCATCAATGGGAAGAAATCAAGTTGATTTCAGCATTGGACTAAGATGTACTTCCCTGAACTTTGTCATGTAAAAGCACAAGTCATGTGGGGCATTGGTGGTGCACGCCTTTAATCCCAGTGCTCAGGAGGCAAAGGCAGGAGAATCTCTATGAGTTGGAGACCAGCCTGGTCCACAGAGCTAGTTCCAGGACAAACTCTAAAGCAATACAGAGAAACCCTGTCTTGAAAAACAAAAAACAAGCAAACAACAAAAAAGCACAAGTCACTTTGTATGGTGGCCAAGTTCAATAAGAACATGACGGTGATTGCTTCGTGAATCCTGGTGTGTCTGTCAGGTGTGTGGTTCCTGTAGGCATTGTCATACAGGTGAAGGGGCCAGGAGCCTGGAATGTGTCACTGGCAGTTTTCATGGGAAGAACTGAAATAAAGTTATGCTAACATGCATGTCAGTTACTCCTCAGCTTTCTTGGCAGTTTATGAAAGACATGGCATTTGGACTGTGGCTTGAAGGATGATAGGTGTTTACTGGGCTATGGAATAGTAGACAGAATAGAATCATTGTGAATCAAAGATTAATGTTAATCAGATTAATGACATCTTTTAGCTTTTTCTAGGAGCTGGGCCTTGACAGCATCAAGCCTTTTTGTTTGTTTTCACTACTGGGTCTCTCTACATAGCTCCAGCTATCCTGAAACTCTCTGTGTAGACTAGGCTAGGCTAGAGCTCACAGAGGTCCACCTACTGAGATTAACAGTGTGCACCACCAAGCCTGGCAGCATCAGGACTCCTCACAGCTTGCTCTTGTCCTGTGTAAAGGGGACACAATGATCACAAACTCAAATGGTTTTAGGATAATTTAAAGAAAATCATATGTATGGAAGGTGTGATGAATGGTGTTATGCTTTTAACTTAACTTTCTCGAAAGTCCATTAGAAATGTGATAGAAAGTTACATGGACACAGTGTCTTTAGGTGGTATGAGGTCCACAGTTACATGGACATAGTGTCTTTAGGTGGTATGAGGTCCACAGTTACGTGGACACAGTGTCTTTAGGTGGCGTGAGGTCCACAGTTACATGGACACAGTATCTTTAGGTGGCATGAGGTCCACAGTTACATGGACACAGTATCTTTAGGTGGCATGAGGTCCACAGTTACATGGACACAGCGTCTTTAGGTGGTATGAGGTCCACAGTTATATGGACACAGTATCTTTAGGTGGTATGAGGTCCACAGTTACATAGACACAGTATCTTTAGGTGATATGAAGTCCACAGTAGGGTGGACCCTGCCCTAGTATGACGACTTTCCTTATTAGAAGGAGGAGCATGAATTTAGAGACAGACAGTATTGAGGGGAAATGGTATGAGAAACACCATAGAAGGATAGTCAGGAGACAGAGTGAGATGTGTTTAAACAAAAGAACACTTTTGGGATACAGAGCCACCAGAGGCCGGAATGGGTGAGAGACTTCTTTCTCACAGAGCTGTCTGAACAGGCAGCCTGACTGAAAAAGCTGGGCTTCTAGCATTGAGAACTGAGAGATGGTCAATTTCTGTTAGGTTGAGTCATTTAGCTTACAGAACGTGGTGTGGCACCCATAGGAAATAAAGACAAATGGATGATATAGGGATGACCAGAAAGATGTTAATGGATTCTGTGGGGGCTTACCTTGCAGTAAGCATGGATGAATTAGTTTCATAGGAAAAGCTGAAAGGCTATTAAGAAAGCTCCATGGCAGCTACAGAAAATTTAGGGGGAGCAGTGGAGGAACAGGGAGCTGTAGCCATGGTCAGTAATATTTCTGTTTCCTATGCTCAGGAATTTGAATTTGGTCCCCAAGTCAGGTTGAAGCTTTGGGGAAATCAGCAGCAGAAAAAGAATAAAACTGCATCCCACCTCACGGTCCTCCTTGGGCATATCCCATCACTGTCCCTTCATCTCTAGCACTTTCTAAAACGACTCTGACTGGTTATTCCAGTATTGTATAAAGAGCTGTGTATCAGTGAGGGAGGCTGTGCTGACTTCCAGGCATGCACAGCAGGATTCTCTGAGTCCCTGGGCTGCCAGGCTCAGTGCACCAGTGGAGAGGGAACCTATTCCAGGAATCCTGCCCCAGAGGCAGCCTTCTGTCTTCTCTCAGCAAAGCTCAGGGTAGGACAGAGACTCCCTCCTGAGGCTGTGAACTCTGACTCAGATCAGGCTCCTTAGGAAGTTCTGCAGAGCGAAGTGATAGCACCCTCCAAGCCAGCATGGACACCTGGTGTCACCAACACCCTGTCCTCCGAGCAGTTCTGGTCTGGGAACACCTCTTTCTGTACTGTGGCAGATGTCCGTGTACATGCAGAGCCCCAAGACTGGCTGCATCCCAGACACCTTCATCCCCTCAGACGTCTTCTCCGGGAGTCTTGGCTGTGCTCCTTTCTTCATTCACATTTGTGTTTCTTCTTCCAGCTTTAAGTTCCTTGGGAAGGAAGCATTGAGTGTGTTTTTGTCACACAGTGCTTGCAGTGAGTGTGGAAAGCTAACCCCGATGCTTTTTCTGGAGTAGAGCTGTTTGCATTTCCACACAAGAGAACAACACATCTGTGTGACACACCCACCCATGTGCTGACCGTTTTTTTCTATGAAGAAATTAATTGCAGTAAAATTTCCCTTTTATTCTACACCAGGAAAACCCAACCCATCCACAACCAAAACCTTGAGAAAAAAAGGAGAAACGAAACAATTTCGATTGATCAGTTCCTACTTATTGAGAGTTGCTCAGGACCAGGTCTTTAGTGTTAAGATGAAGACATCCACACCCTTGCAGTGTGATCAGAAGACACGCACTGTAAAGAGACCGTGTACGAGGCATGGCACAGGGGACACGCCATGCTCTGCTGGATTCTGTGAGTGTGCTTGCTGTCCCTATCATCTCCTCACCTGCAGGGATGTTCCAGTCCACCTGGCTTGCTGGGGTCATTGCTGATCTGATGATAGCTTTGGTCTGGCACACTGGAGGAAAACCCATTACCTGGAATGAGTGCATGGGTCCTGTGGGTCCACATCTTCTCTTTTAGTCCTTATCGTTGGCTTTGTTCTTGGATTCTGTAATTCCAGATACCTAGTTGGCTACAGTATGTTGAGGGAAAACCTGGACTCTAAAAAACCTTGGGTCTGGTGACCCTGAGTCATCTTTGAATGTCCCCTCATCACCTTTCTGACCTCAAGTAAACCTGTGCTTCAGATTTACCACAAGTACAACTGGACTGCCAATATGAGCCATACATGGATAGGGTTAGGCAACACTCTGGAATCGCTGGACAAGCTCCAAAGCACTCTTTGTAAACCTTAAATGATATGATGATATACTACAGCGGGTGATAAATATTTACTTGCCATAAAGTGTGACTCTTAGGATTGGAGAGAGGGCTTAGTGCTTAAGAGCCTGTACTGCTTTGGTGGACAATTCAAATTCAGTTCCCAGCACCTATGTCTGGTGATGGGGAAGTACTGTGTATATTTCAATAAAGCACTGTTGGCCAATAAGGAAGCAAGATAGGTGGGACTAGGAGTTGAGGAGGATTCTGGGAAAGAGAGACACAGGAGACATCATGCAGCCACTATAGAAGTAAGAGGTCTGGACCCTTTCTCCGGTAAGAGAAATACTTAGATTAACAATTATGGGTTAAATACTTAAGTCGGAGCTAGACAGTAAGAAACAAGCAAATGGCCAACAGCTTAATAATTAATTTAGCCTCCTGTGTGCTCATTTGGGACTAATGCGGCTCTGGAACCAGGCTGGAGGGAAGACAACACTCTACAGTCTGGTATCCCACAGCTAGCCGTGATTCCATTTCGAAGGGATCTGGTGCCTCTGCTCTCATAGGTAGCACTCATGTACACATAGACACACAGATGCATAAATACACATAATTTAAAAAGTTTAAAAGTGGGGCCCTTGACTTCTGCTCATCCCTGTCCTCCCCCCCAGCTGTCCCAGGACAAGCAGCCTCCACTTGCTGGCTGTGGAGAAGGACAAAGAAGCCCTAATTCATCTTTATCATCCCGTGTGGAGCACCTTTGTGCCCCAGTTTCAGAAGGCCAGAGGGGTTCATAGTGACTGAGATCTACCCCCAGTGAATGACTATTGACTTTCACAGGAGATACTCACGCCATGGTCTCACCATCTTCCTTCCCATCTTCTGCCCCATGTCATCTCTCTGACCCCAGAGATTCCTTGATAGCCTCCATTTTCTTCAAAACCTCACTTTTTCTTTCCTCAATACTTTACATTCCAGTTCTAAGGCAGACTCTTGAAACGGTGAATGTCAAAGACCAGGAAGGCAAGCGCTGGGTTGCAGGGTCCTCTGTGTGCCAAACGCATTTGCCCTGTCCTGGGGGGACATGCTGGCTGTTGGGTACTGTTATCCAGAGTTTAGCAGGGCACAGGGCTGTGGTGGCAGCTGCAGACATGACACTCTGTGCCCAGCCAAGAGGGCCTGTGTGGGCAGATCCAGCATGGAAATAGCTGGAATCCAAAGACCAAGTGTTCTGGCAGCCACCCTGCTTGTTCTTCTCCAGTTGAACTGTCTTCTGAGTGGGAGGCAGCAAAGACTGCCGGAGTCAGTGCATACGACCAGAAAACAACCATGCCTACCCTAAGAACCGCTTTGTGGTGCAGCTGAGGCCCGCTGTGGATAATACGTTGATAACCCTCACTCAGGCAAAGACAAGCAGAGAATGAACCAGCAGTCAACCACTTGTGCCACTGCTGACACATGGAACTGGACTCTGCTCTCAAACATGAGCCATTTTTATTAAATCTGCCCCATAAACCTAGATACCCCAGATATCCCTAGAGACCCCTACCACCTTGTTAATCAGCATCTGGTTTCACAGAGACATCTTTTCCCTTCACTCCTCTTCTTTTGCATCCTGTGTGGTGCCCTGAGAACAGCTGTTTATGAACACATGATGGGGATTCCTACTGAATGACATGGTGATGGGAGTGCCTGCTTCCCACAGTGGTGAAAGCTGAATTCTGAGATCTGCCTAAAAACACACAATTCTTAGCGCTTTTCTTTAAATAAAGCAATACCGCTTTGGATAATCCCCCCTCTTTCTTTCTCAGTCCCTCACACAGAGGAACAAAATTGTCACCAGCTAAAGAAACATTGTTTGGATAGGATGAATGTGTTAAAACTTAACTCATCGTGGCCTCCAAACAAGGTCCTCTTGGATCAGGCAACAGATGTCACCATTGCACCCACTCTCTTAAGAAGATCAATGTTTCTGTCCACGTTTCTAACACCTACACATTGACTTGAGTCTTCTGCCTATTGCCTTGCTGAAGAGTGGGCATTTTTTGTCCTTGGAAAGTCCCTGGAATCATCTAGAATTTCTTTCATCTTCTCTTAAAAGTGGAGACTAGGTACAAAGTAGTTATACCCAAGTTCTCAAAGTTGGATACCAGATTCGGCTCTAGGTTCACCTGTCACCTAGAGCTTGCAAAACGTAGCAGTGACTCACTGTGGTACACTCAGTGCAAACTCTGAAACTTGGCCCTATCTCCTTTGAAGTGAATGAGTGGATTAATCTAATTCTCGGCAGTTACTCACTGAAGTCGGATCTAGTGCCAGCCATCTTTGGACTTGGGGAGTCTGCTTGCTCTTTTATGAGAGATACATCTTGACTGAGCTCTCTGCACATACAGAGAGGCTGCATGGGGTAAAACCATCTCCACAGATTTAGGGATGACAAACCGTGTTAGGCAATGGTGATTGTCAACTGAAGGGGTCTAGACACACCTAGGAGATGAACCTTTGTGCATATCTGTGAGTAGTTCTCTAGAATCATTTGCTTGAGGTGGGAAGACCACCCCACACCTCGAAATATAGGCAGCGTCATTCCGTGGATTAAGATCCTAGACTGAATAAAAAGGAGAAAGTGAGCTGAACACCTTTTATTTCCTCTCCACTACCTGTCTGTGGTTTTAATGTGACCATGCTTTGCTTGCCAGGAGGGACCTTTGCTTAGTTTGCTTCATTCCAGATACTTGGTGACAGCCATGAAAGAGTAGTTAATACAGGGGTGAGGCAAGAACGTTCTTCCCCCCCCCAAGGGTCCCCAGACCACGTGGCTTCTCTACACTGAGGAATGTATAGCCGCTGGGTAGGGCACAGGGCACCTCCTTTTTGCTCCTTCTCCTTCCCAAGGGTGGGAAAGAAGGCAGAGATAGGTGAGCCTGCCGTGGGTAGGGTGAAGCTGTGTAGGACAGTTGTGTTCCCCGTCTGTATCTGAGGGGCGGGCAAGCAAGACTATGTAAGTTATGACAGACTTTTGTTTTGACAAAGGGGAAAGGGGTGGCGAACAAACAGCTATAAGTGCTATGAGCCACCCTTCTGGAGACTCCACTGGCTATGACCACAAGCATCTGTGCCCCACCAATTGATGAAGAGAATGGACAAGGGTGGGCCAAGGGCACAGCTGCCACCAGGGGCCTAATGTTTCCTTCTAGGAAGGGTGTCTCTGCATTCTTGTGGATGTGTCCTTCTGGCCTTCCGGGGATTTCCTGGGGATCTGCTGCTGAAAGTGGAAAACATACGAGCTCTTTAATTGCTCATGATCCCTGGAAAATCCCGGGTGTGGCCACCCTGAATGCTGCCTTAGCCAGGAATAGGAGAATGTTTAGAGGTCTGTTGGCTTTGCACAAGAAGGAAATGTGAAGCTGGGGGCTAATGAGTTCTCATTCCTCTGCTTTTTCTTCTTCATCTACATTCCCTCCCGGCTCCTCCCCGAATCAGGAATCCTGGAGAACAGGCAGCTACCATCTGAGGACAGACACTTTGAAGGGCAGAGTGGCTTATCGACTTTAAGGACATCTAGGTCTCAAAAGCCTTGAGTTCTCAGGGCTAAACGGATTCTGGAAGGTGTCCTCCTGGGAGGCTGTTCTTTCAAACAGATGCTGCCACTGGGAGGCCCATTGTTTCTCACTCACCCACTCACTAACATAGATGGCTTTAGGCTGTTAGCCTTCTTGGGACATGGCACAAGCAGCTTCACCCACAACAGTTGAGGCTGAGCTAGGAAATTACCTTTATCAGGTGTTTCTCTGGTGTCGTCCAGGGATCTCAGAAACACTCTATATGTAAATGGTTTGGTTCCCTAAAGAGCTTTAACCTTTAGCATTCGGGTCTTCAGATAATTTCCATTTTATCTGACTGTGTTAAAGCAATGGGTGTTGGGAGAAAGGTGTACCCTCATGCACCGTGGTGAGGGTTATATTCAGTCATTCTTCCTGAAAGTAGCTTGTTAATCTGCAAAGTATGAGCCAAAGACACGCTTCCCTGCTGCCCTGCACACATTCTGTTCACATCCTTATGCACAGCCCAGAACAGCTGTTATAGAGAGAACCAGAGAATCCAGCACCCAGGGTCAGTGTTGGGTCATTCCCGGGAAGGCCAACCAGCTCACCATACCTACAGGCAGAGCTTTTCACCCATGATGAAGTTCTTTGATTTGGGTCAGAGTTAGCTTTGTTTGTTTTATTTTTTTGCTTTCACAAAATTGTAAACGCACACATCAGCTTTTCTGAGCATGCTGGAGCCAGCTGGGTCATGGATGGAGATTGCTCCATGCTTGTTCTCTGACCTTGTTCTCATGCCGCTGCAGACCTTTTCAACACCAGGCCACACGCAGGGAAAGCTCTGCACCCTGGGGTAAGGGGGGCATGATAGTGGCGCCCTTCGGTGGCCTTGTAAACTTGATCTTCCATGCACGGCCAGGGATACTCTAAACTTACACTGCATCTCTGCCCTCAACTATATCCATGTGGGCTTTTTCTGAGTTTCTGCATCATAGGAGATGCATCAGAGTTCACAGACTCTGTCAACCATTTGACAGGGCTTTGGGGTCACAGCAAGTTCTGTACCGTCTTAGTCAAGGTTTCTGTTGCTGCTACAAAAATGCTATGGCCAAAAAGCAAGTTGGGGAGGCTAGGGCTTACTTGGATTACACTTCTGTACCACTGTTCATCATCAAAGAAGTCAGGATAGGAACTCAAGTAGGGCAGGAACCTGGAGGCTTGAGTTTCTTCCTGACTTGCTCCCCATGGTTTGCTCAGCCTGCTTCTTATAGAACTCAGGCCACCAGCCCGGAGGTAGTGCCACCTACCATGAGCTGGGCCGTTTCACATCAATCACTAATTAAGAAGATGTCTTACAGGCTAGTCTACAGTCCAAACTTAAGGAGGCATTTTTTTTTCAATTGAGGTTTCTTCTTCTCAGATGACTATGGCTGGTGTCAAGTTGACATAAATCTAGCCAGCACATCTAAGACATAAGACGTACTCATCCCTCTTCCCCTGTCTGCTTCTTCTCAAGTTCCTAGAAGTGCAGTTCCTTTGTGCTAGTCACAGTGATTGACACAGACAGTGATGGCTGTCCTGTCTTCATCTTCTGTCCCAGTGGGCTGCAGCAGGGGGACACCACATGCAATGACCACTTGAGGTGGCTGCACTGACACTTCTTGTTTGAAGCCTGAGGAAGGAAGTAGCTAGGGGGAAATAGAGGTCAGTCCTTGGTTGGTGCTGTTTCACAGCGTCTCCTGAGGATGCTAATGCTGTGTATATCCCTTGCTGGAGCTGCCGAGCAGGCAGTGATCTGTAAGCTGTCAACAAGGGAATCCCAGGCGAGGTTGCTTCACTGCAGGCCTGCAGAGTAGGAAATGCCAGTTATCAGGGATGAAACCTTATTGGAGCTGCTGCAACAGCCATAACCCTGTATCCACTCGGCCATGCTGGCTCCTTTGCCAGATGTCAAGGGGTATTCGGTCCTGACATAAGGGACTTGCATCCAGGTTTGAGGCCTCTCATTGCTTCCCAGTGGTGATCGAGGGACACACATGGGTGTACTGGTCATTTCTTTCATTGTGTGACAAAATTCCTGAGCACAGCAACTTAGCACTGGTTTATATACTTAAATATATCTAGACATGCACATATTATTTAGCTAGAGGGATTGATGATTATTTTTTAAGTAGTATTTCCTATTTATTAATACCCACATTGAACTGTGAAGGTATTCCATATGTATGCAAACTCATTAATTTCTACAGTTTGGCCACTCATGATAAAATTGAAAAACACCTCTCAGCAAAGCAATGAGGGAAAAAAAAATGATTCAGTACACTAGGGGAGGGTAAAATAGCTTCCAGTTCACTTTACTAATTGTGTTGACTAGTTTTTGTCAACTTAACAGAAACTAGATTCATCTGGGAAGATGAAATAAATCTTAATTAAAAATAATACACTTCCACCAGATTGGCCTCTAGTCATGACTATGGGGGCGTTTTCATGGCTACTGATTGCTGTGGGAGGGGACAGCCCACTGGCAGGGAAGGTGGTCCTGGATTGTTCAAGAATGTGGACTGAGCAAGCCATAAAGAGTGAGCCAGTAAATAGCCTCCTCTGTGGCTGCTGCTTCAGTTTTTGTAACAAATATCTAAATTGCTCCAGTTTAATAAAAACTTGGGAGTCAGAAATTGAGATAAGGACCTGGTAAATCCAAGGACAGTAGAGAATTGATTGGATGACCCTCTCTCCACCCCCCTTCCAAAGCACCAACATCCTGAAATCCCTTGGAAATCCTCTCTTCTCTCTTCCTGTCCTCTCTAGCAGACCTCTTCAGTCCTCCAAGAACTCTATGGCCAATCCTTGTCAGCCAAGGCAGACTTTGTCCTTTGACTCAAAGTGGCTTTATTGGTACAGCAGAAAGGCTGTATGGATGGATGATTCTCCCACATCAGTTCCTGCCTTTAGTTCCCACCCTGACTTCCCTTCATGATGGATCAAAAACTGAAATAAACCCTTTCCTCTTCCAAGTTGGTTTTGGTCATCATATTTATCACAGTGACATAGAAGGAAAAACAGACAAAAGGGCAATGAAGTGAAGTCCAAGGTTTCCCCTCTTGAGATTGGGAAGGATGCAGCCGAGGTTATAGTTAGGGCACAAACACAAGGAAAGGAAATGCAGATAACTGAGGGAAAGGAAGAAGTAGCTAGTGTTTCTTTTCACAGATGGTCTAGCTGTCTATGGACAGCACTCTAAGGAATATAAGTCCCACTGCAGAAAATAAATGGATTTCACAAGACTGTAAGATAACACTTCATGTGAAAACTCTAGTAGTGGAGAAACAATCATGGGTGTTGCAGTTTCGGGGCAAAGTAGAAACCTCGTGCAGTAGAATCTTTCAGCAATCAATGAGGATGACCCTAATTAAAACTCCTAGCATCAGGGGATACAGAGCCTGAACTGACCATCTCCTATAACCAGGAAAGACTTCCTGGCGAGCGTGGAGGCCCAATCTATAGGTGTGGGATGGGACTTCAATAGATGAAAACATTCAGGGTAGACATTGCAGTCATACGAAGCCCTGTTCTCAATTCATGAGTTCAGTGTGTCATGGAGGTTGAATTGAAGCTGGAGCCCACCTTGGTGCTATCCTGAATGGCTTTGTGCTACAGCTAGCTCTAGAGAGTAACCATCAGTTCTGTAATGGGGCACCCTTGAACTCTGTTGCTGACCTCCTGCAGAAAAATAGGGGACAAGGTTTAATGTCTCCATGGAATTTCAAATACACATTTAAGTATCTTAAGGACCTGTGAATCTGGCAAATAAAACTCCTTGGGTAGAAGCTAAAGACTGGTCATACAAACCATGTCTCCCTGTCAGAGCTACTTAAGCACCAACTAAGAAGAAGAGATGGTACATGCTTCTGGAGTATATACAAATGTTGTTAATTACTATTGTTTCTTTTGTTGACTTGGTTTGCCCAGGCTGTTCTCATTACATGTTATAAACCAGACTCAAATTCAAGACAATCCTCTTGTTTCATCCTCTCACATGATGGGGTGGTAGCCATGAGCCAATCCACATGGGTTGCTGATGTTATTTAATACATGGAAGTAATGAGGTCAGATGTCAGCTAGGACAATAAACACAGTGCTATGTTCTGCAAGAACGGCTAGCGGAAAGGACACAACCCATCTTTCCAACTTTTTCATGCTTTCTGATCTTTCAGGGTAAATAAAAGGAAAATCATGGCAAGAGTCATTGGCCCACTGTCAAAGAAACCAGGTCATATGGGGAAGAGTAGAGCACCCAATAAAGCTGATAGAAACTTGAATATCCACAAGTGAAACCCCTTACGGGATAAGGGTGACTACACAGAGAAGGTATTTCAATAATGTTTTCAGAGAGCCCTCCGGAAGTAGGCAGCTACATTACATGCCAATTTTGGTTCCTGCCTCCAAATTTACTCTATGAAATGCAGATGAACACAGCTTAGGGAGATCTTTTTCCCGTCGGTTGAGATGTTTTTGCTTAAGGACTTAGAGAGCACCTACCACATCCACCTGTGATGACACACTTGGCACTTAGTCTTAAGCTTACAGCCTTCCTTCTTCTTGGTGGCAGGAAGGGCTAGCTTGTAACTGGTTGTTCACATGCTCAGAAAGCTTTCTGTGGTGAATAGAAAGAGGGAAGGGGGAAGAGCAATGAGATGAAGAGAAAAACTAGAACATGTTTGTCAAAAATCCTTGAAGAGAACTACATGGAAGTAGTGTATGTATGCTATGGCTTTAATACATTTATTTATGTGAGAATAATATTTGACCAGGTAGCTTCAAGTTAACCAGCGTGATTTAGGTTTTATAACTGATATATATTCACCAAAATGATGTTTAGGAGACCGTCTTGGTGTTGGAGAACATCAGAAGAGAGACACAGAGCAGCATCCCTCACCAACATGTTCTATGAAACAGGGAAGCTCAATGCTATTAGTAAAATGAAGTGAAAATACGGTGAACTGATTATAAATAAAGCTTGGTGTATTTGGGGTCCTTCATGGTAGCATGAGTTCCTGAGATGCCTGGTTGCTGCCAAAGCCTGGGCTTGCTGGATGGCAGAAATGCAATCATCCTGAAGCATCAGAAGTCTTTGCAAAGCAGCAATGACAGAAGTCCATTGAGGAATAGTTGAGGATTTTCCCAAGAAAGAGAACTGCCTGTTGTGATTTTTAAAAGCAGTGCATAAGAGAAAGATGTGTTTGATAGTCAATAGCGAAACATCCCATAAAAGGCACAAAGGGCAATTGTCTCCAAATAGAGCTTTCAAGATTGGTGGCCAGAGAAGCAGTTGCTGGGATGTGGGATCTCAAATGGATGTGACTTCAAAGAAAAACCCATGAAACGGGTTATTCTAGGTCTGGGCGTAAAGAATTGAAGAAGTTAAATCTTTCTCTATCCACCTGGTAGCATCACCACTCAGGTTGGCCACTTCTTTTGCTCCTACTGAGCACCCCAGGGGCTCATCTTTCCTAAGCATCTCATCCCAGCCCTGTGATTTACTCTGAAGTTGACTTGCTTCTTCAATAGTACAGAGTCCCTTAGAACAGCCTGGTGACAGCTAAGATGGTATCCAGCCTAGTAGAGAGGCCTCTCTAGAAGGCCCAGCACCCAGAGGTGCACAGCTAAACACCACATGTGGACCCCTGCAGGAAGTAAGGAGAGGGGGTTCCCAGAGGAAGGTGTCCAGATGCCAATTTGTCACAGGTATACAACAGAATGAGTTTCAGAACATTTGACTAGAATGAGCATGTGTTGCTATCTTCACTGGTCCCCCAGGGCATGTGAAGCAGGAAGCTCGATGATTGCTATTATGTAAAGCTCTGGGTTTCCTGGATAAGAAATCTGTTCCTCATTTCCTTGTGTTTGCCTGCACTTCACATATACCATGAAGAAGAGGAAAGGGGTATGGACTGGAGGGTGGCTGGGCTACAGGTTTCTATCGGAAAGGAAAATGTGTGACAATTGCTTGGTTGGTCTGAGGATCTGAAGCTGGCTGCATAGTTTAGCGAAAAGTAGAGGCAACTATGTGACCTCACAAGATTCCACAAAGGCTTCTTGTTGGATTTTAAACAAGAATCTTCTCCTCACTAGGTCTTGCCCATGATCTGTTGTAGTATGAAAAAAGCCACCCCAGAATCCTGTGGCTCATAACACAGCAATCATTTACGTTTAGCTTGGGCCGGTACGGACATCCCATTTATGGCAAGTGTAGCAGAAACTGGATGGTCTGTTGAAAGATGCTTCCCCAACCCAGAAAAAGAAGCCAGGAACAGCTACTAAAGAATCTGGCCTGGGGCTCATCACCTCTGCCCATGGGCCTCTCCTCCGACTTGTTCACAGCATGGCAATGATATTTAAAGAGCAAGAATTACAACAGCCAAGAAGAGAGTGCCAGTCTGTTAAGACATGGTTGTCAATTGCTCTCAAGTGTCAATTCCTCCATGCTCTGCTGCCTATTAAGTCACAAAGCCTGCTAAGACGCAGGGTGTGGGGCTTTCCAGACAACCCTTGTCCCTTCATCCTCTAAGATCTTAGTGTGGTTCCTAATCTGCTATGTGGTGATTTCCTCTTGTTACCACGTTTCTGTATACTTCTTTTGCCCTTCATACATTTCTCTTATGTTTGTTTAGTCATTGTTTCTTAGAATGAAATGGCAATGTATTTGCTTGCAAGTAAAAATTCCATTGGCAGGCAAGACAAGATGCAGAGTCTAAGTTTAGGAGTGACTAATGGCAGCATTGAGAACAGGTGTTCTGAAATCCTTTGAGGGTGTTATGGGTAATGAGAGAGCTGGAACACCCTGAACCACCCATATCCTGAAGAAGTCAAGTATTAAGCAGTATTTGACATCAGGAGTATCGTTGTGGGGAGGAGGCAGAGAAAATATGAGGAGTGCAGAAAACCATGGGACATGGCGGTTCCACTCAGGAACTCTCAGTAGCTGTGGTTATTTGCATAAGACCTGTACAAGATTGTGCCTTGCTGCTAGCATTCTCTCTTGGGTGTTTGTGGGTTTCAAGATGCCCCACCCTATCTGAGGCAGTTAATAGTGCCTGGGTAGGGGAAGACATTTTGTTTAGTGACGTAATTACTGGTAAGTTGTCCGTGTTCCTGTTAGTAATGCCACACCCATGCACATGCAAGCAAAGCAGCCTCAGGTAAGCTGAGTGATCCATTTTTTTAAAAAAGTAGAAGTTACACACTGTAATTGCCTACTGAGGAATGAAAATGGACCAAGTTAATTTGAACACAGCAGTATTACAGTCTTAAGACAAACACCATCAATGGCAAACACCTCTCCTCTTCCCAGTTGCAGTGTCATGAGCATCTAAGTGGCAGGTTTGGTCGTTTTAAGGTAAGACCTTATGTTGTGAATATGAAGATTGCTGCATTACAGCCAGTTTTCATAGACAAATATGAGAAATGTATATGGTAATGATAGTAAAAGCAGATTTTTTTTCCTACTGCACTCATAGCTTTGAATGGCTTATCATGGCTGAATCCTCATCATATCTGTGTGAAGTGGGCTTTGAGACCTGAGATTCAGATTTTCATACTTCAGTAAGCCACAGAGCTGTTATATTTTTCTTCCCTTTAATCAAATGTGACACTTCACTGGCCCTTTCAATCAAGGCTCTGCTTACCCATGAATCACCATATACTTGTAATTCCCTGTGCTCATGAGGTTCCAGGCATTCTGGGTTTGGGGTCTCTGTGAATTTCTGTTTGCATAGGCTATGAGAGTTAATTTCGTGTGTCCACACGACTGAACCTCCAAGTCCCAAGTTATCTGATTGGACATTGTGTAGGTGTGTTCATATGACTGAACCTTGAAGTCCCAAGGCATCTGACTAGATATTATCTAGGTGTATCCATTTTGTGAGAAGATTTGTATTTGGTTGAGACTGATCTCTCACTGTGAGGTAGCCTCATCCCAACTGTTCAGGCCTCAACAGAACACAAGGCTGGAGAAGACCTTTCCCTCTCTCTGCCTTTAGTCTTCTGTGTGGAATTTATACCACTATTGTTCTGGATTGGACTTATCCTCTGTAACACACACACACACACACACACACACACACACACACAATGGACACACATATACACATACATACACACACATCTGTGGGGGAGAGTAATACCCCCACTAAACATTTTGTCCTCTGTATTACTGACCCCAAGTTAAGAAATTTGAAGGCCCAAAAGTAAAACATAGACACATGAGACAGCCTAGTGCCCCAAGTCATCCTAATGCCCTGAGTCTGGACAACAACCCACAGAGAATCATTTTCTACTGAAGAAGTGCTTTAGTATTCTAATCAAATTGTCTGAAAAAACAGGGTGGGGCGTGCTCACCAATCTGAGTTCCCTGACAAGCTGATCAGTTCTCAAAGAGCTTTGGACTGTGTTGAGAGCTGAGCCTCTGTGTCCATCTATGTGGAGTTTTTTCAGCTGTAGAACTGGGTCAGAGCTCATCCCATTCTCTTGGTCACTTGGCTAAGAGTATAGAGTTCTCCTTTTTGAAAAATGCTATCTGGCTATAGGATGGGAGGAAGAATGCTCATTATCCACACAGCCTTTGGTCTTCCTCAGGCTGGTAACTGAGCAAAGCCATCCTGAAACACTCTCATGGGGCACTAGGAAACCGTCTTATGGCAGCCACCCACAGTATGTGATGTGTGTATGCATCTGTGAAATTTTTCTCTGGTATTTTTACCTATTGACTTTTTAAAGTACTGACTTTTAACATTTCATAGCTTTTTACATTCAAGTTTAAAGGAAATACCATTTAACAACCTTTTTAGACGTGAGGTGAGGACAGAAAACATTTATGTAGCACTGGACCAGGTTTCTCCTCTGATTTCTTCCCAGTGAGTCATGGTTATTACAGCCTAGAGCAAGAGTAAACACTGCCTTCTCTTATGAATTTTAGATACTAAAAAGGTTTTCTTCCCCCAGTGAGAATTGCACAATTTGCTAAGTTTTAAAATAAAATTCTCACATTAAAAAGAAAATTAAATCATATTTCATTTCTACCAGTTAAATATCAGGAAGCACATTGAAACTATACAGTATGCACATCTGACAACAAGATGAAGAGGTGGGTTGTGCTACGCAATGCCTGAAAGTCTGTTTACTTTTTCAATATATAAGAGGATGGGTGGGGCTTCAGGGATTTTCACCTACATAAAACTGAGTAACATCAGACTCCGTGGTGGGTTAGAGATGATCTGACATGGCAGCCGTCATGTCAGACAAGAGTCATGCCGATGCAGGATGCCAGGAGTTTGCTTCCAAAGATACAGTTCTGGGAGAGAAGTCACAAATGTGACAACTTCCCTCTGGACCTCTGCCTCTGAGCAAGGCAAGGCTCTCCAGAGAAAGGGAGTCCTATGATTTCTGTGGCTCCTGACCATACTGGTGTTCTGCAGGATATCCAATAAAAACATGAGAAAAAAGGGCATAAATACTAGCAGAATTCTTACCTGACACTGACCCTGAGGACTGCTCACTTGTTAAATCTTCACAAAAGCCAGTGGGTCAGGTACCACTGTGATTCTGTTTTGCAAACGAGGAAACTGAGGCATAGAGAAGGGCTCAATAACTTCCCTCGGGGCACTTTGTTAAGCATTGAAGCCCATGTTGAACATTTCAAGGAAAACCCTAGACCACCCACTTGGCGTGAAAGCCCAGGTGAGAGTGGCTCTCACCTTTCATCCAAGAAACTTTCTTTTTTCTTTCTTTCTTTCTTTCTTTCTTTCTTTCTTTCTTTCTTTCTTTCTTTCTTTCTGTTTTTTTTTTTGCAACAGAGATCACTATGGAAGCTACAATTGCATCTAAATACAAAGAACAACTGATCATGGGGTGCCCAGCCCCTAAGGATGGCTCTCCAACACAAATTCTGCACCTGAGGCTCAGGGGGACATTCCAGAAGAGATGGCAGAAAGATTATAAGAGCCAGAACACCAAGAAGTCTGTTGTGAGATAGTTTCTTCTATGTAAGATGGAGAAGCTGAGCCTCTGAAATCTCAGTAGTATCATGGCCTAAACAAGACCCCTACAATGACAACAATAGTTAATGTGCCAATGTGCATGGGTGGAGAATACTTCACAGAGGCCCATCCCTAGATGAAGAACTATAGGAAACAAGATTGTTGAAAGAGGGAAAATTAGTCTTCTACAGGGTTAAGCTCCCTAAATGGTTATCCATATAAGCAATACTGAACTGATTCAGTAGGTTGCATTTATATATTTATAAACTTATGTATGCATGCAACAATAGTAATTAATAAGAGGCTATGACTTTGAGAGGGATTGAGGGTGGGGACTCATGGGAAGTGTTGGGAGGAGGGGGTGATATAATGATATCTTTAAAAAGCTAAAGGGAAATGAAGTTCTGATAAATTTTAAGAATAACATATATATACTAGTGGTGGTTTTGAAATGCTGTTCTTTGACTTAAATCCACTGTCCACATATTATTTAGCTTCAGAAGATACACAGCATTTAGCTTTGATTAAATAAAGAGTAGATTTGAATTTAAACTAGTGGAACTCAATTATTGGACTGATTAAGTAAGAAATATATGTTATCTATTTTAATCTGCTTAATTACTGAAACCGGCTTTTCTTTTAAAATTACTCCATTAGTCCAAAGAACAAAATCAATGCATATTCAATTAATATTAATTATACAACAAATGCAAAGTTAAGACAGGTTCTACAAGTCCAATGCTGTGATTTTCTTATTGGTAAATTGAAAATTCATTTACTGGAAAAGAGAAGGGTGCTCTTCCCTGCATTTAGACTCAGCACGGATGCTGGAATCTAAATGTCAAACCAATCTCAAGTCTGTGGGGGTTTGTTTAAGTATGCACTGAGCTGGGTGGGGGGTAGAACGTAGTCCTTTTTTTTCTGCTTCTGAATAAAACAATGTAACAGCACCTAAAACAATGAAGCCATGGGGATTCTGGACATGAAAACGTTTGCGGAAACATTTTAGTGACAGAAGAGCAGGAAATGGGAAGACGCAATGGGTTTTCTTCACATTTTGTGCAAGTTTACAGATGAAGGAGCAAGGGGAAGTGTCTCTCCACAGTGAGATTTACCCTCCTGGAATCTCTGCCCAAGGCAGGTTGCTTTTGTCTAACTGACAGGAAGGAAATCATGCACAGCTAAGTTGTGTTGCTAGCCCAAGACCCCTGTCATTAAAGAGGGCTGGGGAGGTATAGAGGGTGGTGGGGATCCCTCTTTTGAAGGTTGACCGTGCCTTGCTGGCTGCACCTAAGGGTTGTATCACTTGCATGCTGGACATAGTAGTAATTATTCATGTTTAAATGTCACTTCTTATTTTACAGAGATTTTTGCTTACTTCCTCATGTGACTTCCACAATAATTTTATCAGGCATATAATGCATATATATATATATACATATATGTGTGTGTGGTGTAAATATATATTAATTTGTTATTCAACTATTAGTAATCCTGTAATAGACATATCTGAGCTATACTGAAATTATTCATTTATGTGCATGTATGTGTACATATTTGTTCATGTGCATGTGTATTTGTATGTATAAGGACATCAGAGATCAACACTGATGTCTCTTACCAATTGCTTTATGAGTTATTGTTTTGAGACAGGATGGTGAGCCATATGTGTCCAGTTGGAAGCTGCTTTCCCCCAATACTTTCCAAAGCTAGCACTGCCTTGAGTTAGCTAAGTCACTGACTGACTGATACAGAAGATCTTCAGGAGAGCTAAAGGAGTCTGCATCATGGAGATGCCCACCAGAGTTTCTTGAGTCGAGTTTAAACTGACCTTAATCAACCTCTGTCCCTAATGTGAAGCTAGATCACTGACCAGGAAGCCTGTAACTCAGCTGTTCACTCAATCATCCTTTCAATTCTTCACTCAGCAGGTGGGTACCTGTGGGACCTAGGGAAGCACATGAATGACCCACCATCAACAGTGGTGGGATCTCTACCTTCCAGAGAGGGCCCAGCTGACAGGTCAAAGTTGTGAACTCATGTGTAAAAAAGAATCAAAAAGGCGAAATTGAAGCTTTGGTGGTGGTGGTATGGTGGTGCTGATGCTGGTGACCTAGCTCCCTCCCTCCCTCCCTCCCTCCCTCCCTCCCTCCCTCCCTCTGTCTCGTCTCTCTCTCTCTCTCTCTCTCTCATACACACATGCTTTTCTTGTCATAACTTCATATTATAATCACCATGTCTCATTTTTAACGCCCTAAACAACAGTTTGCCTTTAAACAGGGAGATGATAAAAAAGCTCTCCTTCTGGTCGATTGGACCAGGGTTCACAATCAGGGAATGAGCCCTCCCAGGTAGTTGATTTAATGAACCTGTCTATACACTCACAGTTCTTTCATAATGTTCGAAGCATGCAGCCTGCAAGTGGGCAGAAATAAACATAAACATGCATGAAACTTGGCCCTTTCTCTATTACCAGGACAGTTGTTCCACCATGAACACCGTGGGATGTTCTCTACATGTGACTTTTGCCCACAATCCCATAAATCATCTGTAGATGACCTGTAATACCTATACTACTGGGGGTTGCAGAAATGGTTCTGCAGTTGAAAGCACTTGTTCATGCGGAGGACCTGGCTTAAATTCTCAGCATTCATGTCGGGGACTCACAAATGACTGTAGCTCCAGTTTCAGGGCAATCTGATGCTTTCTTCTGGCCTCCGGGAGCACTGCACGCATGTGGTGCCCATATAGACAAGAAGTTACACACATATATAATTTAAAAAACAAACACCAATACTATGTTAATTGCTCTATGTCGGCAGTTATACATTGTTTAAGAAATGATTGCAAGAAAGAAGACGGTATAGACTCAGTAGTAACGCAGCACACACGTGTACACACACACAAAACATTTGCACTCACACACATCTGTGTTTGGCTGGAATGAGTGTGGAGCTGTAGGGAGGATTCTATTTTCGACTCAGAAAGGGTAAGATTTATTCATGTTTGGAAGCACTGCACTATCAAGAATCGCTCTTTGTCCACAGAAAACCTCATAGGGGGCAACTACTACCCCTCACCTCGAAATGATAGAGAGAAAGGCACAGAACACAGCTTTGGGAATATTGAATTGAATGTGTTTCATTCACCAGCATTCTCCAAAAGAACAGAACCAATAAGAAGAATGTGTATGTATGACTAACAAGAGTTAAGTTAGTTTACATGATATGTAGCCATGTGGTCACCTGTTCACAGCAGTGAACCCCACGGTGTGGGATCCCTGAGAGCCCTTATCTTCAGTTCACCTTGAAAGGTCACAGAAACTGGCTAGGATAGCAGTAAAAGATGGCAGCCAGGACAGACACATGGGCATCGGGAGGTGAGAGCCAGCAGACAGGCAAGCAGCATGACCTTTTCCTGAGACATCTTCGCATCTGAACTGCCATCAGAAGGTGGACCCCATCTTGCCAGGAGGGTTTTCCCCTCTCAGTTAATCCTTCTGAAAATGCCTTCACACACCCACCCAGACCCGTGTCTCTTAGTTGGTTCTAATCAATTTGACAATCAAGATGAAACATAAACCACACCTGCCACCAGGAAGATGTGACTCAGGCCCTTTCTTCCTCCGCTACATCTGTGTATCTTCCTCTCCAAGTTTTTGCTAGGGGTTGCTCTGATCCTGTCCCTGAAGAGATAACCCATGTACTTTAAAGACCAACCCTTTTGCAGATGCAAATTGTCTTAACAGTGAGATGATGGCCAACCTTCTGGCACTTTGGTTTTCTTTCAAAATGTTCCTCTCACTATCCCCAGTCCTGGAATGTTCGCTGCTTTCTCAAAATGCCTTAGTTTCCGTCCATAACCTATTATCCTTACTCCATTGCTCTGGGTTTGGGCACTAATTTATTATAGAATTTCCATATGGAAATGATAAAAACTTTATGTATATATGTGTGGATTCTTTCTCCTGTTGTATCTGCCTCCCTCTGTGCACACCTGCTTCATGCTCTCTTTATTCTTCTGTGCCAGTTTTTTCTTCTCTCCCTTACACATACACCTAGTCAGATATCTCCTAAAGCAATGGTGTGTGTGTGTGTGTGTGTGTGTGTGTGTGTGTGTGTGTGTGTGTGTGTAGGGGGGTCTGTTTGCTTGTTTCAGTGTGTGAGGGAGTCAATCTTCTAAGGTTCTTAGCCCAGAACGTTTGGATAGAATAGACGTATCTTTCAGTCTGGCTGTTGGCTCTAATTGGCCTAATTTAAAAACACACACACACACACACACACACACACACACACACACACACACACACGTGCGCGGTTATCATTGGTTTTCACTGCAACCTGAAGACATTGATGGGCTTGTGCTTGAGCCCAGAGAGGAACGTGGCACTGTAGTTGTTGCTTACACCTTGTCTCGCCACAGGACCTGAGAACGAAGCAAGCAAGTTGAGCCTGGGAAACAAACCCACTGAGGACGAGAGGACAGAGGCTGCTGAAGTCAGCTCAGCAAATGAATTCTGCCCCATCCCTGGTCTCTGCACCCCAATTACAGACACATTCCTGAATTCTTTAATCCCATGTGCAGTGTGCTTTGGGGGCGTTTTCCATGGAGAGAGGATATTTGGTGATGAGCCCTGCCAGCTCTTCCAGGCAGGATGGAATGCTTCTGTCTCCACATCATCACTCCTGGATAGACAGTACAACTGGGTCGTTAGCAAATGGTTTATAGTTACTTACGTGAGTCTGCACGCCTCTAGAGGCTACTCAGTGAACCTCATTCCTTTTTATATTTCTCCAGCTTTAAGCATGGTTCCTGGCACACAGGAGGTGCCCAATGAGGGTCCGTTCAATTAACTATGGAGTTTACCGCTCTGCTTGTCTTAGCTTCAAATTGGCTTCCCTCTCTGAGTTGACAAGCTTCAACTCCCACAAAACGGGAGCAGCATGTATCTGTGCAAAGTTTTAATGATTAAAATAATTAAAAGGCAATAGAATGGAATTATCTTTCCAACTTCCTCAAAGGTGAACTGAGTTGAACACTGTGAACTAATTACCAATCAAAGGCAAACCGAACGTCGGAAATTACCAACTGTTTGCCAAGAAATGTCACCATTGTCCCTAAAGCATATTTTTCCAGGCTTATGTTATTTCAACCCTTCTACAGGCACTGGAGACCTTTGAAAAATGAAGTATGAGCATTCTATTGATAAAAAGATAACCTTTAAGGGATTTTGGAAGAGAAGAAATAGAAGTCCCCAAGAGAGCCTTCCAGAGCCTTGTAAAAATGCTATTGGTTGAATTATTGTGATATTTCTACTTTGTTTCAAAAAAATCCCTGCCAGGATTGAAAAATACCAGCCAATTAGCCCTCCCGACAGCCGGAGAGCCTTCATCAGCCCTCAGATGTTTGCTGAATCCCTCCCTTGCACCCACGCTGAGAGGAAGGCTCTCCCGTGGCTCCCACATAAACGTGATCAATAGACTGAACACATCACTTCTGGCTCTGGGTATGTGCAAAATCTGTGTGTGAGCACAGAGTTGCCAGCTCTGTGCTTCTGTCTTATCACAGTTTTACAATAATCCATGTTCTTCAATATATGGAATGAATGAAAGGACCTGCTAGGCCAAGAGTCCCCAGTGATCAGCCCTTACCCCGAACAGAGTTCCTGGTGGCTGAAGTCTACCCACACCACACCTGTCTTCCCTGGAAGCATGAACACACAGGGTTTACTGATGCTTTCCCCCATTATGTAACTACTATGCCTCTGAAGGTCACCTTGAAGGTGCCATAGCAGGTGGAAGAAACGAATCAGCGTGGTAGATTCTGGATGAACAGAATTCCCCTTCCTCTGGGCTGCTGGGCTCTGTGGCTTACAACAGCATAAGTTTTCTTCTAGCATCACAGGCTTGAGAGAGTGAAGAAGTCTGTGAAAGGAGTAAGTGTTGCAGTGAAGGCTTCCCTGGTTGCCTTGTAGTTTTGGCAAAGGGCAAAACTCATCAAAGGATGTGGAGTACAGTGGGCTTTGCTTGAAGAACACTCTCTGGATTTGTCCTGTCCATTTGGAAACACATCGGTCTCTTTCTAATACAATGTTCTACTGATATAGAGGGGAACAAACTTTCCGAAGCATCACCCTCATGGAAAGAGTTGAACTCATGCCCAAGAATAAACTCAGTTCAAATAACCTCTAAGTTGAGCACTGAGGACTGTGAAAGCACCACTACCATTGTACGAAAGTGATGAGTTTGGAATACACCACTGGTAAAGACTGTTGTCACAATTTCCTGACTGGAAGTGTAACTTCAACTCATACTTTCTAACCAAGACAATTTTTCATGGCTTGTAAAAGCCATACTCATCCGCATTGACCCTTGGAAGCCTCTCTGATGCTCTGAGTCTTGGTGAGACACCTCTGCCCCAGTGGATGCCCATCCCCACATCTAGCATCAGCCTTACGGCTCTTTGTCTCTATCCATTTCAGTATGCCTGACTCTTTGTAGGCAAGATTTGACACATTCTCCTTTGTACCCCCAGACCCAGCCAAATGCATGAGAAATTAGAGGAATCTCAATCGGTGCCCAAAAAGTAAACCTAGAGAAACGAATAAAGGAAAGGAACAAAAAACACATCAAGGGAATTTAGGAAGCTGAATAGGAAATAGAAAGGGGTAGTAAAGAGGAGGGGGTGCCTCCTTAGTTAAAGGGTACGATGGATAATTGTGAGGGTAACACGCTTTCTGCATTTAAGAACTGTAAGTGGTCCTCTGTGGCTAAGGGATGTCCAAAGGCAATGAAGAAAGGAAATTATGGGATGCTCTGTAGACCAGGCTGAGAGTTGGCAAACGAGTTCTTCAATGAGTAAATCCTCTGGAGGATTCCATTTCCCTTATTAGTTAAGAAGATAGAAATTGTTTTCTATCATGTTTGCAGTGAAGAATGAAGATGAGGCTTAGTGACCTGGAAGTCCCTGTGTTCTACAGTCAACTTGCTCTGTAGATGAGGCTGGCCTTGAACTCAGAGATTGGCCTGCCTCTGGATCTGCCTTCTGAGTCCTGGAATTAAAGGCATACAACACCACTGCCCAGCTTCATTTTATCCTTAAAAATGATAGCCAACAATGATGATTTTATACCGTGAAAGCACGTAACACAGCATTTCCCCAAAAATGTACCTATGATCACCAAAAAAATAGTTGATATAATTCACTTATACAGACAGCAGAATTGGAAGATAAAATAGGGAGTCAACTTCTGTAGACTCCAGTTAGAATACAGCCCATGGACCAGAGAGGGGGATCATAATCCTACAGATGGAGATTATAACTCATGCCTTACTCTGCAGATTCCCACCATTGACTCTTGGAGCTGGTTGAGTTGTGCAAGACTTATTTTTCTTATACTATGAACTGTAATGTAAGTGACAGTTGAGTTCAGGAGATATTTCTGAGTGTCAAAGGAGCTCAAGAGGGAGGAGGTAAGATGGGATGGTACTGGTTAAAGAGACCACAGGCCCTTGTGAAGACTGGGTTTATTCTGAGTAGAAAACCACTATTGAAGGTTATTTAATGGCTGGCCATAGATGCAACCAAACATTCCTACTTCTGAGTCCAATGACACTGGTGCAGAAAATAGTAAACTAGTTACATGTGGAATACACTTCACGACTATCATGCCCTGTCTTCAGTGCCTGTGTGTTCCCCAGGCTTGTTGTCCCTGTTGATGGTGTCTGTAGAACATTGTTCACATTTTCCCTGATGAAAACATATCAGCAGGTTGCTGCCTGATCATCACCGGTTTTGTAATTCTCTCCTGACATTGCTGCTGCCTTGTAATTTATCTGTGGGGCAAAAGGTAGAATGGTTGGTTTTCTTTTTAATTTCTCCTTTCGATCCAACATATGGTTCTGTTTAAACGTGTCCATGTTTGCAACTCACGGTTGACGTTTTTTGGCGCTCGGAATAGCATCTCGCAATTATGCTTCGTTTAGAGAGAAGGGTCTGCTTTACCAGCTCAAGTCAAATTTATTGGCTGCTGAGAGCCCTGCAGAATGTAGACGTCTGGTCTGGGGAGGCTCAATGGATTTCTGTTCTTGGTACATGCACTCACTTATGTGCTCATGTCCCACCCCCCAAAACTCCCAGCCACTACATGAAAGTATCTGAGTGTTGTACAAGGCTAAAGCTTTTTGTGTTAATCTATCCCATATGGAGTAGGCATTAAACAGACAGCAAATTCAGTCAGAGCCTGGGGCAAGTGTGTATTTGTAATGTGGGACACTGTCAAGGGACTTTTGTAGCAAAGAATAAGGGGGGGGTTGGTGGGAGTCAAGAGAAAGGGGCATATGGAAAGTAGAAGAGAACTTTTCAGGCTACACACAGCCTGAGAATAATTATGTGCGTAATGACTTTGAGCCTCTGGGTCCTAGTAGATATCCAAGAAGACTGATGCAAAACTGCTGGAGGAGGGGTGGTCCCCAGGCATCCCTGTGTCCCCAGGGCTCAGAGTTACCCAACGTTGGGGCCTCCCTCTAGAAATTAAGCTAAGCTAGACTGAGGATTTTGTGTGAATCCAGTGTGCTCAACCAGACCCCAAGCGCATGGAGATGCATGACACACAGAGGCCCTGCAGAGGAAACAGAAGGTGCCTGGGGAGCCCTTTGTAATTTAAAGCAAAAAAGATGTCATCATTTAGGTGTGGACTTCTGAGCAAATGAGAGAGACTCAGACCGGAGTGCTCTGTGGATCGAATATCTAGACAGGAAGCAACCAATGCTGGAGTAGGTTCACCATCTGTAACCAGTGGTAGGGTTCTGAGACAGACCCTGAGCAATGCAGTCATCTGAAGTTAGCTGGGAAGTGGGTTGAGAGTGGAGGGAGGATGTGTGTAACTGACTCTGGAGAAAGGGTAGTTCATTGCCCCAGAAGGGAAGAGCAAGAAGATAAACTCCAAATGCCATCTCTACTCATGGGTGTCTGTTTTCTAGGACACAATGCTGTTGCTGCTGCATTAGATGGAACATGGCTTGTTCTCAGTGGTGGGCAGGTTCTTCTGGGTGTTCTCACTCTTTCTGTCTTTACACATTCCTCATAGGTTCTTCCTGGTAATTGAATACCATCACTTGTTTACATGGGGCTCTTTCAGGGAAGGAACCTAGACAAAGGCTAGAAGGCCATTCCTGAGGCAAAAGGCATGTCCTGGCAGCTTTGAAAAGAGTAGGTGTTATGATAAAACACAGGTGAGTCTTGGCAGATTCCATGGCAGGCAAGGGTGACTGAGGTGGGGGACAAACAGGCCAGGTACACAGAGCTTCAGTGAGAGGTTTTATTAGAAAGGGAAGGGGAGAGAGGAAAGAGAGCAGAGGTTAAGGACACATAGAGAAACAGAACAGAAGAGTAGAGGGAGAAAGGAAAAGTCCTATCTGCCCCAGGGGAAGAGTGGGAAAACGAGAGGGAGAGGCAGCCTAAGTTGGCAGGGGTCTTTCTTTTAGAAGGGTCCCTTGCACCTCTGTGTTGACCAGGGTACTCCCTGAGTGTATCCTGCCAGGTGACAGGGTCAGGCCAGCATCATATCTGAATCCTCACAGTAGGGAACTAGGATTGGGTCATACCTGGTGTCTTCATCTCTGACACCATCGCTTTTTAAGAGATGTCTGTCAAGAGTCCACCATGCCCAAAACACAGACCTTTAAGCTTGTGTCTTTCCACAATCAGTTCACAAGGTCTAGAGGTTTCAATGGCAACAATCTGTCATAAAATACAACTACCTCAGTCACCTGGCTGAGGCAAATGTAGGTTCTTTATTACAGTCTTAATTACTAATATTAGTTCTCATATCCCATAGCACACAGTTAGTTATAGCCACATATCAATATGCACATGCGTGGGTTATGGAATAAACACATTATCAGAGAAACTGCAACAGAGCTCAAGAGGGTTAGAAGCCAGCTGAGAGAGTCTATATGGGTAAGATCAACCTGAGCAGTGCAGGAGGAGCTGACTTCTGGAGCTGCTGCTGGGGGAAATATGGGGTCAGGTTTGAGAGTAAAGGTGTGGAACCTGGCTAGGAGGTGAAAGGTTAAACAGGGTACTGATGGGTCAAACCCAGGTCCAGATGGGTGAATGGATGGACAGGCAGGCAGTTGAGTAGGTTCTTTGTACAGCAGGGAATGAAACTGAATCTGGTGCCTCCTCAGTGCCTGATGCATACCACAACTATCAGAGAACACTTAGTGTTGTGGGCCTGACCACCACAATGATAGGTGCCCATCAATTCATGGGGCATAGGAGAGGACAGTATAGCCTTTCCTTGGTCTGGTATGTCCATGAGTTCCTAGGCCTAGCTTCCTTGATAGGATTTTAATGCATCCATATACCTCCAAAGTTACAATGTATAGAATAACACTCAATGTATAGAATAGCATTTCTATCCCTAGGAATGTGATTTATCAGTTTGTGCTGGACAGATGGTGTCTGATGCAATCTTAGGTCCACCCAGGGTCTACAGTCACCCTTCTCTCTCAAAAGGGAGTCAGAAGCTATTCGCAAAATGGAGTCTCCGGGGGCAGTGTGTAGCTTGAAAAACCACAGATCTGTACACCATGGAGTAACTTGGAGTAGGGCAAGGCCATTCTCAACAGTGTCTGAGCTCAAGAAACTTTACTAACCCAATGATCGCCACTCTGTTGCCTGGAGGAGGTGGAGGGGCTCGCACTACCCTGTCCTCTATGCCAGTGAGATCTGTGTCTTTCCAGTTGTATGTATCTGTTCAACAAGGGCCAAACTCCTACTAGGTGCCAGCCACAAATGCCAAGCATCTAGTGGGTTCCAGCCACTGAGGGTTCAGATGCCCACAGAGTCGGTGTGATCTCTGTAAGTGAGGTGACAGGGGTCCCGGGAGATGACTCGCTTGCTCTGTAAGCATGAGGTCCTGAGTTCAAATCAGTCGCCAGTACTCATAAAAAGCCAGGCATGACTGCACGTGGGGAATGAACACAGTCAGATTCCAATAGCTCACAGCCAGCCAGCTGAGACAGAATGGTGAGTTTCAGGTTCAGTGAGAGGGCCTGTCTCAGGACATTCAGGGAGGTAGAGAGCAACAAAGGGAAATGCCCAACGTCCTGTTCTGCCCTCTGCATGAGTGAGTATGTGCCTATACAGCACGTAAATACAGATAAACAAACATTAAACAGAGGACATAAAGCCAGACATTGGGTGTGTGTTTATAATCCCACAGTGGAGAGGTAGAGCCAGGCAGATCCCTGGAGCTCCCTGGTTAGCCTGTCTCATCTTAGAGAGGTTCAGGCCAGAGAGAGACAAGATGGAAAGCGCCTGAGGAATAACACCTAAGTTTGGCATCTAGGTTCTACACGTACTTATAGACATTCACTTGTGTGTGTACATGTACACACACACACACACACACACACACACATGATAGAGAGGACTGATGGAAGGAGGCTTCGACTGCGTCACCAGGGAAAGCTTTCTGCAGAAGTGACAAAGGACCCACAACCAGAAGAGACAGAATAAGCCTGAGGTGGACTGCAGGATCCTGGGACCATTAGCCTAGTTGTACTACTGGAGGTCAGTGAGTGGGAGGCATTCTGAGGGGGAACACTGGGGGCAAAGGCTGTTCTGTTGAGGGGTCCAGTCCTGCAGGAGTTCTGCTCTTGATCCTAAAGGAAAGGGGAGGCCACTGAAGGCTTTTAAACCAGAGGTTGACGTAATTGGATTTGAACTTGAAAGGATCAATTCAGCATCCACTTTCCCAGATAAAACTAACCAGAAACAGTTTTTGGATCAATTGCAAGTTACACACCTAGAACAGGCCACTTCCAGCCATCTCCCTGCACTTTTACGTGTCAACTTTGGGACCATTTTCCGAAGGTGTACCTTAGAGACTAGAGACGGAGAGACGATGGCCAGTTGGTCTCCCTCTCGCATTCTGTAGCAAGGGGTCTCTTGTGGAGTCTGCCCAGGGAAGGCCAGGAGCAGCAACAGTCAGGGCTTGTTTGGAGAAGTCTAATCAACTAATGTAAGTGCAGAGATTTTTCAGCCCAAGATGAGGGGAGGGAATGCAGGATAAAATAGAAGTCTGATGTGTGCCTCAGAATGAGCCATGTTGAAAGAGTAATTTACATCTGCACTTTCTCCCACTGTTTCTATGTGCAGGCATGTGTGGGCATGTGCATTTGAGTGTGTGTTCAAGTAGAGGCCACAGGTCAACCTCGGATATCATTCCTCAGGACCTTTCTACCTCATCTATCTTTCGAGACAAGGTCTCTTGTGACATTGAGGCTCACTGTTTTTGAAGCTAGGTTAGCTGGCTAAGGAGGCTCTCCACTCTCTCAACACCGAGACTGCAACACAAGCTACCAATGCCCAGCTCTTTACATGCTTGCTGGGGATTGGACTCAGGTCCTCCTGTTTCTAAGGTAAGCTCTTTATCAAGTCACCTTACCAGTCCTCTCCCCTGTCCTGCTTTTGAACAATGCCCATTGATCACATTCTGCGCTGACCTCTGAAGATCTGCTAATACAAAATATGCGGTGTAGGCTGGCCTTCAAGCCAGTGTCGCCATTCCTGGGGACAACAAGAAGCAATCTTTATGGCATACTGGCTGCTTTAAACAAGGTCCTGGGATTTCTGAGGGTGTGCCACTGTTTAATCCTAAAAATAACTGCTGTAGCCTTCAACAGTACCACCTTGACTTATGCTAGACACAAGGAGGGAAAGCCCCCTGTAAGATTGGACTGACAGGTGACAGAGCTGTTCACATGCAGGTTCCTGGAGTCTAAGGGCTGTGCTCTGTCCCCGGATATGTGCTTCAAGCATCAAAGAATCAAGAGATAAGTGTTCAAGAGGAGGTAGGCACACAGAAGGATGGGAGCGGTGGTTGGGGGCAGGTGATAATAATAGCTTGCCCAGGGCTGCCTGGAAGATCACATGTGTTCATGAACTGGGTAAAAAGAAAGGATTGCATTGCTCTCATACCCGCAACGTCCAGGGCATGTTGAGAGTATCAGTGAGAGGAACGCAGACTTGGGCTGTGGTTTTTATCCCAGTCAGGCTTTCTTGGCATCTTCTGAATCAGAAGGCAGGGTCAGGCAGCCAGCAACCTCACCCATTCTAAACTGAAGGCAGACCCATCTGTCAGCTGTGTGGGGACATTCCTACTGTGTGCTCTGAGGGCACCCAAGGATTTGTTTCTAAGTTGAAAGGTAAAGGACCACAACTCTCTGGTACCCCTGGTGCTCAACCCAAGCCTCCATGCCTGAACCCCACATGACTCTGGGCCATTTCCATTTCCTGGTAGGATGGCAACAAGATAAGCTTCAGTCAGGCCAGACCCAGCCAGAGTCTTTGTTTTGCAGTGGTGAGGTCAGGGAGAGCGTGGTCAGGAGGAGAGTTCCGTTTAAAATTACAGGGAATTTTCAGACTGCCTGCAGCCAGCAGGACTGGCTGGATTGTAAGCAGCTGTGTCTGGTGGCCAGGGAGTGACAAAAGGGCTGTGTGACCCAAGTCTGAGTCCTCTAGGAGAAATGTGTGACCTGACTGAGGGCAGAGATGCGGTCCCAGCTGCTTCTGTGGTCAACGTGGACACTACCGGTATAAGCGCCTGTTTAAAGTGAAGCTCACTGCTGTTCTCTGCATTAAGTCCCGTCATCTCTAAGATTTCAGGCTTAAGGAAGCTTTAATTTATTGCCACTCATGAAAATTTGCTCAGACGGCAGGCACACAGCTCCTCCTGGCCTCTCTTTTTGTCTCTTGATATATAGAACTATGCCATTCAGATGATGGCCTGAGGGTCAAGTCTACACATCAGGCAAGCTCCCTTCCCTCCCGAGGCTGCATTCTTCCAAGGTCAGGCGTAGACTGACCCACTGTGCAGAAGAGGAGGCCGCCTCCCCTTGCCATCTGCTGCTGCTGCTCAGACACACCCTTTCTCACTTGCCCTGGGTTTTCCCCTGTTCTGCGTGGCCTGCCCCTTGCCCTTAGACAAAAGTGGGTGTCCAGCCTTCTCTTGGTCCAGAGCATTTGCCCTCCTCCTTTCACATCAAAGGGGTCTCCGCTGAGTGCAGGGAAGGTATCCAAGGCCATCAAGGACCCATCTGAGGCTCCCCTCAGTATTCACTTCACTTAGCAGAGGGTGTTGGCCAGCCTGGGAACCAGAAAGGCAAAAGATGAGAGTGTTCCCCAACACATCAAGGAAAGGGGAGATCCAGCGGTGTGATTGACACAGAGCCTTCTGATAAGCCTCACAAAGACATGGTCCACATCCCCAGGAGCACTCTAGGATGCTGAGAGGAAGGAGGCAGGTACTCCTGCCTGAGATAGCAGCCGCTTTCCTAAAGACCTCTCTATCAAGGATGGGAAAATAAGCAACAGTGCTGACCTAGGGCCACGATTCTATAGCCCTGACTTTAACCGTTTTTACTCTCTCTAACCTTTTTCTCTAAACTGTACCTCAAAGTCACCTCATAATTTCATTTATTAAAAAAGACATTCATTAAACTAATAGTAAATGCAAATTGGTTCATCCTTTTTCTTCATTAAATTATTAATTTATTTGCTTGCTTTGTGGGCAGATGTGCATGTATGTGGGTGCTTCCGCCCATGCCATGATACAAACACGTGACTGCCAGAGCATTATTGGCACGAGTTAGTTCTCTCTTTTTGCCATGTGGGTTCCATGGATCAACACAGGTTGTTACAGTTGACAGCAAATACCTTGATTCACAGAGCTGTCTTGATGTATTTTTCACTTAGTTTTAAAAGCATATTTTTTCCTCTTGGCTTAATATCTAAACCTTGGATCAATGAAACATAAAAAGCCACAATGTGGTGATATCTTTTTTGTACAAATAAAGCCTGTCCGGGGGGTTGGGGGTCAGAGAATGGGAGCTTACCACTAGCTAACCATAGAGGTCTGGAGGTCTGTACAGTCAAACAAGAAGTGACAAGTTAGCTGGGCAGTAACAGGATATAAACAAGGAGAAACAGGAAATCACTCTCTTCTCTGCTGAGACACTTAGGAGGTAAGGTGTGCGGTGGCTTGCTCCTTCTTGCTGATCTCTCAGCATTTCCCTCTATATCTGACTTTAGCTGGGCTGGACTCTTCCATCCGTATCTTGAGGTTGTGTAGTTTCCTCTTGGTCGCCCTTCTCTTTCTTGAAATACCTGTGCTCATGCTTGAGGTTCTGATCCCTTTCTCTGCTTGACAAGCTTGCTAGCTCCACTCTCTGATTAGTCCTGAAACTCCTCTGCAGTGTAGTCAAGGGTCTGAATGCAGTGAGTGAAAGTTCCCAAAGGAGGAACCCTTCCACCAAAGACAGTGCTGGGCGGTGCCTCTCCAGTTTCTCCACTGTCGTTGACACCTTTGGTGGCACGAGTGCCAAGGTGCACCTGTGGAGGTCAGAGGTCAGCTTCCTGGAAGGGGTGACTGTTGGTGACTGCTTGACTGCCACTGACATGCTCAGCCTCACTTTGATGTCACCGCCCCCCTTTATGTTACATTAAAGGAGTACTGCAGACACCAAGGATATGGAACCCTACAAATATTTCCGCACCCACTTCCATAGCCAAATGCAATAATCCATGGCTTGCCCAGGAGGATATCATCATAAGTCTTGGTAACACCCAAGGAAATAATGTCTTGACTTGGCACATTTTCAGATCCAAATCACACTCAGACGGCTACCTCCTTGCTAAGACTTTTGTAGTCCTTCTGCAAGTCTTAAGGATTTCTTATCATCTCTCCCTTCTCTTTATGCACAGCCTATGATATCTTTGTCAGCCTTTCTCTGGACTCTGTCTCATAATCTTCTATTCATGAGCCAGATAGATGGGGAGGCAGATAGGCGTGTGAGCCTGGGAATGCCTCACACCCAATAGATGGCTGCACCAAGCAGGATAGAAATGAATGGTCCAAGGCAAGTTATCTTAGGGTCTCTAAAGCAAAATTCACAGAGAGGCTTCTAATTTCCTTCCATTCCAATTTTGTACCTCAATATGAATTAAAATAAAAGCAAAAACAGTTTGACCTAAATAGAAACATTGCATTCTCTGCTTTTTTGTTGTTGTTGTTGTTTCTTGTTAGTCTGTATTCATGATAATTGTTGATTTTTTAAAAAATTTATTCTGTGTACGTATTCATGTGTACCAAGTATGTGCAGTACCCACACAGGCCAGAAGGTTTCACTGGGTCCTCTAAAACTGCAGCTTCACACAAATGTTAGTCACCATGGGATGCTGGGAGCCAAACTTGGGTCCTCTGCTAGACCAGCTGATGCTGTTTCCCATCAAGGTATCTATCCAGCCCATTAGCTGTCAGCTTTACTTCATCGCCTATGTGTTGTTTTGTCTGTCTGTCTGGTTGTTAATCTGCATTTATAATGTGACATTTTTGTTTTGTAGATGTACGTGCATGAGAAACTACAATGTGGAAGTTTTGATCTCTTAGTCTAAGTGTCTGGGTTTTTTTTTCTGATAGTCTGTGAAAACTGGTTATTCAAGATTGTTTTCTTGAATCAGTCCTAGCAAAAGTGCAGATGCACAAGAGTTAATTATCATATTAGTCTGATATTAAGGAAAAACACAGTGCAGAGGAAGAGACACTTTGAAATATAGGTAGAAATGAGTTTTATTTAAGACAAAACCAGCAGCAAAAAAAGCTTTACAGTTTGTCAAACAGCTGAGTATAGTTTCTCTTATTAAATTTGTTTGATGCTCCTTCCTGTGTATTAGAAAGTATGAGCTTTTATTTTAATTTGTGCACTTGTGTAATTCATGTATGTATTCATATTTATGTGTTTTTATGTGTGTAATAGGTACACTGTGTGGGGGCTGGAGGTTGATGGTGAGTGTCTCCATTTATCACTCTCCTCTTCTCTTTTGACATAGTCTTTCTTGAATTGGTTAGACCGACAGAGCAGTGAACTCCAGGTGCATCATGGTGCCTAGCTTTTCATGTGGGTGTCGGGGATCTGAACACAAGTTCATGCTTGCACTACAGGCATTTTAGCCACAGAGCCCTCTTCTCAATCTTTCAACAAACACTCCTTTTTAATCCCTTTTAAACTGGCTCATGTGTGGGGCTCTATAACTTTGTCTTATGACTGAAGATTCAACCTAAATGTTATATCATCTTGGCTTATAGATATGCTTACATTCCTGCATAATGCTTTAGGATATAAGCTAGATGATAAAGTCCAGCAGCTCTAGAAGTGCACTTATGCATAAATAGTCAACATAAAGTTTGACATAAAAATTTGTTCAGGTTCCTTACTTTATAGGATTTAACCAAAATCTCATGAGAATGGCTTTTGTTAATCCCTGCTTGCAACATTATTGGGGTTCTGCACCCCAAAGTTCTAAACACTACCTCATTCTACCTGCTAAGTAGCTTCAAAGCCTACAATACACACACTCAAGTTAATTATACCAACAACCCTACTCCCAATATAAATTTTCAGAATTAGTTCTTTTGTCTACTGTAACAGAACAAAACCAACAGGGAATGTTGATTTTATGTTGGGTTATATAATTTTAGGATACACTTCATCAGCATGGGCTAGGCATGGTGGCAAGAGTGTGAAGTCATTGATCATATATTGCCCTCATTCAGACAGGTAAATTCTGGTGATAAACTTGATTCCTCCTTTGTTCCAAAGGAGATCAACCATCATAGTCAGTATTTCCCAGAAATCGAAGATTGATTGTTTATGACTACCTGAAAAGTATTTAGGAAAATGGCTGGGTCTTGCTCAAAAGCAGTGAGTTTTGGAAGTGTTAGCCGGTCCTAATCTTTGTTACCAGCTCTGAATCACCACAGAGAGAAACAAGCCTCGCATTTAACTGATTGCCCCACCATGACAAGAAAGCACAGTTTCTTTGGGTTAAGAGTTCCATCCTAAGGTATTGTCTGGAAACTCTAAGTATCTGCTGACTGAGGCCCTACTCAATGAGACTAATAAGAAGACCACCTCAAAAGAATTAAAAGAAGAAATGGAAAACAGCATGAGCTGGGTTATACAAATTATAGTCAGGTGATGAACACCCTCGCCTCTGATTGGCTCAGGAGGCAGGAAGTGAAGGCTAAGACTGCCATCTGCTGTTTAACCGACCTGGTTGTGCTTGGGAACTTTGGCTATCAATAGCTGAGGACTTCAGCCGCTAGGGCTTTTGTTTTCCCTGGAGTTTTCTTACCCTGTGGTCTTTATTGCCACACACGAGGGTTGGAAGCTCTGCACAGGGAAGCAAGTTCTTAGTACTAGCGGCCCCTTCTATCCTCATCGCAATGGTTGTACATAACCATATTAAATATAATACGGCTAAATATTCCAATCAAAAGGCACTGGTTGGCAGAATAGATTTTAAAATAGTGTCAGTTTAAGATGTCTGCGAAAGTCACAATGTACATCAAAAGACAGAAATGACCCCTAAGAAAAAGAATGGGGAAAGGCAGACAAGAGAGAAAGGTGAAAGACAGCTATAGTCACTTCAGTTTTTGACATGGACCAAGAGCATTCCGTAATGTCAACTGGGTCAGTTAGGAAGACTTTGCAAGCTGGAGAAATGGCTCAGTGGTTAACTAGCACTGGCTGCCTGTTCTCCCAGAGGACCCAGGTTCAATTCCCAGCACATACATGAACATAAAACTGTAAGGGACACCTGGCTGAACTGAAGGAGAAACAGACCATTTGGCTTCTGAGTTAAACTTGATGCCCAATTCCCTCAATAAATAGAGCACTTAGAATATCAACAAAGACAGACAAGACTTGAACAACACTACACACCAGTTACAGAACCTGAAAGGCTATGCAGAGCACTGAAGGGACATCTGCAGAACATGCAGACTTCTGACACGCAGGAGACATCCCCAGGTAGATCCAGTTACAACATGAAAGACTCAATAAATGTAAAAGAAGGTAAATCTAAACTCTGAGCATAAGTTTTTATTTTAAAGCAGTAATGGAAAGAAACTGGGCCACTCTCTGTTGTGTAAAAGTCAAATGCACTTGTAGGGTTAGGGGAAGGAAAGAAAGTCATTAGTCCAGATGTGAGTCTGGACAAATGTAACAAAAATACAACATATCAAAAGTTAATGGTGCACAGATAGGATTAAACTCAATTACAGCTGTTAGTGACACACAGTTCTTGGCTAATAAAGATCTCAAACACTGAAAACAAACTTCCATGTGTGAAAGTTCAGAGAAGAGAATAAGCACAGAGGAAAGATGGAGTGAACATGTACACAAGTGGAAGAGAGGGAAACAGAGACTAAGGTCAGTCTTGCTTTCCAGAAAGAACCACAACATCTATGAACAGGCTCATAGGAGGCAGATAAATATCCAAACCAACAAAAATAGTAAACTTGAAACTGAAATTTGAATAAACTTACAACTAGTTAATAGGCTAAACACTGCTGGGGATATGTCATTCATGAGGCAGTTGGCAAACGCTTGCCCAGCAAATGCCAAGCCTTGGGGTCCATCCTTAGCATGCACAAAATCTGGCTCAAGGTCAGATGGACCTGGATGAAACTGTGCCTCAAAGAAAAAGTACCAAACATGCACATGCACACACACACACACACACACACACACACACACACACACACACACACACAAGTACCAGATAGTCTTCTACTGAATCCAACCAAACATTTAGGGAGAAATTCATTCCAACTCTTTTTACACTCATCCAAAGACAAATAAATTAAAACAGGGAGACAGAAGTGATATTTTCCAGTTCATTCTAAAGATTCAGTGTTACTCTAATACCAAAACCAGACAATGATACCATAAGAAAAGAAAACTACAGGCCAACTTCCTACATAATTTGGGTAGCCCTCTTTGGTGCTACCCCTCCTTCTGTCACCCATGACTCCGTGTATCTGCCATCTCTTTTATAACTTTCTTTGGGTTCGTTCAATGAGCAGTCTCTGTCCAGGCCACCACAGCTGCAGCTGCTCTCCAGTCCCTACTTTCTCTAGATTCCCACTCGTTACAAATTTTCTTCTCTCTTTCCCAGGGAGAATCATCTCTCCTCTCATTCTTGTCACATGCCTCCAGGACTTTGACTTTTTTGAGTGTTTGTGACAAGGACTGGGAATGGAAAGACAAGGAAAGAAAACTCAGAGCCTGGAGTCAAGAACACCTACATGCTGGAGCGTGAGTGAGATACAGAAGGAGAGGAGGGCGGCGTTGTCCCTGCAGAAGGGAAGCAACCCAGGTGTGGACCATGTGTGAGGAGTAGCTCTCAAGCAGGCATTAGGAGGGCTCCGTGGTTTAAGTAAACATAGACGTGAGGGGACTAGAAGGTGGTGGAGGGATGGAAGGTATTCTTGGGGGTGGGGGTGTACTCCGTGAGACATCAAAGTGTTCTTTCTTGATGTGCAGACTCACTCTGGGTCAGCAGCTGAGAATGGTGATACACACAGGCATGACTGTCTCCAACCTTCATTCAGCTTTATTAAGAGGCCTTTCTTGTGTTAGTAAAATGTGTCATAAAAATCAAGCCATATACCCAAAGCATTCTGTTGCACATCAATAACACATTTTGGCTTTGTCCCATGAATATGTTTTCCCTACCAGGTAAACCCGCTGAAACGATTTATGAAAATACAGCAAGATCACCTTTTTTTTTTAGAAAGGAACTACATGAGCTTCATCATAGACCAGGAGGTATGCACACACATGGTGCCTCATGCCCACAGAAGCGTCAGCCATGTGCTGAGCTAGGAAAATCTCTCAGACATCTTTCATCTATGCTTTTGCAAGGACCATGGGTTTGTAGACAAAGGGTTATTTTCATGTCTGTCTTCATCATTATTATTGTAAGAAATTAATATCACCCGCCTTATCTAGGAATGCTTCGAGGGTCTTGACCTGACCCGAACCATGAACCCAAACTCAACTGAACCACATTGATTTGCAAAACTGCCTGCTGAAATTGAACCCACGTAGTAATTGGAGCTGAAACGCACACTGAGACGTCTTCGAAAACTGGACTTGGCCTGATGTTATTTTGAAAGGTAATTAAGGTTTGTAAGAATGCCTCTGACTGGTTGGTCATCAGAGGTCTGTGTGTAACATGAGTCGAAGCACATGCAGTGTGACCAAAATAATTAAAGAAGAGAAAAACCACCCTAGACCCTAACATGACTGAGCTATCAGCTTTCAAACTGCTGCCTGCAAGAGAAGCAAGCAGAGCCCACACAGCCCAGGCTGTCTGCATTTGATTGGAGACAGCTCCTAGTGAGGCAAACTAGAGCTTGGGAGGGCCGTGGGATTGCACTGAGCAGAGACCTAGGCTTGGTGACAGCTCCTGTGGGCAGCAGGATGGGAGAAGAATGAATCCAGAGGGTGCTGGTTCAAGCCCCAGATGCCGCATGTGCTGCTGCAGGGTTTCACACTCCCTTTCCTGGGTTTTGGTTTCATTTTGGTCTTACCTTCCATGTCCCTCTTTCTCTCGATTGGAAATGCAATATTTAATCTGTGTCATTGTATACCACAAGTTTGTAACTCCTTTATTATTAATGTTCTATCCTTTATTTTACAAGAGCTCACAGAAAAGAAGCAAAGTGTGAGTGGAAACTCTGCACTTTTAAGCCATGTTGGAACTGTGGAGGCTTGGGGACTTTAGGAGACCGATGGTTTACATGTTCTATTGTGAAGTGAACCTGATCCAAAGTGATGTGTTTAGGTCCCAAGCTTAAGAAAGGATGGACTATCCATCAAGATCAACTGGCTGCATTTAGAATCACCTAGGATGCATACCTCAGGGGGGGTATGTGAGGGTTTAACAGAGAGGTTTAATAGGGAGGGAAGAGTCACCTGAATGTGGGTGCCACCATTCCAGGGGCTGGGGTCCTGGCCTAAATCACTGCTCTCTGCTTCCTGACTGAAGATTCAATGTGACAGTGGCCTCATGCTTCTGCTGCTACAGCTGACGGTGCCTCCACTGCCACACCTTCCCCATCATGGCGGACTGGGTGGATCCTCCAACTGTGAAACACAACAGAACTCCGCTTCCTGGAGCTTCTTCACCGAGAGGAGGCTAAAGAGCCGTTTTGAGGGGTAGTCTCTAAAACTACAAAGGATATCAAGTGAATTAGGACTCCTAAAACAACACACACCCCAAAGTCACACAGGTTATTTTGAAGATTCATTTTTAATTATGCGTCTACGTAGAGGTTTATGCTCCTGTATACAGTTGTTGCTGTTGTAGGCCAGAAGGGGGTGTCAGCTCTTCTGGACCTGGAGTTACAGGAGGTTGTGAGCCAACCAGTGTGGGTCCGAAGAATCACACTCAGGTCTCTTTGAGAACAGCAGATGCCCTTAATTGCTGAGCCATCTCCCCAAGTATCACCCAGGTCATTCTGATGTTGTTTTATGCAATCAAAAAAATTGAAGGTGCGTAGTACAATAGCAAAGTCTCCAGAGTTTTCCTTTATTTCTATTCATTTCTAATTCAGAACAGGAAATGAGAAAGCACACTAGGTCAATAATGATGATCTAATTAAGAGTTAAACTAGAAGGAAATTCATTTAAAAGTAGGTTATACAGAGAATGCAGAATGCCTAAACTGTCTGTCAACCTATGCATTTATTCAGGGTCTCAGACAGATGGCTGGTGTGTCCCTTCTAGTCCTCAGACTTAGCTGTGTGACTTAGAACCTTTGACACTTTATTACAGTTTGCCTATCACATACACAGCAAACGTCTCCCTGGTTCTTGTGAAGCGTTATAGAGTAGCCAGCCCATCAAATGCCCGGTTCCGCACATTTGGTCTGTGTCCAATCTTTTGTTTTGTCTTTAAATCTATATCTGACCAGATTCTAAGTGGCCAGAAAAGAAAACAACTCACCCAGGGAAAAAAACCAAATCATCTGGCTGGGAGTTTTCCCTCACATTCTAGGAAGTCTTTGCTTTGCCACATTAACTTCTTCATGAAATACTCACAGGCTTGCTCATCTCCAATGCGGCTGTCTGGGAACCCTGGAGGAAAAAGCATTCCCCGTGCTCCATAAAAGGCTACTCTGAACTAACAGACACTTGCATGCTCGTGCAGTGCAAGCAATTGAAGAGCCCCTGATAGCTGGATGAGGAGTGAAAGTGGCTGGGGAAAAGCAGGTCATGTCAAGGGCAGACCTCTGCTTCTGAGGCTGACCCCCATGGGGATAGATTCCATTAGAGTGATCCTGGAAGACATCCTTCTAAGACAGGAAGAAAACAGAAGAGCAAGCACAAAAGGCAACACAGCTCATGATTTCATTTCAAAGCACTGCCCAGCATAGGTAAAGAGAATACAGATGGAAAAATGAATTATTGGCTACTGCGAACCATCGTGGGGAGCGATGACTGAGTGGATACAAGTGGTTTTTTTTTGGGGGGGGGAGGATGACCGTGCATGGAAGCTAGCCAATGCTGGCAGCACCAGCGCACCGTGTGTGTGTGTGTGTGTGTGTGTGTGTGTGTGTGTGTGTGTGTGTGTGTGTGTGAGCTGCTTCTGAGTTACACACCTCGCATTGTGTGTACTTTACTCCTGTCCTGGGTGTGCTGGCCAGAGGGACGTGCTAGTACTTCATAGAACTGGCAGACAGTTGCCAGCTTCACTCCTGTATCCTCAACTTCCGCCTCTGCACTGTCACCCCACCCCACCCCCACCCCACCCCCACCCCTGCATCCCCACCCCTGCACCCTCACCCCACCCCTGCACCCTCACCCCCACCCCTGCACCCTCACCCCCACCCCTGCACCCTCACCCCCACCCCTGCACCCTCACCCCCACCCCTGCACCCTCACCCCACCCCTGCACCCTCACCCCACCCCTGCACCCTCACCCCCACCCCTGCACCCTCACCCCCACCCCTGCACCCTCACCCCACCCCTGCACCCTCACCCCCACCCCTGCACCCTCACCCCTGCACTCTCACCCTCACCCCCAACCCTGCACCCTCACAACCACCCCTGCACCCTCACAACCACCCCTGCACTCTCACCCCCACCCCTGCACCCTCACCCCCACCCCTGCACCCTCACCCCCACCCCTGCACCCTCACCCCCACCCCTGCATCCTCACTCCTACGCCTTGCTTGGCTAATAATACTTGGCATGTGGGGCTCTTTCTGCTTCCTGTCTATGTATTATTCCTCAGCTCAGACAGTTAATGCCACAAAAGACAAAGAGGTCAGGTTAAACTTTCTGTGCTTCAAGCTGTAACAAACACTGACCAGATCCATAATCTAGGTAAAGTTAGATGACTTTGGTGTGCTGGCGCCATCTTGTAAAATTGAGTGTATTTTAAATGCCTATTAAAAGAAAAAAATCACTTTACGCAGACCCTGAACACACCGATGATGGTGCTGAGTGTACGAGAAGTCCTCAGCAACTGGCCTTGGGTTTTTAATTGGTGAGGCTCTGCTGGTTTGCTCTAGCTTCGTTTCTATTGCTGTGATAAAATGCCTTGATGGAAGGCAACTTAGGAACCAACCACAGTATGACTGGGAAAGCTACAGGGGCACAAGCTTCAGAAGTGGCGACCACACCTCCGAGAAAGAGTCCAGGGCAGACAGAATGCGCGCACGTGCACGAGCGCTTGCTCAGCTCGCTTTTTTCACTTCTGTACCATCTAGTCCACGAAATGGTGCTGCTTGCATTCACAGTGGCTCTTCCCGCCTCTAGTAACCAGATAAGAAAGGTCCCTCATAGACACGTCCCTGTAGACACCAACTGTAGGCACCCTCTGTGGACACCCCCACTGACCAGCCAGTCCTTTAGTGAGACTCTCCTCCCAACCATCATGACTGACTAGATGAGGGCTGTTATCTCAAAAGCCTCAGCAGAATCTGACTTCTTTCAGACTGTGACATTTACATATAGAGATGTCTGTCAACGCCAACAGGTGAGAGGGCCCAGGATTCATGGAACCATAGATCCTCGAGATACGATGGGTAGGGAATTCTGCCTAGGGAATCATGAGAAGACCTGTCCATGTCAGCACCAGTGTAGTTATTTTTCTGAGTACTTTCTCTCCTCCCCCACCCCACGCTGAGTACCAGGCTGGAGGTCTTACAAAGGCTCTCTGTGCCTGTGACATTCCCTAGCCCTTAGTATTTGAAAAGCACAGTTGGTTAAACCCATGGGTGCATAGACATTGATATAGAGGGCTGACTTTAGCCAGATACTGGCAGACCCAGCACCTATAAAACAGTGAATAGGATAGATAGTCATGGTAGAATCAGAGCTACTGACTACCGAAGTAGCAGCATTTATTAATCACATAGTGGACCAAGCATTGTTTCTGGGTGATTTTCCAGTATCAACCCATTTATTCCTCACAGGGACTGCATCAGCCCACACAAAGCCCTGCCCTCCTGCCTCAGTAAAGTGGACACTGAGGCCACTGCTACTGAAACAGGGTAAGAGCCGTAGGGCTAAGTGAAAGGGTGGGTCATTCGAAAGCCCAAGAGACTTGAAGGATTCTTGCCTTTGCAAGTTATGGGTAGACATGTTTGTTCATAAGAACACCAAATACAGGAATGATGATGCTGTCAACCAGCTAGGACGGTCTAACCAGCTAACCAAAACATCTGTTAGCTGGGAGCTCCTGATGTCCAGGAACCAAGTAACCCTCACATCTGTGCAGTAACATCACTGCTGTACCAAGAGCTCAGATCTCTGGAACCTCATCTCTGTTCTTCTCACACACCTCTTTCCTTCCAACCACACAGTCTATCCTGGTGTGTATTATTAACCTCTGAAGTGACTACAGGGTTTAAATAGCCAGGTCTCCTCCGGCAACCATATCCTTTCCACAAGGAGTCTTAAACATATATAGGTTAAATCAGAACAATGTGCCATATCAGAGTAAGGGGAGGGTTATAGAACTGTTTCATGGGGGCAGGGGTGTCTTCAGTGGGTAGGTATTTATAGAAGAACACTAGAATAAATACAAATACCTTCACACTTAAGATGCGTTGTGATTGACTTAACTTGGGAGGGGGTGGGGATAAAGAGCCTTCAACACAGATGCGCTCTGCTGAAAGTGGTGGCTTTCTTCTATCTGGCAAGGGCTGGTTGTGCTCTGTTTGGGGCACGAGCATTATGGCATCAAAGGATGTTGTCTCAGTCTGTGACTTGAAGGTTATGAGCTCGGGGAAGAGACAGTTAAAGCTTCCTCACGCCAGCGAGATGAGTTGTACCACACAGCGCCCATGCCAGGTCAGCAGTCTGGATGGAGCTGAGACACTTAGCAGCCGTGCCAAGCAGTGCCAGACACCTCTGGAAAGCCCTTGCCTAGGACCCCGAATTTAGATTCATGCCGCAGTCTGGGGAGTGTTTTGACGTCTGCCAGGCTACAAGGAAGAGCACACTGCACACTGCCTCTGAGACAGACAGAGCTCTCAAGGCTGGGAGTCTGAGGAAACCGGACCTGGGCAGGGCTGCTCAGGTGAGTCAGGGATGGGGGACTCAGATGCTGGCTGTCTGGCCCATGTCTCTACCATGTTTATGGGAACAGTTATTCTGCTGGGGCTGGCTGCTGCGATGCGGCAGATTGAATGCTGGAAGATTTCTTGTGTTTCCCTCATTCCTTTTTAAAAAGCAAGAACCGGGCTGAGCTTGCACTTGGGTCATAAAGTCCTCTCTAAAAGTCAGGAGGGTTATCTTGGAGGGGACCTAGCCAAGGAGGAATTATATTCCACACCCTCTGCTGAGTCCCAGCAGCCCAGAATATTATTAACATGTCCCCAGGGGGATTTCTTGAGAGGCTTCTAAAGGGACTGAGATGGTGGCCACGGAATATGCAGGGGTGGGGGTGGGGTGGCCCATTTCTAATTCGGAACTCATTCAGACCTACCAGGAAGCTTGTTGGTATTAGGGAAAAATATCTTGCAACCTGGTAGTGTCTGAATTCTTCACAGGAAAAGATGCTTCCTGATGCAGCAAGCTTGAGCTCTGGAGAGCATAGAATTATGCCCTGGTTTGTATTTGTAGGGTCTGACATTTGACACACATGAAAACGGACCACCATCATGAAACAGTTTTGGTCATAGCCCCAGCACAGTGGAGAAGCAGCTCAGAGCACCGCAGGAGACATAGAGCAGTGCTCAGGCTGGAGCAGCTGCAGGCTTAGGCAGGTACATCCATAGATGCCATTGTCCTGATGGCCTCAGCCCTGTGCTGGGGGGAGACTCCAGGGTCAGGGCTGAGGAATAGAAAGAGGACAGGATAAACCCTAAGATTTGGAAAGCCCTATCACCTGGTTAAATGGGTAAAATCAATGCAATCCTAATTAGGGATCCGTCTGCCAGGGTTCTGACCCATGGTGAGGGTCTGGAAAGACAATGCTGGTTCATAGGAAAATAGTCTTGTTTAAGTGTCCAGCAGGTTTAATCTCTCATGAGAGTTTGCTATTTAATCACACACCGAGTCCTTGCCTAACTTGAGGACCAGATGCAAGAGCCCTAGTATGCTGGTGGAGGTGGGTATGAGCTCCTGACCTCCTTTTTGATCTTGTCTTTGAGGTGACACGTCTGCTCCATTCATTAACAACATGCATGGCTTCCATTTTCCTGCTCTCATCCTCATCGTTCATTCATGAAGGCCATACACCTGTATCGCCTGCATTCATTGTCTAAGTTTAGCCACAATATCCAAAAGCCATTCCGGCTCGAGTCTCTGCTTCCTGGAAGCACCCAGTGTCATTGACTACACATGAGTTATATTGATCTGTAGTGGTGGGGGGGGGAGGCGAGGGGAGAAGTACAGCAGGTTGAGGCTGCACATCTACCTTTTTACTTATTAAATGCAGTGGGCCATAAAATAAAACAAAGACTTAAATATGGGAAAGGGACTTGAGGGGGAGGAGGGGGCAGCAGGGGTGGGTGAGACGCAATTCGAATGCATTTTATGCCGTGTTTGAAAATACTCAGAAACAAATTTAATTCACTAAAAACAAAATCAAAGGAAGTAAACACGTGCCAATTGTCACCTGCTTTGTGGAAGACTCTTCCCTCAGCATGAGGGAACTGTTGGGGGTGCTCATTTCCATGCAGGTGAAAGAAAATGGCACAGAGAAACAGAGGGGCATGAAAAGTACAGCAGGGCTAATGTTTCTGGAAGGCTGCTTAGACCACAAGGGAAAGTCTGTGATTGAAACTGTGGGAGTGAACAGGGTGCAGAATCCTGTAGGCAGATCTCTCAGAGTACACTGGAGGAGCAGAGGGAAAGCCAGGCCAATGGGGCAGCAGAAAGTCCAGGCACAGGCCAGGGAGAAGCTTGTGCTACAAAGTGGGTGGTGTGTTTTGTAGGTGTGTGTGTGTGTATGCAGGTGCGTGTGTCTGTGTGTGTGCACGCTGTGTTTCAGCTAGGGTACGGAAGTTCCTAACCCTTCAAGATCTCAGTTTCAGGAAGAATGGATGTAAGGGGGCTGACACGGCTACAGGGAGTCTGGCAAGGATGCTGGCAGAGATCTCAGCATCTCCTGTGAGGAAGGCGTTAGGGTAGAACGCCCTTTTGCTGAGGAGTCCACAGACCTGTGCATGCACTGGAAGGATGGGGCTGAAACAAAGCATGGTATTTGCACAGTGTTCTAGAATGCAGTGAATTACCAAGGAGTCACATGGTTTTCACACACGTGACATCACAGTGGCTGCTAGCCCTCCATATTCATGCCCTTCAGAAAGCAAAGTGGATGCTGTCAGGTTCTGAAGATCCAGCCCTTGCAAGAATTGTCCCTGTTTGATATGGCATAAATACTTCTTCATAAACTACTGATGTGTCATGTAAGGCTTGGGCATCCATTTCCTGGGATGGATCTGAGAGGACCAGGCTCCCACCTGATTCCATGTGGTGCTGACTGATGTGGCAGGTCTGAGAAGAACTTATACAGCCTGCCTGTCAGTGGTGAGGTATCCATTTCTGCAGCTACTGCTGAGCTGTAGTCTAGGCTAGCCCTGAAGCTTCCTGGCATCTCTCCTATATCCATCTGCCATCTTGCCAGAGCAGTGCTGGGATTACAGATGTCCCTTACCACATCGGGCTTTTAGTGTGAGTTCTGTGTATCGCATGGTGGCCCTCCAGTTCTCTGGGCTACCGAAAACTGCCTATCCTGCCCCTCTGCCTCCTTTGCCTCCTGTCTACATGGTCTCACCAGAACTGTGGTGTTCCTCAAAGCCGCCTCCCATTCCAACTGTGGCTTAATGGCCTGTAAACAAGCCACTAACAGCCCCAGGGGAGAAGGAGATGAGGCAAAGATGTCATATAAATAACACTCCACCTGTGTTAATGAGTCGGTGAAATTCATTTTTAAATTTCAAGGCCGGAAGAAAACCTCTTCTCAGGGGAGCCCCCAGTCTGGAGAAGAGGCTGGCTGAGAGGGAGGGCAGTACCCTGGGGGAAAGTCTTTGCTGAGGTTTGAAGCAACTTGATGTCCTGGGCTTGGGGAGTGGGATGCTGAACCTCTGATCTCCAAGCTCCCACCAATAGTCTAATCGGCAGGTGGGGTTCCCGAATAGTCCTAGCTCCTTACCCACCTCTCCCATGCCTCTCTGGGTCCTGCCTGGTTTTCTGCATGCTCCAGGAAGGTTCTGTGTTCCTCTCCAGGCTGTGAGCACACATAACCAACAGAGGTGTGCAGTCTATGCAGAGGACACCACCTCCCTCCTGCTGGTTTGAGATGGCTGTTCCCCCTCATCATCCCATCATCCCTAGCAGCTAGGTACACACTCTGCTCTCTCACTAGAGAACAGACCTCACACTTGGGCACTGGGCTTGGGGATGGGGCCAGTCACGCCTGATGTGGGATCTATATTCATTCACCTCTCTCTGGAATTCCTCCCTTCCCTCCTCCACCCGTCACTCAATACCAGTGACTGACAAAAGGTGAGAAATGAAAGAAGTGACAAAAGCCACATATGTCCAGAGAATAGACAAGAAGTGAACTGGCCTGGGGTTGCATCCATGAGCTAATAGTTTTAATAAAAATGGCCTGCAGCTGCATCCGTGGGACTCCCCAGCTGCTGGTGAGACTTGTGCCTGTTAGCTAGTGATGGGTAAGGAAGCAGGAAAAAGTGAGAGACCACTTTGTTTTAAAGAGACAGAATCTACATTCGGATTGGCCTCTTGCTGGCACTTTGATTCTAGAAGGCAGAATAGAGGTTTTTAGAAATAGTGGGAGTTGTGAAAGGATGATTTCTGGCTTCCATGCCATGGCAATTCTCATGTAATTTGAACAGTTTATAGACTAAAGTACTTAACAACCCAAAATGGAGAAAAATATAGGACATTTCATCTCACAATAAGATGCCAAAATGGAATGGAAGTTTCAAGAACAATAGCATTTATATATGTATTGCTTATTGTTTTTTCCACTTTTTTAATATTTAAATTCAAAACAAGTTTGCTTCACATGTCAAGCCCAGCTCCCTCTCCCTCCCCTCTGCCCCCCTAATCTCCCCAGCCCCTCACCCCACTCCTCTCGTTTCCCAGGGAGGGTGAGGCCCTCCATGGGGGATCTCCAAAGCCTGCCATATCATCCGGGGTAGGACCTAGGCCCTCACTCATGTGTCCAGGCTGAGAGAGTCCACGTGGAATGGGATCCCATTTTTACGCCAGGGATAAATGCTGATCTACTATCTGAGGCCCCATAGATTGCTGAGGCCTCCTCACTGATACCTACACTCAGGGGGTCTGGATCAGTCCCATGCTGGCCTCTCAGTCATCAGTCTGGGGTCCATGAGCTCCCCCTTGTTCAGATCATCTGTTTCTGTGGGTTTCACCAGCCCGGTCTTGACCCCTTTGCTCATCACTCCTCCCTCTCTGCAGCTTGGTTCCAAGAGTTCAGTTCAGTGTTTAGCTGTGGGAGTCTGCCTCTGCTTCCATCAGCCACTGGATGAAGGCTCTAGGATGACATATAAAGTAGTCATAAATCTCATTATCCATTATCAGGGAAGGGCATTTAAGGTAGCCTCTCTACTATTGCTTAGATTGCCAGTTGGTGTCGTCCTTGTAGATCTTTGAAAGTCTCCCTAGTGGCAGATCTCTCCCAAAACCTATAATGGCTCCCTCTATTATGGTACCTCTCATCCTGCTCTCCTCTATTCTTCCCCCGACTCAACCTTCCTGCTCCCCCATGTCTTCCTCTCCCCTCCTCTTCTCTGCCTCTCTTTCTCCCAGCTCCCTCTCCTCTCCCCTCTCCCCATGCTCCCAGTCTGCTCAGGAGATACTGTCCCATTCCCCTTCTCTGAGATACCATGTATATCTGTCTTACGATCCTCCCTGTTTTTCAGACTCTCTGACGATGGGATTGTAGGCTGCAATTCCCTGTTTCATGTCTAAAATCCATATATGAGTGAGTACACATTATGTTTGTCTTTTAGAGACTGGGTTACCTCACTCAGGATGGTGTCTTCTAGTGTCATCCATTTGCCTGCCAATTTCAAAATTCCCATTGTTTCCATTTTTTTTTTGTTTTTGTTTTTGTTTCCCTCTGAGTAGTACTCCATTATATAAATGTACCACATTTTCTCTGTACACTCTTCAGTTGAGGGGCATCTAGGTTGCTTCCAGGTTCTGGCTATTACAAATAATGCTGCTATGAACATAGTTGAACAGATGTCCTTATTGTGTGAGTGTGCATCTTTTGAGTATATGCCTAAGAGTGGAATTGGTGGTTCTTGTGGTAGGCTAATTCCCATTTTCCTGAGGAATCTCCATACTGATTTCCAAAGAGACTCTATGAGTTTACACTCCCACCAGCAGTAGAGGAGTGTTCCCCTTTCTCCACATCCTCTCCAGAATAAACTGTCATTGGTGTTTTTTATTTTAGCCATTCTGATAGGAGTAAGATGGTATCTCAGAGTTGCTTTGATTTGCATTTCTCTGATGGCTAGGGATGTTTAGCTCTTTCTTAAGCGTTTCTCAGCCATTTTAGACTCCTCTATTGAGAATTCTCTGTTTAGTTCTGTAGCCCACTTTTTAATTGGATCCTTTGGTGTTTTGGACACTTACTTCTTGAGTTCTTTGTAAATTTTGGAGATCAGCCTCCTCTCAAATGTGGGGTTAGTGAATATCTTTTCCCATTCTGTGGGCTACGTTTTTGTCTTGTTGACTGTGTCCTTTGCCTTAGAGAAGCTCCTCAGCTTCAGGAGGTCCCATTTATTAATTGTCGATCTGATCTCAGTGTCTGTGCTACTGAAGTTATGTTCAGGAAACAGTCTCCTGTACCAATTCCTTAAAGGGTACCTCCCATCTTCTCTTCTGAGAGGTTCAGAGAGCTGGATTTAAGTTGAGGTCCTTGATCCATTTGGACTTAAGTTTTGTGCATGGTGATAGACATGGATCTATCTGCAGTCTTTCACATGTCAGCATCCAATTCTGCCAGCAGCATTTGTTGAAGATGCTGTCTTTTTTCCATTGTATAATTTTAGCTTCTTTGTCAAAGATCATAGATGTGTGGGTTAATATCAGGGCCTTCAATTTGATCTATATATCTGTGCCAATACCAAGGTGTTTTCATTACCATAGTTCTATAGTAGAGCTTAAAGTCAGGGATGGTGATGCCTTCTGAAGTTCCTTTATTGTACAGGGTTTTTTTTTTTTTGGCTATCCTGGGTCTTTTGTTTTTCCATATAGAATTGAGAATTGTCCTGTGAAGAATTGTGCTGGGATTTTGATAGGGATTGTGTTGAATCTGTATATTGCTTTTGATAAGATTGCCATTTTAACTATGTTGATCCTACCTATCCAAGAGCATGGGAGATCTTTCCATTTTCTGGTATTTCTTTAATTTCTTTCTTTAAAGACTCAAAATTCTTGTCATACAGGTCTACCACCTGTTTGGTTAGAGTTACCCCAAGATATTTCATGATGCTTGTGGCTATTGTAAAGGGTGATGTTTTTCTGATTTCTTTCTCATCCATTCATTGTCTATATATATAGTAGGGCTACTGATTTTTTCTTTTCGAGTTAATCTTGTATCCTGCCACTTTGCTGAAGGTGTTTATAAGCTGTAGGAGGGTTAGGGCTAGGGTTTAGGGTTAGGGTCAGGGTTAGGGTTTAGGGTTAGGGTTAGGGTTAGGGTTAGGTTAGGGTTAGGGTTAGGGTTAAGTTAGGGTTAGGGTTTTCCTGTATTTTATTGAGTATTTTTGCATCAATGTTCATGAGAGAGATTGGTCTGTAGTCCCCTATTTTATTTGTGTCTTTGCGTGGTTTGGGTACTGAGGTAATTGTAGTCTAGTAAAAAGAGTTTGACAGTGATCCTTCTGCTTCTATTGTGTGGAACAATTTGGAGAATATTGGTACTAGCTCTTCTTTGTATTTCAGGTAGAATTCTGCACTGAGCTCATCTGGCCCTGGATTTTTTTGGGCGGAAGACTTTTGATGGCTGTTTATATTTCTTTAGGGTTTGTAGGTCTATTTAAATTGTTTATCTGTTCTTGATTTAATTTTGGTAAGTGCTATCTATCCAGAAAATCATCCATTTCCTTTAAATTTTCCAATTCTGTGGAGTACAGATGACCTGATGATTCTCTGCATTCCCCCCTTTTCATTTCTGATTTTGTTGGTTTGCATGTTCTCTCTCTGCCTTTTAGTTAGGTTGGAAAGGTTTATCTAGCTTGTAAGTTTTCATGGTGCTGTGGATGGAGCCCATGGCAAGTGCTCTACCACTGAGCTACAGGTAGAGCCCAATTTTAGAAACATCTAAGCTTTGTCATGCCTCCACCCTGTGCATAGGAACCCTTTACAATGGATTACCCCCTTTTTTTTCCTTTGTAACATTCCTCCCTTGCACTTTAATGAGACCTCTGGCAATCACAAATCCTTCAACTTGCATTCTCCTGGTCTGTTGTCAGTTCTTATTTATTCTGAGACAGGTATATCCCCTTATAATAGCTGCTTTTCTCTGAGGGAACCACCATCTCCTTACCTGGTATGAACTAGAGCTGTAACTGAGAAAGTTGACAGGAAGTGTGTGCTCAGAGAGGGGACTTTGAGCTGGAGACCCACATGGCTTCCCAGGGGCTTCTACTTCAACTGATGGAAGGCCTGTTTCTTTTTATTGTAAATGTGTTATCATTTCTTTATTTTGCAGCTTTGGGCTGTTTTACTAAATAGGTGTGAGATTCACTTCTCAAGTTTTTGATGTACATTACGAAAACAACATTTGATGAAATGGTTAAAATGTTAGATTTAGATCTTCAAGTATATGATGAGTTCACTAACATACGTTAAGTCCTTTTGAAACTATTATGTCATGTTTTCTGAAGGGACTGTGGGAAGCATCAGAGGGTTATACCCCTGTCTAATACAAGTCCATGCTTTCCCTGATGGATAGTTTTGATGGGACTCTGGCTATCAGGTTCAGCTCTCTATGAAGAAACTGCTTCTTTCTTCAGATTTATTTATACACACAACAAAAGTTATTTCATGCAAGGGTAGCTTGGGTAGGTGTTACTTATGGTGTGTGTGTGTAATATATTTGGTATGTGTATGATATGTGCATGTGGTGTATATATTTGCTATATAGGTGTATATGTGTATGTTTAGTATGTGGGCTGCATGTGCATGCGTACCTGTGTGTGTGTGTGTGTGTGTGTGTGTGTGTGTGTGTGTGTGTGTGTTCTTGAGTACTCACACAGTGGACCAGAAAACTATTTCAGCTATTGTTCCTCAGGTGCTGCCCAGCTTGTTTTTGAAATCAGGGTCTCTCATTGATCAGGAGCTCAACTAGAGTAGAGTAGACTTGCTGGACAGTGAGTCTCAGAGACCTGCCTGTTTTTGCATCCCCAAACACTGCTGGGACTCTCAACACATGCCACCATACCTTGTTGTAAACAATGTGGGCTCTGGGGTTTGGAACTCAAGTGTTCATGATTGCAAGGCAAGTGTTTTACTGCTGGAGCTATCTCTTCCACAGCCCATTAAATGTCTCTGCTCTTTTCATCAGCAGAACAAATGAGGGGGGTTGGGGGAAAGCATGAGTGGCACCTTCTGCCCCCAGAGCTGGGTGTCCTTTTGTATGTACAATGTTTGTCAAAACCACTCTTGGGGCTGCCACCCTTAGCTTTTATGTGCCATGCATGTATAGTCTGGACACACAATGGACATCTCTGCTGTGCACCTCAGCAGGAAAATCCTTGCACAGATGTGGCATATCCAGGCAGTCACCCTGGTTAGACAGCTAATGCTCGATAGGGGCGTGGAGCAGGTGTTGTGAATAAGTAGAGCCTCCTCATTGGCTGCTAGTCACGATCACAGATGTGCCTGGGATTGATACTTATCCTAGACTCCCAAGACAGGCCAGAGACCACTAGGTTAAACATGGAATCTTCTAGCTTTCCATAGTGCTGTCTAAGGAAGGGATGCTGTCTGAGAGCCACCACTATTTATGACATATGCTGGGTCCCACCAATAGGAAGCACCAACCTTGGAGAAATGTATCTAATTGCTCAGGCAGGAAGTAGAACTGTTGTCTCAGAGAAGGAAAAAACAAACAAGGAATGAAATAGCATAGCCCCTACAAAAGTTGAGACTCTGAGAGATTCAGCATGGCTGATTTTCCCTGGGCCTCATCACACCCTTTGTCTGACATTAGATGCCGTGCTCCCATTTATTTCTCCCACTAGCTCGCGCTCCCGCGCCCCAGGTATCCGAGTCTTGGGTTGTATACATCTTCCTTAGTTTCCTTTCTGTTTGAGGATGGGGACTTTCTAACAGGAGAGCTAAAATGCTCGAACCCCAGAGTTTTCGAGAGAGGTGGAGCTTCTGCAGTGAGCTGAGGCGATGGTGACTCCTGTTTTCAGTTCTGAACACAAAGCATTCAGTGGGGCACGAGAAAGCAACACACAGAGCTAGCCGGGCAGCTTCTGGTGCCTGACAGAAACTCAGTATAGGAACACATTCTTGTGGTTCTAATTTTATGAAATTCTTTCTGTCGGCATGACTCTTACATCTGGCATCTAAGGAGGCTTGGGACTCTGCTTGCAGAAAGGCTTATAGACAAACCTGCAGACTTCCTCAGCTGGTATTCCGTGTATACAAATACAATAGTGGTGAGATTCTAAAGCCCAATTAAGTGGAAAAGGTCCCTCTGGAGGTAACAATGGGCCAGAGCCCTGCAGCAACAACAACAAAAAAGCTACTTAGTTGGCCTCCTTTGTTAAAAAGAATCCTTAAAGAAAGCCCCCCTCTGAATCCTCTGAATGGGGACTGAACCAATGTCCCATCCTAGGCGTCACACACAGGGTTAATTGAATACTCCGGGTGGGGGTGGATCCTTCTTTTGTGGCAATAGCTGGTCACAAAACAAAACCCAGTCCCTGGTTCCTGAAGGGGTCTCTAACTCACACCCCTTTTGGAAATTAAGCCTTACAGTTCCGCCTTCCAAGCCAGCCTAGAGCCCTGCAGAGAGACCTTAATCTTTCCAACACAGAGAATTTACTGGAAAAGGGGAAGGTAGCATTTCAAGTTGCCAGCTGAATGCAGACGTCCCTGCAGTCAACTTTGCCCGTCTTTGTCCCTGGTACACTGGGTGTACAGCTGGCTCATGTGGCGGAGTGGGTGGAGGATGGGGGCCCTGTCAGTTCTGCAGCCTCGGTCGCCCCACCCCCTACTCGCTCCCCATCCCCCACAGTAAGCTGCGCGGGGTAATTAAACCTCAGTGGCCTGGAAAGTTAGAGGACAACCAGCTTCCCCAGCCTCCTCCCTAGACTGGGAGACTGGCTTTAGTTACATTGTGTCTTTCCAGGTAAACAAGCGTGGGAAAAGTCACGGGTGGGAACTGAATGAGCACCTTGCTTGTATGAATGGTTTGCTTAATTAAATAATCACAAAAGTAACTGATTGCAGCAAAAAAAATTGAGAGTTAAAGTAATTAATGGTAACCAAAAGTTGAGGGTTAGATTTGTTTTCACATGCCAGTTTTCAGGCTATCTTATTAAACAGGGTATTTTCTTGAGGTACAGAATGTTGGGGAAAATGTTTATATTATTTGCTTATTTATTTTTGCAACCCATAAGCAGGGATCATGAAAAGTGGGGAATATGGATAATGGATGCCATGTTTTCTTAGGCAAAGTGTCCCATTATTTTGGACCTGTGCATTTTTTTTCTAATTAAAGTATTTTTTTTACAGTTTCATACAAATATACAATGTGTTGTGGTTATATTCACCTCCCATTACTCTTAGTGACCCACTTTCTTCCCCCTCTGGACCCCCTCACAACTTGTCTTCCAGAGGCAACACATTTGGAGAAATGGTACCCTCTTTTCCAGATCAGCCAGTAACTAGCTGCTTGGGAAGGAGTGCGGCCTCTGTGGCATCCCCTCTGCCTATGATGGAGTGTGGAGGGGCTCCATCCTGTGCGGCTGTCCATAGCTACAGTGAATTATGACCCCCTCCCATTCTAGTTTTTTTCCCTGTTGCTGTGATAAAAGCTATGACCAAAAACAACTTGGGAAGGAAATGGTGGGGTCACCCCTAGGCAGATGGTCCTGGGTGCTGTAAGAAGGTAGACTGAGGAAAGCCATGGGAGCAGACAAGTAAACAGTATTCCTCTATGGTGGTCTCATCAGACCTTGCCTGCAGGTTCCTACCCTGTTTGAGTTCCTGCCCTAACTTCACTTAGCGAAGGACCGTGCTATGGAACTGAAAGGTGAAACAAGCCATTTCCTTCCCAGCCTGCTTTTGCTCCTGGTGTTATAACACAGCCATAGAAACCCTAACTAAAACAGTGTGTGACTCCAGATTGTGTAATACTGTCACCTGTTGTTATTTTGCTTAAGATTAGAAATTACAAGTTAGAAGGGGTGGAAGGAGAAACACGAGAGCGAGCTCGGAACCAGGACCGGGGCGATAGATGGAGCACGAGCCACAGAGAGCACATTAATCATAGTTTATTATAGCGGTGGGAGAGTGAGCATGGGAGGGGAGAGAGGAGAGGTAAGAGAGCTGTAAGTAGGCGGGCGGGGTCTGTCTTTTAAAGAGGTCCTGCATGTAGACTGGTTCTCATGGAACTCTGGGCTGGCCAGAGAACTGCCTAAGAGCATTCTGCCAGGAAACAGGGCAGGCTAGCAGAATGCCTGAACCTTTCATCACCTACAATGGTGGGTCACTTCAGCTGAGCTAATATAGAAACTCTCAAATATGTCCAAAAATTTGTCTTTTAGGTGGTTATAGAGCCTGTCAGGTTGATAGACACTGTACATAGCTTCGGTCATAATAACCACAATATTCACAGGGAGCACTAGGGAGCTGGGAGATCCAGTCCTAGAACAGTTGCGCTGGGAAGCACAGCTTAAGTGTCCACACTTGCGAGCACCTGGGTTTCTGTGATGACTTCGTGGCACGTTCCCGGGGAACCCGTGGCACTACCGTAGCACCTGTGCTCGCCCTGTGCTCATCGCTCCTAAGGAGGGAGACAGGTGGACAAGAAGAAGGAGGCTGGCGATTTTGGTGGTACATGTGGCGCCTTCAGCAGATGGTGTAGATTGGTTTGTAGGTAGTTAGAACCATTTGGGTGCTTGTGGGCACGTGATAAGAGGGGTGCCTATAGGGGGTATGCCGTGAGTGGAGCTAAGTTGTCACATCCTTTCCTCCTCTTCCTCTGCCTCATCTCCCTCCTTCTCCTTCTCTCTCTTCATCTTCCTCCTCATCCTCCCTTTTAAGGAACATGGAGTAAGCATGAAGAAAACCATTTCTCAGGTGTTAGGCTGCAGGGACCCGCAGGAGGATGGGCCACATGTTCCTTAAAGTTGAGCAAGCCCCCCCCCCACCAGGTGTCTACTGTACATTCCGCCTGCCGTTCGATAGCTCCTGTTTTACTATCCAAAGGTGTCTACTTTTGTAGCGTTCTCTCCCGTTGACCCAAGAAAGTGACACATTTTTTAACTGATTCTTCCTTTGGTCTCTGCCTTTTGTCCTTTCCTTTTTGGGTCCCCGAATGGTTTCTTTGCAGTGGTGGCTGCTGTACTGGGAGGGCTGCTCATAACAGGATCCCTGGAAAGACTCCTGTGTGGAATGCGATGCTGGGACTTCAACTCTGACCCCTGCCAAGTGCCTTTGGCTCTAAGGGGACCCAGAACTGTTTTGTGGTGTCAGTAGACACCCAGATTTGAAAAGACACCAGAGTCCACACTGCTGCCTTAGAAAATAACTCTGGGCTTCTTTGGCATGTGAGGAAAACTAGTTCTGCTGCCATGACTCTCTCTTCTCTACCCTCATCTGTCAGGTTGGGCCATCATGGCCTATAATGACGCCTTTTACTCAACACAGTATTTCTAGAAGTAATACCTCTTGGAGGTTGCAGGCATCTGTGGGCCAAGGCATGAGAGTTAAGCATCCAGGAATTTGGATGGGGCAGGATGAAAGTCTCACGAGGTGTAATGCTCCATCTCAAAGCAGGTAGCAATAAAGTACACCCAGGGACCGGCCCACGGTTAGGATGACAGTCTTAAGGAAGAAGTCACACGCCTGCTATGGAGGCCTCAATAAACATGAACCTCTCGAGGAAGGAGTGGAGTTACTCTTAAAAAGTAATCAGGACTCAGAGGCTCTGACCCAGGGCTTGAGCGTGACCGCTATCCCAGTGAGATGTCTGTACTCTGTGAGGCATTTCCCTGACTCCAGGGAGGAAACATGTCAGGGAGGTGATGCTGGATCACCTGTGGTGACACACCACCATGACATGAATGTACCCAACATGACTGACTTCATATCAGACACACTGCCAAATACAGGACAGGTTTCGATCATCCCAGATGTGTGCTGAAGAAGAGGTGATGCATCCCCAATTATACATTGTGACCAGACAATAGACATGAAAACAGTCACAGAAGTTCTGTGGGTTCACTTGGGGAGTCCCTGCCCCTCTGTGTCTATTGTCTGCTTAAATGTCTTTGAGTACAGTGTCCCAGATGACCTTGAATTTCAGTGGCCAGCATAGCTTGGCATTGGGCAGGGGCAGAAGACATGCATCCCTTCTTGGTAATGCTCTACCATTGTGGGTGCCCTGAGGAGCTACTGCTCCCAGAATCCTCAAAAGTGACTACTGCCAATCCCCACTTCCTCACTCGGTACTGCGGACACCAGCTAAATATGCCCTGGGAAATAGCAGGTGTGAGCACGCATCTGGTTTCTTTTGCTTGATGTGCCACCATAGACAAGCCTGGTGTGTGCTGTGCATTATATTTCAATGCCAGTAGAGACAGGTCCCCTCTGAGAGCTGGCTCACTGTTACCAGCCCCCTCTCTACGGCGTCTCTCTAGACATTTCCTGTCATGTCCTTTTTGTGTGTGTGTTCCCTAGTCCTGTGCTAACGAGGATCTTTGAAAAATGACTGGTATGGTAATGATCTACGGAACTTACCGGAGATAGCAATTAAACATGGTTAATGGCTGGGGTACACTGACACATTAAAAGGACTGCAGACAGCGATTTATGAAGACAGCTCTGCCGCCTACTTGGTATCCGATGCATTTTTCTAGTTTCCGCTTAGGCAGGCTGGCCTCAGTTTGGAGTGATTTCCAGGCCTCTTTTAGTATCTCCAGTTGCCAGGCCACCAACAAAAGCACATTGACAAGCTTTGATGTTTCTCCCTGTGTGTCAGTGTCTCATCATCCTGAGGTAGGGTTTGTCTGCATGGGGCCCACATCCACAGTTCAATTTTCAGAAAAGAGGGGGGATATCCAAAGGGAAGTTGTTAAGAGCTGGGAAGGTAGGTGGTTCAGTGAATGATGTTCTTGTCACCTGAGCATGGAATCTGTGTTTTCATGTCGAGCCCCACATTAAATCCCAAGCTTGGTGGCTATTTTAGTTAGCTTTCTATTGCTGTGACAAAACAGCATGACCAAAAGCGCCTTGGGAAGGGAAGGGTTTATTTCAGCTTACTGGTTACAGCCCATCATGAAGGGGCATCGGGGCAGGGCCTCAAAGAAGGAATATGGAAGGAGCTCAAGCAGAGGCCGTAGTGGGGCGCCACATACTAGCTTGCTCTTGATGACTTGCTCAGACTGCTTTCTTATACAACCCAGTCCAAGGGCAGTACCACCCACGGTGGACTGAGCCCTCCTCCCACAATAATCAATAACCAAGAAAATGCCCAACAGACATGTCCATGGGCCAATCAGAAGGAGGCGATTCTTCAGCTGAGAATCCCTCTTCCCAGAAGACTCTAGCTTGTGTCAAGTTGACAGAACCTAACCAACACTGTGGCGCACATTTATAACCCTGGGCCTGGAGAGGTAGAGGCAGGAAGTCCCTGTGGCTTAATGGCCAGTCAGTCTCCTGTAGAGGTGTGCTAGCTCTGCTTTCACTGTGAGAGTTTGTTTCAACAATGAGTTGGGGAGGTTGAAGACAGAGGACATGGGTCTCTGTCGTCCACATACACAGACACGCATGTGCCTGTGTACAACCTGACACACAAGCACACACACAAATTTGTAACCCCTCCCAACATAAACAGATACAAGGAGAAATTTTCGATTGAACATCAGAGGTGAGTTTTCTAATGATAGGAGATGATTTGATGGCAATGACAGAAAGGAATCACTGGGTTTCACTATCCTAAATTTTGCCAATTTCTCTCTATAACAGATATCCAGCTTCTGTGAATGGAGCTGCCCAGCTCACCAGTGGTCAGCAGAATCCAGGATTATCATCTCCATTATCTTGCACCCTACCTCTGTGACACATGAAGAAACCAACCTAGTTTCCAGTGACACAACAGAGCTCAACGGATGCCACATTCTTCAATATCTGCAATTTGCTTAAGAGTTGGATCTGTTTTCTTTTGTAGTTCTGTATCAAGACTCTGATGACTAAATCTGAAAACAGTATTGATATGCAATTCACAAAAAAAGCTTTCTGAGCTACCATTATGAGGTCCTTTTCTCCTTTTGTGGCCAAGAATGTGTTTTCCCTTGCCGTTACGTCATGAGACCCAAGGCAGAAGTGTCCTGACAACTAGGAGATGACTCAGTCTGCTTCATTTGAAAGCTGGATCTTGACTGAGGGGAAGCAGTAGAGGTGAAGAGTCTTCCATGGTGAAGTACAAGTGCGTTTGGGCCATGTCTTTGGTTCTTGTTGGTGCCTCCTGGTTGCTGTTGGGTGAAATCTATGAAATAAACACTTTGCTCACACACAGGGTGATTGGGGGGGCATATTGATCTTTAGTGCATTGGTCCTAGGGACATCAGTGAGCTGATACAATCTACACAGGAGAACTTCTGCTTCTACTAGAACCATCATTCAATGCATGTTGGATTTAGCTCTAATGCCTCCTGTCTACAGGGAGAGTGTATTCCTGGAGGGACACAGAAGCTGAAGCAGAAAGCTCGGTTCTCCCTCAGAGTTTGGATCATTCCAAGCTACATGGAATTTTATTCAATTCCGGGAGGAGTGGCTCAAAACCTGACTGTGATTGAGTGGATTGAAGACAATTAGGATCGTATTTTATTCAACCAGGAGACATGGCAGCACAGTGGATTTCCTTCTTTGGAAATATGTCCAGTCAATTCTGGTATTGAAAGGAACGACAGAGAAGATACTTTGGACAAGCAAAAGCAGATGTGGACTTGGCTCTGTGAGCCTTGGCTGGGAGGGACCCAGCATGGTAGTGATGGTCTCTGAAAACTTCCAGACAAGCAAATGTAGATGTCCTTTGTCAGATCCCTGGGAGTGGATACTGCAGAAGTCTTCTGGTGTTTCTTATGGATAAATACTTACAAAAACTGTTTATTCCTATAATACAACCATGCCGCAACATGCTTTGTAACTTTCATTTGTTTTAGCGGTTGCATTAGTAACTTGGCTCTTGCCTGAATCCTAAGAGGTGCTTTGTTGTTGCTGTTATTGTTTTTGTTTTCTTTCTCAAACAGAGCTGAACCGGGGACAGAGGGAAGAGTGTGGCCGTTGCCTGGTTCTCCGATGCGCTTGAAAGAGGTTGGAGAGGTGACATGAGCTCTCACTCACAACATGGAAGCTTCAGAGGCCATCAGGGAATAGCAGTTCCCCCCTCCCCGCCCCCTGGCCCCAACCGTCTCACTCTGCTTCCATTCACTCAGGATGGCTAGGGTTTTCCTCCACCCATTCTCAGCAGTCAGTTATTAAGGGGGAAATGGTAACAAAACACATCTCAGCCGCCAGGCACTCTGCATTTGTGGGCGTGGATGGAGGAAACCTCAGCATAGCCATTGTTAAGAAGCCCAGCAGCTGGCAGCTCAGGCCAGCTGCACGGGCTTCATGGGGGCTGCTCCCAAGCTGCTGCTTTTCCAGCCTCATTCAAGGCCAAGTGGGACCATGTGCACGCTCGTTGTCCCGCAGGTTTGTGGGGGAAGTGGGAGGCCATTTAAAGGGCACACAGCATACCAGGTTAAACTTCAGTTTGCATGGGAATGACTTGTCTCAAGGCCAGGTTTTCCTTGGACCAGAAGTTAGTGTGTGAATGAGGAGGAAGGGGGTCGTGAGCAGTTATTTATTCCCAAGTATGTCTTTGGGAAGGGTACTCTATGGCTGGCACTGTCCCCTGCGGTTTCAGTGTGAATTAACATGCTCCAGGCACACGCACAAGCACAAACGCCCCATGTCCACCTCCCTCCTGACATGATAGATGGCAGGCTCGACCTGGGGCCCAGAAGGTCATACTGTGTTAACGAATGAATCTTGACCCGTTCTTTCACCGTAGCCTCCAGGAGCCCCAGACTGCTCCTCCTCATTTCTTTCCAACTCAACCTCCCCCACCCTAAGCAGCAGCTTCCTTTGTTAAGGATGCAGAGGGCAGCTGCTAACTCTAGGGCTGGAGGAGGAGTAGAGGAAGAAGTGGGTACAGGCATCACCAGGCCTGGTGGCAGGTTGCCAGTTAGCAGCCCCTAACAAGCTCCTGTGTTCCTTAGGTAGACTTTTTTAGGGATGCCATACATAGAGAGAGGGGTGCAGCCTGGGAATTAACTCACCCCCTCATAGATATCATATGCATAAAAACAATCTAGATGGCAAATATTCAATAGAAATCCCACATTGCATTGCTTTAAACGGGACTCTGATGCCCTGCAATGTTGCAAGGCTGCTGCAAGGAAATCGGGCTTTGTTATCCTCTGTGCTTCCCCTCCTGCAGCCCTGTCCTGCTTCTGCTCTGCTTGACTCAGCTGTAGGAGTGAATTATGCATCACTGAGGGAGAGGGACTGAGCCCGTGGAACTACGCCTTTAGCACAGGGCACCCAACAAGGCTCGTTTCTATGTCCCCTCTGCCACCAAGCAAACGCCAGGCTAAGATGGTGAATCATATGGAAATGGGGTGGGTATGCCTGTGGGATCACAGGGACGGTAGAGATCAAGCTCAGGCCACCCTTGCTCCACATAGAGCAGGGAGCTCTGTCTGGGGCCTCTCCATATGGTGGAGCAGTTTTACATTAAATGCTTTCATCTGAAATGAAGTGGGGTATACAGCTTCATTCCTGGAAGTCTCAGGAAAAGCCCTTTCTGGCTATTTTTTTCTTTTTCTTTTTTTTTTCTTTTGGAAAGGCGTCGCCTTAGCCTCCAAAGCTGTGTTGGCTCCCTGAGCCATGGTGGTATTCTCTCCACTTCAAAAACACACAGGGACATGTGGAAGTGTTCTAATTTTTTTTTCAGATCCCAAACCATATGCACCAAATTTTCACAGACTTGATCTTAATGTAGATAAAAGTGAGAACCCCCGAGGGGGACTATGCTGTAGAAATCCCTGCATTGTAGACTCTAATTTAATCATCTCTAGCCACAGAATTTCTTTGCATAAATTACAGCCTCAATGATAACATCGCTTTCACAAAAGGTGGCCTCTAATCGATTCGACTCTCCACAAGATGGCTGGGCTTTCCAAGCAGAGGAGCAATGTACAGTTCGAGAGAGCTGTGGCTTGCACCTGGGGCTTTGGAGGCCTAGCGGCTCGGGATGACTGTTTGCTTATTCAGCTGACTTTACTTTTCACCTTGACATTTGCTAACTGTTTTTTATTTTCTGGGAATAAAGGGCTATTGGCAACTGCCTCCACTTGGGCATCTGGAGGAGGGGCATCTAGGAGATTACCTCAGAGGGGAATCTGATGTTGGAAACACTTTTCAGCGTACACACCTCTCCTGCCTCCTCCTCTCTTTCCTCCCAGCCCTCGAAAAACATGATTTAAAAATAAATGCCATTTTCATGCTTTGGGGTATGCTTAAATATGATTGAGAGCAATGCAATGCCCATCGAAGCTATGCTGAGCACTTTTGGGGATCTTGTCTTTCTCCCCTAAGGCCTTAGCCACAGAAGACTCTTTCTCCAGACCACAGAGCATGTTTTGAAAGCACTACTGTTGAAGGGAAGTGCTCTGTCAGCCATCACAGTGTCTGCACTGTGATGACAGCGAGTACTCTGGTTGATCCTTTTGAAAGGACGTGTTGGGGGAGATTCTCACAGAAGTAGGTGTTCTCCATCCTTGGAGCTTTACCCCACAAAGGACTTCAGACAGAAGGAATGTAGGAACTGGATGATGTGGTGGTGTCTTGCACAAAGAAAGCCTGTCTGGGGGTCAGAGAATGGAGCTGGCCACTAGGTAACCATAGCAGTCTGTAGGTATGTACAAACAGACAGGAAGTGACATAGCTGGGCAGAAACAGGATATAAGCAGGGAGAAACAGGAAATAGCTTTCTTCTCTGCTGAGACACGTAGCAGGTAAGGTGTGCTGTGGCTTGCTCCTTCTCTCTGATCTCTCAGCATTTCCCTCTATATCTGACTCTGGCTTCTTATTATCTAGACCAGTTAAGAACTCCATTTAAAGGGTAACACACCATTCCTGTCTCTAACAGGGTTCACTCGGGACACCTTCATTCATACACTTTCCCAATTGAAGGGTGCCTTTAGTGACAAAATTCTCAAAAGTGCTTAAGTCTTACACACATATGTGCGAAAAAATTATATATATATATATATATATATATATATATATATAAATTGAAAAGCCCATTAGGTACAAGCACACAGATGGTATTTAATAAAGGCAGAAGACTTGAGTGAAAATTCTGCAAGCTGTCACAGTCCTACAAAAATACCATAATTAGGCGAAGGAATCGGTTCAGTGGGTAAGAGAGTTTGCTGACTAAGCATGACAGCCAGGGTTCAAGTATTCAAGACCCACATGGAGTCTTGGTATTGCTGCTCATTGCTATAAGGCCTTTGTGGGAGGAAAAGACGGATTGCTGGGGTACCTGGCCATCAACCCAGCTGAACAGATGTGAGCCCTGGGTTCAGTGAAAAAAAACAAAGGAAATGGGCAGAGAATGATAGAGCAGGACACCTGACATTCCCCCTCTGCCTCTTTTTATGTGAACAAGGGCTCAAGCCCCTGTATGTATGTTTCCTTGCATACACCAAACACATACAATTCTGTAGTTATAGACAATGCAAATCTCTACCCCAGTTTTTAATCCCAGTAGTATAATAACACTATCCCTGGTAACATCATCATGGAGAAACATAGATATTTATTCTTGGGGGTGAGATAGCTTGAGACAGGACACCCATGTTTTTTTATAATTATAGGTAGATTGCAGGTGCTGGCTGGGTGTGGGCTGTTAACCTACTGTCTACATGGTATCTACACAGCAACTGTCAGGAGCCAAGATACTACATGTAATGACAGAGAACTTCACATACCCTTTGGATACTAAATATTTTCATGCAAACTCTGCTTGTATATAAATAGGAAGGTGCTGGATGTGAGAGAAATAAACAACCTTGGTGGTGACTAAAATGCCAACAGCAAATGTTTCTCACTCTGCTACTCACCCTTGAGTCCCAACTATGATGTTAAGAGCTTGATGTGCTCCTGCCAACTGCTGTTTGCCCTCAAGTGTAGCTTGAAGTAGTGACCTGAGGATACTTTCCTGGGAAAACCTGTCAAGGTTCCCAACCCTACTTGGGTTGGAAGAAAATCTAGAACATTCTGGTGATGGATCTTAGCCCAACACGTTCCAGCTTTGATTGTCTATATATCACACTATATACGGTTTCCTGTTGCTCTTTACATTTGGAAAGGCAAATCTGCTGAGACAATTCCCTGGGTTTTGTCTTTTGTTCTAAATAGGTCCAGCAGTGGATACATCATCACCCCTGGCTTTGGAGGTATTTCATGATCTCTCTGCATAACTTTGATTCCATTCTTCTCAATGAGAGAACCATCACCATCATCTCTCTCTCTCCTCTGTGTGTATGTGTGTGTGCACATGCACGCACACACGTGCACGAGAGAGAGAGAGAGAGAGAGAGAGAGAGAGGGAGGGAGAGAGAGAGAGAGAGAGAGAGAGAGAGAGAGAGAGAGAGAGAGAGAGAGAGAGAGAGAGAGAGACTGTGTGGAGGCTACAGGCCGATAACAGATGTATTCTAGATAGTTTTTCAGCTAAGTTTTTGACACACAATTTCTCAATAAAGCTAGAACTCATGAACTCAACTAAGTTGTCTCAGTGAACTCCAGGGACCATCCTGTCTCTGTTCCCCTGACACTGGAGTTATAGCTGCTCTTAGTTTTTCACATGGGATACTGGGGACTGAACTCAGATCATTCGGAATGTACTACAGACATTTTACTCACTGAGCCATGTTCCAGATGTGAGATTCTTTTTTCTATAGAACAAATAGCAAAGCTTCCTTGCAGAGCTAGAGCATGGAATGCTGTTTGGCAGGAAAATCCTGCAGCACACACAGAAGCTTAAAAAACATCAGTGATTTCCTGTCCTGGGTGTGCACAGCAGCCCTTCCACGCCTGTGCTTTCACAACTGTGGATTTAATGATGGCAGATTGAAAATATTCAGGAAAAAATATCCCTCTGTACGGAACACATACAGATCTGTTTCTTTTTGCCAGAGAAGCACAGTGTGAGGCTTATTTGTAGAGCTTTTACACATCTTTAGGTGTGGTAAGCAATGGAGAATAGGTTTAAAACACTCAGGAGAATGTGGTAGGTTACATGAAAATGTCACACCATTTTAAATAAGTACTTGAGCATCTGCAGATGTTGGCATCTGTTGAGCGTCCGGGAACTAATCCCCAGTGAATACAGAAGGCAGGCTTCATTGGTATCATACCTTTAACATTATTTAAAGCAAGCATACTCTTCTGGATTAGGCATTAAATGGTCAGAATTGCAGTTGATTTAAAATACAGATAGGACAACCTCTTAGTTTTCCTACCATTTCGTTAGTGCCTCAGACAAATTAGACTCCCTGGGTCTTGAGTGACACACATAGCCCTGAAATTCTCAGCAAAACACTTGGGTAGAGGTTCCTGTAGGGATGTGAGTCCTGAGAGAAGAGTGTGACGTCAGATCCTCAGTTACCCTTTGTATTCGGCTTGCCCTACAGGTAGCCTGGTAGGTAGTGCCATGCTCTCAGATTCAGTGTGGCCAAGAAACCAGCGCTATTGACGTTGGGTCTCATTTCAAGTGTGTCCTCTCAAGGTACTGCCCCGGGCCTATGCGCTCCTAAGTCTCCATTCAAAAAGGGTTAGAGGTGAAGGCCAAAATGCTGCTCTCCTCATCCAGGCTAGCTCCTTTGCAGGAGGTTCCTGGAGCATCCCCTCTTGCCATAGACTGGGAGTCCATATTAAATAGAGACTCATCTATGAGTCTGAAATTCATTTTACAGAGCTGCTTCCTTTCTGAGACTCAGGTATGCTTCCTGTGAGGACAAGGCAGGCCCTGGGGCAGGAGGGACCCTTTGAGCTCCACACTGCCACATGTACAATCAGATCAACTAGACACCATGTCTGGGCAGGCTGAAGAGAAGTGGGAGGAAGTTCTGCTTGGGTGATGATGGGCACAGTGTCAGAGACCCCAGGAGATTCTAAGCAAACTCAAAGGCTGATTCTAATGTGTGTGTGTGTGTGTGTGTGTGTGTGTGTGTGTGTGCGCTCGTGTGCGTGAACCCATGTATGTGCCTGTGCCTGTGCACACATGCAGGTATGCACTCACATGTTTGCTTGTGCATGTGTGTGTGAAGTCCAAAGTTTGATGTCAGGAATCTTCCTCCATTATTCATCACATTAGTTTTGGAGTCAGTGTCTCTCATTCAATCTAGAGCTCACTGATTTGTCCATACTGGCTGGATCCAGGAACTCTCCTGTCTCTGCGGTTCCAGTACTGGGATTGCAGTCATAGGCTACAGGGAGATTTCTCTGTGAGTGCTGAGGATGCAAATTGAAGTACTCAAATGTGTGTTATCTCCCCCAGGTCTTCTCCCTAGCTCTCCATTTGGAAAGGTCATGAAAGTGTGACCTAGTGGGTGACTAAAGGAAACCCCATCCTTTGGGGAGAGTGGGAGAAACAGGTTGTGCAGACAGCCGGAGCAGGCTGACCAGAAGGCTGGGCCCAAGGGCAATGAGATACAAGCCAGGGAGATTGAAGCTGAGGCCCAGCCCCGAGAGCCGTTTCAGTTTGAGTCTATTGGCATGACTGTCAGCTAGCTGAGCCATTTATCCACAAAGAAATAATAGCTCAGCCTTGTTGCTTTGGGCTGCAGGCAGGACAGTGACCACCACCACCACAAAAAAGGGAGGCTAAAGTGTCTGTGGAATGAGAACCAGACAAAAACATGGTGGCAGTTCAAGATCTTTTGGATGCTTGAAGCACTGTCTTTAATTAAGACTCTCCCCCTGCACTCATCCTACAGAAATGCGCCTGCTTTTCACCTCCATGGGGCATAGCAAGCCTCTCAAGCCTCTGAAAGACTCCATAGTAGTCACATTAAAAGTCTTTAACAAAGAAATTCCGTGCAAAAAGGCCATGGCCATAAGTAGTATTCCATCCCAAGAATAGTATACACATAGATAGCCCTACTTCTATGAGTTGGCTCGGTTCCTACTTCACTTCCCAAGCTCCTTCAGTGGCTGAAGGCTAGGACAGTGGTGTTCTCTACAGGAAACTGTCACTTTAGTTAGCAGCTCACAGCAAACATGGAGGGCCAGCATCATGGGCTTCATTTCCTTCACAGTCAGGCTGCTTCGTTTCAGTGCCGTGATGACTGGCACTTCATCAACGCTGATGCTCATGCTTTCTTCAAGATAGTCCCACATGCATGGCCTGTAGGAGCATGAACCCTGCCCTGCCTGTCTGCTCTCCTGGGATTTCTGCTGTTTCTAGGCAACAGAAATGGAGTAGGGACATCCCTGGATTCTCTCCCTTTTGATAATGCTGTTCTTTTCAGGACAGAGGGGTTCTGAGAGCCCACCCTTGCCCAGGCACCAACACTGCCCCCTGTGGCTCAAAGCAGTCAAACCAGAGTGTCTGACTGCCAGGAACCAGTGCCTCTCTTACAGGGTGCCTGGCGGGAGGGTTGTTGTGTTCTTAGTAAGACCACTTACTCATGATGTGTGCAGGATACTAAAAAGCATAGGTCAGAGATCCTTATTGTGAAAAATGATGGAGCCCTGAGATATTGTTGGAGCAGCATCAGGGATTTCCCCCTCTAGAAAGCCGCCTCCTGGTTCTGTGCAGCTGGTCTTGTGAGCCTCCTTTCTGTACTCAGGCTGTGCTGCCGGCCCCACCCCGTCACCACTACCCTTCATATGACATCTCTGCACAATCCCCCAGACATTGCCCTTGACATTGCCTTCTGCTCTTCAATAGCCCAGCTTGCTCAGGGACCCCATGGATGTCCCACATTCTCCACTCATTCGATTTTCCCATTAGCAGTCCAGAGCTCCCTGGGTCTGTAGAGCTGAGAGCATTCTTATTATATGCTTTTAATTATTTAGATAAAAGAATCCCAGGACCAGATTTATTCAGCAGCCTAGAGAAGAGCTGAGACTTAAACACAATTCCACTTTGAAAAAAATCTACACTTCACAATATCAGTTCAATTGAAGACATTTAGAAAAAAAATTGCAGATTTAAAGGGCTTGCTGATTTTCAGCATTTTTAAGTGCATTGTGAGGACTTAGTCATATGAGGCTTATTCTGGAGACAGTAAGCCAATAGTTTATCTTACTTTTGGACAACTAAAAGTGTCAACTTGGGCTAAAGAGATGATTCAGTGTGCAAAGTGCTTGCCACAAGAGCGTGACTAAAGTTTGGGTGAGGTCTGTAACCCCAGATTGGGGAAAGGAGACAGGACAGAAAGGCAAACTGGAGCTCTCTAGCCTGTCAGTCTAACCAAGTAGATTCATGTCAGGCTCAGTGAGAGATCCTGGCTTAAACAGAAGATGGAGAACATTGGAAGAAGACATCTGACATCAACGTATTCCTCTTCCAGTACAGGCACACACATGGGCATGAAAGTGGAGAGGGCTGATAAGAAGAAGGAAGAGGAAGTGAAGACAGAGACAGAGACAGAGACATACACAGAGACAAGAGAGGGAGGGAGAGAAAGAATAGAGCAGATAGGGAGGAGAAAGAGATTATACAAAGAAAGAAGGAAATTAGAAGAGAAGAATTGTCAACAATGTCCCAGAGTAAAATCTGCTCCTGTAGCTGACAAAACAGGGAAACAAACAAACCAGATTTGCCATGTAAAGATATGGCTTTTCAAATGACACCCCATACCTCTTGGAGTTAGGATATGGACATGGTGGGCCTGTTCTCAACTGAGGAGAGGTCTTATCAGCTCTGCAACAGCTTTAGTATAAAGTCAGGAATACTGTTTTACACGAGGTACACACATGTATGGGCACACATGCATATGCTCACAGGTAAAACCAGTTTAACAGTATTCAAATAAATATCTCCTCATGGATAAAAGGCTGCCTCTGGCAAATGTTTAGATGTCTGGCCACCTCCCTCCTTCAGCACCTCTATCCAATCTCCAGAATGCTGCCCTGGTAATGCCTTACATCCACGTGTTGGTAGAATGCCTCCCCTCAGCCTCTAAGTGTCGTCCATGCATACCATAACCACATGCTGCCTTCTCTATATGATCAGTGCATGGGCAGAAATCCTCTCAAGCCCCTCCCAGCATCTTTGCTAGGATCCTCCCTCCCCTCCTTCATGTCACCAGAATGTAGACTAATGGAGGGACTGTTGAAGGAGCCTTCTTGACTGCTCTTCCAGGGCCTCTTTCTCTTCTACATTCATCCTGGATGAGCTGACCCGAGTGTCTTGCTCCCTGAGTACCAGGCTATGCATGCTCAGCTATAATGGCACCATTTTTATCATTACACATTCTTTTCAAAGCACTTTCCCATCCATTTTCTTACGCAGGGCAGTGATTTTTATTCCCATTATACAAATGAGATCATGATTCAGAAAGCTTTGGTAACTTTTCAAGCCAGCCATCAAAGCCCAGAAGCTCCTGATTAGAGAGCCAACTTGGGGAAACTCTAACTCACCCCTTCCCTCCAGCTTCTCTCTTTCCATTCACACTCTTTCCTCAAGCATTCCTTAATCCCATCTGGTTCTCCAGACGCTTAAGGTTTACCCTCTTCTTCACCCCCACACATATCTTGGATCACTTTTCAGTTCCAAAGCTTGAGAAATTGACAGGCCCATAAGTGATGTTTTGGAGAATGCAAGTGGAAGGAACTCAAGAGACCTCCTCCATGGATTCTCGGGCACCAGGAACTACCATGATTCTAAGCCAAAGCTTCTCTGTTCTGATAGAAACAAGTTAATGTGTATGACCAAGTATATGTTTGCTTGCCCTTTCTCCACCAAAGTAGTATGTGACACAGTTGATGTTTTCCAGGGGACTTGATGGCATTCTTATTTGGTCCCTAAGTAGAACAATGGTTTAAATCCTGATACACTGTGGAATTTCTTTCTGACTGTTTTGGAAATTGTTCCCTAGAAAACTTGTTAGCAAATGGAGCATTCTTGTCTCTAGAACTGAGACTGAGACTGAGGAGGTGGGTGTGTACACAGGTGGTGATGAGATCCCAGGAGGTCAGGGGATTCTCCAGGAGCCACACAATCCCCTATTTCCAATTGCTAGTACAGGGGAAACTCCTACAGATTGAGGCAGATCAGGGCTTATAATCATCATTGTCCATTTTGAACTTCCTGTCTTTGAAACAACTGTTTAGTTTAATTCTGATACTTGGATTTTTTTCTCTTTAAAAAAATCACCAACAAACAAAATATTCTCCACTCAGGGCACTCAGGATTTCTTAAATCAGTTGATCATATAAATCATTAAATATGAGTCCCTGTTCAAGTCCCTTTCATGTGTAGAGTGACTATATTATACAAGTTTAACAACATATAAATGAAAACATAATCCTTTAGGAAATTAGTTTGTTGTTATATTTAGCTTGAAAATGGAATGCAATTAATGTTTTTCTGTCATTGGAAACTTTGAAGGAAGCCCAAATAATTATATTCTATTAATTTCCTTACAACTTGTGGTAGACCAGATGTCCCCACTCTGCCTCTGAATTTTTTTTTAGCATTTTGGAAAGCAAATATTGCTTAGTTGCATGGCTGGGTTCTCAAGATAGTTAGGAACAAGAGTAGCAGCCAAAGATGTGAGCACACATTGGACTGACTCAGAAACAGAGCTCATGAGGATACTTTTCAATTTATTTGTCAAGGGGCTTCAATGAGACAACCATAGGAGACAGAGCTGAGACTTTGAGTCCACTTAAGTCCTAGATAAAACCTCCTTTCCTCCCTTCCTCCTAGTGGGATTTGGGAGGAGGCTTACACTCACAGTGAGAATTCTGCTAGGGAGCCGGTAAACTTGGATCATGCACAAGAATACTTGGCTGTTTCCACCTAGCTTGGGGTTTAAATAAAACTGTGTAAGAAGGGCTTCCCAGAGTGCTTGTGATGGTGACTCTGACTCATCAAAGGTCACTATCAATAGAGAGAATCAAGATGTCCCAGCCCTGGCCCCTTGACTAAAGCAAATGCAAGCCATTTCAGAAAAATAAAATAAACTCTACTAAAATCAACTTTCTAAGTCTAGAACTCATTTGAAATGATTACTTGCAAGATTAACATAAGTTAGATGAGAAAGAATTAATGAATTAAAAGACAGACATGAATAATGCTTCTCACGAGAGGCAAAGGGAGCATAAGGGAGGCAAGCAGATATCACTTTCTGGACTCTATCAGAGGAATGTTTCTTTAGTATGAAAACCATAGGACGCAAATGAAGGATAGATGATGGTTACAGAAATAATGAACTATTTCTTTTGGATCCAAATTCTTGGTGAGTTCTAAGGATAGATCCAGATGGCCACTTTTGTAGCCTCATCTCACATTCTCAACTAGAGAACAGGGCATTTTGAGTTCAAGTCCACCTGAAGGGGCATTCCAAGGGCAAAGAAAACAGTCCCTGTTCTTTTCAGAGTGAAGAAGCTGGTTAGTTGCAATTCTACCATGTAGACCAGATAGAGTATAGAGAAGACTGTGCTGACTCTATGTGTGTTCATTCAGAAGGAGATTATCATCCAGTCATGGCTGCCTGCATGTGTCATGTGTCACTGTAGGAGTTGGTAATACATGAATGCTGTTCATAGAATCAGTCCCTGTGGTTACAGCCAACACCAAACCAGACTCTTCACTGTTTTATCACCACCACCTTAGAAAAATGAATGTGTTGTTTTTAGTTTTTAGTTTTTTGAGAGTCTCCCTATATAGCCCAGGCTAAACTTGAACCCCCATCTTCCTACTTCAGCCTCCTAAAGCTGAAGTTAGGGGGAAAGGAGGCCATGCTGCCACCCTGGCCACCTGTGGTTAGCACCTTGTAAAAACAAAGATGAGCCTGCTTGTGCCTTGCTTAACCTCTTTTCCCAGATACATGGAATAAATAGCAAAAACACAAGAATGGTAAACTTCTTTTTTTTATTTCAAATTTAAATGATGATATACAAGACTGAGCTACAGGGCTGTTCCAATACATCAGGGAACCATCCCCTCATGAGAAGAGATATGTTCTGCTGTCTTTACATTTAAAAGTGGAGGATGACCTAGGCCCTGCCTGGGATGATATGACAGACAGAATCTGAAAATCCCTCATGGAAGCCCTTACCCTCTCTGGGGAATGGAGTGGGATTGGGGGTTGGGAGAATTAGGGAGCCAGGGGATGAGGGGAGGAAGAGAGAACTGAGAGTAACATGTGTAAAAAGTTAAATTAAAAATTATTATAAAAAAGTGGGTTTTCTAGACTTCAATCTGAAATTTGGGCTCTGCAGAGAGAGAAAAAATTAAAACCAATTAACTAACCATTTTTGTTGGTTGGTTTTTTTATTCTGATTTTGAGACAAGTGTTCACTATGCATCTGTGATTATTTGAATATGACTGGCCCCCATAGGCTCATAGCTTTGAATACTTTGCTCACCAGGGGTGCTACTTGACAGTGATTAGGAGGTGGCCTTGTTGGAGTAAGTGTGTCATTGTGGGTAGGCTTTGAGGTTTCAAAGAGTCCATTCCAAGACCAGAGTCTCTTCTTCCTTCTGTCTGTGGATCAGATGTGAACTCTCAGCTCCTCCTCCAGCACCAAGTCGGCCTGTGTGCTACCATGCTCCCTGCCATGATAATGGACTGAGCCTCTGAACTATAAGACAGCCACAATGAAAAGTTTTCCTTTATAAGAGTTTCCTTGGTCATGGTGTCTCTTCATAGCAACATAACCATGTCCAAGACAGCATCCCAGGTGGACCTCAAAGTCAGGACAAAGTCGAGACCTTTCTCTCCCAGTATTCAGAGTGCTGAGTTTGCAGTACTACCACACCCAGTGAAAAGAAATTAAACCACTTAAAGCACATCTTCTTCTTACAGGGTTAGGTCTTGTAAGTTGTCATGATTGCAGTGTTTCTCTAAGGGAGGTTGCTGAAAATGGAGGGAAGAGAAGACAGACAGAGACAACCCAACAAAGGAGAAAATGATAGAGGAGGGAAGAATGCAGAGAGGAAAGGAGAGTGACACAGCAATAGAAGATGAGAAGAGATGATGGAGGGAGGGAAGGAGAAAAAGAGAAAAGTAGAGGAAGAAAGACAGAGACAGGTCGATGGAAGGGGGAGTGATGGAGGAGGAAGGGGAGGGAGAAGAGAAGAAATGAAGGAAAAGAGAGAAACAACAAGCACACATTCACCAGAGAGAGACAGAGAGAGAGAGACAGAAAGAGGGGGGATATGGAGGGATGGAGGGAAGGAGGGAGGCAGGGAGGGAGGGAGGGAGGGGGAAGGAAAGTCTGATTCTTCCAGGCAGGCTGAGGCACTGGAAGAGTATAGACTTTGAATGGCACATATTCTTTCTGTAAGTACTTCACTTTCTTTGAGAGATAGTTCCTGGTCACCTGACACAGCCACACCCTTCCTCCACCTCTGTCCCTTATGTCCTCTGTCTAGTTGCATGGTACAGGCAGCCCTCAGAGCACTTACTTCACCACCATATCCCTGAAGCTGGACACACTGGAATATGCTGGTTAGCCAAGTGAAAAGGGTAGGTCAGATGCAAAAAGGCAAAGAAAAACAATCTGTGTGGCCAACCTAAGGGAAGGCAGTGATAGGACCGTGACAGAGTAAGAAAAAGAGAAGAAACACTAGCCAACTTGGTCAGGCTGGCTTGCCCTCTGCACCCACAAGGCCCAGGGGGCCTGACTCTAAATCCACAGCACTTCAGTTTTCAGTCATTCATGAATACTGTCATATCTAGCAGCATGATTATACGGAGAAGGATTCTAGTGGGTCCAGATTTCCCACCCACCCCCAACAAATAAAGGCATATGCATTTTGCATTTTTATTGAGGAAGAGAGTAAATCAGAGATGGAGCAGAAATTAAAATTCAGACTGGCGATGTCTGTGTAGGATTTTATGGCTTTTGCACTGAGCCCTCTAGACATATACATTCTGCTTCCTACTGAAAAACATTTGCCATCCTTTTGTCAATCAGTTCCCCACACTGGGGTAGGAACACTGGGAAAAGGAAACATACTTAGAATTCTGCAGCTCCATTCTTCTATTGCATTTCAATTAGAGACGCCATTTGTCTTGTGTGCTTTATCTCTAGGAACACCCCCGTGTGCTGCTGGAAGATAACACTCTTCTCGGGTCTCTGAAGTTGCTGGGTTTTGCTATGTGTCTCCTAACACCCCGTAGGTGTATGTAATCTCACCGTAACAGAATGTTGTCATGTCTTGTTGACTAATTAAGCTCCCTCATTCCAAATCTCAGCAGCTGAAAGTTCAAGTGTTAAATGGTGGGAGAGCAAACCCAAGAGGGAATGTGCAAGGAGGCAGCCCGGGCACTGGCTGGGTTTTTACTTCTTGTTCTTATGCTGTGTTCTTTCTGCTTCCTGGTGCCAGGTGCTGCCTGGTTAAAGATGCTACCAGGCTCGATGTAGAGCCAAGTGCACTGTGCAAGCATGAGATTAGGAGCTGTGTTCCACATGGGGAAAGAGCTAATTCTTTCAGTCTGGTGTTCCATCATGAGTATGGGAAATGGCATCATTGGTCTGTTTGTTAAGTCACAGCAAACATCGAGTTTTGATGGACAGAATTCTCCAATCCTGTGGGGACCTCCAGGCTATCACCAACCCAAAGACAAGATTCCAAGTCTCAATGTGTAAACCTAGTAGGGAATAAAGACATGTTGACACACAGAATGTAGTTTGGTTGGTTTCCTGGTTAGTTTTTGTAGTCAACTTGACACACTTGGGAAGAGGGAACCTCAATTAAAGAATTGCTTCAATCAGATTGGGGTGTGGTCATGACTGTGAGAGATTGTCCTGATTAAAGAGTAGCATGGCTGGAAGTCTGGAGTAGAATCAAGGGAGCCACTGAGTCTCAGAACTGGGAGTATTGACAGAAGGAGTTCCCAGCCTCAAACCTGGTAGCAGCGTTGGAAGTAGGTTCAATCTTAAAATATTAACATGGCTGGTAGTCACAGAAATAGAAGTTCTGACAACTGCAGAGAAAACCATAATGCTACTTAGGCTGAGTGTTAACAACTGTGAAACCCAAGAAGCTAGGCAGATAGTGTTGTTATGCCCTGCTCACTGTTTGCCTGAACATAGAAAGAAAGAGCCTTCTTCCTACACTTTACTTTCTCCACAGTAGTGATCACAAGGCTGTGAATGGTCAGGCAGATCCACGAATCACTGGAGCCAAGTGCTAGGTTATGAGCCTGCCCTGTCCCTCAGATGATGTAGCTTCCTCCCATAGTTTTCTTCTCCCTGGCTTGGAGGCTGGTGGGGTTAATCAGAAGATGAACTACAGTGTGTAGAGGGGAAGTGCCAGATCATTTAGAGACACTGTGGGTAAAGAAAAGGGAAGGTGTGAGAAGGTTGGAGAAGATATAAACCAGGCACTGGAGGGTGAGCCCAGCCTGTGTGGATGTTGATTTGAGAAAAGAGACCACTCACAACCAAGTAAGTGGGATGATGACGATTGAATATCCCAACCAAAAATTGTTAGTTTTATATAGTTACATTAATTATTTTGTGCATTATACATGGGCATGTGTGTGCCACTGTGTGTGTGTGTGTGTGTGTGTGTGTGTGTGTGTGTGTGTGTGTGTGTGTGTGTGTGTGTAGCTCGGACTATAAGTTTCATCAGTCAGTTCTCCCCATCTCCCATGTGAATCATAGGGATAGACCTCAGGTCCTCAGGCTTGACGGTAAGAGCCTGTACTCTCTGAGCCATCTTGCCTGAGAAGTGTAGAGTTTTGATGAGAGCTTAGTTTCCTTAAATGAACTGAGTGATGTTTTTATGTATATTAATTATGTGACTTAATTACAATAAAGTACTTATATCCTTGAAAACCATTAGTAGTTTCTATAAAGAAAATCAACTCCATATCTACTCATTCTTCATTGGCTGATAAATCTTCATAAACAATTGTATTCTTGATGCTCTAACAACTGTAACACATAAGATGCTGGAAGGAAAGACTGAGCAAAAGAACAAGTTGATCATCTTGCTGGTTGCATGTCTACTGGACAATATTATTGGTTGGCCAGTGTACCCTCAGAATATATGTTTTAACCCCTGTCTTCTGTCTGTTAGATTCAGGATATAGCACTGAGAAGCAATGAACTAACAATACAGGAGGTCATGAGGCTGGAGACCTTTCCAGAGGGATTTATGCTTTTGTAAAGGGTCAAAGACTCAGTGTGGAAGAACACAGCCAAAAACGATGAGTTTCAACTGCACCCTGGTTACAGATCAGCCCCCAGACTATTGGGAGTCAGTGTCAGCTGATAGGTACTACCTGACTAGAGGCACTTCTCCAACAGCTGATTGGACTGAGACAGTGGGGACAAGGCCTATAGGACTAACCCTGCAGAAGCCACAGGAAAGCCAATTCTACAGAGGAGGTTTAGAGCCTCCTGTAACTTAAAAAAAAAGGTTGAAATGTTAAAATATCCCAATACAATATTGTAATTTCATCACTCTTCTTTAAAACCACTTTTTGAAGAAAAAAAGGGAGAAAGAAAGAAATAAAACAACTGTTACCTTTTTTTAGTTCCTGTCTCTAATGACTCACTTTCCTTATAACCCTGTCTCCTGGGTTTATGTGTTTCTTCTTCATAATAATGAACAATCTAAGAATTGTTGGATACAAGCCAATCACAAACCAAGAGCAGAAGAGAAATGCCATGGAAAGATGCATGTTAGCATCTTCCATTGACTGGAGTACAAACTTGAGAAGTCTGTCAATCACCTTTGACCTTCAGACTCCTCATTCATAAAAGGGTACTCAAACTGCCTAACTCCCTGACATACACTTAGAATAGAAAAAATGATAGATAGGTAGTTAGGTGGGTAGACAGATAGTGATAGATGATAAACAAATGATAGATAGGATACATGATAGATAGATACATGATAGCATTATGTGTGTGAGAGAGAGAGAGAGAGAAAGAGAGAGAGAGAGGGGGGGAGAGAGGGAGGGAGAGGGAGAGGGAGAGGACAGAGAGAAAGGGCAGAGATAACACAGGGGGATGTTGGAGAGAGGGTTGAAGAGGTTCAAGAGCTAAGAGCATTTTCTTTTAGGGGACAAGAGTTGGGTTACCAACACTCACAGTGGGTTCACAACCATCTGTAACTCCAGCTCTAGGGGATCTGATGCCCTCTTCTAAACTGCTTGGGACATGTACTCACATGTGTTCATATCCATGCACTAGTCTTTTTTTTTAAACAAAATAAAGATGATAGAGAATAAATAGTTGCATAAGTAAATAGATGTGTAGATCCATAAACAGGTGTTTAAATGACAGACAATGGTGAATACATGATAGTTAATAGGTAGCTAGATGATAGACAGGTGGGAGATGGACAGGTATGCAGAAGAAGGCTAAGGTACTGTAGTGATTTAAATAAGAATGACCCCCATAAGCTCATGCAGTTGAATACTTGGTCATGGTTAGTGGAAATGTTTGGAAAGGATTAGGAGGTGTGGCCTTGTTGGAGGAGATGTGTCACTGGGGGCAGGAATCATTCTTTCTAAAACAGTGTTCCTAGTGTGTCTCTCTGCCTCTTCCTTGTGGTTTGAGATGTGAGCTCTCAGATTTTCCTGCCGTCACAGCTTTGCTCCATCATCATGGACTCCAACTCTCTGAGACTGTAACTTGGATTAAATGTTTTCAATAGAAAGGTCACTAAGACACAGGTACCGCCAGCTGTTGCCCTGTAATCACTACCCAGACTTGCAGCCCTGCCGGGTGACTCCAGACTAACATGACTGCACGTCTGTGGGTTTGGATTCTGGTGTGGATAAGAGAGCAACAGATTTGAAACTGGATCCAGCTTGTTTTTACACTCATCAGTACAGGTACAACAGCAAGGATGAGACAACACAAGGGTGGTCACAACACTCCACTGGGGTCAAGTTCAGATCATGGTGAACACTTCCATCCTCCCAGAGAACATTCCTCTGCTAATGGCTCATCTCAAAGGTGATTTTCCTTGGTAGTTTGAAGCAGCTTGAAGAGAGGAAAAGAACTAATTGATTAGGCTATGTGGTGCCCAAGATTTAGAATGCCAGGAGCCAAGCACATAAACCTCTTTGCACCACAGGCGAGCCAGGTTCACTATCATTAGCGACAGAGGGGCCCATTGTGAGTTAGCAAATTCCACAAATTAGCAAGCAGTAAAAGCATAATTAAAAGAATTAGAGATACTGAATCACGGTGTGTACAGTGTTCCTTTGTTTTGACAAGTATAATTCAATTTTACTTACTTAGAATAATATTTCATAATATGCTAATGCATGTAGTCTTGTCTATTTTGTAAAGTAACAAAGTATTGGGAATTTGACCCCCCACTGGTGCCCTGTTATTACATGGGCCTTGACAGGTGTGGTAAGACCACCTTTGGACTTGTACAAAAATGACTGGCACAACAGCAACGTGAAAGTGAATGAAAAATCATGAGGGGCAGAGAGGAGAGAGGGCTGGTGGGACTCACTGGTTAGTGAACAGAACATGTAAAAATGTTTATAGTAGCATCCTGTTGCAATCCAAGCTGATTCCGTTTTGGAAATCAAGGTTACAATCCGAGTGTGTGTGTGTGTGTGTGTGTGTGTGTATGAGAGAGAGACAGAGAGAGGAGAGAGGTCAAGCACTGGTACCCTTCCTCCGGCTCCATCCACTGATGGGGAATGTTCTTTTGTATATATGTTTCTCTTACTGGCTAGCTGTCTTAATTATTAACCCATCACTGCTAATCTAAGTATTTGTACATGGCCTTATCTTATTGGAAAACTCCTGGAACATCCTGTCCTCCTGGTCTCCACAAGGTAATTCTTTCTGGTGCTTCTCTGCCTACCTTTCCCAGAAGTCTCCTTGTCTTCTAGCCCCACCTATCTTCTGGCCAAACAGAGTTTTATTCATCAGCCAATAAGAGAAACATATATACAGAAAGATATCCCCCCCCATCAACCTACTCTTTCTTTCTTCTCTAATATCTTGAGATGGGCTCTCTCCTATTGACCTGGAGCTTGCTAATGGACATGCTATCTATCCAATGAGCTCCAGGGATCCCTGCCTGTCTTTTCACATTGCTGACTTAAAGGGCACACCAGTGTTTGACTGCCTTAAGGTAGGCTTTGTGAGTCCTCTTCAAGACCTCACACTTGCTGAGCACTTTGCAAACTGAGTACTCCTCCAACCCCAGAATCTCCACCACCAAGCTCTTCTCCTCCTCCAAACAGAAAGACTTCAAGACACCCCTAGTTCTGGTGACAGCCTTTCTTTCCTTCCAAGTCAAGTTGACTGAAAACACTCTGAACTCTCAGCCAGTTCCTCCCAAGTGTTTGCTTTTATCTTTATGAAAATAGCTTCATCAGAGAGAAATGCTCCATACATAGCTCATAGTGATGCTTCTGTATGTATGCTCCTGTGGTAAAAAGTGGGCATGTTCTCACCTCATCTTCTTCCCTCCCATCCTGCCTTCTGTTCTTCCTTCCTTCCTTCCCCTTCCCTCCCTCCCTGCCTTCATCCCTCTTCTTGCTTTCATAGCATATTATACATACGTAATTCAACATCCTTAACTCCAGCCACCACATTATACATGTAGTTTCCATAGTTGTTTATACTAAATACTTGAAGCTTTTCATCTTATGGCTAGCACCACTTATTTTCCGGTGAGAACTTACACTACTGCTGTCACCAAAGAAGACAGCATAGTAGGTCATAAAGTCACTCCAAATAGTGCTGTAACGTGGTCCACCTAGCCCACTTCTGAGGACATACCCACAGGAAGTGAAATGGGATCTCAAAGGTGGCTCACCTGCCTCTACTCCAGGACTGATCACGGTCGCAAAGATATGGAATCAACTTATGTCAATTAGCAGGTGTAAATGTGTGTGTGTGTGTGTGTGTGTGTATGCATGCCACACATTTACACATATGCAAAATCATATGTTCATGTATGTGTGTATCTACATGTGTGTGTGTGTCTGTGGATGGATGTCCTTGTTGTTCCTCAGAAGCCATCCACCTTGTTTGTTTGTTTCTATGCAGGGTCTTTCACTGAGCTTAGAGCTCTGGTTAGGCAAAACAGGCTGCCATTGAGAACCAGAGCCACCCCCTCACCTGGTCTCTACCTTCATGCCTTCATTCTTCGTGTTTGACAAAGTCCTCAGCATGCTTTGCTGTGTTTTGATATGTAAAGGCAGAATGGAGGAGGCAGGAATTTAGAGAAAAGAGTCAGATGGCAGTTTCAGTGATCAAGGCAAGACATAATGACATCTTCAAAGACTCAGGGCCAGAAGGAGAAATGAAGGGTCTAACAACTGAGCAGTTAGATTGATGGATCTGATTGGCTTTGGATGTTGATTAAAGAGGACAGAGGGAGAGAGATGAGGAGAGCCCATTGTGACCACCAAGAAGAGAGGCATAAACATGCTTGGGTCAGTATCTGGCAAAGCAACTTGTAATGAGGGTTAAAAAATTAGTTATGCCCTTTCTCTTGGCTTCATTTACACTACTGTCAAGAGAACTGAAGTCCCTCAAGTGTCCTGACTTCCTCTCTCCTGTCCCCAAAAAAGAGACACAGAGCCATAGGAGGAGACCTCATGGTTTATTCTCTTCTAACCCTGCTTTGTGCTTTACAGACCTGCTGCTTGCTTGTCCATCAGTGTGACAGCTTCAGCTGTGGTCACAGGCGTCGGATACCAGCAGCTTAAGCAACAGAGACTTATTCTGGAGGATGGAGCCTGAGATCAAAGTGGTGTTAGAGGTGGCTCCTCTGAAGGTTGGGAAAGAATCGGACACTAAGTTAGGTATTTAATGGGGACTGCCCACTTCTGTAGTAAGCTCTCTGTGGGCAGAGGTAGTTGAACAGGGGTGGATGGTAAGTTGCCTACATGTCTGACCAGATCTAGGCAGGGGATACCCTCTCATTGTGGGTGATAAACTTACTGGATGAGTGAATGAATGAATCAATCAATCAATGAGTGAGTGAGTGAAGCAAGCAGCAAGTGTAGAATGATACCTGTTGACTTTACAATGCCTCCTCACCTTGAGAACCTCATAATCTTTGATTGTTTGACTCCAAACTTCACCATATCTAAAAAACAGAATCGCTACAATGCATTAATGACACGAAATGTCTCATCACTGAGCTACCCCAGTCCCACATCTGATATTCTGAGAGAGGAAGTGCTCAAGAATACTCAATACTCAGTGCTGAGGCCTGCACTGGCTGCCTGGGTGGCATCATGCCCACTTGTGAGGTGGCCTGACAGTTTTAAGGCGCTCTGCATGCCAATCACATCTGAGCTCAGTGAGCTCACCTGCACAACCCAGAGCACGACAACATGAAAAAGTTACCCGCTGATGAACTTTTTTTTGACAGTGGTGAGCGTCCTTCAGATAGCCATCATTATATCTGACTTTTCCTAAGTGACCCTTGCTGCAGAGATCACACTCCAAATAGATGAAATAATGGACACAGGCCATGTTTTACCAGTCTGGACCCTGATACCTTGCAAACATGCAGAATGCCCTAGACTCTCCTGCTTGGAAATAGACTTGCCAAGCACTCGGAATTTCACTGCATTGTCTTCCCATACTGTGCAAACATCTGCTACACTAAAATCTAGTTTGTATTTTGGGAAAGATACAGCAGGAAGCCTGAAGTGAGCGAAATCTGTTCACCTTCTGGAACCTCCGTGGAAAGGACCCAATATGAACATTAAAGTTCACCGACAGGAAGTCACGCTGCTGTGTTGACTTTGTAACTCTGGAGACGGATGTTCAGTTCAGAGTGTTAGGAGGAGAAAGGGTGCTTCACAGGTGTTAAAATAGTTACTTATAATCAGATAGATAGTACATGAAGGGCTGAGATCAAAGCCCAGAGGCGTTAAATCCTAAAATGTACCTTATTGTCCTAATGCATGGACTGAACTAGCTATATAAAAGAGTCTAGGCTAAACATTGTGTATGTTTTACCTTTTATTTTCCTGTTTATTGAGTGGTTGTTTCTGGGTAGCTGTTGACCATCCATTCACACACTTCATAAAATGGCTACACAGAACTGTGTGTGCATGCTTGGGGTGTGTGTGTGTGTGTGTGTGTGTGTGTGTGTGTGTGTGTGTGTCTGTGTCTGTGTGTGTGTGTGTGTGTGTGAGAGAGAGAGTGTTTATATGTAAGTGAGCATGTCTATATGTATGTAAAAGCTTGTGGAGGCCAGAGGTTGATGTCATGTGTCTTTATCACTTGCCAACTTAATATTTTGAGACAAGGTCTCTCACTCAACCTGGCTATATTAATTCAGCTAGATTTACTAGGCAGTCACCAACCTTTCCTATCTCAAAATGGGTTATAGGCATGTGCCCCAAGCTCTGTTTTTTATGGAACATTTTTGAAGAGTTGGTGGCCTTTATCTTGTAATCAAAAATCCTTGAGCATTTCATCTAGTTAATCACGCGTTTTGGTTAAGCAACCTCTGTTTTCACCCACACTCTCACGATACCTGCCTTGGTGTCTCTGTGTCTTCAGTAACTTGGAGCTGAACCCACAGTGGGGATCAGTGATGACCTAGGCTAAACACATGAAAGCATATGATGAAGATGACAGGAGTGAATGAAGCAGAAAACAGCGCTGAGAATGGGTGCCGTTAAAAACGGCTTTTTAAGTAAATCCCAACCTTTGAAGGGTGTCTTAGTCTACTTTTCCTGTTACAGCATTCCCAGCATAGACGCAACCTGCACACTCCTGGTTGTCTGTGGAGGGACTTGGCTGAACCCGACATGCAATTTAGGAAATAGTTTATGTCCCTCTAATTGTTATTTTTGAACCCTTATTATTACTTGCTTTGCTTGTTTGTTTTCACATTCCAGAACAGGCGGTTTCGGTAGATTTTTTTTGGTCGTGTTTCAACATTATCAAAAACCCATCTCCAGTTATTGAGAATTCTACTCTGGTATGAAGTATCCATTTTATCTCACATCTACATCGACACGGTCACTGGCCTCAGTTCACATCTGACTCAGTGTTTTGGTGTAAAGCTGGGTGGGCAACCTTCATTATTCATCTGAAGTATGTCTAGGTGTTAGCTAAATTCCTCCACAGAAGGAAGGCAAGGATGCGCTCTGAGGGAATCAGAGGCTTCTATGTCCAGCTCCCAAATGTGGGATCACCCATTTTGAGCCAAATAGGAGGTAAACACGCCAGTCCTCTGGGTCCTCTGTGTGTTAGTCCATCTGATCTTATCCCCTGAGAGTCTTCTCTTTCTGTGGCCTCTTTCTGCTCCAAAGTATGGAAGCAGACACACAAGTGGGTGGAAACCCATCCCTCCTGATAGATAGTTAAGGTATTGTGTGGTCCTCCAGGCATTGTGTAGTCACCACCAATGACTACATTGGTCACGAGGGCATCTCTCTGCGGGGACATCAGATCACCTCTTGAGAGCTCTCCATACTCTATGTGGGAGAAAAGCTGGTACCTTGGTGCCATCTCTGCCCACCCAGTGTTTCACAGAACAAGGTTGTTGTGAATCAGTTTCTTAGCGACTGGAAGTCACTGGTCTGAAAGAGTTCTGAGTTTCTTTGAAAAGCAAACATACAATTATGGGTGCGCTGTGCGCAACTGGATAATTTCATTAGTGAAAGAGCTCATTCTGTGAGCATAGCGCTCAGTGCTGCTTAACGTCACTATAAGTAGCATTCCCTCTCGAAAAGGATAGCAAACGTGAGAGTCTTGATTTTCTCCTAAAGATGAAACAAACACAAATCCACAGTGTTGTCTTCCTAAAGTGCTTGACAAAGCGAAGGCTATGGTTTCAGAAGGTGACTTTGGTGAAAGGCTGCTCTTTGACCAACAATAACTATGGTTCTAGAAAGAGGAAGGACCAGGTGAGACCCACAGGGGTCACGTTTCTGTCAGCATCCAAAGGTAGTGATGTTGTTTACACAACTATAGCCCTATCTGCAAACTAATGGGGGACAACGTATCTCAGGGAGATGCTTTAGGGTACCTAAAACATCACAGATTAAAATTATCTGGCACAAAGTGATCTAGTTTTAAATCTGTGAAAAATTATTTGTTCTTCATTAAAATCAGATTCACACATCGATAAACACATAGTTTATAAGATTCATAACTCTTAGGTTTTTGACACACAGAAACCGGGGTGGGTCTTATCATCCCAAAATGGGTGTTTTTGCCAAACAGGTGAACCCTTTCTTCAAAGGCAAGCCACCCAGCCATGGTTTTTGTCTCCAACTCTAACTGATGAACACAATCCCTTTGCAAAGCTCACATGTCTGAGAGCACTGTCTAGGGCAATTATCATCACCTGGCCAGGGCCTCCACTCTTGCAGGGAGGCCATGTCAATAAGCCAAGTCATTCAAGACTTCATGTGGCTGCAATTAGGCTCCTTCCCCGCAGGCGTGCAGAACCTGGGCACATTGTGGATAAATCCACTCTGTTGGGAAAGTGGGCAAGCGGGGAGAGAGAGACAGAGAGGAAAGGGCTCACTAGCATCAGAGGGCTATGAGGCTGAGCTCAGTCTTCTTCACTTCAGCCATGACTTTTATTATATCCTATCGATTTTCATGTTATTTCCTATATTTGAGCAGAATAGCTTGAAGCAACAGCAGCAATAAAGTAGTACTTCTGTCACTCACCCTGGCCTCTCTCACCCACCCATCTGGTCTTTCCTTCCTTTGTGTGTGCATGCGCGTATGCACACACACACAGAATTCTGCAGAAGGAAAGGGGGTTAATGACCCTGTACCTCCCCCCAACTCCCGCCAGGTAGCTTCTAATTCCTAGGGTTCCTGCCTAACGGTGCTTTTACAGCAAGCAGTCTTAATCCTTCTGTTCTGTGCTAGGGTACATGATAGCATCCCAGAACATGTGAGGTCAGGCCCCGTGGTGCACAGCTATACATCAACAATGAGCATTGAGAGTTCAAAGGCTGCTCAGGCTACACATCAAGCCTCAGCGTAAATCAGACAACAACACTGTGAGACGCCAAGGGTATTCTTTGGAAAACTGCACACATCTAGCATTGGTATATGAGTTCAGATGGTCTGATCCCACATTCCTGACGAACAAGGGCTTATAATGAGTTTTTGTTAGCCAATCTCTTACAAATGATTGGTTTGGAGGAGAATAGCCATAGCAAGACACCTTTGTCTAACCTTTTCCCCTCTGTTGCTGACTCTGCTCGGGAAAGCACATGCCATTCAATGTAGGAAAGGAATATGCTGCTTTAGTTAGGGTTTGTGTTTCCCAAACTGGAAATGTGGCTTACAGGGAGGGCAGCAGATGTGGAGTGCCAGACAATTTTAACAGTGTTGCCATCATTCTAAGGTCTTTGTTGTTCTGGTCACTCCATCGGACAACAGTCTAAGATTGATGTTGACCCGGTGTTGATGAATTGAGATATGTTGATTAAGGCCTTATCAAATAGTAGACCCTGTCGAACCCTTTATCCAGACATCCCTGTTTCAACACATGGGTTATTTAGCCAAACATTAAAGAAGCTGATCCCAGGAAAGCAGTGGTAGCAGAGCTGTACAGGGGGGAGGATGTGGTAAATCGTGTGCCCAGGTAGCTCTTCAAACAGGCTTCCTGATCTGTTTAGTGGGTTTCCGTTGCATCAGCAGCCATTGTCTCCACCCCTCCCTGTGTAGCCCAAGGCTATTGGCAGAGCTGGTAATTTCTTTAAACATGATTACCACTGCTTTGGGATTAGGTAACCGCAAGGAACAGAAGCGGCCCTTTCCAGCTCAAGAGCTCATGCATTTGCCAAATGAGTGGTTTTGAAAATTGGCCTCCTTTGCTGAAACACGTTTTTCTACAATCTAAGAAACCAACGGCATAAAGGAGACCTGTGTCAGGATCCAGGCAGCAAATTGGACAGGGTGCATCCTATTGTTTTTTGAATTTCTACTGAGGTATGAAGAGGATCCAAATATAGGCTTCTGGGATTTCTATCCCTCTATGGGCTGTACAGGCCAGAACATTTGACCAGAGCTCTGCTCCTGGCATACCCCATTCAGGCTCTGAGAATCCTGAGAGCAAGATTGGGTAGAGTGTCAGGTAAGCAGAACCATCTCTAAGGAAGCCCTTTCATATGTAAAGTGTAGATCCATAGTAAGACATATTTAGCAAAAATATTCACAACATACCCACAGTGCCTTCCTAATCTTGAGTGACTTGGCCAATGATAATACAGAGATATATGGGACATCAACTAACTAGATAACTAATGAAGATAAAACTAGAGTTTCCTCCCACCCAGATAGAGGCAGGAATCCATGGCAACCACAGATTAATGTTTTCATGTACAGAAAGGATGCTGTGGACCTGGCAAGTACCAACCAAAGAATATACGTGGCAGATCAGAAAGGAACATACTCAAAGGACCAGGGAGGTTTTTCAGTACTCTCCTTCCAGCAGGACCAGGTCTCCCATCAGTGCCTGGGACTTAAGTCCTGAGATTTACTCATTAATATCACCTGTCCTTTCTTTCTTCCAAACACTGACAACAGAGGTCTGAATCCCAGGCATTTCAACTATAAATACTCTGCAGTTATTAAGTTGTAAACTTCTCTTGGCCTGATCTAGAGGACAATGATACACCACATTATCTTGTCTCCATAGCCCAATCAAAGTAAATTAAGCAAGTTATGTGACTTCATTTGAAAGCCTAGAGTTGACATGTGACTGTCTGCTCCTCATACTTCATGCCTATCAGTGTTCTTCACCTTGAGAAGAAAAGAGAAGATGCCATTCTAGATGCAGACACAGCAGACCCTGGAGGACAAGTCTGGTGAATACCCCTCAATGAGGATGGTCAAGACCTCTCCAAGACCTGAGGACAAGTCTGGTGAATACCCCTCAATGAGGATGGTCAAGACCTCTCCAAGACCTGAGGACAATTTGACTGTTGCAAGTGACCACTCTACTGCAGGGTAGTCTCTCCAGCCTTCTTAAGACACAGAAGTTAACAGTATCTTTAACTCAGTGGTTCTCAATCTGTGTGTCATGATGCCTTTGGGAGTGGACCGATCCTTCTACAGGACAGGTCACCACAACATGAGGAACTGTATTAAAGGTTCACAGTGTTGGTAAGGTTGAGAACCATTGTGAGTTGGAAATTTGACCTTGCAACAGCTTGACATAAGAAAATGAAAAGTTCAGGCAACTGAAATAGTACTAAAATTTGCAGAAGAAACACTCTGTTAGTGGTTCACATACTTGCAGGCATGTGCTGGTAGAACTGTACATCCCTATCTTATGGTCAAAGCACTGTATGTATATGGTCTCCTTCCCTCCCTCTGTGTGTTTTCCAGCTGGGGCCAGCCACACCAACATCCCTTGAGCTGTCTTCCCAGCATTCTGTTCACCTTCTTCACACATGCTGGTGCACCGTCCAGCTCATCCACTAGTGTGGTGCACAACCACATCCATACAGTTTTTGATGCTGTATTTCCTTTTGGATAGGTAGAGATTAACCCCCTCCCTCCTTAGATATGAGATGACCTTCTCACAGAAAGAGGGAGAAGAGCTGGTGTGTGACCTGGATGCAGTCCTGTACTCATCTTCTTCATGCTGTCCCTCTTCCATCTCATCTCTCTGGTTAGCTCCATTCCTGTCTCTCATGCCATTTGCCTTTGTGTAAGAGTGCTGTGAGCACAAGTGTGCCCATGCATGTGGAAGCCAGACCCCCACCATCATTGATCCTCCAAACTCTTCTCATCAATTTTTGAGACAGGTACTCTCCCTGAACCTGGAACTTACTGGCTTGGCTAGATTGGCTCCAGAGATCCTCTTGCACTGCCTCTTTGGGGCTGAGGTTGGAGGGATATGCTGCTGCACCAGGCTTCTCGGGTGGAAGCTGGAGATACAGACTCATAGATCCTTGTTCTCCAACAGCAAGCCCTTTACTTACTAAACCTTCTCATCTCTTAGTTTACAGGAAGCCTGTTGCCCTACATAGGGGTTCACATTTCCATCCATGGAGCCTTCCGTTGTATCTGGAAGACGCTGTTTCCTTGGAGTCATCCATCCCCTCTTGATCCTACAATTGTTCTGCCTCCTCTTTTGTAGAGATCCCTGAATCTTGAGGGAAGTTTGATAAAACATTTTATTTAGGACTGAGTACTCCGAAGTTGCTTACTCCCTATGCATTGTCCAGTTGTGGATCTCTGTGTTAATTACTGTATGTTCCAAGAAGAATCTTCTCTGATGAGAGCTGAGTGATGCTCTGGTCTATGCGTATAACCGTGTATCACTAGGAGCCATTTTATTGCTATGTTCCCTTAGAAGAAAATTGGTAGTAGGTTTTCCCATAGGCCCATAACCTATCTAGTCTCATGTTGTGGACCGCTTTAGCAGTGCCAAGTGTGGATATCTCATAGAGTGATCCTTAGATCCAACTAAAAAGTAGTTGGTTACTTCCGAAACATTGGTGCCACCATTGCACCAGTGTATCTTGAAGGAAGGTCTCTGTTGAAGGTCACAGGATTTCCAGCTGCTTGATATTGATAATTGTTTTCCTCTTACAGTAGTGCTCAGAGTATCTGCCAGTACCTTGAGGCTTCTAGTTTGTCACTGCTCAATTTTTCCGTGCTTGATGACGCAAATAGGGCTTCAGCAACAGTGTCTTACCACCGTCAGATTGTTGAGGGTAACCAATAGAATTGGCAGTAGTCGGTGATGTTTGCAGCTTCAATTTAAAAATTTTTATAGTTAATTTGTTTAGAATTTTATGCATGCATATGATATATTTTAATCATATTCACCATCTACACCTCTTTCTAACTCTTCTAAAGTCAACCCACACATCCTTAAATACAATTTTTGATTGGATAGCATTTTAGCCTCTCTGGAATAAGAATTCATTTTGTAATTCATGCCCTATTGATTATGTCTGGGAATGGTGGCAGCATTACCTCTTGTATCCGTTGTCCATAAGTCTTTTAAGAATCCCAGCCTCATCTGGTTTCATGAAATACTGAAAATTTAAATTCAGTTCTGACTTCAAATTATATTCTACTTTGGCCTCACTTAAGGTAGAAAAAATGACAAAAATTTGAGCTCTGTGGATTCTGGGATATAATTAAGGCATTCAGTGCAGATATGTGTGCTCTGTGCATTGAACTTGCGTATAAGAAACATAAGTATTAAATAATATTATTTAATAAATATTTTATTCTAAGATGTTTCTATCACCTATGTCTTCCAAATTAGTTTAATCCCACTGACATTAGACAAGAGCACACTTTGTTCATGCCACATCGCTCATCATGGTGGGTCAGACAGAGTGATGAACTATTCAGATTGCGTTCTTATTGGGGAATATGATGAAGACAGAATTTTATGAACTTCCTGCTGGTAGACAGTATTAGCTGCTATCATGTATGTGCTGTAACTCCACTATAAACCATTTTGTGGATGATTAGGCAGAAACTCATTAAAGTGTAAACACGTTCCTGTATGTCATAACTAAGAATTGCTAAACAAGAATTAAACCAGTGACCTCAGCTTCACAAAACAACCCCAGTCCCATTAAGTCCCATTCCAACTACCTTGGATCTAAAAATGATAGGCTGTCCTGTCCTTCACCCATGTGAAAGGGGAGAAGGTCTGAGTCCCCTTAGGAAGCAAGTGCAAATGTTTCTGTGATCAGACCCAGCATCCTCCCAGTGCGGACATTTCCCATGGGGCTTTCCTGGCTCACAAATAGAGTCTGAGATCAATAAGATGCCCGAAGTGTTGGCAAAGCATGGGGGGGGGGCAAAGTCTCACAATCTTGTTTAATAACATTAAATCAGACTTGAAATTTTAAAATTTGCTTGAGGGCCTGCAACTCATCAAAGCAGTTCTGTCCAAAGACTGAAATAAAACACCTTTCTCAACCCTGGCTTGTGCTATGCACCCGATGCTTGATGAGACCTTTTGTTCCATGGAAACCCTGAGAGCTGTTAGAACCCGATCATGTCCATGGATATCTTACAAAGCTTCCCCCAAGTCTCACAACCATGATTTTCTCCTAAGAATGTGAACTTTCTCTTGCTGGCTGTTGACTCATCATCCAGAGGCCCAGGCTGCCTTCTACCATAGCTAAAGCACTGTTTTCCGTCTATGTCCTTATGAGAAACTTGACATTCTAACCACTGTGAATTAGCAGCCACCATGAATTGCATTTAATTGCTCTTTCTAAAATGTGTTCCATACCCTCCACTCAGGATGACTGCTGTCCTTGTCACTATCGCTGTTTATGTAATGGGGTAAACCTGGTGTGGCTCACTCAAGGTCACATAAACAATAAGGGTTTATAAAGGAAACTTTAGGTGGGGGCTGGAAGAGATGGTCAACAGTTAGAACACTTGCTGCATTTGTATAGGACCCAAGTTTAGTTCCCAGAGCACATAAATTCCTATAACTCAAGTTTGGAGGATCCAATACCCTTTTCTGACCTCCAGGGGCACCTGCACCCATGTGTGCACACTCACACACATATGCAAACACAAGCCCGTTCGTAAGTAAAACATGGAATAAATATTTTTAAAAGATAATTTCATATTATATTTTCCCCAACATAGTTCTGACTTTCAAACTCTCAGAAGTCTCCCCCCAACCCTCCTACCTCCCCGCACACACACTTGAGTCCATGACTAGATAACATGGACTAGATAACATTGACTAGATTACTCTTGATATGTATTCTAAAATGCTAATGTCTGACGGGCCATTCAGTTCTGTGGTGGAACACTTTGTAGGCATGTGTGAAGCTTTAGATTCCACCCTCTGCATGCTCCCCCTGCCCCCACATATACAAGGTGAGAGGTATAAGGACACTATAACAAAAATCAGAGATACTGATAACTTGAGAACCAAGGAGTGATATTCGCATTGACGTTTCCTATAGAGGATACACACAGAAATCCCTTGGGAGAGGCTATGCATGTGCTATTGCAGAGTGGTAAAATGCCCAGGAGATGGAGAACTGCTTTTTTGTCATTAACCCTGTTACTGGCAAGAGGAATGATGTGCATAGCTGGCTGTTTGTGCTTTGGGTGGGTCATCCAAGAAAGAGGTGTAAGTAAGTAATTCGTGTCTGTATAACAATGTCTTCTGATCCCACTCTTTATCTGAAAACTCCGTGCCATTCTCAGTCTACCTCACATCTCTGGATTTCTACTTTAAATATGTAACAATAGCATCTACTTAACCTAATACTGGTAGGTATTTCACAAAGCTTCAATGGGGCAAAATATACACAGGGCTTCAGACAGCACCAGCAGGGAAAGAAGGCAGGGACTCCCTAAAACACGCTAAGTATTGATTTGCCTCACAGATTTTGCTCATATGTTCCTTCCAGGAGCAAGACTATGTTCTAAGGTTACTCCAAATCACACAAAGGCAAAGGCAACTGGGGTTCTGTGAACACAAGGTCTAATGAGTAAGTGACTGTGGGGGCAGTGGTTTGCAAAGAAAATCAATTTGGAAAGAAAGCTAATTAGGGCAGAAAGAATTTTAGGTTTCTCGTTTCTTTTCCCTTGCTTTCCTCTTGAAGAGAATTTGAGGACGATACCAGAGTTGACCATCCGTGTATCCTGTTCTTAGCACACAGCAAATAGCAAAAGAGAAATTCAACCAATTTTAATGAAGACTCTTTCTTTTCTAAATGGGATGCTTTCTGCAAAGGATACTAATTTTACAGGTAATTCATTCATTTGTATTAATATATTTATATATGTGTGAGGAGATTTTCTCTCTCTCTCTCTCTCTCTCTCTGTGTGTGTGTGTGTGTGTGTGTGTGTGTGTGTGTGTGTGTAGAACAATTTGTGGGAATCAGTTTTCCCCTTTTACCATGTGGATTTCAAGCATTGAACATGCATCTCAGGCTTGGCAGCAAGCACCTTTATCTACTGACCTATTTCAATAGTTCTGGGAGGGACTTCAAGGATATACAAAAAATATTCTGTTTGTATTAAAATTGATGTCATTGATTGAAAATCAATTAATGATTAACCCCAGAGCTGGCATTATTCCCTCTGGTGATCGAGAAGTGGAGGGCCTTCTAAGTTAGCATTCTTTGTACCCAGCCTGACTTAGCATCAAAAGGTTGATTTCAAGCCAGAGCCTCTATTAGTGCCATGGATTCATATTTACATGGTTTAGATTTATGAGTTATGATTATTTGTGTGTAACTATTTTGATCCTCACACTCCTTCAGAAAAGATTTGGGGGTTGGTAGGAAGGCTTGGGGAGGTAAAGGTGCTTGCTGCCAAGGCTGACAACCAGTGTTTGAGCCCTGGAACCCACAGAGTGGAAAAAGAGAACTGACTCCTGCAAATGGTCCTATGACTTCCAGATGCATACACCCACACGCACACACACACACACACACACACACACACACACACACAGACACACACACACACACCATATAAGTAAATGTTATATTAAAAAAAGAAATTATTTTCACTTTTTCTAGCAGAGATGCTTTCCTGTCCTTGTCCTGACATTGCCAAAACAGGACATCTTTTGAAAACCTTGTTTGCTTCACTTTCTCTGGAACTTAATGACCAAAAATGACCTCCAACACAAAAATGGCATGTTAGATTTAGGTTCTCGTTTGACATATCTGTTTTGTGTAGTGTTTGAATAAATACCAACTTTCTCTCTTTGTGTCCATTGTGGTTTGGACGTAGGGTGTCCCTGACAGGCTCATGTGTTTGAACACAAGTTTCACGATAGGTGGAGCCGTTTGGCGAGGTTGGGAACTTGTGGGGTTGTGGTCCAGCTAGTAAAAGTGGATCTACCATGAAGGATTTTAACATGCTGATTCCATAAGCAGCCTGTTACTTCCTTCACCATTGCCACGAATTCCACAGCTTCCATGCCAAGATATTGAGCTGAGATTAATCTAGACCAGGATACTTAAACATCAGATCTAATTATTTGAATTTTAATTCAGGCAAAGTACTATACTTGCTCTTAGTATACATTATTTGTCTTTAGGGAGGCAGAGATATGATACTGCAAGGAAGGACCTAATGCCGTTCAGGGATACCTACTTGCCAAACACAGTTCTAGATTTTCTACATGTTTTATTTCCATTGATTTTCATAAATGTTCATTTTATAAGTGAAAACACTGAGGCTTCAGGAACTCTTAGACGGCTACGTAGCAAGCGCTGAATTTTAATCCAGTGATAATGACTATAAAGGCTTGCTTGTTAAAAAAAAAGAAAGAAAAGAAAAAAAAAAGCTCATCTTCAAACTCCTTTATTTCTTTGAAAGAGAACAGTTCAATCGCTGGCTCCCCAGCCTGGTCCTCATCTGTTGAAGGTCTCCTCCAGTGGCTGCTTTCAGTTCTCTTCATGGACCAGTTGGGCTGGTCAGAGGGACACCTGCTGATGGATTAGAGATGGTGCGGAACAGACTGGCAGGAAACAAGATCAAAGACAAGAAAGTCTCCATGGTGACACTATCCATTCTCCTTCCACAAAAATCAAAGCAAAAACCAAGGTACAGAGTTGGCCTTGCATGTGGCGGATTTAACAGGGCCCTTCTTTTGTTACCACTGAAACGACAGCATAGCCAGCTTTTATATTACCGTACACAAGCACAGAAGACATCGAAAGGTCAGACAACAGCAAATAGGAGACAAGCCTACAACTCTGAACTGGGAAAGTAAAGGGATGAGTCGCAACTAAACTAGCAAAATAGAGACATGGACCAATTAGAAGCAATTTGCATCAGTATTGGACTAGAGAAGACTGAGGAACCAGAGACATAGGATTCCTGTGAACTCCGGGTTGAACCAGAGCTGAAAATTGTAACACTGTTCAGGGGTCCACGTCCAGCTAGACAGATGCTTCTTCAGGAGACAGAGACACTAGTTCCTACTATACTCATTCATTCACTTCACAGATCCAGGCAGGAACTCACAAGAGTCCCTTAGCCAAGGTGAAAATGGACACAAGGCTGAATGTTGTAAGCAGAAATTTGAACAACTGAAGACATGGTCCCATGTTTAGTTACATTTTCTCCTTGTTTGTCTTTGTTCTAACCAAAGACAGCCATCGAATCCTTTGTCCCAAATAAAGGGACAAGATCTCTCCACACACAAAAGACAAAGAAATCCCTTTGCCTTTGGTCAGCTTTAGGTAACACTCAATTCTAATGGGACATTATATATCTTTCAATTCTATTTGTTTCAGGGTATCTCATTTTCAAACTTGGTCTCAAGCTCCTTGATGGAGGAGCAAGCTTATCATTTAATAAGTTGCACCTAGCTCTCTGTATATCCAAGTCAGCACTTTATGGGTAGCTGACAATCATTCTCACCCTGTATAACCTGATAGCATTTGTTTTATCACTCTCTTAAGTAATTTTTCTTGTTGCTGTAATAAAATGCAACATAAAAGCAACTTAAGGGAGAAAGGGATTATTTGGGCTTCCAGTTCAAAGGGATCATTCAGTCATGTTGGGAAGGCATGACATCATGACCTTGGAGCAGCTGGTCATAGAAGGCATGATGTCATGAGCTTGGGTAGCTGGTCACATTTCAGAAGGCATGACGTCATGAGTGGCTGGTCACACTGCATGGACAACCAGGAAGTAGGGCATGAACAGGAAGTGAGGTCAAGTTAAGAATCCTTGAGACTGTCCCCCGGTGACCCAAGTTCTCCATCAAGGCTCCACCTCCTAACTGTTCTACAGGCTTCCAAAATAGTCACCGGTTTGGTATTAATCATTAAAGACTTGAGTCTTCAGGCAAAATTCACATCCTAAACACAATCCAAGGAAATAGGAAGGCTTCTTTGCTTACTTTTTTGGGTTAGGATGGAGAAAATGCTTTCTTAAACCACCAAAGCATTAGCTGACAATTGGGAGGTTATACGGAGATCACATCCTGTCATTCATGTCACAGGAATTAACCATTCTGCTCCCCTTTCAAGTGTTACACATGTCAGTCACATCCCTGAGCAGATTTTTGTAAAGAATCAGAAATGGGAAATGACTGAAGGAAATCAATTGTGTTGATCAAGGGAGAATGCAATCTGTTGGCTAACAAGTATGGTTTAACTCCCTTTGTTGAGTAAGCAATTTTATTTATTTATTATTTATTCATTTTTTGTCTCTGTTATTTGCTGATGGAATTTCTCTCTGGCCTAGGACTTGCTACATAACCCAGGCTGCCCAGAAACTCGGGCTCTTTCCACCCCTGCCTTCCACATGGTGGGATTACAGAAAGTAGCCCACTCCACCCACTGAGTAAACAATTTTCTCATAAACCGGGAAACTCCAGCAAGCTGACCTGGGACATCCTTAAAGACCTTGAAAATTATCGTTTGCTTTCAGGCCTTGTTTTGTTAATTGCAGTGTTTGTGGAAGATAAAATTTAACAGCTGCCCACTGTCTACCAGCAGTACTTTACAAATGTGTTCTGCAAAGCTGCAGACAGCAAATAGTCTTTTGCTTTTGCAAGTTGCAAGGTTTAGGTTACAACCCCTCAACTCTAAGTAACTGGCATTGTTGGAAGCAGCCTGAGCAATGTGTGACTGAATGGATGGAGATGGAATTCTGCTGGAGAGAGGTGATAGGCTGGTTTAGCTCTCTAGCCCTCAACATATGAGCGGGAGCCTGTCCTGAGCCTCCTTCCAGTGCTTGCATGTCCAAGTGCCCATTCCTGCCCAACGCTTCCAGCACTGTCTACCCTTGATGTCAGTAGATAGTGGCCAAGAAATCAACATGAGAATTGTGTCTCCAACAGCCGAGTACTAGACCCCATTTCTGTAAAAATCTTCCCAAAAAACTACCATTTAGCACCACCGGGGATGGTCGAGTAACGCAAAGAAACAGCAGTAAGAAGAAACCTGAAAGGGCAGCTTTTGAAAACTAATTGGACAGGTGTGCAGATTTTCTAACTCCTATGCATATATATATATTATAACCGGATACAGTGGGTTCACATCTTGTTGACCATGAAGCCCGACCGAGAGGTGAGAGCAGAGAAAGTTTCCTTACTTGTAGTAGGAAAGCCAGGAGTCATATGCACAGCAAGTCTCATAAACGGAAGTTTCTCTGTCCTGCTGTATCCCACAGCCACTTTTAAATAATCACTCATAGACATATATTAATTATATTAATGCTTGACCAATAGCTCAGGCTAATTACTAGCTAACTCTTACATTTAAAGTAACCCACATTTCTATGTTTTGTCACATGGCTCAAGGCTTACTACCTCGTTTTCTACATGTCCTGCTTGTTGGTCAGCTGACCGGCATCTCCCTCGACTCTACCCTTCTCCCCACTGTTCTCAGTTTGCTTTTCCTGCCTAACCTTGTCCTGCCTGGCTATTGATCAGTCAGCTTCTTTGTTAAACCAATCAGTGTGTAACTTACACACTGCACAGGAATATTCTACAGCAATGTCCCTTCTCCAACAAAGGAAGTGCCTGCCAGGATTTTATACACATTCATACAGGAAGTGCTTTACATGTGGGTTCACCCGCCAGCATGGGCAGTCTATGACAACCCATCCTTAAAGAAGGAAAGATGGAACCTGGGAGATGGCTCGGAGGGTCATTATACCCCATCTACCCAACATCCTGAGTTTGATCCCCAGGACCCACAGGATGGGAAGAGAGAACCAATGCCCACAAGTTGTTGTCTGATTTTCTTTTAAAAGCATGCTGTAGCTTGTAAGTATGCATATCACACACACTCACACACATATATTCATAAAATAATGAGATGTAATAGGGAAAAAAAAAAACAAAAGCAAGCCAGCAAGGTGATACAAACTTGGGGGCATGCTCAGGCCCAAGTTAAGGAGTGTACATTTGAAGTGTTAAAACAGTAGAAAGGAAGATATTTGGGATTGGTTGGTTTTTGTCATATGGATAGATGGTGCATAGGACTGCCTCTGGGCATTCTATGTCTTCATCGTAATGTTTTATTGGGAAAAAAAAAAAGGAATTTGAAGGTGCGTTACCATAGGTGTTTGCCCCCTAGCGGCGCCTGCCTCATTTAGTGGCTAATCATATTACTTTGGGAACAAAGGTTGTTTGTTTTCAGCCAATAAACACATTCCTCTGTGGCAATAATCTGCAGGCCTCCTTCCCACGTCCTATAATTTGCCTTTCACACTGAAAGGGGTTCTCTGAAATTTACCTGACAGATACCACATGGGGGAAGACCTCCTACTGTGCCTGGGCCAGGAAAGCAGGCTATGGAGGGAGGGAAGGAGGGAGGGGCAGCTCATTTCCTCTGTTCAGCATCCACTGGCCTTCTCCTTGAAGCTCATTTGATCCAACTGAATCTGTTCTTTTACCAGAGGCCAATGTGAAACCCTGTGCTAGGCCCACATGCTCAGGTTGGAACACATGGAGGAGCCAGGAGGAGCCTTCTCAGGTGTGTGTGTGTGTGTCTGTGTCTGTATTTGTATCTTTATATCTATCTCAAAAGAACAGGCCATGAATGAATTTGAGATGGCATGGGGAGACATGAGGGGAGTAGGAGAGAGGATGTCGGTGGAAATGATGTAAATATAGTACTTGTGTGTGAAATCCTCAGTAAATAGATGACTGGGAAAATAGAAGGCTTCTGGCGCTTTCTGTCCTTCATTGAGAGGGAAGTTCCTGGAAGAGCTAAGAGAGGAGGCTGCCAGTCCACTGACTGCATCAGCACACTTGAGGGTGTCCCAGGGTGCTGACCACCTGCCTTTCTGCACAGCCTGGAGGTATCTGGGGACCCACAGGGCTCAGACACCTGGTCTCAGGAGTTGAAAAGCTGCCCACCTGTTCTGACTCTTGTCTTTTGTTAAAACCGATGGCTGTTTCCCCAGACTCAGTGGCAATGAGCCGTCTGCTTTGTGAAGTGCACATACTGGGCTTCACAAGGAGGACTGAGGACAGCCCACAAAGAGCCAGAAATAAAATGCTAATTTTTTAATTTTCCCCAATGCCCAGAGTAGGCTTCTCACACAGAGGTCACGGAATCAAACCCCTCCCGTACACAGTGCTGCCCTGCCCTGTAACTGCTTTAACCCACGCCCTTGACTTTTTACGGATGTGCTACTGCCAAACACATGTGGGCCCATAGAATGCAGAGATGCTTTTCCAAAGTATACGGAACAAAATTGTCATAAAGATTTAAAAATATGCATTTCAGGGTATATTTTACAATTAGAAATACCCACTTATTTTTTTTATTTTCAAAATTTATTTTGTATACCAGCCACTTTTTATCCTCCCTCTTCCTCTCCTCCTGTCCCCTCTCTCTACCTTTCTACTTCCCACCCCCACCCCATCTACTCTTCAGATAGGGTAAGACCTCTCTTGGAAATCAACAAATCAACAAAGCATGACATCAAGTTGAGGCAAGACCAAGCTCTTCCCCCATCAATCAAGGCTGACCCACAGAGACAGCTGACCCCTAGCTCCTGGGAGCTCAGTGACTCTAGAATGACATCTAGGAAGCCTTCATGGGACCGACCTAGGCCCTTTGCATGTGGGTGACAGTGGTCTAGCTTAGTCTGTTTGTGGGATGCCCTATCAGTGCGACCAGGATCTGCCCTGCATGCAGAGCTGGCATTTTGGGACACATTCCCTACAGTGGGATGCCTCTCTTGGCCCACTGATTTTGTAAATGCCCACATTCTTCCCTGTTCCCCGTCTATAAAGTCAGCTAAGCCACTGTGAACAGAGTGTTGGGAAGCTCTTGTTCTGGACCCTTGGGTATGCTGACCTATGGTTGAGCTGCATTGGGCAGCCCTCACACTCAGGCTCTTGTGGTGTATTTTACATTCCTGCTACAAATGCTAGCTAGGCAGGACCCAAGAGTCCAAGTCCCACCATTAGAAGTTTTCTGTGCGCCACATGATATGCTCACACTCACACTAAATAGGTGACAACAATTCAATCCATTTGTTATTTTGTTCTCCCATAAGGGAAGGAAGCATTTGGGACTGTATCCGTCTTATTATGGGTGGGGTGTGTCTTGGGGGAGGGGCATGTGGATGAAATTGATGTGGAAGAGATTCACATCAAGTGTCCTCCATTGCTTTCCACTTTATTTTATTAAGATTTTAATTGTGTGTGTGTGTGTGTGTGTGTGTGTGTGTGTGTGTGTGTGTGTGTGTGTGTGTGTGAATGCCCCTTCCCAGAGGCATCAGTGGCCGTGGAGTTGGAGTAGAGGTAGTTGTAAGCCATTCGAGATTCCCTCTGGAAGAGCAAGCAGTAAAAGTTCTTATTCCCTGAGCCTCCACCTGTCAGACACTCTTTGCCTTTATCGTACACAAAATCTGACTCCCGCTCACTATTTCACAGTTCAGATTCAGGATTCCAGACAGACTTAGGGCTACTTGTCCTCCATCCCTTCCAGTGACATTCCAGGAAGTACGTGTCCTTTCCCATCCCCCCAGTGGTACCCTAGGAAGAAAAATCTTAAACCCACTCAGTACGTTTCTTTCGCTGTCCCCTCCCATTTTCATTAATATTTCATCGCTAGGGCCCAAGCAGCAGGAACCTTGGTGGGGAGTGGTGTGACATTGATTAAGTGTGTCTTCGGTGACAGACTCACTCCAAAGCCCAGCCGTAATGCGGGGAAGCCGCGAAGACAAGATGGGACTCAAATGCTGAAAAATTATTCCCCAGCACCCCAGACAAGGAAAGCCTCTGGGCCGCGGATTCATCCGTCGTTTGACTGATGGGGCTTGAAAATTTTTGTTCCTTACTGTTTTTTTAAAAATAGCTGTTTTTTTAACCCCTCTTTCTTTCTTTTAATGTGTGGTGGGGTGAGGAGGCCTGCTAATGAATGAGAAAGGAATCCTCAGTTCTTTCTCTGTCCATCCCCCATCCCCCTCCTCCCATCTGCCCTTTTCAGGATGGCTGTTGGGACAGGAGGCTTCCAGGGTTCACACCATCTTCCACATAATAGGGTAGCATTTTACACCCATCCTCTGCCTGGCAGGTGGCAATGAGGTCATGTTTGAAGACAGCCCAAGGTGACCAACTTGCAAATAACGTGAGGAAAGACGCGCATCTGTGTCTTGAGACCGGGAGACAGCCCCAAGGAGGCTGCCCAGAGAATTTTAGCATCGTTAGGGAGAGCACACGCCCCACAATGCACTGGGGCCCTACCCCCATCCGATTTGCACCTCATATTCTAGGAGTGACCCATCTCCTAGCTGCTTTCATACACACTGAACAGAGTGGCATCCGCCAGCCAGTGTGTGTCTGTGTAAATTATGCCTCTGTGAGTGAGCCCAGCTCCCCCACCCCCCTCCCCGTTCACGTGGTGCGCAGGAGGCAAGATGTGCCTTTGTGGGGGAAGGGGGAGGAGGGCTGGGGGAGGGGCCGGTTGAGGAAAGGCTGGGAGTCTAGAGGTTTCTGTGAGGAGTGAGAATGCATATGGAGAGATGGAGCTCAGGGAAAGCCAGCAGCTTAACGAGACTGGAAGCTGGACGTCAGCTGAGTCATGTGTTATTTCAGTTGTCCTCCCCTGCTTCCTTCTCTCTCTGCTCCAGTTCCTCCTCTTTTGCCCAGCCTCTGCTGCTCACTGCGGGTGCCCGGGGAGACAGGAGACAGCGTCAATATAAATTGGGTACAGATTCAAGTTTGGGTGGGTGTAGAAATGGGAGCCATAAAGCCAAACGGGTACCTCGCTGACTGGCAATCATTAATATTCAATCCATGGTGATGTGCTGAAACCCCGTTGGGAGGCAGAATGGAGACTTACCAGCTGGGAAGGAAAGAGGCGTTTGCAAGTGATGTCACTGTAGATCCAAGGCCATCCCTGCCTTGGAGCAGCCGAAGGTGCTGCTCCCCATGGCTGCGACTTTAGACATCCCTCACAGTTTGGAAGGCAGCAAGATGGATGGACAAATAAGGAAAGTTAGCTGCTTCCAGGACATATATGAGTCAGTTTGTCTCCTGGATGGGACGACAGAGAAGTGTGCAAACCCTTCTGGGGGACGAGGGGGGGGAATGGTCCCCAGCAAGTGCTGGGAAAGGGTCGGGATGTGGGGACACTCTTGCTTGTCTCTAGGAAGTAGGCATTGACGAGGAAGTGCTGACTGACACATTGTCCTCAGGATATTCTGTTCCCAGAGATGCCAAAGGACTCTGGTCTTGGGGAATAAACCCACTACTTGTTCTATAAACCCACCAGCTATCACACCATAAGCTTTGCCTTTATATGGCAGAGGAAAAATGAAACAAAATCAAAATCATGTTTTTAATAATCTCTGGAGGCAAAATGCCAGTAAATTAGTTTGATGGATTAAGCAGACACTCTGAAAAAAGATAAAAAGATGGGGCAGACAGACAGATACACACAGACACACACACACACACACACACACACACACACACGGGAGGGGGGAGGGATGGAGAGAGGGAGGGAGGGAGGGAGGGAGGGAGGGAGAATTTATGTAACACATGTGATTTTTTCGAAGACTAACTCAAGAGTTGTTAAACTGAGCATGGTGGAGTGCAGTTGTAATCTCAGCACACAGTAGTCTGAGGCAGGGGGATTGCTGGGAGCTTGAGGCCAACCTTGACTATATAGTGAGAGAGTCTGTTGAGTAGTCGTAGTGCTGGTAAAAAGAAGAGATGTGAGTGTGTGGGTACCCAGGGAGGGACACACATGCCCACATGCTGCCCCTCACTCCATGCAGCCCGCCCCCGTTTGAGCCCTGGAGATTAGGTGGAGACATGAACCAAGGAAGAGCATCTTGTCTCCGCAGTAAATCCTTCCTCTGTGTATTTTGATTAATGCCTCCAAGTCCCCCAGATGATGAAGCTACCCGGGCATGTGCCCCAGGACATTTGTATTTGTTTGGTCCTGTTCAGAATTTTTTTATCAGTGACTTGTTTGACAATGCTGTGCTTCAAGTTTACTTGTTGGGGGAAACGGACTATAAATTTTCTGTGCTTTTCGCGGTTATTACATACACACACACACACACACACACACACGTGGGCACACACGCGTGTGTGTTCTCCCCATCCCTGATGTTCTCATTGCTTGCTCTTCCTAACTACCAGGCCTCTGGCATAGGGTCTGCTGCTTACTAAAAGCCCACCCTGGCACTCCACTTCATCTGTGCAGGAGCCTGTCATGCAGGTCCTTGATGCAACGGAAGACATGAATCCTTTTATGAGGCTTTAGGAAACCAACCCTTGGGCATTTTTCAGCTTGTGATTTGGTGATAGTCTGTCCTGACAAAACAAAGTGACGTTTATTCATACTCACTAGGAACTCAGGTCCTGATGACACCGGCTTATCTGAATGTGGTGGAGCCCAGCTGCACCTAACTCAGAAGCCCCTGCAGCCTTCCCACACCCACCCACCCCCAATACAGCTTGATTGTGCAGACCTCATCTGCTGCTGCCTGTCACAGAACAGCCTCCTTTGTAGCTAGCCTGACCCTTCAGTCTTAGCTCCCATCTCCACATGTCTACTTTCGCTTCTTAAGCACTTTTCTTGATGGTTCTATTGGTGGTCATGGGAGCCACCAGGGGCGATGTTACTTCCAGGACTGGCTTTCCAGCTGTCAGCATCTTTCAGTCTCTGCAGCAGTTAAGAGTACTTATTTTGAAGAGGACCGGGGACTCATTCCTGGCACCCACATGGCCACTCACAACTATCTGTAACTCCATTTCCAGAGGATCCCATGCCCTCTTCCAACTTCCTTGGACATCACTCATGCGTGCAAGAAAAACACTCACACAAAATAAGATGAATATATCTGAAAACAACGACACCCCTGTCTGGAACAGGCTGCCCCCTGGCTCTTCAACAGGGTGAGAAGAAACAGAAAGCAGCTAATGGAGTTGATAACACTATGCCCTTGAGAACAGCTGGAAGGAGAGCCAATTCCAGCAGCGGTAACTATTGCTTGTCCCACTGCATGGAGATGCCTCTGCTGTGGGGATGGGCGGCTCATCATGGCAGGATTCTGAATCAGGAACTGCATCATGCTTCTTCCACTGCCAGTGCTTGGGGATGCTATTAGCCCCAGATTCGATGATGTCACCTTTGTTTACCCTCTCCATCAGGCTTCTCATGCTGGATGTTGTAACATCATTTGATGACGTTCTGCTGCCTCTCTGCTGCTTCTGTCTGCTTCTCAATGCTTGTTTTATTGCTATTTGATTGTATAAGAAACACACTCTGGGCTGGTAGTGGTGGTGCAAGCCTTTGTTTAATCCCAGCACTGGGGAGGGGAGGTAGGCAGACATCTGTGAGTTCAAGACCAGCCTGGTTTACAGACTGAGTTCCAGGACAGCTAGGGCTACACAGAGAAACCCTGTTTCAAATAAATAATTAAATACGATAAAAACCAAAACAAAACCAAAAAATAAACAATTTGTGGTCAGAAGTATGGCTATCACATGTCGTTCTTAGGATGTTCCTGGGAAACACCACTGTGGTCACCCTTTCTTTAGTTAGTTTAGATTCTCCACTACATAGTGGAGATTATGTAGAACTTGTCTTTCTTTGGGTTTTCTTTTTTTACTTATCATAGTGTCTCCCAGAAGCACCCACATTGTCACAAAGAGTGAAAAGATTTTCTTTCTAAAGACCGAATAACAATAGAGTACCCCTTTTGTGATATATGTATGTATGTATGTATGTATGTATGTACGTATGCAGTTTCTTTCTCTGCTCTTCACCCATGAACACTTGGGTTTCTAAACATCGGCTGTTGTAAACCATGCTGCAACACACATGTACTTGCAGAGCGCTGTATTTCAAGACAGTTTCATTTTCTCTAAAAGCATACAGGAAAGCAGTTGGGCTGGAGCCTGTGAGAGTCGCTGCTTCGTTCCTTGAGCAGCCTTACTCTGGTCTGCCATGTCTCTACATCTTTGCAATCCCGCATGAACAGGCTGTCTTGTCTAACTTCCTTTCTCACACTTACTACCTTCTCACTGTGAGGTGGCAGCTCAGTAGCTTTGATCTGCCGCCATCTTTCCAGAGTGACTGAAGAGCTCATTTCCATGCGCTAGCTGCCATTTGGGTAACTTCCTTGAAAACCACGCCCTCCTTGCCCCTGTCTCCATCAGCTTATGGTTGTTGCTTCATTCCCGTTGTTTGTGATGTTTTGTTGTTTTTTGATATTGTTTGCCATTTTTAGTTTTGTGAGCTCTTTGCATATTTAGTTTTAAATCCTTCCCATAATGTATAATTTATAAATATTTTCGTCCATCTGTGTGTTGCTTTTGATAATTGGTGGTCCCATTGCTGCATAGGAACATTTCAGTTTAGGGCTATGTAACCTGTTAATTTTTGTTTTGTTACCCATGCTTTGTTGTTCTACCTAAAATGACATTTCAAAGACCAAGGGTATGGAGGTCACCTCTGTGTGCTCATCCAGGATTTTCACAACTTTAGTTCTTACCTTCAGGTCCCTAATCTGTTTTGAGATTACTTCTATCTACAGTGGGAGATAAGGATCCAATCAATGGCTTGTGTTTTGCATGTGGGTATCGACTTTTTGAACCATGGCCCATTGTGGTTTGTCCTTTCTTAGCTCCTGTATCAAAGACAGAAAGTATGTGGGAGTCCTCTGAGATGTGACCTTTCTCCATGGGCACATTCTTAAGCAACTTCATTTACATTGCTTTCCCCTAATTTTATCACTTATAAAATAAAGATACTAATGGCATCATCTTTTTATTTGAAGATGGAGCTCGTGGTGTTGGGGACACTTTAATGCAACTGGATACAATTCACACGACACACTGTACCTGCTTGTTTATCTTCAATACTCCTCAAAGGGTGCAACACAAGATGTAATCTGATGGAAGTATTTATTGCCTGATCTTAGTGAGGCAGGTACCGAGTCTCAGGTTCTGTGGTGCCCACCTCCAGTGCATTGCATGACCACTTATGATTACATTTTCATGGCTTATTGCTTATGTAAAATTGGGAAGGTAGTATCGTTTCTGTGAGCAAGTTTCTTATTTGTAAAGCAGGCTTAAAAATGTGTAAGAGAGGTTATGTATGTTAAATGCTAAGTGGTTGTTACCATCACTATTATTATTATTTACTATATTATTGGGTTTTAAGACAGGGCTTCTCTGTGTAGCCCTGGCTGTTCTATATGTTGCTCTGTAGACCAGGCTGGTCTCGAACTCAGAGTTCAGCCTCTGCATCCACAATGCTGGGAATAAAGGTATTTGTCACCACCGCCAGGCTCTCCTTGTTATTATTAATCATTTGTTTTGTGACGAAAGCAGAGAGACCAGCGAATGATTGATTCTGCTGAAGCTGAAACAATGGCACAGAAGTAATGAGAAAACATTTGCTTTTTACATTTGCAAGCACCTTTGCTTCCGGCGAGTTGAAATAGCAGCAGAAATCAGAGGGACTGACCTTCTCTCTAGGACAGCACTATCACACCATTCGGTCAGAATGCAGAAGGATTTTAACATGTAAGAATGCTGAATGTCCTTAACTTTTTAAAAAGGTGTGATGCTTTGAAAAGCTGTGCACAGTCAGTTTTCCTCAATAACAAGAATGAGGGGAAAGTGCTGGAATAAGGCAGACCTTGCCGTTGTTTGAAAAGCATGACGTAATCACCTTCATTAGCCCTTGCATAATGTCTGTGTGAGTTTAGAGCAAACATTATGTTGTGTTACAAGCACGCACACACTGCTTTTACTTTCCAACTTAAAACTGGTTTTCGGCTCAGGCAGCTGCAGTCAGTGGAGCATTTCCGGAGTTCTGTCCGCTCCCCAGCTCTCTAGAACCTGAGACTATAAAAGAGTATGTTTTAAGAGTAGCCACTGGTTCTTTTGTTGTTGTTACTATTTATTTATTTATTTCTTCAAGGAACAATACATGGGTCTCCAATTAGTTGCAGGTGCAAATATTATGCATTCAATTAATTGTCTTCAAATGGTTAATTATGGGCAGAATTGGCTAATTTGGGGTGCAATTAACTACTTGCCACTTATTCTGAGAATGCCCATGGACGGCTGTGTCTGCAATTAATTTACAAGAGCCATTACAGTGAAAACCGTGTACTATACATCCAAGAATAGAGTGGGAGAATTTTTTAGAAGCAGAATTTCACTTCAGGTTAATTGCATCGACTCTTCCCTCTGGCTTTTCTATGTGGTTTGACTGTAAATGGGCTTCTCCGAGCTTCGTCTCTGGTTGATGCAGACGTGTTGGGTGCTGAGAGCACAGAGGAGAGGGTGAGGTCAGCATAGGCTTGATGAAGTTGCAGGGCCCCTGGTCAGTTTTTACTCACATATTTTAACTCTTTGTTGACCTTTATTTCCGTACATTTTCTGGCACAGGAGTGTTGACAGAAATGAGAATCTTAAAACATTCCATGATGGTTTCAGTGTCTTCACAAAACTACCAACCATCAAGGTAGTCTCCTTAGGGGCTGGAGATGCTCAGTCAGTACCAAGAATCCATGTGAAAAAGCCAGGCATGTTGTCATGCATTGCAATCTCAGAACACTGGAGACAGAGCCCGGCAGAAACTTTAGTCCCACTGGCGAGGCAGCCTAGCCAAATCAGAAAATGTCAGGACAGTGAGGGAACCTGTCTTAAAACCTAAGTGGAAAGCACCTAAGGAATAGTACCAGGATGGTTTCTGGAAAAACACCCAACACATACATCAACATACACACAACAACAACACCCTACATGGATACACACACACACACACACACACACACACACAGAGTAACACACACATACCATGCACACAGACACATTCATGCACACACCAACAAATACACCCCAACACACATACCTTAACATATATACAACACACACAAAACACATGCTAGAACAACACACTTGTACATACACATCCCAACACACACACATTCATACACACAGACATCCTAACATACAGATACATGTGCATACTCATACACCAACATACATGTATACAGACCAACACGCACACATACAACAAAACACACATGTATAGATGTCCCAAAACACACACTCCAACACCCCAACATACATCAACACACACACCCCAACACAGATACACACACACACACACACACACAGGTCTTACTTGCAATAATTCCTAGTTACACAGATCCTAAGAACAGCTATGAGGGTCAGTGTTGTCAACTTGGCACAATCTAGAATCACCTAGAAAAGAATCTCCAGATGTGGCAGAGGGAAATTACCTTTATTGTATTAATCACGGTGGAAAGTCTGCCCTGTGGTTGGCTCCATTCCCTGTGGGATCTTGGACTGTATAGCAGTAAACAGGGAGCTGGGCAGCAGCAGACATTCATCTTTCTCCGTTTCTGATGATAGATGCCATGTAATCACTGTGTTCCATAAGATGTTCTTTTCCAAGGCAAAGACAAGTTAGTATGCAGTGCCCAAGGAGATCAGAAGAGGGCATCAGATCCCTTGGAACTGAAGTTATAGGTGGTTGTGGAATGCCATGTAGGTTCTGGGAACTGAATCTGGGTCCTCTGTAAGAGCAGCAAGTGCTCTTAAACACTGAATCAATGCTCATGTATTTTATTAGGTTTTAAAATAACATAAAGCATACCTGGGGAAAAAAGATGTCTTTTTCCTTTGGAGTCTAAGATGCTCCTGTGTCCGCATGTTTGCCCTCATGAAGGTTGACCTCCTGTTGAAAAGGATATGCCATGCCTGTACACAGGCTTCCAGCAGAAATGTGTGGACATCTTCATGATCTTGCAGGCTGAGTGGAGTGCCTGGAAGGAGTAAATAACTCAATGCATTCAGAAAACTTAGACAAAATTCTCTCTTCAAAGGCAAAGTTAGGTCACCTTGTGATGGATAATGTTGGTTGTCGACTTGACAGGAACTAGAATCACCTAGGAGACAAAGCATGAGTGTATCTGTGAAGGATTTTCCTCGGTTAGGTTGATTGAGATGGGAAGACCCACCCTAAATGTGGGTGACACTTCCATGAACTGGGGGTAACAAATGATAAGTGCGCTGAGCACCAGCATTTGTCTGAATCATGACCTTAAATGCCAGGTGTTGAGCTGCTTCACATTTCTGCATCCATAACATTCCATCCATGCAGGTCTGTGGCACCACAACCTATAAGCCAGAATGAACCCTTTCTCTCTTAAGCAATTCCTGTCAGGGATTGTTCATAGCAATGAGAAAAGTACCTAATTCTAGTCTTGTCAACTGAAATTTAAATCTTGATTCCTCTAAGGTGTCTGGCACTCAGACACAGCACATTCAGCAGATGGTCCCATCTCACCAAGAGTGTCCTTTGCAGGAGTCACCTGAGGCTTTGAGGTGCTGTGGGCTCACAAGTCAGAAAAACGGTAAGGAATCAGAGAAACGGATAACATGGAAACATCCGGCCTCCCTCCTCCCCAGTGCTCTAGGAAACAACACTACTTTTTGAGATGAAATCCACAAAGATGTAAAGAAATTTAAAAGATTCTATTGGTGTTTAAGTATCTGTATCATGTATGTTAGTTTCACTGACCATGCAGTGAGATTTCAGAAGTGATAACCAGAAGCATGGCAGCCTTTGAATGACCTCATGAAAAAAGCATGTCAACAAAATCCAACCTGCTCAAAAACTCAGGGGACTTCCCTGGAGCTGACCTTTTCACTGCACACTGGCTTGTTTCAATTTGAGGGTTTGCCCACATCCTAACATTTCTCTTGCTGTTTCTTTCTTCCAACAATGAGTAGGGTGCGGGGTGTTGTGTCACAGTGCTAAACTAACACTGCTTCCTTGCCCAGAGCCCAGATAAATCCCCTCAGATTAACACCTTCTCTACCAAGTTCTACCATCTCATGGGGGTAAAAGTACTCCTCTTGATCAAAGTATGTATCAGAATATAATTAAAACTGGTCATTGCTATCTTAGAAGAATTAAAAAGAAAAATAAAAGGGTGACAGAAGGCAGATAAAATTGCTTTAAAAAGAAACAAGGGTGAAAAATATTGATTCCTGGAAGAAAAGACTTGTCAAGGCAATTTCTTGCAAGAACAAACCCTTCATTAGAAATCAAGCTAGATCTAATTCTGAGGGAGTAGATGGATGCCTTCCTGTGTTTCCCTTTGTCATATCATATACAGCACATATAGATAAGAGTGATTGTTTTCAGTCCCATTTACAATAAAAGAAGAGCTAACCAACTGAGTAAAATCAAATGTAATTAGTTTTACCTAAATTGTAGGTTTTCAGAGCAATTAATAAAACTGGAAGTTGAAAGCTGCTTGTTAAGCAAATCAAAGATCCAGGAATACATTTCCCTTACTGAAAGTCACTCCTATGTAAACCAACCTACACAAATCACTGTCGCATTTGAAATAAAGCGCGTGGGTAGCTGGAATGTTCATCTGCAGCATCGCCCCAGGCAACTGGTGATTTCTCTAGATGCAAAGCATCTACATGCTCTTCTCCTGCTGAATCTAGTTCTAAACCTGGGATGTTCTAGTCTGGTCGACCTGGATGAGTCTAAATGCAGGTGCCCTTGGGTCTATGGGGAGAAATCTGAACCCAGAAATCTGAACCCAAATCAGGGAAGCAGAGAGAGGTGAATGCAAGGGCTGAGCTCACTGTTTCTCTTTTCCAGTCCAGGACCACAGTCTAGGAGTACTGTTTCCATTTAGGGTGGGTATGCCCTCAACAATTAACCTGATGGGGAATGTCTTTCTGTATATATGTTTCTCTTGTTGGTTGATAAATAAAGCATTGACTGGCCAATAGCCAGGCAGGAAGCATAGGTGGGGGCTACCAGACCAGGAGAAGGTTGGGGAGAGGAAGGCAGAGAGATGCCGCCAGGAAGAGACACCTTGGGGAAGAAGTAACATGCCAGTTTATGGGTAAGCCACAGCCTCGTGGCAATATATAGATTAACAGAAATGGGCTAATAATTAAGACAGAGCTAGCCAATAAGAAGCCCTAGATATTGGCAAACAGTTTTAAATTAATATAAGTCTTTGTGTGTCTATTTGTGGCAAAGTGGCTGTGGGACCAGGCAGGACAGAAACCTCCACCTTCATTAACCTGATCTAGAAAATGCCCTACCTACATGGTAAGAAGTTTCTTTCTGTGGGAATTCTGGATACTGTCAAACTGAAGTCACATGTTAATAAACACTTGTAATAATCGCACACAAGTCTGTGATAGTCACTGATGAGGCATAAATACAAATTCTAGGATATCTGTGGATTTTGTACTGTTGCAGTCACATGATCTCTTCAGGGGCCTCCTGCATGCTCCATCTTATGAGTGTATAAGTCCTATGCACAGCTTTGGGGCAGGAAGATCAACTCCATCTATGAGTTTCCTTCTCTGTCTGGGCTTGACTTTGTCCCTGCCATGTGGCCCCGTTAGTCTTTTGAGATGAGAATAAGAAATTCACAGAGGCTCTTAGAGTAGGGTCTCCTGCATTCAAGAGGTATATTTCTGTGAATTTTCCAAATATTTTGAATAAATACTAGTATACTTGGAGATTTCCCATGCTTTGGAGTCCATTGATGACTCTTCCTATGGTCTCCTTAATTTCCCATCGGCTTAGGAGAGAGTGGGGACAGGAAACATTCTCAGGCATCACCCATAGTTCATTCTGTGTGGCATCAGGTTCTCAAACACTGTGAACACCTTACCATACGCTACCTGAGCTGGTCTCAAACATGAGTATCTGGAGAGTATATTAGGCTTCATGGGCAGAGAATAACACTGAGGTTTTATAGTAGTTGCTGTATAGAACATTTCAACATATTTTCAATAGCAACTAAGTAGACTATTCAGCAAAGATTCTAGGAAAGGTAGGGTCCTAATTTGCCCACCTGATTTTTTTCAGTATGTGGGGTCTCCAGGATTCTTCCAGTCAAATGACACAGGTATTAGATGATTCAAATATCTACCACCTAATAGGTGATAGGAAATCAAACATGTCTAGCAGAATGGAGGTGGTGTGAGACCCTACCTCTTTGGAAAGAAGTAAAGATTTTCCCTGGAATGTTCTGGGAGGGAGAGTTCCACACACTGTATTTGGACTGACCATAGTTATATGAGTGTGGGATGATTTCTTCCAAATAGGAGGCAAATGAGTGTGGCTTTGAAAGGGCATTTGTGAATTGTCTTGTATCTCGGGCATCTCTGATTTTTGTCCCCCTGTGAGGGCCCTAGAAAATGAAAATAGGTGAAGTCTTTATCCTGTTTAGTGGGGATTGCATGAATGCAGTATGTCAGCTGCCAGTCAGAGGCTTATCTGACCCCCATCCTGGTTATTACCACAGGGAATGAGGAAAGAATTCTACAACCCCCTGATACAGAATTATTTCCCATAGATCCTCTAAATAAAACCTTTTAAAAAATCTTTTTGAAAGTATTGGGATACTTGCTCTTGCTAAGTAGCCCAGGTGGGTCTTGAACTCGCATCATACCTGCCTCAACTACTAAAGTACTAGAGTTACAAACAAGTGCCACCATGCCAACTTAGATGTCTGTTTTTGAGTCTCAGGGAGCAAGGAAGAAGAGAGGGCAGAAAGACGGTAAGAGCCAGGGGTCAGGGAACTGGTGCAAAACAGTTTCTCCAGGACTGAACTCTATACTCATGAGCTCTCAGCAGCTATGGCTGCCTAAGCAAGACCTGCACAGGATCGAGCCAGGCAGTATTGCATCAAGGATGGGGGGTGGGCATCATAAATGTCTTCAGTTTAAGCTGAGAATCTATTTACAGTTGATGGCTTCTGGGTGTGGGGGTGGTCAGTTTTCTTCAAAGGTGTGGCCCTTGGTGGTTTAGCCGTACTCCAATCGATGGCCCCACAGCTATGTGCATATGGGCAACACTAATTAGATTCCGTGGGTTATTAAAGAAACAACAGCAAGAAAATATGGGCATGTTGTTGGAAGGAGAACATGGGAAAGAGAATCCAGGAGGAGTTGGCGTGTGGGGGAAAGGGGTGACCAGGATCAAAACACAGTGTGCACATACATGTACGCAATTCTTACTAAAAACTAAAAGTATTATGCTAGAAAGGTTTATTTTCTTTAAAGGAAACAAACAAAAATACCTGTAAAAATCTCAGTACCCTTCAACCACCACCACAAACAAAAGCATTCAAACTGTATTTTGTATCCAGAGAGAGCTACATGGAGAACAGAGAGGGAGACAAAATGCCAGAACTGAGGAGTGTATGAGAATTGGGTTAAAGTACATGCACATAGATTTTTAGGAAAAGAGGGAAAAAAATGCTGGCAAAAAATACGTCTTGAGGGGAAGGAAAACACAAGAAGGTGTGTCCCCTTGGTGTGAGAGGTGGGTGTGGCCAGCAGATCCCATTTTGAGCCCTCAGAGACATTGGGAGTCTCTCACCTGGAGCAGGCTAAGAAGCCTTAAAGTAGGATTCTCAGCATATGATGTTCCTGTCCTCCATCTCTGTAAACAGGGACCCTTTGTTTATTTCAGCTTGAACTTTCCCAGTAGTGAGGTAGTTAAGAAGCAAACGCATTGCAGATGTTGGGTTCTACAGACAGGACTTGGAATGTGGGTTCAAGGATACACCCATTCTGCTTGCTTCGCTGTTCTGCTTTATTTTATAGACAGGGTCTCACGTATCCCAGACTGGCTTCGAGCAAACTCACTAAATAGGCAAGGATATGCTTGAATCTGATCCTCCTGCCTCTACTCCCCAGTGATGGCTTACAGATCTGAGTCCCACATCTTATTATCCTAATGTTTATTTCTTTCTTTTCAATGTTCTCCACTGGAGTGCTGAATACAGGGACATACACTCCTTTCACTGTTTTTTTTTCCCCCAAGTAATGTTATTGCCCAAATAAGTACAATTCTCCAAAACATTTTGGTTCTGGACTCATGCACACATTTCAAATAAATTACATGCATTGAGGCATTGAGACATGATTTTAGGAGACAGATGTGTTTTGTTTGCAGTGTACTGCCCATGATGAACGTGGTTTTAGTTTAAATAGGCCCATTGTATTCTCCCTTTCTAGGGAGTTCTGGCCATCTTCTAATCTGTCCACATCTTCAGGTTCATTCAAGCCTGTCCTGATATCTTGCCTAGACTCATCTCTATCTCCTGGACTAAAGTAATCCTCCTGCCTCAGCCTCTCTCTAGAGTATCTGGAGCTGCATGCAAAGCCTCATGACTGGTTTCAGGAGCATCTCCAAGTGGGTGTAAAGCATTTAATTGAATAGGAATCAAACGGAAAAAAAAGTCAGCATTTCCATTAACTTTTCAAATATTTTACAAAATTTGCAAGCCATATATTCATTTCAGTACACGTGTTGGTTTTCCAAGTGCTCAAAAAATGAGAATGTGTTGTGTACTACATGTAACATCAGGTTTAATGGGGAAACATTTCTATTTGAGGAGGGTTTCTTAGTCTGCTTGGGCTACCAGAGACTAGAATGCTTAAATGACAGAAACATTTCTCAGAGCTCTGGCGTCTGGATTAGGACACCCAAGGTGTGGATTCTTTTCATTTCCTTGAGGTTTCTCCTCCACAGAAAGATGGCTACCTTCCCCTATGTCTATGCATGGCCTCTTCTGTCAAGAGAACACAGGCTGAGTCAGGAGAAGAGGAGCTTCCTAGTGCCTCTTCTTAAAGAAATGATGATTCTTTTGGATTAGGGCCCCAGTCCTGGTACAAATCATAACTGCTTCCTCTTAGAGATCCCTCTGTCCATAGGTCTATCCTGGAAGTTAGGGTTCCTGTAGGAACAGGTATGAGACCAGACATTCCCCAAACAATGGCTTTCAATACTGCCAAAGAGTCTGTAAAACAAATGAAGACTGGGAAAAATACCTCATGTCATTATGTTGAGTGAAATATTTGAACCCCCAAGTCCAGAGCCCTTGGTGTTAGGATATATTTAGGTTTTCTTTTTATACGTATTTAGTTTTAAAAAGGCAAAAATCGTATGCCTTGAAACAAGCAACTGTCATAATTGGAAAGAAAGTGGTGTGTCCCAAGGACTAAGCAAGTTGATGGCACATCGGACAAACAAACTCATCTTCATCCTAGGTTCCAATCAGCCACACTGGGTGGGGTGGAAGGCACTGGCCCTCCTGCACAAGTGCAGGTGGGTGATTATGGGAGATGACTCTGTTGGTAAAACACTTGCTCTGCAGATGTTGGAACTGAATTTGATACCCAGAGCCCAGGTCAAACTACTGAGTGCAGAGGTATATGCCTTTAATTCCAGCACATGAGATGCAGAGACAGGTCCAGGACTCCCTGACCAGCTAGCCGAGCCTAACTCAGAAGCCAAGGTCCAGTTCCAGTGACAGACTGTAGCTCAAAAACCAAGGCAGACAGCTTTTGAAGAAACACAAAGAAGGTCATACCCTGGCTTTCATGTGTATGTGCAAGTTCTTGTACACACATGTACACACACACACACACACCTCTAACTTGGGTTTCAAGTTACAGCACAAACAGAAAAGGAAACACTGTTTCTGATACAAGCCTATAACTATTTTCTAGGAGACATGGACACAGGCTGTGGGCCCCAGCGCCTTTGCGTTGCTGTATCACTATTAAGAAGAGCCTGGAAGATTTCCTTTCTCTCCCACTCTTGTGGCTTCATGCCCAGACTTACAGTTAGGTGTAGAATGGAGAGTCTAAGGTCCACCCAGCCTGCAAATGCATTGTCTAAATGTAAAACTGATGAAGATCACAGTGCTCCAGAAACAGTTAAGGGCTGGAGAGAGAGCAGAGCCAGGCAGGCAGGCAGCCCAGCTCTTTCAAGGAGGGAAGGCCACTCGCTTGGGCTGCACCTGCTGCCTGCGGAGTGCTCAGCTATTGAAGAGGCCTGCGGCCCGATCTGCATATCAAATAGCTGGCTTGTAGATGAGGCCATTCATGCTGCCTTCTGTGTGTTGGTCCTGCTGGGGATGGGCTGTTGTTTAGCAGCAGGCCCGTTCCCTCAGGCTCCCTGAGTCAGCAGCCCCCCTCACCCACACTGAATTCAAAACCAGGATTGATCTTCTCAGAGAAGTCTCTGATGCAATGGTAAGTCCAAGGCACCGATGATATAAGGCCACCGGGAGGTTCTTTGGTGGCTTGGCTCCATCGATCCATCGGCAAAAGCAATTCCCAAAGTAGAGGGGCAGCCTGGTCGCCATTTCCAGACTCCATCTATGATCACATGCGTATGCTCTAGTGACTAGACACAGACACAGACTTACAAGCTTCCGTTTGGTTCTGTTTAGAGATAGTCTGTCACTGGGCCACATGATGTGAGAGGAAAACTAGAACTTGGTGTGTGCTAATATGTAAAATTCCATATTTCTCAGGACCTAGATTGAGTCTGGATGACTGTGTTCAAGAAATTTTACCATTATTAGGATCTGCTAATCAGCTTGCTGCCCCACCCTGTGTTTGTGTGTGTGTGTGAGGGTGTATTGTGTGTCTGTGTATGTGTACATGTGTGTATGCCTGTGTGTATATATGTATGTACCTATGTCTATGTATGTATGTGTGTATGCTTGTCTGTGTATGTGTGCCTGTATGTATGTCTGTGCATATATACGTGTGTATGTCTGTGTGTATGTCATGTACACATGTGTGCATGTGTATGCTTATATGCATCTATGTGTGTATTTGTGTATACATGTGTGCATGTGTATACTTGTATGTATATGTATGTGTGTTTGCGTGTACATGTGTGCATGTGTGTGCATCCATGTATGCATGTGTGTGTGTTTCAAACAGGCCATTTCCTAGGAATAAAGAATAAATGGAAGTCACTAGTGCGTTTATAATATAGCCTTCATATGCCTTTCAAGAGAGAATAGCTGTTCTACTGGGCCCAATTACTTAAACTATATTTTATATTTCTCATTGTCTTGAATAAAGGAAATATCCCCAGAACAGAATTCTCTCCTACAAAAGTGAGAAATCATAACGAGAGAACAAAATTTAAGCTGTATGTGAGAGGTCAAGCATCTTCCTTTGCTGGATTTTCCTGGTTCATTGTGTCTTTGCAAATCTAAGATCCTTTTTCTGGGTATGAAAATAGCTTTTCAGGCTTGGGACATCTTGCCAAGCTTAAGGGAATGTTATTAACATGGTTGAAAACAACCACCCTCAAAGATGATGAGAAAAGGACCTGGAGCCTGTGGTTTAAGTAAACAAAATATTTTTAAAGAACGAATTTTGTTTGTTTCTTAAAAGATAATATTCTTTATCTCAGGCACCTTCCTTGAGTTGGAATTATCTACAGGGCATTGAATGTAAGTTTACAAAATTAGGAAATTATTTCAATAAAAGTCGATTTCACATTTGCTGGAGGGAAACACAGGAACAGTCAGCTACAAACCTTCAAGCAATAAAGCCAACTATATGTTGTATTTTGTGCTTTTTGAAGACTGGCAGTTCTATTGAATGATATCAATTATACCATTTTTAGTGCCTTACCAAATGCACATGAAAGTATAATAAGAAAGAGCCTTATTTGCATAACAGGGCTCATAACCCCTCCTAAATATTTAATTGAGCTTCTTTCCTTCCCCCCACAGGAAAAACCCAGGCTCAGGAACGTGTGGCTCATCAAGAACACTTAGTCTACCAGGCCAGGGATTCTGGCCTTCTCTCTCTCAGGCCCAATCCTGGTTTTGATGCAGCTTTCCCAGCAGCTAACTTGGGGCACAATCTTGTTGAAAAATTGTGGATAGGATGAGGACAGTGGACAAATACATTATTTCAAAATATTAAAAAATCAGAAGTATTTATTATACAAAAAAAAACACTGAATTTCTCAAACCCAGATCTGGAGGAAGTTAGGGCACCTATATTTCTTGATGATAGCTCTGTAGTAAAGAATAATCAAACACTGAAGGCTATTCATATAGGTCCATTTCATATACACAAAAATCAAATAAAACCTAGCAAAGAAAATATTCAGAAACACAGCAAAAGTAAATTTTGCATTACAGCATGACCCTGTCTTGAACTCTTTTTCCTGACCAAAAGCCTTTTGCAAATGAGGCTGGTGGACACTCATTATGGAGCTGGGGGCTAGTCCAGGAGCTTCTGGACCATGCTGCAAGAATCCATGTGCTTTCCACGGCAGTGAAACAGTTAAGTTCCCTCATCTCCTAGGCAACCAGCAATGGCAGTCTACATAAGAATCCTGGGGACACTGCCAATCTGCTGTTTAATAAAGTAAACTTGGATTGCTAGAGATATTTCTTCTTTTTATGTCATTTTTGGTTACTATATTCTAATGTAATGCCAACCAGCATGTTATAAGTGCAGGGGTAGAGGCTAACCCTGTAAAGAATGGTCCATTAGAAATGTTATCTTGAAAGACGCAGAGCAGTGTGTATATTCACAATGGATTCGATTTCATAAGAAAGTAACACCAAAGAAACCACGTAAGGTGTTTCTGCCTAGTGAGAAAAATTAAGAACATAGCAGAGCCCGGTTTCACAGCTTCTTTTTCAGCGATGAGAAAATATTAATTTCTGTAAGCCGCATATCGCTTGATTTTGAGATATTGATATCTTGTGATATATTTGTCTGTTTTTTTATTTATAATGTACAGCCTCTATTTTCAAAATTGTGTACTTGTCCCACTCAGACACGCACGGAAAAGATTTATTCAAAGTTCCCCAAGTTCCCCAACCGTTCTCTATTCTTTTTCAGAAGCTATGTGGTGTCTTGTGGTATTGACAAGCCCTATTAGGAAAACGAGCATGGGAGCTTAATGAGCCTTGCACTGAGCGTCAGGGAGGGGGAGGAGGAAAGCCGTGGCTTGTCCACACACACAGTGCCTAGCAGCCGGCATAGCAGCTGCCTGGCATTCTCCCGCTGCAAGGAGGCCGGTTTGCCCCCCTGCACCGCCTTTTCCTCCGTCCGACCCAACTATCCTGGTATAAAATTTGCCGCGTTCTTGACAAGCATGCAACCACCCAAACAAAACAGATAACTACTCCATTGATGAAGAGGAGAGGACGTGAAAGTGTGGACAGAAAAGTCAGGGCGGCAGAATCAGGAACAGCACCAATGGGGGGGTGGGGTGGGGGAGGGGCACAGAAGGAAACCTCTGTAAAAATGGCCCCTGCTCCTTGTCTGTGCTCCTTCGGCAGGCAAGGAGGTTGTTAACATACAGAAGTTTTGTTAAATCAAATCTTTAATTCTAAGAACACCAGCTATCTAATTTACACCCACAGCTCACTGGGTATTTCTCGTCTCTTATTTTTTTTTTCAACGTTTCTTAGATATCCCTTTGTTATCATTTTCCACTCTAGTGGAAAATCAAAGGCTTGCTTCTTCTCCACCCCCAAGAGCCTTCCAGCATTTTGCCACCCTTAACTCTGCTTGAGAAGTCAACAACACGACTCCTAGATCTAATGAGTAGAAAGCTCCAAGGAATTTGTAGCGTGTGTTTTCTTTGCACACCAAGTATATGGTCCAGTAGTAAATTCTGTGATGTTGCCTACATCTACGGTGGGTAACCCATAACCCCGTGCATCGCTTAATAGGATTTATGCTTGTTGGCTCCCTCTATATGCACTGCCATGGTGAATAAAGGAGAGGCCGAGTTCCCGTGGCAACCAGAGCCACTGCACTCCCAACTGCTAGCAAATTCTTCCTAAGCCTAAAGTGGGCAGGAGAAAGAGACTACGCTGGCCCCTGCAACAACACCACAGGCTCTGATCTGGAAGAGGGAGGCGTCCAGGCTCCGACTGAATTAGATTCTCTGATTGCTTGGCCAGACCCTTCCATGTGCTCTTCCCATGGAAACATCTGCAGCTGGAAAGGAGCCCGATCATAATTCTTCGCAGATCCCCAGCCCGTTGCTAGTCGAATGTCATCGGGGTTCCATCAAGGACGGGACTCCATCAAGGACCCAGAGAGGAGTTCTTTATGCATCTGCTCAAAAAACCGAGAAGGGTATTTTGTTGTCTTCAAGATGGCTCTTGAGCTGCGGGCAGAGCCAAGGGCTGTGGCCTGAAAGAGCGGAGTTGCTAGGAGATAAGCCCCGGATGCAGACAGCCGGCTGGAGTTATCTCTAATTGACAGCTCCTTACCCTAAGGGTCTATTTCTAACCTTGAGACCAGGACTATAATGAGAGGGCAGCTTTGCGTCACCCCCATTCCTGGTGCAGGCAGGGAGATTACTGGAGGCCTGCTTTCTTGGGGTTTGTTATGTTTCTGTAGGGGGGAGGGAAACGACGAGACGCACGGAGAGGGGGGGCTGTCTCAGCTCCAGTTTGCATCCCTGAGCCCTTGTCTGATCCATACCACCTGAATAAACTCTCCTCCAGTAGAGATGGGCTCCTTTTGAAATATCCAGCGTGTGCAAGGGAGACAAACTCTCCTTGGACTTAAAATGACTTGAAATTGAAGCAGGAAAAGTGGATTTCTTTTGGAAAAAAAAATGTGGGGATCCGATAGTCGGGGAAGGCAAGGAAAAGAAAGCAAACACAGCTTTCTGTTTTTAGGGTTGCCCCTCCCCCAGAACCCTCTTGGCTTCCAGGGAAGTATGCTCTGTGATGCTTGAGACACTGTTTAGTCCTCAAACTGGACAATAAAACCACACACACACACACACACACACACACGCACGCACACACACACGCACGCACGCACGCACACACATACATGTACACACACACGCACACACACACATACATGTACACACGCACGCACGCACGCACACACGCACATACACAGGACGTTCAGGTTGGATAAAGGGGGTATTTTCATGTGTCTTTTCCCGAAAGTTTTTTTTTTCTGAAAAATACCACATAGAAAATGCAATTTACACACAGCCTGAAGCTGAAGCCAGTAGTCCTAAGACACTGAGGCTTCCTTGCTTGTGTGGAACGGTCAGGAAGCATTTTCCTGTGTGCAGGGGGATAGGGTGGGCCAGGAGAGTTTCCAGTGTGTGGCTTGGGCCATTTCTTCGTTCCTTATTCGTCATAGCGTCTCACTGTAGTAGATTCCAGCCAGCAATTCTTCCCATGAGAAAAATGGTGTGTGGGGATTTTGAATACTAAACAAGCAATTTAAAACACGTTTTAAATCAGGAGCATATAATTTTATCAGTGATTTTAATAAACGGAATAAGAAAGTTTGAGGACCAGGTCTGGAACTTGACGTTGAAACATCTCCAGTACCAAGTCTCCCTCTAGGGGCGCTGCTCACTTTGAGCTCCGTCCCAGGGCACCAAAGGCAGGGAACCTCCATTCCCAGCTCGGTGAGAGGTATGGGTGCCAGACCAGAATCAAGAATGTTGGGCAAAATATCAAGCTGTTGCTTATTGCTTTCTAGACAGTATTGAACTTTCTACAAAGTAGGTACAGGGGAGGTCCTATTTTAAACGATACTGTCAGGGCTATCGCACCTTCAAGGGGCGTTAGTCCTGGGTTTCTTTTTTTTTTTAAAGATTTATTTATTTATTATGTATACAGTGTTCTGCCTACATGTATGCCTGCTGGCCAGAAGAAGGCACCAGGTCTCATTACAGATGGTTGTGAGCCATCATGTGGTTGCTGGGAATTGAACTCAGGACCTTTGGAAGAACAGTCAGTACTCTTAACCTCTGAACCATCTCTCCAGCCCCCCTGGTTTTCATTTAAGTTTTAAGTACGACTTGCAAATGAAAGGATGCAGTCTGTTCTCCCTCCAAATTAAATATCAATATCCAAATAAGGCTTTCTTCTTAGTATCTTTTTAAAATAAGTTTTTTTTTTTGGATGTAATTTTAAATTTGCAGAATTGTTCCAGAAAAGTAGAAAAACATCTCCGGGGTGCCCTCAGACCCAGTCTGATGTTTTTGCACTGTGAATTCCCACCCTCTCTTTGAGCGTTTATATTCTTTTTTGCTTTTCACCTTGAACAATCTGATAGTTCATTGAAGACATTACATTTATTTTTCTAGGAAAGATTTATAATTATTCCACTGAGAAAGATCTAGAAAAACGACTATGTACTGATGTAAGATGGTATTAAACTTGGGTTATTTTTAATATTAGATATTCAGAAAAGGAAGTGCCCTGGGAAGGGTCAGGGCAGTGGGTCTGTGATATGTCACATAAATCTTGGTATTTTTCTAAAGAAAAATGAATCCTGGTTTTCATTTATCACTTAGAGGGAAACCAATAATGTCAATTTAGAATAAGTATTTTTGGGAGAAAAAAGAGGGATTTTATAAACAATAAGAAACGCCATTTTCGGTATGATGTATGTAAAGTGAGTGTGTGTCTCCATAAAGTTGGTAAGCTTGGGCTTCCTCTTTGTTGCTCTGGAATCATCCATAACATTGCAGTGAGAGAGACAACAACAGAACCGGAAGACAAAGCAGTTATCCCTGGCTAGAAAAAAAGAAAATTATGTAGAGGATTAAAAAAATACAAATTAAAAATTAAGTTTTGAATACTTGGGAGTCTGAGACAGGAGGATCACAAGTTTGAGGCAGCCTGGACATCAAACCGTCACAAGCACCCCAAAAAAGGAAATTTACATCTTATTGCTGCCTTCTTCTTCTTCTTCTTCTTCTTCTTCTTCTTCTTCTTCTTCTTCTTCTTCTTCTTCTTCTTCTTCTTCTTCTTCCCAATTTTATGATCATGAATATTAGTTTGCAAAAGGGAATCAATCTCCTTGCAGCTTCTAGTAGTCTCTTGCCCCTCCCCCCAGCCACATGGACTAGTCTAGGGCTCTGGAACATCCCCAGCAGGACATGCACAGGATATGCACAGGACAGTGCTTCTCCAGGGTGAGGCTGGATGAGCCTGTATCCACTTAGCACCCTCATGGAGCCACATGGCCAACGCTGTCCTCTGCATCCGCTACAAGGGCAGCCTGTGAAACCTTTCATCCCATGTCTGTGTTTGTCAGGCCTCATAATTTCTAGTGTGACCAGCAACCATGTTCATAATTTTCTTTAAAGCAACAGTATCTCGACAAACCACTTTGAAATGCCCCTTTCCTTTATGTGAAAAAAAAATGATATGCAATGAGAATATCTTCTCCTTAGAATCCACTGGAAATTAATTCCTCATCTTTGTTTTAAAGTGACTGTAGGTGCTAGCACTTTGGAGCCTCATTAAGCGAGAGGGCAACTATTCAGGAGGTGGTCACTAACCCCCGGATGTCAGGGGACAGACCCCGGATTGTCTGTTAGCAGCTGTGCAGAGGCTGAAGGCTCCCTCAGATTCAATCACACAGCTTTTTTTTTTTTTGAGCAGTTGCTGACCCCTGACCCTTCCTGCAGAGGGCCTGAAGAGATTAGGGAAACTGCGCCCAGTTCACTCCAGCTACCATAAACCAACAAGAGAGAACATACTTTTTAATTATCCAGACATATTTACATGCTCAACCGAGTCCCCAGATGGGACAGAAAGAAGGACATGACGAGCTATAGATATTCTCTCTCTCTCTGTCTCTGTCTCTCTTCCTTCTTCCCTCCCTCGTCCTCACTTCCCAAGTGGGTGTAGGTCAGGTTGCCTGAACTTCCTTCCCTTTTAGCTATGTATACTGTGTTTCTGCATTCTCACATAGCTGGCAGATTCTTCTTGAGCATTCTAACAGATTTTAAATGCTGCCTGAAACATTCAGTTCTGTTCTCCTCTCCTGTGACAAGGCAATGGACCTCCAACTTACAGAAAACAAAGGCTAGCGAAACTGAACGACAGGGATACAGAACGACAGGGATACAGGCATGAGAGGCAATGGAATTGTCCCATGCGTCTGTCCTGGGAGGGTCCTTCCACAGAACTACCTAATGAAGCAAATGGCCATCACCAGAAAGGCTTGCTAACTTAGCTAACAGCAGACCTAAGCCACATGAGAGTCAACAATATGAATATGGTCATTTGTCAGATTGAGACCATTCTCTCACTCTTTCCTTTCCCAACACTGTATTTCATCCTACCAATGGAAATATAGGTGAATGTGAACATCTAACATGGGGTCACATTTATGTCTTGCCCTCCTGAGGGAGGCAAGACAGACAGACAGACAGACAGACAGACAGACAGACAGACAGACAGGCTTCTCCTGTAACTCTCTTGCCGTTGTTGACAAAGATGAGCAAAGTACATTAGGGCACAGCATGGTGTGGCGATTTCTCCTATCTCTTTGTACCTATTGTGATGTTTTTTTATTGTGAGCCTACCATTAGAAGAGCCAGACAGAGGAGATGCAGGCCTAAATTCTTTCTGAGTTTAAGAGGAGGCTGCATGACTGGTGTTTTTCAGTTGCTTTTTGACTTTTCTGTTTTCTGTAGTTTTTGAGTTAGTTTCTCTCCCCTCCCAAGAGTGCCCTGTTAACATTGTTTAGAGTTGAAGGCATTTGGTTTCCTGCTGAAAGGCAAATGTGCTGTTTAGTCCATTAGCACCTTTGTTCAAAATAAATAACTCTCAGAAGTATGTGTCTGGAGGTCATTTTTTAAATCTTCAGCCAGAACGTGACTTATCTGGGATTTCCTGTTTAGTAACAGAACTGAGAGATATTGTGCAGGTGGAACTGGGGTCAAGGGGTTTCCCTTCCAAGCTCAAAGCAGGTCCTTGGCCTGACTACCATGCAGGCCATGCACTAAGCAGCTTGTGAGTTTGGGAGAAGATTCTGTAATCAGGCAAGGAGCCTGTCTGCTGTTTTTCCAGGGATCGACGGCATGCAACTCTCCTGATTTGAATATCTCAGAGGACACCTCGTTATTCATCACTGTGCCATGGATTTCAATGCATACTATACTCTACAGACTGTTACAGATGAGCGTTCCAAGGAGGGAAACTAACTCTCCCTGCAGAGGAGGGCGGCTTCACAGAAGACTTAGTATTTGTACTACCTCACGAAAATGGAATAGACTAGAGGCAGGCAGGATAACCTGTGACTAAGGGGTGGCGTGGCATTCCATGCTGGGTCTTAGAATGATGGCAAACTTGTGTGGACAGGCATCAGGGCACAGCAGGGTGCAGAAGGGAGAAATGATGAGTCCACTATAGACAATAACCATGAGCTCCTGCTCCAGAGACGCCTCTTCTCTCCAGACACTGACAGTCTGTGAGCGCTCAAAATGTTCCCTGATGCAAAGCACAGAAACTAACAAGTAGTAGAGAAGCCACTAGGTGCTGCATTAGGAGTTGCTGTGGCTGTCTCTTACTGTCCTTGGGAGGCAGGGATGGGAGGCTGCCTTTGACGGGCTCAGGTGTTTGAAGGGTAATTTTGAAGGTGTCACCTGGTACTCTCAGGCAAAGGACGCGAAGGCCGATGTGCAGATCTTCATGGATGAAACTAGGTAAGGACACGTGCCTCCCAGTAGTGTGCAGCAGGAAGGATGCATTGTGTAGTCTGTATTCCTACCCAAAAATGAACCTCTTACATCATTACTCTGAGGGGGAAGGCAAGGCCAGATTGTGTAGCACTCTATAAATAGGTGGCCTGCACTCTTCAGCTGGTGAAACCAGTCTGAGGTCTCTTGTCTTTGTAACAGGATTACCCCTGACTCTCTACTTCTGCTCCCTAAGCAGCAGCATTTATGACAAAGGACTCTTCATGTTTGGCATAGTCACATGATCGGAATGAGGCTTTACAGATAAACAATGTCCTCTCTGAAAATTGCCTTTAAAAGTCTCCAGAGTGTGTGTGTGTGTGTGTGTGTGTGTGTGTGTGAAGAAAAACAGACAGACAAATGGAAAGAGTGATATTAAAGCAACAGAACAATGACTGCACCCCATGTCTTCTTAAATAGTCCCTAGCTATTCTTTGTTCTGCAAACATTTTTAAGGCCTGAAATAAAGTCATAATGAAATAGAAAAAGAATAAACAAGAGGCAGGGGAGATGACTCAGTTGGTAGGTAAAATGCCTACCATGCAAGCTTGAGGACCTGAGTCTAGATCCCTAGTGCTCGCACAAAAGCCAGGTGAGGTGGCAGCTGTCTATAGTCTAGAACTGGGGTAGAGGTGTTAGAGGCACAAGGATCCCCTGACCCGCCTGCCTAGCCAGTTGGCCAGTTGGTGAGCTCCAGGTTCACTGAGAGTGCTTGTCTCAGAAGATAAAGTGGAGAATGATGGCAGAAAGAGACCTGGTGTTGACTTCTGGCCTCCAAGTATACATGCACATATATGAGCATACACATGCATAAGTATATACTAAACATAATCACACACACACAATTATCTTAGTCAGGGTCACTATTGCTATGATGAAACACTACAAGCAAAGGAATTTAGGGAGGAAAGTGTTTATTTGGTTTATTCTTCCATATTACTGCTCAAAGAAGTCAGGAAGAGAGCTCAACCAAGGTAGGAGCTGATGCAGTGGCCATGGAGGGATGTTGATTACTGGCCTGCTCTTCATGGCTTCCTCAACCTGTTTTTTATAGCACCCAGAACCACCATCCTAGAGGTAGCACCACTCACAATGGACTGGCTCTAATTAAGAAAATGTGCTACAGGCTTGACTGTAGCCCCATACTACGGAGGCGTTTTCTCAGTAGAGGCTCCCTCCTCTCAATGACTATAGCTTGTGTCAAGTTGACATAAAACTATCCAGCATAGAATTCAATGGGAGAAAAAACACCTGCAATGTTGGATATATGGGACACTGACCAGAGTAGATGTGGGGTTGGCTCATTAGAAATTAGGGTAAGAATGAGGGGGCAAAAGGGAAGAATTAAGTGCGTGTTTGGTCTCAGAGAAGGACAGAAAGCGAGACTGGAAAGCCACTGACCTCAGGGGACCTTGGAAACCTCAGCTGCCTCTGCAATCACATTCTGAGAGTCAGGACAACCCTGGGTCTGCACAGTAGCAGGATGCTGCAGCTGCAGCCTGAGGTGGGGTGGGTCCCACCCCCCCCACACACACACAGGAAGGCAGGGTGCAGCCTGAGGTGGGGTGGGTCCTCTGTACAGGAAGGCAGAAGCGTGGCCATTTCTGGAGAAGTTCACCTTCTGGCCCTTCTAGCCCAGTGCTTCCCAGAAATAAGAAGCCCCAGAAGACTGCCCACATCTCCTGTCCTGTTGCCCTACCTCGTTATGCAAGACAGATGCACTCTGGTTGGTTGGACCTGGGCCCTCCTGCTATCAGCACACCACTAATGCCTGAGCCATCCTCTCAGGAGTCCTGATGACTATGAAGGAGGCCAGACACAAGACAGCAATTCCCAGCATGACCTCAGGAACCCTTCTGCAGACCTCCCTCCTTCCTGGGAATACATGGCATGCCAACACCAACTCTCAAGGGCCGGGCTGGCGATCAATATTTCTTTGTCTAGCAAGCATCCTGTGTAAGACAGCAAGAGCCGGCAACAGCTTGAAGCTCCATCTGGCTAATGGAGAACACACTCTTGGGGTGAATTTGGTACCTCACCCCAGTCATCCTGGGCTGATGACTGTGGTGAGATGCTCTGCTCAGCCTGTGGAGCAGCCAGCAATCTGGATGAGTTCTCCCTGACCTGAGAAGGATGAATTCCCCCAGAGAGTTCCTGTGAGGTGCCCTGTTGTGATGGGGGCCACATCTACCAGCAAAGATCTGCTGGATCTTTCTCATTAAGGAGTAAAACCCCTCATTCCAGGAAAACGGTAGCAACCCCTCCCCCATTACCAGGACACTATAGGAGGAAGGGATGTGTGACTCCAGGAACCATTTATTCTTAGGCTCAAGTAACAGAGTGGGAAGCACTTAGCAGATGGTTAGAAGTTTCCTTCTCCATTATACAGAGAAACAGTGTGAGGAATCAGACCCAGCTCTGTCTGATGGCCTTTTGGGTCATTTGGCTACTCTTCCGTGTTAACAATTTCACTTTGTGGCTGGGGAAATAGCTCAGTTGGTTAAATGTTAGCCCTACAAACACACAGACCTGAGTTCAATTCCCAGAATTCACAATAAAAGTCCAGGGTGGATATTTGTAATCTCAACTCTGAGGATATGGAGACAGGCAGATTGCTATCTGGGGCTCAGTGGCCAGTCAGCCTAGTCTAACTGGTGAGATCCAGGCCAGAGAGAGACTCTACCTCAAAAAATAAATAATAAGTGATAAATAAGTTAACAAATTTAACCTGAGGTATGACACCCAGAGTTGTCTTCTAAGTTTCACACACATGGATATACATACACATAGGAATACTCCCCATACTGCACACATGCACATATACACATACATGTTCCTCTCGAACACACATACCACACAAGCACACACACACACACACACACACACACACACACACACACACACACACACACATAAAGAACAACAGGACCTCCAGTTTCTCAGTGCTTATACAATCCAGCCTAAGCTTCCCAGACTAGAGAATTCAGATGCCATCTTTCCCCATGGATGCTCACTACAGTTTATCTCCTTGCTATTTTTTACTCCTCTGGTTTTGCTCACTAGGCCTCACCAAGTATGCTGTCCAGACATTCATATTGATGGCTTTCCAGTCCACAAAGAACTTTGCACAAAATTGGGGATACATCTACATACAAACACCAATCCTTGCTACAGAAACCATGACAGAATTTGTGTATAAACTACACACACCCGCTAAGCTATAATTCCTGCCAAAAGAAAAATCATTTGTTTTCTAGGATATTTTATGAAAAGAAGTGTATTCGGTTAGCATGTAACATACAAATTGTCTAGCACAACACTAGGCCCAGAATCAGCTCAAGAACAGAGCGTTTCACGCTTCTCTCACCATGGCGGGTCTTGAAGACTCTGCTACCTACCAACCTTATCTAAATATTCATGTCATAAACCTGCACCATGAGGCCCAGCGAGGAGCTCTGCAGTACATTCTTCTGGGTTTCTCATGGATGTCTACATTCTCCTGGGTTGTCTCTCATGGTCGTCTACCTGATGGATCCTCTCAGCACCATGAGGCTTAACAAGGATCTCTCCAGTATATTCTCCCAAGGTCTCCCATGGACGTCTACCTGATGGACTGTCACAGCAGAACATTCACCTGTTCATCCTCATTCTGCTTCAACACAGACTTTACTCCGTGGCTACAATTTCCCATACTAAAGTTTGAAGCAGGGGCTCCATGAGGGTTTTGAACTAAACAACACATGCTCCTAGCAGAGGAGGGCACAGTCATCTCAATTTCTGATAAATATACAAATGTACCAGTTTACAGTCATTAATAGAGTGTGTTGGCTAGTCTTATGTCAACTTGACACACACACCAGAGTTATCTGAAAGGAGGGAATCTTTTTATTTTTTATTTTTTTGGTTTTACGAGAAAGGGTTTCTCTGTTTTGGAGGCTGTCGGTCCAGCCTGGCCTCAAACTCACAGAGATCCGCCTGCCTCTGCCTCTCGAGCGCTGGGATTAAAGGCGTGCGCCACCAACACCCGGCTTTGAAAGGAGGGAATCTTAATCAAGAAAATGCCTCCATTAGATCCAGCTGTAAGGCATTTTTAAAAAATTAGTTATTGATGGGGGTTGATCCAGACCATTATGAGTGGTTCTGTCTATCTCCGGCCTGGTGGTACTGGGTTCTATAAGAAAGCAGGCTGAGCAATTCATGGGGGAGCCCCATGGCCTCTGCATCAGCTCCTGCCTCCAGTTCCTGCAATGTTTGAGCTTCTGTCCTGACTTCCCTTGATGAACATAGATAATTGTAAGCCAAGTAAACCCTTTCTTCCCAACTTGCTCTTTGGTCATCGTGTTTTGCTCCAAGACATAGAGTGTCCCCCATACAACAGGCTTTCAGTAACATTCCTAATGTACTAGTAAAGAGAGATGGACAATTTCCACGGCCCATTGATCTCTCATTTCTTCTATCTTTCCGTAATGGTTGATACCAACATGCCCAGATTCTCAGTGGAAACATTTAACATTTCATAGCTTTTACACTTTACCCCATCCAAGGGCAGCCTGTATCTCTGAGCATGTGTATTTGGTTCTAAAAGTGTGGAAACCAAGCGCTCATCATCATTGTTTATTTATTTATGTATACGTTTGAGTTAGACAAGGTGGTGTTTCGGAATACAGAGAAATTACTAGGACAAGAAAGCATTGGAACTGCCCATACCATCACATTGTGCTTGTGTGTCACAGGGGCACATGGTGTTTCATGCTGTGTCATCAGCTACAGTTCATATGCTAGCAGCTGTCACTCTAGACCAGGTCATCTGATACGGTGGCACGATGCGTCTCCCTGTCTTCTCCAGATCCCATCCCTGTAGTCACCGATCTCTCCATTTTAACATATTCAGCGATGGGTGCTGATATCCCACATGTATCTCCATCTAATCTTTCTCAGTCTTTGTGTGGTTCATTGCACTTAATAAAAAACTGGCAGAGCTTCCATTTTCTTAGACGGTGAATGATACTAAACCACATGCACTCATTCCATGACCTTGCATCTCCTTCCTGCATGTGAGTTGTTTTCATATATTGTCTATTATGAAGTTTCCAATATTGTGAATAAAGATGAAATAATACTTTGCATTTATTGAAGCCCATATTTCTTCACGATTCCTCTTCCAACCACTTTTCCTAGATAATATTTTCCTTGAGCCACATTCTTCTACCCAATTGAACCTGGACAGAACTTCAATACTTGCTAACATCTCTCCAATTCTTTTCAACTGTGAAATTCTGTTAGGGGAATGGCTATCCCCGGCAATCCATTAGTTCAACACATGTTAAGACCTTACTTCATGCAGGTCTTGTACTCAGGGCTTGGGGTATTGAGCCTGGGTCTTCATTTAGTTATTGTAAAAGACACACCTTAGTCGATGGTGGCACATAGAGAGACTGGATCAAACAGGACTCATGCTAGTGGCCTTTTTTGGTTTCTTTCTCTTCAAGAAAGTTCTAAGAAAGTGAATTGCCTTGGGTATTTGTATAAATGCAAAATAAGCATTATGAGTGCCTACTCCAAAGAGTTGTGTTTTTCTTCTTTTATGTAAAAAGCTGCAAGATACCGACCACAGCATTCCCAGATGTTCAAGATGTTCATGCACAATTCAATGGTTTTTCTGAAGATGTGCCATCTCCCTGCCTCTGCCTTTTGTTCTCATCTATTTCCCTGTAGAGAATGAAGACCCATTCTGTCTGCCTCCAAGATTTCTTCTTTCAGCCATCCTATTTATACCGTTGAGCCAATTGGAATGGAAGAGAAGGTGGAGGTTATTTTTTTCCACCTGTTCCAGGAACATGTGTTCATAGAATGTTTTTTTTTCCCTCATTAAATCACTTTGGCAATTTCCCAGGAATTCTTACTTTAATATCAACTAAGGAAGTACATGGCTTCTATCTGAACATAATGAATTCAATAAGGTTTTCAAATACTTTTAATTTTATTATTTAAAATTACACATATTGGAAATATGAAGCAATCTAGAATGTTTTATCTCTATGTGTAGCTCACGAGCATATGCACACTTCCTATTCTGGAAACTCACAGAGCAGGCCTCTCTTTTCATGACGTGTTCAGAGCTCTCACTAGTCTCTTAGTTTTGTCTCCTCCTGGAAGGGATGTGATGAAGGGATTCAGTGAAGGAGTCACAGGTGATCCTGGGAAATGTGAGCAAAGGAGTGAGGGCTGGGAAATAGAGAAAGAACAAGTCTGTGGGCCCCAAAGGACATGTACTGTCTCCCTCTCTCACTCCTGGGAGGCATTAGTTCCTTGTGGAACCTGTAGCCCAGGTCACGACAGTGGGGCCAAGAGTCTCCAGCTGAGGGCCTAGACAACACCTTCTGAGTGCGAGGAAGCTGTTTGCAAACACACAAAAGTGGTCCAGAGCGCACAGGACAGCGTTGTACAGCAGTGGGCCCCTGAACCTTCCAGCACAGTTGTGGGAAAGTACAGGAGAATCTCCTAGGAAAGTTGTGCTGTTCCAAGAGAGTGGGCACACTGGTGTAGATGTATGACATGGGCCTTGGAAGGACTACAGAGTAGGAGATGGGGCAAACGGTGATGTGTGTAACAGTGAGGTCTTGACCGTCACCTGAACCAGTCAAGCAGCAACTCAGCCAGAAGGGGCTCATCCCTCCTCTGAGTCTTCTTCAAGCTCACAAGGCCATGGCAGGTAGCCAAAGAGATTTTTATATATCCTCCCACGGGCAGTGTCTGATGGAGTAGTAGTAGAATCTAGTGGAGAAGACATCACTGGATTCGGCACCATAAAACCATGGGGACGTAGGTAGACACAAAGAAGAAGATGAAGTAAGCAAGATCAGAAATCAACAGAGAAAAAAAGCAAGCAGAAGCCATGGGTCAGAACAATATACTAGTGCCATTCTGAGACATTCTGTCACTCCCAGGGTAGCTGCAGATGCATTACAGAGTTTCATTCCTTTGGCTAAAACACTGTTGTCCTTAGAGGCCCAACCCACTGTCATAGTAGATGATGAAGACTTTTATACTCATTGACTTATCTTCAGCAGCATATTTTTTTGACCTGAGAAATTCTTACATAGATGCAGTATCCCAAACAGACACACAGTGCAGAGGTTTGGGGTTAATAGAGTTCTGAGAGAAAAATCTGCAAGGGGTAGTACAGAAACTGTGAACAGTCCTGGAAAGATATAAGCTGTGTGGCCTGTCTGGCAGGCGTCCAAGGCTCCCTTAGACTCAGTGTCCTACTGTTGCATCTGGATGGTCCCTGAGGACTACCCTGATGAACCCCCTGGGGGTTGATATTAAAGAGGGGGTGGTGGGAAATGGCAGGACCCTGCTGTAGCCATAGCTACGACAGTTTGGTTGTGGTGAGAAGCCCACTCGTATGCACCACCATTACCGACACAGGAGGGAGCAAACAGCCCTTGGGAGAAGATAACTCATGAGTGGTGGCGTCTGAAAGGGGTCCCGGCTGATGGGTGGCTCAGATGCCTATGTTTTCTGCTCAGTGCTGCTCCCTCCTTGCTGTCTGTTTCCCTGTATCCTCTGGTCAGCATTCCAAGAGTGAGTCTGCAAGTGGTTAGTAGCATTGGCCATGGGAGGCCCAGTACAGCTTCCTGTAGATGCATTTCTGAGCCCTGTGCACATGAAGATATGGAGAAGGCTTTGGAAAGGGGGATCAATGCAATGAGCCCATGGTAAAGACACAAGCTTTTTCCAGCCCCCTAATATTACCCCCCTTCTCTTCCCATAGGGAACATCTTCAGGGATGAAAGAAAGGAAACCAAATGACTTAGCAGAAGTCTGAACTTCCTGGACACCACTGAATCACATGTCTCCATGTCATAATGCCCCAGGTCACCCACCCTGCCTCATGCCCCCACAGTCCCACAGTTGGGTCATCAAGCCCAAGGAAGGCTGTGAAGTCAGTTGCTGAAGAGGTTGTTGAAAGTCTGGAGGCTCAGTGTGTTGGCAGTGAGGAGTGTCACATGAGTATGATAGTCTCAATGGTACCGACAGACTTATGACAGCACATTTTAATTAACAGGTTTAAACAGGTTATGAGCAAAGAAGACCTTTGAAGTATATGCCTATGTTAGCTTGTTTTCATTGCTGTTCACAGGACAAAAAAAAAGAATGGAGGAAAGGGACTTGGGGAAGAGAGTTTTACTCTGGCTCTCAGTTTGAGGTGGGGGGCAATGTGAGTAGCTGATCACATCACATTCATATTCCAGAAGCAGAGCAGGAAGGGGATGCTGGTACTCAGTTCTTTCCCCTTTTTATTCTATCCTGGACTCCAGCCCATGGGATGGTGGTTACATGGATTGGGATTTTCAAACCAGCTTAGAAATTCCCTCCCCCCCACCCACCTGAGGCCAAGAAGTTTGTTTCCTAGGCAATTCTGTATCCTGTGAGGTTGCTATCAGTATCAACCACCAGATATGGATTTGGAAATTCACACAAAAAGAATTATTTTATTTTAAACTTATGTTAGATTCTTCAGGGAGTCCTGGGATGGTTTCTCATGTGACTCTTTTTGGACTGCATAGCAAAGAAAACAAATAAACAAAAATCCCAAACAACTTCATAGATCCAGAGTCTCCAAACCCAACTGTCAGACAACTACACATGACTTGGCTGTGGCTGGGAAGAAGTATGTGCATTCCAGATCTCCATGAGTCTGGGAACCTTCCTGTCTAAGGTTGTCCCAGGAGACTGATGCAAGTATACATGTGTGAGTCTGTGTGGACTTATGCCCTGTTAATGTTTGATATAGTCTAGAGATACACACAAGTGGTAAGATATTGCAGATCTTTCTGTTAGACTTATCACTTCGAATGTGGTTTGAGGCACGCATGTTGGTTCCGAGAAGGTTATTAAATGTAGTCTCTGCATGCATGCATGCATCCTCTGCAAGCACAAGGCTGTTCTGTCTGCTTTTGAGTATAGGGACATAATTCCCAGATCTCTGCTGCTTCCTTCCAAGAAATCTAATCAAACCCAGTACCAGGAAGAACCAATATGGTTAGGGTCTGCTAAAGAAGAATATATATTCAGAATTTTGCCTCCAGGACCAAATAAATAGATTTCCTTATTATTGCTACAATCTGATCTCCAACATATAAAATGAGAATAAAATAATAAAAATAAAAGACGTAAAGTACCAAACGGCAGAGTAAAAACATGAAACAATCCAGAGGAACTGGGGCGCCTCGTGACATCTCTTCAGATAATAATAAGGAAAAGTGGTCCAATGTTTACCCAGCTCAGCATCCTGCCAGCTTCCCTAGGGAATGAAATCTCTCTCTCTCCCCCGGGTGGTACTTACTCTCCTGCATATGTATTGACATGAAATTGCCTATAGAGAGATCACAGCTTGGGGCAAGCTTTGTGGAGGATGAAGGTGGGTAAGAATTTCTCTGAAAAACTGTATCTCCTTCTAGCCAAGTTCCCATTTCAAAATGTGTTCTGACCAGCTGGGTATGTCAAGCGAAAACAACCCCCTCCACCCGAATCAAACAAAGCCCTCGGCTTTGATTTCTAGTTTCCATTCCTCACTGGGCAACATTCACTTAGCCCTCTCCTTGTCCAAGAGTTAATGCAAAAACGAGATTTTAGTCTGTGTCTATTTCCTCCCATCAAGAGTCAAGATGTGTGCTCACACCAGAAGCAGACATGGAGATGAGGTTCATTAAATATGTCTCCCTACTGGAGGCAGGAATTGCATGCAAATGTCTTTTCTTTTTCAGGGACTCTGAAGGCAGAGAAAGGTAATGGCTTGAAGGTGCACCCCCTAAGATTATGTGTTGTAATCAAACCTCAAAGTCAAATGTTCTTGTTTCTAAGAGAGGAGCCCCAGGGAGGAAATAGGGATTTGATGAGATCCTAGGGGTGAGGACCTTGACAGCCTCTGTGGCTTTTAAGAGGAGCAGAGGACCTGGGGGTGTAGCTCAGTTGGTAGAATATTCACTTACAGTGTGGGAAACCCTGAGTTTAAGCCCAGAATCCAGGAATCGAGAGCAGGGAGGGGGGAAAAATAAAAATTTTGGGGCTATCCTTGGCTACATAGACCAGTTTAGGATGCAGGAGACTCTGTATCAAAATAAAGGTAGCATGCCTGCTCTGTCTTATCATAGGACATCCTCTGCCCTGCCACAGCAGAGTGAGATGCCAAGTAGACTTCCATGCTCTGTTCTTAAACTTCTTAGAGTTCAGAGTCAGGAGATGATTACCCCTCATTTTAAATTGCCTGTACCCAGATATAACAAGAGAAAATGAACTTGGACTGGTAGGTATTCAATAAAAGCATTCAGAAAAAGTCCACTTAGGACACAGAAGGGTTGAGGCATGTAAATAAAGGCAACAAAGGTAGGTGTGATGGGGGTTCTATGGCAGAAACGACACACTGGAAACAAATCCATGGGTAAATGGGACTCATGACTTTATGTATTCTTTTGTGGGCAATGTGACCGATGGAAGGCAGTTCGCAGGAAAATGCTATCAGAGCTCTACTCCTGGGATCAGGAATACAGCTCTGCATTCTGATTGGTTGCCTTCTCTTCCCAACACCGGTACAGGTGCTTAATCCCCCTAAAGATAATACTGTAAGGAAAAACCAAACCAGAGACTTGGATTATGTTTCAAAGACCAAAACCTGACATTCCATAAAAGTAGGATTAGGATTCAGGTCTTCTTAGAAACCGTGGTCGTTCCCCTCTTTGCTTACCCCTTCTCCTCTCTTCCTTTCACCCCTCAACCTTCTCTTTTCTTCCTTCTTCCTCCCTTCATTTCTAGACAGCTTCATGTAACTCAGCTTGGCCTCAAACTATGTATCCAAGGATGACCTTTAACTCCTGATATGCCCACTTCTGCCTCCCCAGGATTTGGATTACAGGTGTGTACCACGACATCCTGCTAGGAAAGGAACCCAGGGCAGTGTGCATTCTGGGTAAGAAGTCTACCAACTGAACTACAGAACAGCTCACCTGTCAGCCTTTCTTCCTTCCTTGACACTATGGTATCCATTTCCAAAGAGTAATCTAATATGTTTAAAAGGTTAAGCACAAGTATGATCCTTGGTGAGTATCCAAGAGAAAAGGGTTGACAACAGAAAAGAAGAAACTGGGCTGCAAAGTGCTTAGCTCATTTTTGTTGTATAAATAACTATGAATTGTGAGCATGGTTATGTCAAGTCAGTATACTCATTTATACATTTAATCCTTCATGTGGATGCCTTCCTGGTTCCTTCCCCCCCCTTCCTCCTCCTTACTGTGAATAGAGACTGGCCCTGATTTTGAGATCTTTCTGATCTCTTCTGCCTCCTGGGTGTTAGGACCGTTGGTGTACATCACAGCAGGAATGATCTATCAAAAGAAAGATTTGTGAAATTCTCCACTGTATGGTTCCTGTTTTACAGAGGAAGCAGAGCTTGAAGAGAGTGTCTGTGACCCTTGCTGGCCTCCACGCAGCGAATGATAGAGGCTAATCTGCTTCTGTGGAAAAGTAGGTTGGGTTTACTCCAAACACTAGGCTTAGATACCTATTAAGGTCCTCCAAAGTGAGGGAGGACACCCCGGCTGAAGGTCTAAAGTGGAGACGAAAAGATTTACAAGATGCTGCAGACCAGTCTAAATTAACCCCAGTCCTGGGTTCTACTTCAATTTCCTCCCTGCCTCCCAGGCCCCTCTTCTCCTTCCTCTGAGGGCTGCATGATGGCAGAGAAGGCACTAGTAAGTTCTTTAAGATACCCTCACATGCCTGCTGTGGGCATACCAGCGAGTCAGCATCTCTGAGGCTTAAGGTAACATCATTACTATCCATAAAATGGAGTGCTGCTGGTAAGGGATGAACACTGGAACATCCTTCTGGGTAGTTGGGGAGATACACTTCTAAGCAGAAGACATCCATACAGAGACACAGGGATGCCAAAACAGGGACTACATGGCTTAAGAATTGTTACATGTAGCTAGAGTGGAATGGGATTGAAGTCCACCAGGGAGGAGGTTAGAGGGATTAGCAGGCAGTCAAAGGCATCACGTGGCAGGCTAAGCAGATTTGTCTTAACTGGTGCCCTAGTAGCCCTCCGTTGAGGACTGGAGGCTCTCTGACAATTGGTACTTAGTATCAGTGACATATATTTCAATAAGAGAGTCATAAGACTAATTAAAAGCATTTATCAGTGCTCTGGCCAACAGGAAGAGTCAAAGCACTACTTCCCTAAGCTATAAGCCATTTTATGGTTTTGTTCCCCAGGGGCTAATTAATACCTCATGAAGAAAGGAACCAAGAAGCAATCACATGTCCCTTTGGAAAGTGTCAAAATTTCTGCCAAGAGCAACATTCTGTTGTGGTGACATCTTTTTGCTGTGAACAGAAATGTATACTACCCTAAGGCATGCATGGGTCTACATGATTGCTATATAAAGCCAAACACGCATGGCTCTAGATTAATGCTATATAAAGGCATTTAGGAGTCTGCATGCATAGTATATAAAGGCACACATGGGTCTACATGCTTGCTTCAACAAAGGCATACATATTTGTGCAGAGGAGTGGTCAGCACTACAGGTGTGGGTGGAATGTATATCTCACTACAATTCCCCTTTTAGTCTAAAGAAAAATATTTAGGCTTGATACTAAACTATATACAAAGATAGCAAATATCAAGTGTGTTCTAGGAGAAGGAAATGTAGAAACAAACACACTGACCTATTGCCAGTGAAGCAACTAGAGCAAAAGCCAAGAACTATATACCCAGCCCTAGGGTAAAGGCATAAGAGAGATTACTATAGCATTGTCCTAAGCTGGAAAGTTTAAGTCCTGTACCTAATATTTCTATCTAGGAAGACAGAACAATAATTGTGACAGTCTAATCTTCAACCTCATCAAAGACCTGAGAAGGGGGATAACAATACCAGGGTAGGCAGAAGTGCAGGCGAGCAAATTCCAAAAGGCTCAGCAAAGACAGAAACTGCAGGCTACCTGGACAGTCACCCAAGGTCTCACAGCAGTGTACGGGCAACCAGCTTTTACCTGGAGTATCTGACCGACAAACACAGAAGCAGGGAGGTAGAAAGGCTGTCTTACACTGACTTGGCAAGGTCTGGAAGTCTTCTAAGTTTATAACCATCAAGCACAGTAGGACAGCATGTCCAGAGTCAGTGATTGAGGTGGGGGCAGTTCTTTGCACAAGAGCCCACAGCTGAGGAGAGAACAGACTCCGGAAGGAGTGACATCAGTGGGTGCCAGATGCGGAGGCATGGATAATGATTCTCAGGACTAGGTTCAAATATAGGTTAAATATGATTTATTCGGGGAGAAGTCACTTACACAAGAAGCAGATGGCTGTGGCGGGTTCCCGCTCTATGGACCCACACAGGCTGCTCCCTGTGACCCAACCAGAGGGAAGAGAGAGCCACCTGCCCAGATCCCAGACCTAATCTCACTTCCCCCTCACGTCCTCACCTGTGGCCGCGCCCAAACAGGTGTGGTCAGTGCTGCAGGTGCAGGCAGGGTGGATATCTCACTACATATTTGGGCTATAAGAAGGCATTCACAGGTCCATATGCAAGCTATATAAAGGTACACAGGGGTCCACACGTGTCTGTGTAAATGATAACAGTGCCATGCCTACAGCACACAACACTGGCTTGAATTACTGGTAATTCAAGCAAGACTCATTCCTAGCTAGATCACACACAGGGCTTCATAATCCACTCCCTCCTGGAATCTTCCTAGCCTGTTTCTGTCCTGGGGCAGGTGTTCTGTGTTTGGATGCACTTAAGTTGCTGTGGGCGCCCCAATGTTCCATCTGTTCATTTGCCCTTGTGAAAGTACTGGTGTGGAAAATTGGGAGGGTCTTTAGCTGATTTGATCTCTCAAAGTATCTTCTGGAAGGCGTTAATGTGAGAAACAGGACCTTCTCCCCGATGCCCACTCTTATGTGTCCCTTCAAACACTTCTACCCAGAGCACTTTGTTCCCAGTCTCCAATCTGAGAGTTAATGAGGGAACAGATTATTCTGTTCAACTTAAAAATTTAGTGTTCAGGAGATTGGGTGTTCTTTTGTTAAGGTTATGTTAAGAACCAGTGAAGGTGAGCTAAGGACATAGTAAGTAGAGTGCTTGCCCTGGTTCATTCTCCTGCACTACAGACACCAGGCAGCAGTCACCTGTCACTCCAGCACTTGAAAGATGCTAGAGCCTCAGAAGTTATAAACCAGCTACACAGAACAGCTTGAGGCTAGCCTGAGCTACAGGTGGTCTTGTCTCTAAAAAGTACATTAAATCTCCTTTTTGTATGTTTGTAATGGTCAGTTTTATGTATCAGCCTAGCCAATGGATGCCTAGATCTCTGAATGTTACTCTGGAAGCGTCTGTTCCTGGAGGAGACTTGTACTTCTCTCTATAACCTCAGTAAAGTGCACAGGAACGGTATCCAAGATGCTGAGAGCCAACAGAAGAAGGCAGAGGAAGGGATGATCAGACCTCTGCCTCATGGCTGGAGCTGAGACACCTACTGATAAATCCTGAGTGTTTCTGTTTCTCAGACCTTCAGACTGTAGCTGCAATTCTCACCATAGGCCCTAACATTCTAAGGCCCCAGAGGAACCATCCACTGTTATGCCCTCCAGCTCACAGAGTCAAGGAATCTTCGGTCTCCACCATCCACTGAACCTGTCTCTCCTGTTGACTGTCTTGCTATAGATTTCTTACTGGTTCTAGAGAAAAGTGGATAGACATCAACACAAGATCTTCATTTCTGTTTTTCTCCCGCTCCTTACAAACTAGCCTTTCCTTCTCGAGTTCACGTGTTTCCTGCTGTGTCTTGCTGAGTCTGTCCTAAGGGAAGGGAAAAAATATCTCAAACCTTTAGAGTGACATGCATCATTGAAGAAATGACTGGCAGATTTCAACATGGAAGGAAGATTTTTCTGTAATCGAAGTTGACCAAAAAAAAAAAAAAAAAAAAGAATTCAGAACTTGTATGGAAATTCTAACAGCCAGTAAGAAAAGCACAGGCACAAAGAACAATAAACAGAGACCTGATCGAGAGGAAAGGGAGATATTGACCAAGTCTGCAGAGCCAAGTCTGTAGTAGTCAAGAAGCATAGTCAAGAGACATGGAAGCCCCATGCCCATTCTATTGTGATTTAAGGAAAACACACAGGGATACTGGCATCAGGACTTCAACAAAGCAAAAGTCTGGAGAGGATTCTTTTCACACAGTGCAAGGTACTGGACTTGGAGTTTCCATCATGCCAACCAACACTATACCACCAAGCAATGCCCTGGAAACAATCTTAAAGAAGAAGACAAATGAACCACCATACATTTCGCACCACAAGAAATAAGTTAATATCACTGATACACAGAAATGGAATTAAACCCTAGCAATACCATTTTAAAGCAAACACAGCAATCCCCAAAGGCTGTGTATGACACATATTGTGAAACTAAGAGCACTAAGATAAAAACACATAAAAGTATTCATGTATGTAAACTGTGCCAGCAAGTCTGCCCCAAAATAGTGAGACTTAACCTGAGTGTCACTTCCCATGGGTGGGGGTGAGGTTGGGGGTGCGGGAGAGCGGGGAAGTCTCAAATGCATGGGACTCAAGGGACAGAATGATGACACCTGAGTTGTGTTTCATGTCCTGACATCTGTTTTTCAAGGCAGGCTTATGCATCCTTATGAAGAGACACTAAATAAGTAATTCGGCAAATAAATGATGTAGTCTGTGCGTGGACCCCTGTGTTCTTGTGAGCCTCAGTGATTAATCTACAGTCTAGTTACAAGCACGTGACATCCAGAAAGTGGAAAGGAAGCAAGAACAGGAGGAAGGAGGGAGGGAAGGAGGCAAGAAAATTATTTTAGTGCTCTGAGCAGGAAACTCCAGCTCTCTAGGAGTGGTGAAATTAGTCCTGCCTCACGTTTGTTCCTAGCAACACGCCTGGATGCCAGCAGTCTGGTGATAGAGTCATTTCTACTAATGTTTTAGAGGAAGAAAGAGTGCTCCAGTAATACCGCATGCCCAACAGGGGGGGGGCGGCCTTAACATCAAAAATAGAATGAATACTTCTTAAAGATGAAAGACGTAGAGGACACCCCATATGTTCTTTTTTTTTTTTGAAAAAAAAACTCTGTTAATAAAAATAACTAACATCTCCAAAAAGTCAGTGGCCCACAGAACACCCGTGAGGACAGAGGATGTATTTTCTCTGATATTCTGAGGGAAGGAGGCCCAGCCTTCTCCCTTAAACCGAATGTGGCACCCATGTGTGAGAGCACCATGTGGATAAGGAATGTCCACACAGAATAAAGATGGAAATCAATAATCAAAGAGCAGGAATGAGGCTCTTTGGGAATAAAAAAGGAACCGAATATAACTTTGATGGAGGGCAAACTAAATATAACCTCAACCTCAGGCGTCAAGGAAGGGGAAGTGTTAATGCTGTTTTCTTCACTAGGTTCACCACATGGGAGACCCACCCTGTGTAAAACTGAGACAAAAGATTTCAATCCAAATGTGACTGTGGCAGCGTTTAGAACTTTGAAAGTCTGTTCTGTATATTTGAGCAACAAACTGGAAGAGAGTTACCAACTGCATGAATTGCCTTTGGGCTGTTAGTTTAAAATAGAAGGAATTTAATCGTGTTTATGAAAATAATGTGCCATGATCCCATTTTTGAAAAAATACCTCAGCCTGCCTGCTTATCCACTGTTCAGTCGCAATAGACATCAGTCTGCTTGCACAAGGTATGTGGAGATGAAAGTGTTAAAATGGTAGGCATAGGTACAGGTGTGGACAAGGACATGTGGCCTCAATGGATTTGACCACGCCCATCTGCAGAGGTGCCTGTGGGGATGTGCCACACTGAGGAGTGTGTTTTTTTCACATAAGTATTAGGGGAAGTAGAGATAGCTGGGTGAGTAAAGAGCTTACTTTGCAACCAGAGGGTAATCCTTAGGATGCACATTAAAAGAAAAATTCAGATATTGTTCATATATTGTCCCAGTACCGAGGAGGTGGAGCCAGATACACACCTGTGGATCACTCATTGGCTTGCCAGTCAACAGAACTTGTCATTTTCAGACTATGGAGAGACTCTGTCTTAAGAGAAAACAGTACACAGCCTGAGGATTAATGCAGAAAGTTGTCCTCTGGCTTTCACATTCGCATGCATCTTCATGGGCTTATATGGTCCTGGTACCAACTACTAGAAACTTGTGTGTGAAGCGGGTTTGATCTGTTTGAAAACTGAAACAGCAATGTAAGGTATTCTGTGTGCATAATCCATTAGACAGAAAGGCTTGTAACACTTTTGTTTACACTGTGGCTTGTTTGCAAAATGACTGGTAATAGAGTGTTATCCACGACAGTTGTGGCACTGTTTTTATCTTGAGCAGATTCTATAACCGATATGTCAGATGTCAATATTTACAAAATCAAGTAATACATGCATCTAATTATGTCTCAAAACATTAGGAAAATAAGGGAGTTCGAAGCACTTTGAACAACTTGGGAGAATATGAGTTTTGTTTTCTTCTCTAGTGGTGACCTATCCTAGTTAGACCCATTGTCTGGAAGGTGTTCAATACATTTTCAAAATGTGGGCACACATCTGCTGACATAGGCAGATTCTAAAAGCCAAAGCAAGCCTATATAAGAATTTGCCTCTAAACAAAATTGGTATTGCTAATCACCCTTTACCTTTAGGAGTCAACCTACTCAGCCCTCAGACTGGAGTAGAGGTCTTTCCATCTGTGTTCAGAACAGGCTCTGGATTCCTTTTCTGTATCCCCTCACATCCATGCCTTCCCCAGCTTCCAAAGCAATCATTGTTATGGCTACAAAAGCTCCTCTTTCCCCCTAAAAGCCACAGGTTCCTACACCAGTGAACCTTCACTCACTGCACCCTCCAACAGAGTTGCTCATCTTCCTGGTTCTTCCGAAATTTACTAAATCTATTTTCAACTCCAAGGCAAACTCATCCTCCTCTCCTTCGAGGACCCTTTGCCAGCCCTCTGGGGAGCCAACTGCACAGGCAGCAGCTCTCTAAGGTGTTCTGTGGTATTGAGAAGCTCCAGGTGACGTCACACCACTTGCTGCTTCCTCTCTGAATGTGTTGATAGTAGTCAATGAATGAAGGCCTTATGTGAATGTTGGGTTAAAGCACACTCAGCTACATAGAAATCATCATCATCATGTTTACAGTGAGATACAGTTGGCATTTTAGAAAGAAGCGGCCTAAGAAAAAGTTCTAATGATTTTCACAGAAGTACACTGGTGTCCCATTGGCTGGGGGACAATCCATAAAAACATCCTGTTTCTCTAAGGGGTTTTTACTCTCCGGTTATTGCTGCGTGAGAAAGTAGTGATTTCCTTAAAGAGCACGAATGTTAGCAGGCCAATGACTACACTGTGGTGATACCTTTCTTGCACAAATAAAGCCAGTCTGGAGGTCAGAGAAAGGAGCTGGCCACTAGCTAACCAAAGTCTGGAGGTCTGTACAGACAGACAGGAAGTGACGTAGCTGGGCAGAAACAGGATACAAGCAAAGAGAAACGGGAAATCACTCTCTTCTCTGATGAGATGCTTAGGAGGTGAGGTGTGCTGTGGCTTGCTCCTTCTTGCTGATCTCTCAGCATTTCCCTCTATAACTGACTCCAGCCTTTTATTATATAGACCAATTAAAAACTCATTTTACACTTCACTTCATATCTGTGTTAGGATTGACTGTCATTGTGAGAGGCTTGGAGCTGCTGAAACACACACTCAGTCTCTGACGTGGTCTCTTGGACATCATCACATGAGCCTAGTGTCAAAGCAAGCCCCAACATCCCATGTCTCTGATGCACCCATGAACTTGACAGTGCTATCGAATGCAGACACAGGTGGCGGGAGCCTGAGTGCTGAGCACCAGGCTGGAAAGAGGCCAAAGAGCAGCACTGCATTTTTTCCTATTGCTTTTGTTAACAATTCCAAGATGTGTTTGATGAAATAAAATGAACCTGTGAGCAGGAGGCTGAGCCAGCAAGTCGCTGATGGGAAGTGGTAAAGAGGAACCACGTGGGGCAAGAGTTTTTAAGTGGGAGTGGAGAGAAGAACGGAGAGGACACAGTTTTGGAAGGTGTCAGCAAAGGGAGCTATTTAGGCTCTCTGAGCTAGCGGAATCCCACCTCAAACCTTGAATCGTGGGTCCTTTAGATTTAGATAAAGTTCCCAGTAGTAGCTTTGAAAGAGTTAGTGCCTGAGGGAACATAATCCCCAAGTCATTGTTTAAGAAGCAGCCACAGTGGATAATAATAATAAAAAATAAAACAAAACAGCTGGACAGTGGTGGCATACACCTTCAATCCCAGCACTCAGGAGGCAGAGGCAGGCAGATCTCTGTGAGTCTGAGATCAGTCTGGTTTACAAGAGCTAGCTCCAGGGCAGTCTCCAAAGCCACAGAGAAAGCCTGTCTCGAAAAACCAAAAGCCAAACCAAACCAAAACAAAAAACATAAAACAACAGAGGAGGAATCCATGAATCACTGGAATCAAGAACATGGTATAACTCCAATATGGCTAGCCCCCTACAAGCAGTACTTGGCTGTGAGGTTGCTGAGGGCTGTAGCCTCAGGAGGCACCAGATCTCTCCAATGCATGGAGCCATGTAGCTGCCTGGGAATCTGGAGTGGAGATCATGACAACGGGAAAGCCTACTTCATCTGCCCTTGTGCAGCCAGGCACCATTTCTGGGCTAAATACTACATTCTACCTGCCCCCTGCCCCCGCACACCCCAGATGGCAAGACGGAGAAGGACTAAAACTCTTGAGTCAGGTGTGCAATTCCAGCACTCCAGAGATTAAGATCATGGGATTGCAGTTAAGTATGAAACCGGTCTATGTTACAGAGTGACATCTCATCACAAACAAATACATTATTGACAGGGAACCCCCTTTATTAACAACTTATAAGCATTTCCTCATGTCTTCTACAGAAACATGAAAAATTGCTCATTTCAGATGCGTTCTGCAAATTCCCAATTCAAAGAATTTGATGTGCATGGTTAACTTGTGAAGGACACATAGAAAAACACCCCCATGAACCTCAAACTACAGTCTTGCTGGGAGACAGGCACCAAACATGAAAACAGCATTGTACAGTCCCATGAGACACAAACTCCAGAGCTTTGGAACATCAGGGCAGTGCTGAGGGCTATGGTGAGTCAGCCCATGTAAACTAGGCAGAATCTTGCTTCCCAACCTAGGTTCTTGAATTAATAGTTCAACGAATCAGCTTTCGGCAAGGCCTGACTGCTTCATCTAGGAGCAAAGTCTTCATCTGAAAATGTCTTGAGTCCAGCTTTTGTCTCTACCTTTACTAAAACAATAGCAGTGCTGACTAGAATAATGATAATAGATTAATGGATGAATCTGTTTCCAAGAAGGAAGGAGACAACAGGTCAACTACAGACACCTCCGTTTTACACACGAGAGCCAAAGTCAAGTGAAGACGATGATTCAGGAAAGCACACAGGGTTGTGTTGTCTCATAGAATGGCCTCAGAGATGAGGAAGTGTGTGTGTGTGTGTGTGTGTGTGTGTGTGTGTGTGCGCATGCGTGCACATGCTAGTGCATGCGCGCACAGAAGACAAAATAACAGGTGTGACCTCTCATCCTGATAATCCACATTTGATAACTAGTCTGGTCTAGCAAGAATGAAAACTCACTGACTTCTTCAGGATCCAACCAGCTTTCTGAGAGCATCAGTAACTCTGTTGTGACACTGAAACCCCCAGGACCTGTGAACTTTTCAATAGTCTCCCACGTCTTCATCCAATTCGCTGGGACGCGTGACCATGTTTGAAGTGTAGTAAGTGTGCCCAGCACAAACTGGCTGAAGGAGCTGACTGCTACTCAGTGCAGTTTCATTTTACACTGATTTCTTCTACTGTATCATCCTGGCAGCTCTTATTTCACAGAAGTGAGGGCTTCTTTCTCCTCTGAGCCTTTGACAAGCCTCCAGCTGGCTACCCCTGCCTACTTTTCTGCCAAGGTGCCTTTGCATAAAGAGGATAGAGTTTCCCCCATGGATCTCTATGTGAATCTAAAGGGACAAGGTGCATGGCCAGAGGGCAACATGGTTCTGGAGGGAATACTGAACATACACATATGTGTGCATATGCATGCATGAATGCCTGTGTGTGGCGAGGGAGGGGATGGGCAGAAGACAACTTGCAAAAGTCAGGTGTCTCCTACTATGTGGGTCCCTAGGATAGAACCCACATCATCAGGCTTGACAGCTAGTGTTTTTATCCCACTGAACCACCTTGATGGACCTCTTTATTCACATTAGAAAATGAGATGCAGGATTTTAAGAAGTTCTTGCTTCTGGCTCTTGCCTGACTTTGTTGTTTGGATCCCTGAAGGACCTTGAGAAGATGTTCATTCTAGTATATGATGGCTAGAAATGCCACGGATCAGCTCTTTCTCCCCATGGATTTTTTTTTCAGCTGAACACACTAACGGAGCCTTGCAACACCACTTTGCTGGGGTTAGGGGGTGAGCCTCTACAGGTCCAGGTGGAACATTCTTCCCACGGTCTCTAGACTACGGGGTGGTTAGAAAGAAGCTATCAGTCTTCTGAATGGAAAAGTCAAGTCTTGTGACCCAGAGGGAACTGAACCGCTCACATGAGAATGGGTGCCAGGAAGACTCAGGTTAGCTTTCAGAAACAACACTGAGGGCTGGTTAGGTAAGGTAAGTCAGATAAGAAGACTGACAAAAGGGCCCTTTTCTGTTTCCATCAGTTTTCATGATATGCATGACCTCTGTTCAGGCGCATGGCGGCTTCGGAGATGAAGGTGGTGCTGAGAGTAGTTTCCGTTGAAGCCAAGAATCACAGGGGTAGCCGTTCCTGAAAGTCCACCATTCCCCGTTGGTCCCATTTGGCACTAATGCAATCCTAGGGGAAGCTGAAAACTAAACACTATTATTAGCAATGACAGAAAGCTTTTAGCCAGGCTCCCCGATGCAATGATGGGTGCTGTTTATCATATTTTACCTGTTGCTTTTAAACTTTCCTTGTCAGGATGAATCATGGCCAAGGGAAAGGGGACCAGATTATAGACAATGTGATTTGTCTAATCGCAGTTGCCCCTCGTCAAGAGCCGTGAGCAAATCTAAGCAGAAGCAACCAGCAGGCTGAAATCATTCCCCCTGCCAAACCTGTCAGGGCTGCACCTGGCTCTGTGTGAAAGCTGGTGCTCTGTGAAGGAGGCCGTTCCCTTCCTGTGCCAGGGGAGTGGTGGTGTAGGCTTGGCTCTTGCTATCTGATTGGTTGATAATGAAGATTAATTTACTTATCCCTTATCTACGTAAATTACAGTACGGAGAAGATGTCTTACAGCTGTGTGGAACCTGCCCTTAGAGATGCCTCCCCGCACTCCCCTTGTCAGCATTGAAGTGTGTGGAAACCCATCATGATGGACTCCGGTGTGCCTTCTGGCATTGTTGGTTCCCTGATAATTCTAGGAGAGCAACAAACGCACACAGAGCTGTTTAACAGCAGTCTCGATGTTTATCCCACTCCCTCCCCCTCTATTGTAGATTCAACTTGTTTCTCATTCCTGGAAAGAATAAAATAGTTTAAAACAGTGTCACAAAAATCAATACGTTGACAAACTCTGAACTTGCTAATTTTGAAGCTGAGTTCAAGACTAATTTCATAACACAAATAATATAAAACAAAACATAAAGCAGTTGTTTGGGTCTCACAGAAGTAGCTGATCAGGGAGCACGAACACAGTGTGGTATGAGGGAATATGGTATCCTGTCAGTAAGGAGTGTATGTAGTATTACGATCTCAACAAGGAATTGTCTTAGAAATTCACAACATACATCTCCAGTTGCCTCACTTCTGTCCGTAATTTTTGGATGGCACAGGTGTTTAGTTACATTACTGACGTGTAAGCAGTGTCCCCAAGGTTCTTCTAAGCAGTTGTGTAACTCATTTGTAAGAATGAGGCCCAGATGGGGCTAAAACAAGTCCCCCTCCCAATCCCAGACTACGTGGTTGCTGAGGTCTAGTTTGTGTTCAGACCTCTGTTACCTTGGACAGAGGTAGCATTTCTAAGTTTTAGCCCATAGTAGATGTAGAAGTGCACTCTTAAGCTGTACACAAGTTTGGGGGGAATCCATGCAAAAAGCATGTGTAAAAATACTTAGCATGTGAGGCAGGGAATGTAGCTCAGTTTATAGAGTGTTTGCCCAGCATTCACCCAACCCAACATTCAACTCCAGCGCTGCACCAACCAGCCACAGTGGCTCATGCCCGTAATCCCAAGACATGAGAGGTGGAAGCAGGAGGATCAGAAATATAAATTCATCTATCCTGATACCAGACTGGGATACATGAAACACTTCCTAAAAAAGAAAGAGAGAAGGAGGGAGGGATGAAGGAAGGAAGGGAGCCACCAAAACCAAAACGAAAGACCATCACTTGGAGCATCTTGTCAGTGAACCTGTAATGGTGACTTGGGCGTGGCTTCAGGAGGATGGAGGCAGAAAGAGGGAAGCATGAAGCGATGTCTCGCTTTCTGTTGGGTCAGCTGCTCTGATAGGAAGGACAGAGAAGTGCTCTCTCACAGTTCTTTATTATCTGTAAGTGTTCCCCCAACATACACCCATTTTTCATTTATCTTGGGTCTAGTGAAATCATGACACCCTCAACTTCAGTCACTCACGGTGATGTAGCTCTTACTAGACGCTGGCTCTTGTTATGTGCCGTTGTTAACGAGTTAATCATGATTTTATCAGGTCATTTTTTTAACTAGATTGAGAGTGAAGAAAAATAGGGAATGGAGAGGTTTATTATTGTTGTTTACTGAGTTCACACATCACAGTGCACATGTGGTAGTCAGAGGAAAAGTTCGTGAGGTCAATGCTCTCCTCCCCATTTTGACCTGAGTTCTGGGGATCAAACACAGGTGACCAGACTTTAATGACAAGTCTCTTTATCTTTTGAGCCATCTCTCCAGCCCAAGGGACTTTTAAAATCCGAGTGATGGGAAGGAATTAGCTGCAAAGTGAAGAGTGAACAGAGGAATGGGACATAGCTGGGTACCCAGGTGCATGGGGCTAACCTTGAACAGAACATGGAAAACAGAAGGGGTGACATGCACAGGGGCCAGTGGACATGTGGGGCTGCAGTTTGAGCATGGAGATGGCAGAGGGCTGCAAGAGCCTAGCAGGCAGAAGCCAGGAGAATAAAAGGCTCTGCTCTAAGGTAAGTTGGCTTAGCATTTCCATTTGAGTGACAGGTACGTGGCACGTGAAGCTTTGCTTTGTATCTCAACCCAGACCCATGGACTCCTACCGGTATGGTCTCTAGGTTGTTCTACTCTCTCCTGGCTACACTCTGAAAGGAGAAGTAGGGAGTTCTCCTGTTTTCACTAGCGAGAATTACTCATCCAATTAAAGTACTGGGTGTGACCTCTTGTTGTCTCCTCTTTCAGAAGAGGAATCTTCAGCTACATGTGTGTGTCTGCCTACAGATCCTTGTGAGGCAACTCTGAGATCTGAGTGTAACAACTAGAGCGTCAGGCCTGGTGGCTACCAAGCCCATTAGGTCACAGGTAAATGAATCTTCATGTTTGGGTTTTACCTGTAATACATCCCCTGCTTCCAAACCACAGTGTTTTCAAACTGGGTTTGAAATTGGGAGTGTGGGAGCCTACAGATCCCATATGAAATCCAGGGGAGAGCTTGGACAATGGGGCAGTGTCCTGCATGTGAACCAGGCTCTCAGAGGGACTTCACACTGACTGTCTGGTTTTACTTTCACAATGGACCTATTTATTCTGGGGAGAATCTGAGACTCTAAGTTCAACTACATCACAGAGCTTGTGAGCAGTCAAGGCAGGTTTGAGTTTAGAAGTTTTTGAGCTGAGAGGTCTGTGTCTTGCTAATACTTCACTGCTGACTTTCAATTAAGCATATTAAATTCAATCTTTCTTTCTTTGTTTTTTCTTTTTTTCTCTTTCCTTCCTTTCTTGTCTCTCCTCTTCTTTTTCTAATGTGTGTGTATGGGTCTTATATTGCCACCTAGAGCAGAAACCATTCAACCTGAGCAAAAGAAACAACAGCCATCCTTTCCCTTGCAAGGCAGATTTGCTGCAGGCCAGGGCCCCTTGCAGATGCTTATCATTTAATACACGTATGCATCGTGAATTATTACTTTACATGTATTTTGGGGATTTGGTGAAATCACACTTTAAGAACCCCAGCATTGGTGAGAGTCAGAAAGGGGAGTGAAGGGTGAGCTGGAAATTTTGGAATTGAATTTGTGCCAGGAACACAAATAGGATTCGGATTCTTCACACGGTGGTCCTGCAGCCACAACTTCCTAACCATCCCCCACCCCGACATCCTGGAAAGATGTGTAAGTGTCTGAAATAACCAAGTACAAGCGCTGTGCTAGAGCAGAAGGCAGGATGTTGATTCTTCGCTGGTCTACTTTGCAAGACTCTTTTGAAAACTGCTTGAATTCAGTGTTTTTCTACCCTTGCATCACCTCCGGGTGACTGTCACACAAAAGGAGATGGGGACAGGAAGTGGGATCACCTGTGCCTGTGTGAGCCAACTGGACAGATGCATGACATTTAGAAGTAATTAGTGAGTTTAAAGAGCTTTTTCTTCAAGATTGTCCCACTAGGTGTAGAATCTCTTCCAGTGCATTTTCTACGTGGCCACAGACAGCCCAGCTACACAATGCAACCTTGTACAGTCTTTATGAGACGGATTCACTGCTGTCCCTAAACACTAGCCCCGTTGCCCAAGTCTGCCTTTTAGCGGTGTGTGTGCTCATGCATAAAGTGTTTGCCATGCCCAGGCCTCCTCAAAGTGCCAAACTTCGCACATCTCAGATTCACTCTGCATAAATGTTCATCAGATTAACACATTGTTCCTCCCCTCCTTAAAACTTTAAAGAGATTTATTTAATTTTAATTAATGCATATGTGTCTGTGTGAGTTTGTCCTCAGACCAGAAGACAATATGGGATCCCCTGGAGCTGGAGTTATAGGCACTTGTGGGCCTCACAATGTGTGTGCTGGGAACTGAGCTCCCTTTCTCTGGAAGACCAATACATGCTCTTAACTGCTGAGCCATCTCTCCAACAAAGTTCCCTTTTTATTAGTGAGTATAAATGCTACTGTCATGTGTTTAATAGTGTTCCTGTAGCTAAATTCTCTCTTTTTCCATGTTATGGCATTCTGTGGCATCACAATTAGGGGGACAGAGTTAACTGGGTTAATTGTTACTGAGTTAACTTCACAGTAACCACATTCTGGCTTGAGAGCTTGCCCCATGTCTCTATGTAGCTGTTGTGATGTTGCGGTTGACTCAACACACAACCTCAAGTTTAGCTCACAATGAGTGGCCCACACACCATTCGGAGAGACACAGTCCTCAGGTACAATACTCACAAAGCCGTAGCAAAATCATATGCAGGTTCCAGCCAAGAGAACAAGAGTAAAATTGCAGGGAGTTGGAGCAAAGGCTGTTACAGCACAGGCTGCCCTTCCAGAGGACCTGAGATCCATCTCCAACCCCTATGTGGTGGCTCACACTGTACCTTCAGATTCAGGGGGTCAGATGCTAATTTCTGGCTTCTCTGGTCACAAGGCACACACATGGCACACAGACACGTGCACAGGCAAAGCTCTCACACACATAAAATGAAAATAAATTTTTAAAAATATGATTGCAGAAAATGTTTCTAAGATCAAAGGACATGCTCTGTTTCATGCATGAGTCTTTTTTGTCCAACATTTCCTCTCCTTTGGTGGAAGAGCTCGATGGATTGGAAAGGCATTGGCTGTTAATTCTGCATGATGATCTCTCACTCTCTTTGCTTGGCTGCTCAGGAATTGGATGGTGTCAGTGATCAATGTGGCCCTCAGAGCTGCTTTAACGGGCTAAGCCATTCTCCTCTGTGAATCTTAACCTTCATACACAACACTTTATTTAACTTTGCTGTCTTTTTTCCTTCCTCCTTTCTTCCTGGTGACTCTGGATGCCTAGAGTTTCCCAACTCTGCAGTTCCCCCTTAACCTGAGGACATCCTTCTATTTTCCATAGTTTCCTTTAGTGTTGATTTCTAGTTTCATCCCATGGGATCACCCAGAATCAAAAATATTACATCAGTTTTCTTGTTCCTGTTAAGAACAGTGAAGGCAAGACACTATTTCGTGAATTTGGGTTTTATATTTTTCTTTTGATTAGGTTGGTTAAGGTTTGTCAATCATGTTTATCCTTCCTTTATTTCCTTAATTCTTGGTGTTGATTTGTTTTATTTCCTTATGCTCTGCTTTGATCTTTTTATTTATTTCTATCTGCTATTTGGAGTTGGGCTTCTTCTCCTTCCCCTAAGACCTTGAGATTTCTCTGATTTGTTAATTAAAAGTTTATCACTATAAACTTCCCTTGCAGAACCACTTTTATTCTACCCACAGACTCTAATATGTGCCGTTTGAATTTTAATCGACTTTAGGATTTTGGAAAACCAACTCTTAGTTTATTCAGTGACTATTCACCATTCAAAAGCACACCTTTAATCTGAAGACATTATAGTATTTTCAACAACTTCCCTTAGTATTGAATTCTAGTTCAATACTAGATCCCCCCTTTTGATCCCATGTTGTTTTAAACCTTTCCATTCTAAATAATCATACATCTAGCAGCTGTACAATAATCCACCAGGCATGGAATCTTTGCTTACTTAAAACAACCTCTAAAATTGAGAATTTTCAATTTCATTTTATTTTTTATTTATCCTTTTTGATAATTTTACGCATGCACACTCCCGTCCTTCCTCCTCTGTCCTACTCTCCCCACACCCCCTCTCTCCTTCCTAAACTTATTATCTCTTTTTTAAGTACTGATTGTTTTTATGTACACAAGTCCAGAGTGCCTTGAATTGGCCAATCTATTGCCCCCTCCAAGTAGCTATTGACTACCTGAAATTCTTCATACTGGTTAAGGAACATTACAATTCCTAACATATAAGCACTGAGCATCCGTGCACCAATCTTTTAAACCTAATTTTTAATTAATTAATTTTATGTTTATGGATGGTTTGCCTGTATGTCTTGAATGATGTGTATGTCTGGTGCCCACAGAGTCCAGGAGAGGGTGCAGGATTCATGGAACTGGAGTAACAGATGGTAGTAAGCCAACATGCCAGAGATGAGAGTAGATTCTGCATCCTCTGTAAGAAAAACCAGTGGTCTTAACCACTGATCCCTCTCTCCAGTTTGAGGTGTACCTAATTTTATAAAATGAATGCTATTGGATATAAGGGCACAAGTTGATACCAATAATAGTGGGTGACTTCAGTAGACCTTTTGTGCCAACAGATAGATCCAGACCCTCCCCAACCCTGCCACTGATATTCAACAAAGGACCATTAAATGACATTCTAGGTCAAAGGGACTCAAGAGAAAAATATAGACTCTCCCCCCACTCAAGAAGACTCATGCACATTTTTTTGGCAGTATATGAAAGTCTCTGGGACACATTTAGGAAACAGGGAAGGTCTTAACAAGAACAAGAAAATTGGTCTAATATTTTTTATTCTATTTGATCAAAAAGGGGTAAAACTAGAAATTAGCACTAAAGGAAACTGTCAGGATCCCCTGCCTGGGGAATGGCACCACCCACAGTAGGTTGAGTCTTCCTATATCAACTTAATTGCCAAAATTTCCCACAGACACACCTACAAACTAGCTAACCCATAGTAGAAAATCCTTCATTGAGAGTCTCTTCACAGGTTATGATAACCAAAGCTAACCATGCCAGTGTGTTAGTTAGTCTGATTTAACCATTTTATAGTATGCACATATAAATACCAAAATATCTCTTACATTAAACTTCAAAATTCCATTTGCTCCATTACAGACATTAATAGTAGATACAGCCATATTGGAGAAGACACAGTCTCCTATGGATGAAAATACATGTCAGGAAAAGTACAGCAGAAAGACTTTGCCATTTCATGTGTAAAGCTGGAAATATTACCATTTCATGAGATATGCGTGTGATTACAGTTATCAGAAGAAAACTTAAAGAGAAATCTGAGGAAAATGGCTTAAAAATAGTTCTCAAACAAGGAGCAGAATAGTCTCAGACAACAATGCACATGGAAAATGTATAAATTAGAAATTATTCATAAAATAATGCTACAAGAAAAAAAATGGCACGAACTGTGTGTTCCACAGTGACCCAGATTATATGATCCATTGACGTATGGAGGGAGGGGAAATGGCTACATGTGACTGTACTAAAATGTTAGCCATAGTTTTTAAACAGAACAATGAAATGATCACCTCTGATTTTTTTTTTGCTCTTCCTTGTGTAGTTTCTACTCTACAATTCCTATTCTTTACTTTATAAGGGTATTGAGCTTTTTTTGTAATGACGAAATATAAGTCTACTAAAATATATTTGCTTTTAGTACTTACTGGATTAGCATATGCTTCTGAGCCTCACAGTATTTAACCTTGGTTTTTGCTCTCTCGTCGCTGCCGTCCCACGCTGCCTGTGAGAGTCCAGAGCCTGGCTCTGGGAACATTGCCCAGCCAGCTACAGATTGTGATCTGTGTCAATAAATGTGGTGATTAGGTGGCTTCCTGATTTTATTACCTGCTGCTCAGATCCGAGCTTATTTCCCACAGGGGGTTACCGTGGATAAGGGACATTGGCTCCTCTCTTGTTCCAAGGCTGCCTTGGACTGCCCCACAGGAGCCTCCAGGGTCCTCCGCAGCACCCCCTCCCCCACCATGCCTCATATGCCTCTGGGCTGCTGCCCCACTTCATTTGAGGATGGCCTGGACAGGCCATCAGGCCCCAGGGAAGAGAATCAGGAGACAGCTGGGTTCTGACCAGTAGACTCCATGGGGTGACAGGAAACTTCCCATTTCTCCTGCTGCTGAGAGATACTCTGCCCCAGGGGGACACGCCTTGCTGTGTATTGTGACTCCAAGGAATTATGAAAAGACCGAGTTTATTTTAAACAGCTATTGTGGCAGCAGACATCATTGTCCTTTTTTGTGCATGTAACACACACACACACACACACACACACACATACGTGTGCATGGAAATCTATCCAAACAATTTAAATATGATCCATCCTTATCCAAACACATAATTTCAGTTAGCTAATAGGAATACTTTTTAAGGTCCACTGTACAGCATAGAGCCCACGCTGAGTTACTGAGAAATTCCTAAAAGGTTGGGCTACAGATTTATATTAGAAACACATAAAATGATACATAGGTGAAGTTATTTGTATGTTTATGAGCTTGATTTCACTCTTCCATGTGACACACATGTACGAAAACACAATGTATACCATAATATTTTTAGAAATGTAAATTACTCAACTAAGAAATAGATAAAACAACCGAATTCTTTTTCAGAAAGCACAGCAAAGCTGTGGTTACAGACACACTGTGCCTGAACGCATAAGGCTTTAGCCATGGACATGTCTAATTCCAGAAATAACATTCCTTTGCGGTTAGGGGCAGAAAGAGCAGAGGGAAGCAAACCCACAGACTCATAGACAATCCTGCAATATTCTCAACCTCTTTAGAAGAGCAGGAACTCAAGGATAAAAAGAGGATAAAAACCCTGTCAGGGTGAGAGATTGTCTCATTTTCAGGATGCTTAATGGACCACTCAGGTGCCGTTTGAAAGATATCATTGCAGCCGAGCGCGTGACCGGAGGAGGCTTTGGCCTCTTTCTGCAGTCACTCTTAGAGCTAGCATCTTCCACTGCCAACCATTATTGTTGGCTTTCCCAGCCACAGAGCATTCCAGGGCTCTTTCAACTGTATGTCTTATTAAATACGCATAGCATACATAAGCCCTTGTCCCTCTGAGACAGGGGATTGCCCAAAAAAACAAAGGGGGGGCAATATTAGAACTCTTTCTAAACTATAAAAGTATTAATTTAATGTGTTCTGTGGGGAATAATAAATAAAGCAGAATGTATCAAAAATTGCAAGTCATAAAGGAACCAAGTGCCCCTCCATGGTCCTGTGATGCAGAGATGAACACGAGTCTTCGGCAGAGGGGTCTCTTTTGTGTGTTCCTGTGTCACATTTAAAAATGCCGAGGCTGGCAGATGATGTGCGCCAGCTTCCTACCTGTATCGATTCTTTTTTATTCTTTCCGAATTGAATGTGAATTATAATAAAGCCTTGACCTTCATGTGAAGCCATCCACCAAAAGCTGCTTTTATTGGAACATGCTGCCACTAGGCTCCTTTGCCAGAGCTCTGGTGTGAGGGGGGGTGTTTTAAAAAGCCCAACATCTTCTGTTAGCAATTCAGAAGAATCTTTCATTTTTCTCTCTTTAAATATGAGCTCCATACAATGTCTGTCAAAAGCGAAGAAAAGCCCAGTGGGTACCTGAGCTATCTCATGTTTCCTAGTGGCGAATATGAATGCGCATGTGTAAGTGTTCCCTCTCTGCTGGTAGGCCATGGGGGAAGGTAGGGATAGAAGGGGGGAAGTCAGGGTAGGGATGGGACTAGGGCTAAGGGGTGGGACTAGGGGGAATTGGGAAGGGAGAGGATGGCAGAGTAGAATGAGCACCTCATTCTGGTCAATTCTAGGATAGAACTATGGTATTTATATTCCTAATTTATTTATTGTTGTTGCTGTTGTTTTCTTTCTCTCGTTTTGGCATATGAAGACTAATTGGGTGTTAGTTTGGACATGAGGTCCTCCTGTAGACTGAAAAGAGAAGGAAGAAGAGGGGAGGATAAAAAAAAAGAGGAAGGGGGGGAAGGCAGGGGAAAAGGAAAGGGAGGAGGAGAGAAATTCTGAACATTGAGGCCAGAAAAGCATACAATGTTGGAGGTGGTTAAGCTGGCACCTTGCAGAATCCCTCACCCATTCGTACAACACAAGCACTGTGCAACACAAGCGATCAAGTCTTAAGAAGTCAGATTTGACTGTTAAAAAACCTTCCTGGATGTATGAAACGTGTAGTTTAGATTCAGATTTTTCAGGTAAATCTGTCCTATACAAAGCAAAGTCACTCTCTGAGCAGTTTAGCCAGATGGCCAGGTAGATGGCATCTGAAGCCAACAGCCCCTGCATAACCTGGAGCTCTGTACTCTCGGGTCTGCAAATGTTTGCAAGCAACCTTTTGATGCCTCGGAGTTCACTTCAGAAAATGAACCAGTAAAGCCAGGTGTGGTGGCTCACATCTGTAATCCCAGTGTGGAGGCTCACAGCTGTAAAATACTCAATCGGTCACTTCTACCTGATATACTCAGTAATATCATAGTATCAATATTAAAACATGTTGCAGATGTTGGGTCTTGGATATAAACCAGCATGTCAAAACACTAGAATCCACAGCTTTCTGTCACAGAATACTAGCATCTTCCAAGGCATGGAGAGGGACTCCTTCATCTCTTCCCCCATCAGAACTAATCATTTTGTGAGTTCAACACTAGTTTCCTAACCCACTCCTGTCTCTTGAAGCTGCTGGGTGGTCATGCTGTGGTTTTCTGATGTGCCTCTGGTTTCTGGAAAGCAAACAGCAAGAAAGACAAGTAGCTGGCAATAGGTCACATCATAGAACTGCCTTTATTTACCTGTGGTTTTATAGGAAAAGCCTCTTTTGGATAGAATAAAAGTATCATGAATTATCTATTAAATATTAATAGGCTATCTGAAGATATACACTTCAAATTACGTTTCTGATCAAGATGGAATACCAGGGGCGAGATTCATTGTCTATACAGGATAACAAAAACATGACAATCAATGCTTGCAAGGTGTGTACACCAGGTGCTGAAGGACCATAGTCCCTGAGTGATGGAGACAAGCAAGGTGAGCTTTAGAGAACAAGTCTTGAGTAGCCTTAGAGCAGGGATAATGTGGAACACAGCTGGAAGGCATCGGTTATCCAACTCACAAGCAGGAGTCTGGGGAGTCCTGTTCCCCAGGGTTAGTTTTAGACAGAAGACAGCTGCATAGAAAAGGAGCCCTAACTGACTATGGGAGGTCCCTTTCATTGGGAGTTAATCGCAGGCCAGCAGTGCATACGAAGTCGGGGAGTGAAGCAGAGGAATTCAAAGTTGAGGGAACCAGGATGGTGTGTTCTCCCACCAGCCAATCAGGAGTCCATAGGATGCACTCCAAACTTGGCCAAGTCCACAGGAGTTCCTCCTGTTTTAGTGGAAAATAATGGCTGCAGTCAGCACAGTGCCGTTTCTCAGGTAATAAATGATTTAAAAAAAAAAAGCAAACTCTCCAAACAGCTGGAATTTTAAAGGGAAAGGAGACACCATTTGGCCCACACCAGATCTAAGACATATTTTCACTCTGCATCTTTCTGCTCTTGTTAGTTTAGTGTAATGTTATTTACTGTTCATTTTCAAATTCATGGAGAGATAATGACCTCTAGATCAACAGGAAATAATAGGGAACACAGAAATGAGTGTTCACGTACACAACTAATGTTTGACAAAGTGGGAAAGTCAGTGTAATGGAGTGTGGGTTGTCTTTCCAACAAGAAGGGCAAAGGAGATGGGCAGCTATAAGTCCACAAATTCCAGTAGACGTGAAACAGGTCACATATTTAAAGGTATACCTTAGTGCTACAATGATTCTTGAAGTGAACTCACACCTTTATGGAACAAAGATTTCATAGACGTGATGTAAAAAGCATTGATGTATGAAAGCCTCCCACAAACAGTGATCTGGACAGCCCTTCACTGAAACTCCTTCTGGTGATTCTAAATTGTGCCAAGTAGACTATGCAAGTAACTACCCCAGGGGCTATGTTCCAGTGTTCATCTTAACATTAATTTACATTGATATGTTATCTTCAAATTTTTTTCTGGTTATGTATGAAAAGAACAATAAAAATTGACTTTAAATGATGATGGGAGAAATGCCCCCCATATTTGAGACAATATAAAGTCAGAATGTATCCAACTTGGAAAATAAATTAGATGTTTGAAAACTGAAAACAATCTTTCACTCTGAAAGGCATAATCAAAATAATGTAAAGATAGAGGTAAAATGAAATAAAAATATTGCAAACACTACCATCTGATGTTACTTGTAATACACACGGGATGCTTGGAATTCAGCAATGAGAAAAAAGTAGTTAAAAAAAGGCTTATTCATTTATCTAAAGAAGGTGTAGAGATGACAAGTAGGCACGGTGAAAAACACTATTGTCAGACAGGAGATAAACTATATTGAAAATTCTGTGTTAGCTGGGACAATGATCGTCTCCTTATATATTTGTTTCATTTTTCATTCTTCACAATGGTAGTCAGTGTATATTGTCAAATTAATTGAAAAAATGTTAGAATTTAGCCTAAAATATCTTACAATTTTTGTAATATTATTTTTTGATTGGCACTTCTGTTTCAAAGTCATAGAAATCACAAAACTTGGAAAATGCTGGCTATTCAAGCATATGCATCATGCGAAACCCGGCCACGCAACTTTAAGGTATTTTCATGTCATGTCCCCTCCACAGATTTGCTAAAGTGCATTTGGATTTAAAGCATGCAGTTTGGAAAGCCTTTGCTCCATGTATGTATCTGTGAACCAATCAACACAGTCAAGCTACTGAACCTTAGAACACAGAGGCTCAGTTGTGGGGCTTCTGTTTAGCAGGCGGGCAGCTCTGGGTTTGATCTAAAGCAACACAGCAAGCAACAATAAAAGGCTACACTGAGCATTCCTCAAATACAATCTGCATTTCCCAAGCACATTCTCAGGAAACCACTATATCCAGTTTTTTTTCTATAGTGATAGCTACAAAAAAGGGGAGTGGGTTGCTGGAGGGATGGCTCAGTGGGTAAAGTATGAGGATCAGATTTTGAATCCCTGGTGACCATGTGAATGTCAGATGAATACGGCATTCCCCCTGTAATCCCATGATCTGGAGTCAGAGATTGGATGCCTTGTGTAAGCTGGCTAAGTGGATTAATCAAATAGGTGAATTTCAGGGGCAATTGAGACACTCTGTCTCAATAAATGAGGTAGAAAATTTATGAAGAAAGACATCCGATGTCAACCTCTGTCAACCTCAAAACACACACATAGTAATGTGCATGCACAACTACACACAAACATGCCTACACTCTGTCTCAATAAATAAGGTAGAAAATTTATGAAGAAAGACATCTGATGTCAACCTCAAAACACACACATAGTAATGTGCATGCACAACTACACACAAACATGCCTACACATATGTGAACATGTATATAAACACACACAACACACATGCATACACATGCTATGGAATGGAAAAATCAGATCATAGTGTGTTTTGACTTAGTTCTAGGGTGAATGATTTATTTTGAATGGTATGAAACAAATTGTGCAAAGTGTTTCCTACAAAAACGATGCATTATTGTCTAACTGCACATCTCTATTCTTCCTGTGTTTGGTCATGCAGACAAAGCTGTGTGCACATCTGGGTATAGTCTGTATAGAAACAGATGTTTTCAATTATTCTGGGGAGTGACTGGGTTATACATCAGGAGTCATGTTTAACATTATGAGAGTTGAGAAAACTCTTGTCCTATTGATGCTTTCATAATTTAAAAAATGATGTCGATTTTTAGTAGAACTGAAATACAACATGTTGATTCAGTGAAATGGTTTTCCTTTTAGACAATCCATATTTCAAATGAGCTTATAATAGTTGTTTCTTCCAAGATGCCCTTTCAAAATATATCTTTCAATACAGTAAAGATGCATATCTTATTCTAGTTATCCCTTCTTATGAATATGTTTTCTTAGCTATGAAATAGTTGTCATTAAAATAATCATCTTTTTTTCATTGCACATTCCTCTGTTTTAATCAAGTTATATCTTCTGGTATTCTAACTAGATCTAATTTGGCTATTTCCATTTAATCCCAAATCATCTAATCTTGGGTTTTCGTTTTCTTTTCACTTCAGTACTTTCTGCTTTTAATTTCAATGTCTTCATGTCTGTCTTCCCATTTTCTAATTCTCTTTTCAGCTGAGTCTAGTTTTTCATGTTTACATTTTCAGATTCTACTTGCTCCCCCTTCGTGGGAAACTATTTCAGTAACTTGTAATATTTTCTTAAGTTGTCATCTTTTTAAAAACTATTTTCTAAAAGGACTTAGAAGTAATTGTTCTGCATATGATGATTCTTATATTTGCTTTTCTTAATCTAAACATACTACATGCCTTTCTGAAGATCCTCTGTTTCTGCATAGAAATATTCTACTGTGAATTCATGTTCTTTAAAGTTTTATCTGAACGGAGTCATGTGTTTCTTGAGAGAGTTTGTGTTTGCTCTGTCAGGTGATGCATTCACTATGCTTGTCTCCTTGATGATTCTATGTCTGTCAAGTTGACAGTGAACTCTCACCTCACAGCTGATGCAACACCCCACATCTCACTTCATTCCATACCTCCTTCACCAGGAAGCACAGAAAACCATTACCAGAGAACAGAAAACTCTATGACTTCTGTACGAATTTGAGTCATGCAAAGTTATCTGTGTCCTTCTGTACCTTGTTCTATCTGTTTCATGTAGCTACTAGCATGGTTGTGAGTCAAGGGTAAATATCAGTATTTTTACGACCAAATAATCCATTATGTAACTGAAGAAGAAAATCCTCATTTATTGAGTCACTAAGTATTGGAAAAGCTCCTTTTATGGGTTACTCTAGTTGCCCAGATTCTCCACTATTAAGTGTTGAACAAGCTTTTTCTGCTTTCTCCCCTCTTCCAAATCTCACAATGTTCTTAGAGTCTTACTTAATACACTTTTATGTACATTTATATAGCATTTATAATTCCCATGTTAGTTGCTTTGGCCACCATAAATATTTATAAAAACCCTCTTGTGGTTTAGCAAAATTCCATGATTTATATATAGTTTTCCCGCAAAGTCTCATATGTTGGAAGCCTGATCCCCAGTGTGGCCATATTGAAGTAGTGGTCCTAACAGAAGATGATTAGGTACCTGGGGATACCACTAAGGGATTAATGTCATTATCATGGGATCCTGGTCAGTTACCAAGAGATCAAATTCTTTATAAAGAATAAGTTTCTTCTTGCAGTCTCTCTTGACATGGTCTGACATGGAAACCGGAGGCACGCACCAGAACCCAGGAGATATTGATGCCATGTTCCTGAATCTTTAGAATGTGAGATGAATGATCATATTTTCTAACTACATTACTCAGCTTTAGGTATTTCATTATAGCAAAAGAAAATCTACTAGGGACTGGAGAGGTGGTACAGTAGTTAAGAGTACTTACTGCTCTTGAAGAAGACCTAGCATTCACACGGTGACTCAGAATGGTCAATGACTCAAGTGTCAGGGGGGGGGACCCAATGTTCTCTTCTTGCCTCCATAGGCACTGCATGCATGTGTTGCACATACATATATGTAGACAAAACATATATACAGAAAACAAAAAATGAATCTTAAAGATAAAAAAGACTGAAACCCACAAGGAGAGTTTGTGTGACTGAGTACTTTTCAGGCTAGAGAGTCAGCCAGGACTCAGCTGGGTGCTCTTCTGGTCTTGGCTAGGCTCCAGCATCTTCTGGTAGTTTTCCAGGTGTCTGCTGATCTCTGATGGCTGCAGCCAGGATGAGCGAGCAGCTTGCCTCTCTAGATGGTGAGGCCAAATTTCTTTCACAAGAGCAAACATCTGAGAGATGAAAGTCTTGGTGTTTACAGTTCTGGCATCCAACTCTTGCCTTCACGTTTCTACTGTAAGAGCTTTATCTACTGAGCCATCTCCCCAGCCCAACTTTGTTTCTCTCCTTGTATTCCAGACTATGCTGTGACTTCCTCCTCAGGCAGGCCCTGTAGGTCTCAGAGAAACCAGGCACATTCTCAGGTGTGCTGTTTCCCCTCTACTTGCCATGACCAGGAGAAACAGCAGAGATTCAGCTTTATCCAGGGTAAGCCATGGATTCACCAGCTCTGTCTAACACACACATAGATATACCCACATACATGAATACACATGTGTATAAGACACACATAGATATATCCACATGCATGAATACATATGTGTATACATTCACAACACATACAAACACACACATAAACATCTCCCCCACAAACACACATACATGCACACATCTAAGCACATACTAACATATATACATGTATGCACAAATATACATGTACAACACACACACACACACCTTCCAAAAAGATGCCACTGCTTTCTTCTGCCACAGACAAACAGCAAGGAGAAAAGAGTCTCTGTGTTATGTTTCCATTTTCTCTTGATGCTCTCCTCTTCCTTCACTCTGTCCATGTAGGAGAAATATGCGCAGGAAGCCAGGTAATTTTACACATGTGATGTCACACACTCTCCCACTCTGGTCCTTAAGTCACCCATCCCATTTCCACCATTAAGGCATTAGCACATGACTCTGGAGGAACTGTGACCTTTATGTGAAAAAGCATATAATTTATTTTTCCCCTGCCTAAAGGATTAGATGATCATTAAAAAGTACAAAGGAAATCAGGCTGTCAATTCTTCATGTTAGCAATCTGTGTTTTCAAGAGACCCTGGGATGTCTTAATTCCTCATATGCAGCTGGGGACCCCACTCTGCTGCCTGAAGGTACTGTGGAATAGTCAATGCATATGAGCTGCCAAAGACCCGGGGAACAGGGTGAGAAGAGTGAGCATATTATTTACTTTTCCACTACCTTGATAGAATACAGTGACAAAAAGCAACTTAAAGGAGAAAGGGTTTCTTTTGTCTTATAATTCCAGAGGAATACAGTAGTTCATGGCTGGGAAGACATGGTGGCAGGAGTATAAAACCAGCCTGGCAGCCAGGAAAGGAAGCAGAAAGTGGAAGCCAGGAATTGTGGCTTAATGACTTTAAGCCCAGCACATCGGAAACAGAGAGAGGTGCACATCTGGGAGTCTGAGACTAGCCTGGTTTACATAGTGCTTCTAGACCAGCCAGGACTGCACAGAAAGACTCTGTCTGATTAAAAATTAAAATGGCTAGGTTCTGCTAGACTGCAATCCCTGAAAGATGGGCCCAGTGACATTCTGCTTGAATAAAGAGTATACTTCCTAAGAGTTCTACAACCCCAAAACGTGCCACCAGCTGGGGACCAAGAGTTCAAACACATAAGTCAATGGGAGGCATTTTCTATTCAAATGATTGATAAGTTGTTATATTTAAAAAGGAATACCCATGAGCAAAACCAGTGATGCAGATAGCAACCACCACTATCTCTGGCTGAGGAGTGCCTACAAGGTGAGATCTAGAGAGAAAAGCCCATGTCCATGTGTGGCACCTCTCGGGTTAGACCCAGGAAGAGTGGTAACTGGTCCTGTACTTTACACTCACATTTGAACCCTAGAACCAAGCAAGACCCAGGTCACCTAACAGCAGCAACACACCCACTCTCATGAATTATGAACAGAAATAGTTTTTGAGACGTCTTTTCATAGCATGACCCTGCCTCTTTCCTTCCTGGGATGACCCTACAAAACTCACAGTTTAGTAGAAGGCGACGGAATAACAAGCTGAGTCTCCACAGATACGCCTGAGAAGCATCCTGGTGTGGTGTGTGGAATGCGAAGGTGCTTTGGAGGAAGGGGTGTCTTTGAGCTCAGTGTTGAAAGTGTGCACTAGTTAGGACTCTGGAGCAAGGGAAATTGTCCCTAGCTGCAAAAGTGAGAAGGGCCCAGCATGTTCCAATGTGGCTGTATCAGAGTATGCATTTGGGGAGCTGAGGTGGGCTGGGAGTTGGAGAAAAGGAAGACCTGTTAAGGCTGTGGAAAATGCAATCAGTTGGAAGACTATGGAAGCAACCAAAGAACCATGATGAAAACTGAATGATGGTATTCCAAGAGTTATCTTCAAGGACTTGGTAGAATACTCCCTCAGGTTATTGGCCCAAGTCTTCAAGAGTCCAGATGAGAAGTCCTCACTTACTGCTGTAAGTATCCCACTCGTAAGCTCCAGGTGTGTGCTTGCAGGAAAGAGAATGCCATGCAACAGGCAATGCCGTTCTGAAAAGGTCTCTCCAGGGAAGTGCTCAGGTCAAATACCGAAATGATGGTTTTCAAAGATTTGGCTTTATCACAGGACAACAGCGTTCCTTACTGACTGGGCCTCCTCTCCCTTACATCTGTCAGATTGACATCTGTCATGTGATATGTAAAGAATGAGATTTTGTATGTTCCCAAGGTTAGACCAGACTCCTTTCTTGCCACACCTAAGCAAATTTTGTAGTTTTTAATTAGTTTATAGATCATATAGATTGCATCATCTGTGTTCAACTGAATAGTCCCATAGATGGGGTGATCATTTTAGAAGATTTCTATAGAGAAATAACAGAATTATCCCAGTTCAGGAACAAGTGAACAGGAAGAAAATGGCAGAGATGAGACTTGCCTGCTGCCAGCACCACTGCATGAGCCACTCTACAAAGGATGCCAGTCACGACCCAATAGACACCTCCCAGCAGGACCACGCTGAAGATAACGTCCTTGGTCTCCACAGTGGAGATGACACCTTAATGACACATGTAGAAGTAATTGTTGTTTTAAGAGAAACCACTGCTATTTCTAAAAATATCACGGGAACAGGTGTACAGAAATATTTCTGTAACTGTGATTTTTATCACCCAAATCAGTAATTCACCTGTCTAAATAAAATAGCAACATGAAATCTTGTCAGTTGTGCAGTATATTAAAAAAATAAAGAAAACATAACTTCTGATTTTGAAGACACTTAAATTATGGAGTTTCAGTGTAGTTATAACCCATCTGCTGATGATGTAAAATGCAGTGTGTTGTTGGATGGATATGATTAAAAAACATAATATAATTGTATGAAATTTTCAAAGAATAAGTATTTAAAAATCAATGCCTCCAGTTAGTTTGGAGATCAGATGATTGATATAATAAAGATGAGAATAACCACAGGACAAACTTATAGATAGAACTTTAAGAAATTTGGCATCTGGATTTTATCGCTATCATTGTTGGCTAGGAACAGAGCTTAATCCTCCTTGGTACCACCCAGAGACATTTTCACCCATGAGAAAACAACAAATCAGGGGGCTGGAGTGAAGGCTCTGCAGTTAAGAGCATGTGCTGCTCTTGGGCAGAGCTTGAGTTTGGTTCTAGCACCCATCTAGGGAAACTCAAATCTAGCAACTCCATCTCCGGGAAACACCCACCCCATGACTTCTTACATCCATGGGCTCCTGCATGCATGTACACAAACACACAGAGACACTTAAATAAAAATAAGTCCTAAAAAAAGACAATGGAATACACTGATCTTAGATGAATACATTAAAAACTTTGAAATAATGTTGAATCAGATATCCAAATTTAATAAAATGACATTTTTATGGCATTATGGCATCTTTTAAAGGTTTTGGAGATATTTCAATACATGTGGATATTAACAACTTACTGCTAAAGATTGACACATAAATTTTCCCACTTTAGGACTTAAAAACTTCTTTGAGAGCAATGTGGAAATAAAAGAAAGTCCTAATAATTCTTTACAGGCAACAGAACACTGCAACTTTTATAACCAATATTGGTTGTCAACTTGACTGGATCTGGAATAGACAGACAGTTTTCTGGGTATGTCATTTCCCCAAAATATTAACTGTTGGCATTTCCGCAGAGTGTCTAGAACCTTCTGGTGGCAGCCCAGATACAAGAAGGTCAGAGGGCAAAGCTGTTGTCTTTTGGTTAACTGGCCTTGCCTCTTCTTGGTGGGTTCATCTCGCTTGTTGATACCAATGCCACTGCTGCCATCCCTCCCTAACTTTAGAATCCAGACTTCCAACATGGACTGAAGACTAGAAGCTACTCTCTAGGAATCCTCCAGACCTTCAGAACTGGTGAGGCATTCAGCTTTGTAGGCTGAGCAGATGCAGGGTTCTCTGCCTCTCCATTGTGCAGGCAGCTATAACTGGACTACCTAGTCCACACTGTGTAAGCCAATTTAGCAACTCCTCTTTAAATATGTATTCATTCTGTTTCTTCTGTCCCTCTAGAGAACCTTGTCATTGCAAAGGAAATGTCCAATCTTTCCTTGACCTTCTAAGCGCTGCCTGTGTCCGCTTTCTATAGCGGGGTTCAGTGGTGAGGACACCGAACCTTGCACCATGGCTGGCTGATATTACTCGCTATGTGGTCCTTTATGTGAAGTTTTGTATTCTCTAATTAAAACAATCAATTCATAGGCAGCTCATTCTGTATGAAGGACCTCAAAGAGGGTTTTATTTCTTGTACTGTAATGCTAGGATATAGTACAGGATGTGGCCCCAGGTAGTGGTTTGGCTGTGTATTGTCTCTTCTAAAGGCTGGTGTGTATTGTCAAGAGGGAGCTGGATTGTGAGGGTGCTGACTTCAACAGTTGACAAATAGGAGGTGGTACTGGTTGGAGGAAGTCTGTCTTTGGAGGTTCATGTTGAAGATCCTTTTTGGTTTCTTTCCTTCTTTTATTATTTTAAATTTATTTTTCAGTTTAAATTTAGATTAGAAACAAAGTTGCTTCACAAGTTAGTTCCAAGTCCCTCTCCCTTTCCCCCCTCCTCCCGTACCCTCCCTCCCACTCCCCCATTATCCCCTCATTTCCCCAGGGAGGGTGAGGCCCTCCATGGGGGTGTCCAAAGTCTGTCATTTCACACAGGGCAGGGCCTAGACCCTCCCCCAAGAGTTCAGGGTGAGAGTGCATCTCACATTGTTGGATGAGAGTCCAAAGTCCGTGTGTATACTCGGGATGAGTACTGATCTACTGCCCAAGGCTCAATAGATTACCTAGGCCTCCTCACTGACACCCACATTCAGGGGATCTTGATCAGTTCCATGCTGGATTCCCAGGCTGATGCCTGGGATTCAAGAGTTAACCTTTGTCAGGTCCGCTGTTTCTGGGGGTTAAACCAGCCCAGTCTTAATCACTTTGGTCATCAGTCCTCCCTCTCTGTTACTGGCTTTCTTGAGTTCAGCTCAGTACTTAACCATAGGAGTCTGCCTCTTCTTCCATCAGCCACTGAATGAAGTTTCTGTTTCATTCTGGCTGATGGGATTGCAGGCTGGCACTCCCCAGATCTATATCTAAAATCCATATATGAGAGAGTACATGCCATTTTTCTCTTTTTGTGACTGTGTTACCTCACTCAGGATGGTTTCTTCTAGTGTCATCCGTTTGCCTGCAAATCTCAGGATTCCATTGTTTTTTTCTGCTGAATAGTACTCCATTGTGTAAATGTACCACATTTTCTCTATCCACTCTTCAGTTGAGGGACATCTAGGTTGCTTCCAAGTTCTGGCTATTACAAATAATGCTGCTATGAACATAGTGGAACAGACATCTTTGTTGTATGAATGGGCATCTTTTGGATATATGCCTAAGAGTGGAGTTACTGGGTCTTGTGGTAGGTTTATTCCCATTTTTCTGAGGAATCTCCATACTGATTTCCAAAGTGGCTGAACCAGTTGGCACTCCCACCAGCAATGGAGGAGTGTTCCCCTTCCACCACATCCTCTCCAGCATAAATTGTCATTGGTGTTTTTGATTTTAGCCATTCTGACAGGAGTGAGATGGTATCTCAGAGTTGTTTTGAGAGTTGTTTGCATTTCCCAGATGGCTAAGGATGTTGAGCATTTTCTCAAGTGCCTCTCAGCCATTTTAGACTCCTCTATTGAAAATTCTCTATTTAGTTCTGCAGCCCACTTTTTAATTGGTTCCTTTGGTGTTTTGGAGACTTGCTTCTTGAGTTCTTTGTAAATTTTGGAGATCAACCCTCTGTCAGATGTGGGATTAGTGAATATACTGGCAAATCGGATCCAAGAACACAGCAAAACAATCATTCATCATGATCAAGTAGGTTTCATCCCAGGGATGCAGGGATGGTTCAACATACGAAAATCCATCAATGTAATCCACCATATAAACAAGCTGAAAAACAAAAATCACATGATCATCTCACTAGATGCTGAAAAAGCCTTTGACAAAATCTAACACCCCTTCATGATAAAGGTCTTGGAGAGATCTGGGATAACAGGGACATACTTAAACATAATAAAAGCTATATACAGTAAACCAACAGCCAACATCAAACTAAATGGACAGAAACTCAACTCAATTCCTCTAAAATCAGGAACAAAATAAGGCTGTCCACTCTCTCCATATCTTTTCAACATGGTACTTGAAGTTCTAGCCATTGCCATACGACAGCAAAGGGGGACCAAGGGGATACAAATTGGGAAGGAAGAGGTCAAACTTCCACTGTTTGTAGATGATATGATAGTTTACATCAATGACCCAAAGAATTCTACCAGGGAACTCTTACAGCTGATTAACACCTTCAGCAAAGTGGCAGGCTACAAGATCAACTCAAGAAAATCAGTAGCCCTACTATATACAGATGATAAAAGGATTGAAAAAGAAATCAGAGAAGCATCACCCTTTACAATTGCCACAAACAACATAAAATACCTTGGGGTAACGCTAGCCAAACAAGTGAAAGACCTGTATCGCAAGAACTCTGAATTTTTAAAGAAAGAAATTAAAGAAGCCCTCAGAAAAGGAAAGATCTCCCATGCTCTTGGATAGGTAGGATCAATGTAGTAAAAATGGCAATCCTGCCAAAAGCAATCTACATATTCAATGCAATCCCCATTAAAATCCCAGCACAATTCTTCACAGACCTTGAAAGAACAATAATCAATTTTGTATGGAAAAACAAAAGACCCAGGATAGCCAAAACAACCCTGTTCAACAAGGCAACATCCAGAGGCATCACCATCCCTGACCTCAAGCTCTATTATAGAGCTATAGTCCTGAAAACAGCTTGGTATTGGCACAAAAATAGACAGGTGGACCAATGGAATCGAATTGAAAACCCGGATATTAACCCACACACGTATGAACATCTGATCTTTGACAAAGAAGCTAAAAATATACAATGGAATAAAGAAAGCATCTTCAACAAATGGTGCTGGCATAACTGGAGGCTGGCATGTAGAAGAATGCGGATCGATCCATATTTATTGCCATGCACAAAACTTAAGTCCAAATGGATCAAAGACCTCAACATAAATCCAGCCACACTGAACCTCTTAGAAGAGAAAGTGGGTGGTACCCTTGAACGAATTGGTACAGGAGACAGCTTCCTGAACATAACACCACTAGCACAGACAGTGAGATCAACAATTAATAAATGGGGCCTCCTGAAACTGAGAAGCTTCTGTAAGGCAAAGGACACAGTCAGCAAGACAAAAAGGCAGCCCACAGAATGGGAAAAATATTCACTAATCCCACATCTGACAGAGGGTTTCTTTCCTTCTTAATGAGAAGTGTTGGTAATGCACTGGTAATGATTTGTATTGCTTTTTAAACATTGTGGCATCTAGAGAGTCACCTTTTAGAGAAGCCTTTAACCTTGTCTGCTAGGGTTTTCTAGATTAGATTAACTGAGGTGAGAAGATGATCCTAAATATAGATGGTGCCATTCCATGGGCTGGGGTCCCTGACTGCACAGCTAGGGGAAAGTTAAACAGAGTTGAGCTCCATTCAGCATTCTCCCTCTCCCCCTCTCTGTCTCTCCGTGACTGTCAATGCAATATGACTTCTCCAGCTGCCTCCAGCTCTTACCTCCATCACTCCCCCACTGCTGCCATGCCTTCTCAGGGATGGTGGAAATTGACTCAACTTGCTTCTTGTCAGGTATTTAGCCACAACGATGAGAAATGTAACGAAACCAATTCCATATTTGCGGGGACAACCACATACATCTAGAGAGCAAAACCCAGTCTTCACTTGTTTCTAGGAGTTCAAATTTCCACTTTCCCCTCTCAAAAAAATCTTCGACTCCTAGAAAATCCCTTTAAGAGACTGGCTGTGGCTGTTATTTATCAAGCGGGGTTAGCACTTCTGATGTTTACTTGAACAAAGCTTGTGCATGGAGCTATTTTTTGAAAGGATTAATTTTCATTGAATATGCGAATCTACTTCAAATATAACAAAACCCCACTGACCATTGGCGTGTAAGGTTTTTTTTAATAACCAACTTTCTTGGTTATTTAAATAGCAACACCACTACCCAGCATGGGAGACAGTGCCCCAGGGACAGAAGAGGTGATGAACTATCCTCGTGTAATAAAAACCAGAGAGAAAGCTCACAAGTTTCAGAAGCAGCACATGAATGGGTGGCTGTGTTAATTTGGAGATTTCCATAAAACTGAACATTGGACTCTGTAAGGAGCACACATAAATTATGAGAAAAAGGATTAGGAGAATGCTGGTTAATTCGGTTCAAATTGTGGAAGTGCATTTCCCAGACCTATGCACCTTATCATTGCTTCTCCCTGGCAGATGGGCCATGCGCCTTTAGCATCTCTCAGGAGAAAGTCCAAAATCCAGAGATTCTCACACCCACTACGTTGAAATGGAACCAATTAGAATTTTGCGTCCATATGTCATCCATCCATCCATCCATCCATCCATCCATCCATCCATCCATTCATTGATCTGAGAAGCACACAGGTCTATCCCCAAGGCAGAGATCATGCAAACCTCATCCTTTTCATTTCACGTACCATACTATAATATGGTACTAAAATTTGCTTTGTTTATTTTCCATAAACTTATTTCGTAAGTACATACCTTTCTAAATAGTACTGTGAGTCTCTATTTTAGGCTCACATTTGCAGAGTAAAAAGGAAAAAGGTGAAGCAGCATTTTGAGGTCTTCCTCAATACCTGGTTTTATGTTTTTTGAGTACACCTTTGCCATTTGTAATCTCATGGAGACTTGGCCTTAGACACCAAGAAGGGAGCCACCAGGCAAGAATCAAATGTGGAGAGGAGACCCAAACTGTCTCCTTTATTAGCTGCTTCCTTTCTGTGTCAGATGAGCTGTCAGCACACCCAGATGTCAGTTTTGAGACCCCTCATTTCAAGCCAAGACTCATTTGGTCCTATTACATTGTCACAATGATTCAGCCATGCATTTTCTGGGAATTACCATCTTTTAGTTGTTGTACATTTTTCTCCTTTTCACTCTCTTTTCTTTCTCACAATTTAATTGTTAATCGAAGCAAATGTGAGCTAAGTTAATCCTCCCTGGACTTGGTTGTCTCCAACCTGGGATCCAGTCTAGCTCAGGAGTACCATCTGTTATTGCACCACCAGCATAGACTGATAAGGGACTTCTTCCTGGGAGTAGAAAAGCAAGTGTATTGGTGGTAAATTGGGATTGTAGAGGCACATGGGTGTTTTAAAATCATTCCAAGAAAATAGAGTCCAAGAATGTACTGGGCACATCTAGAAAAGGGTGTGGCTTGCTTACTTGAACCCTAGAAAAAGGAGTATAGTCAACGCTGTGATGACAATCTGTGTCTTGCCCCTTAACCTCTATGTAGCGATAACACATATATACTACATATGCTGTACATATAAAAACACATGGTAGATTTATGTATGTGTAAATTTATTGTGTGACGTGTACTATGTGATTGGGGGCAAAAAAAATCATATTTGCTGGACCACCACAATCAAGGAAAGTAGAGCTATCTAGTGAATTGTTGCCAATGAAACCTCTGTATCTTCTGAATTTATTGCCATTCGATAAATTCTGACAAAAAGAAGATACAGATATATTCTTCTGTTTCTGACTTAGCATGATAATGACCCAATGACCAGAGTTCAGAAGGACAGAGCTCAGTTATATCCTTATGGAGTACCTCAGTGTTTGTATGTCTCTTGGTCTATCAGCTAAGGCCCAGCTGGTAGAGTTGTCCTTTCTCTGCATGTGGAAAACACTGCACGGAAAGGAAAAACAATGCATACCTCCTGACTGCCAAAAGATTTGCAAGGGACACCTCAGGAGGGGAAAGAAATAAGGAATCTCCCATCATACACACATGATCTGAATTGGCCTTTGCTACTGGAGTTGATTAGGACAGCAGTGACGGGAGACAGTTATTGTTTCATTTGCACCTTATAGGTTTATGTTCTCTGAGTAAAAAATGAACAAATATTCCTACCTCTGGAATGAGAATATTATGATGTAATTACGGCAGACACCTAAAAGGAGGACAAGTAACAAGGGAAGCCAAGGTAGGGCAGCCATGGCAGACAGAACCTATGACCGCATTCATGACTAAGGGTCACTTTCAGGTTGAAGTTGGAGGTTAAAACTCTCTGTGTCAGCTTCACTCCCTGACCCCTTCTTTGCAGCCATTAGTGTTTTACTGTGTTCTGTCGCGACTGCCTCGACCAGCAAGGAAGACGCGACTCGGGAACTCTTCTCCAAGCGGTTTATTCAGGAACCTTGAAACAGTCTTCTTCTCCCTCGGGGAAAGCCAGCCCACAGCTTATATGGCCTAGGCATACCCAACCCTAGCACGCCACTTGGCGATAGCAGATAGGTACACACACACACACACACACACACACACACACACACACACACACACACACAAGCAAGCCGTGGACCTGAGCCTTGACCAAATATGGAGTTGTTTACTCCCAGAGCGCTCACCATCAGGAGGGTGGTAGGTGGAAGCTGGCGCCATCTTTAAGGCGCAGCACGTTGCAGCTCTCCACAGTGTTCTTCTGAGGACGCCAGTTATCCATTCCCATCTTTCTGAAGTGAGGTTCTCCAGTGAATACCAGGCAAAAGTCTGTAGTCCTTCAAATACTTGCTGCCGGATCTTAAGGAAAACGTGGGTGTGCATGCAAGCTTGACTGAGAGTGTCCCTTCAGGAAGCACGCTGTCTACAAGAACTTATTCACAACACATTTAAGATGCTTTCAGAGGGTGGAGTTGGCTTTGCATTTCCTCTTCCTGAAACATGCCCCACCCTTAGTGTCCAGCATTGACACAGGCTCTGCAAGGGGAGCTCAGAGGATCCTAGAAAAACTTATTTGTAAAGAACCCTCACCAACAAGACGGAAGTCATTGAATTTTATTACATTAATCTCACAATAGTAGACCCCCTACAAGAGACAAATCAAGTGGAGCCTCTCAGGATGCCATGGTTTTATTTATCTGTTCCTGAAGCTTCTCTTGTCTCCAGTGTCCTCCCCATCTCCTGGCTAATGGCTCTTGTTCTCCCTTCTCTCTATGACTCCAGATCTCCATTTCAAATCACTTTTATCTTCTCATGACTAGCAAGGCTTTTAACCTCACAGGTTACATTAAGAGAAAAGTGATATCATTATGCAAATTACGTTTCATCTCCCTGCCTTCCTTTGTCCTTCTGCAGTGTTTTAAAGGGGAAGCATCTTCTTTAGCAAGTAGTTGAGTGTGCATCGCATCCTCACATCTCTATTTTTGTCCTTTAGGAAACACAGTAAGGAGCCAAAGACTCTGTATAGCCACACCCAGGACCATGAAGAAGAAAAGGAGGTGAGGCTTATGAGCAGAAAGTTTCCTCCTGTATCCCACGAGGCAGATTCACTGGAAATCTCATAGCTTAGAGCCAGAGTATTCCCCTGAGGGTGGTGGTGCGTCATTGCTTGAAATCTTTCTTTAAGTGCAAGCTTTTCTGTCACCATGGTGTAGAAGAAAAGATTTACTCATTGTTTTTCCTAACAACATACAGTGACTCTATGTCTACACCAAAGACATGCACCGTATTGAAAGTCTGGAATCAAACTGAAAGTGAACAGACTCACCTGGGGGTCTATAACATGATCAATAGCATGGGAAAGTCTTTATGGCTCTTGTAACTCAAAATAGATAGATAATATCAAAATTCTTAAAATAGAGGTTTTAAAATGAGAAGAATATTTATGATTACTGTCTGTACTAATACTAATAAATTAGAAGTTGGAGGTGTAGGAATTGAACACTGACAAAAATATAATTATTTTATGAAAATATACTGATACATCAACATTTACAATTTCATTTGCTTTTTTCTTTCCTTTGACAAAAAGCAAGTCTGGGGTAACTGTTTGAAGTAATGTGAATATATATATTTCTAGGATTTTACCCTCTGGGTTTTGGCAGCTAATTACATTTTGTTAAAGATTATATTTAATTTGTCTCATATAGAACTCAGTTCAAAAAGTTTTGTTGCTGAAAATGTTGGTTATAAGCGAGTGTATGATTATGATAACACCAGCAACAAATACACCTAACCACTGATGAGCAAGCTCTCTGTTGGCTATTGTGTCTGTATGTGAATCCAGCTAACAATAGACTCCTTCTCCCTCACACACTCCCTTATGAAGTCAGACATGAGCACAATACATGTGTCAGGATTTGGAACAACGAACCTTGTCTTGGTAGAAGAGAAGGGTCTAATTGATATCTCTGTTAGTAACCTTTCTGTTACTCTGATATAGTACCCCAATAAAAAGCAATTTAGGAGAGAAATGGTTTATTTTGACTTACAGATCAAGAAGGAGAAGGTCCATCTTGGAAGGTTTGTCCTCCCCAAGTTACTTTTGGTCATGATCTTCATCACAGTAGTAGGAAACTAATAGGACCTCCTAAAAGTTCCAAGTAGATCACATCAAGTGAGGACCATGTGTTGAGGGGCATTTTTCATTCAAATCCGCAATGGTTACTATTGTACATTATAAAACATATAATATACTATTTATAGACATTATATAACATTAGTATAATAATATAAACACTATTATAAACATATAATGTACTATTGTGCATTATAAAACAGTCTTCAGAGGGTCTGAGCTGGATCTGTGACTGAGATACACAGTCCTTTCAAAGAATATGGTGGGACTTAATCACACTGTGAGAGTGAGAGATTAGAATCTTAACCTGAATATGGTGGTTAGAGGAGGGACCCTTAGTAGGAGATTAGGAATAGATAGGATCATCCACCCATCTACCCAAGGCCCCAGGACCCTTGTCCTTCTAGGAAAAGTAGACAATGGGACACATGCTCCCCATTGTGGAATATGCTTAAGAATATTGGCTTTATGCTGTGGCATATTTGCTTAATGATGTTTAAGGTATGTTGCAATTTTTAAAAAAACTCTGTGGAGCTCTATTACTTTGCCTGTACAAAACACTCAACTGGTCTGATAAAGAGCTGAAAGCCAATATCTAGGAAGGAGAAAGAAATAGGCAGGGTTGGCATGCAGAAAAAAAATAAATAGGAAGAGAAGAGAGAAAAGAAGAAGGAAAAAGGAAGAGAGCAGGACATCAGAGGCCAGCCACCCATTTACACAGCAAGCCAGAGTAAGAATAAAAGAAAAGCATATAGAATAAAGATAAAAGGCAAAAGGTAGGTGGAATAATTTAAGAAAAGCTAGCAAATCCTTTAGCTAAATAACAGCATCTACATGGAAATTCCTCATCGACTCCACAAAGCCCAGAAGACTAACTTAAAGTCTTACCGCTGTCTTGACCAATAGTGAGTCCTTTGGAAGCCAGAACAGTAGAAGAAGGGTACGCTTAGGAATAATATTTTTTAAATTTGAGAAATTCTTTTAGAATTCCATACTTTTGTTCAGTGCATTTTGATCCTATTCATCCTTCCCCTTTTCTGAAGCTCACCAAATCTAATTAGTGCTGCCCAAATGCACATGGGTGTAGGGCTATCCACTGAGCATGGGCAAACTACTACAGGTCACACTACTGAAGAAAAGATTCTCCTGATCCCAGAAGCCATCAACCTCTGCCAGCTTCAGCTCAGGGTGGGGCCTTATGGACCCTTCTTTTCTCCATCCTGGAATGTTGACAGTTTTGACCTTGATCAGGGTTATACAGGCAACATGGCTGTGATGAGTTCATGATTACAGTGGCCTGGTTATCTCCAGGAGTCACCATTTCACTCCAGACCTCCCAAACCTCCAGACTCTTAAAATTCTCTCCCCCCCCCAACTCTCTCTCTCTCAGTCTCTCTGTCTACTTTCTCTGAGCCTCATTGGAAAGAGGTATACTACAGATGATTAGTTTAGAGTTGACCACTCCAATGTCTATGCTCTTTGACCATTTGTGAGTTTCATTAACTGCCATACATTGAAAAAAAGAAGCTTCCTTGATGAGGGTGGGCTGAGAGCTGCACTATTCTATTGGTATAGTGAAAAGTTTTTAGAAAGTGATTTGATACTATGTCTATTTTACTAAAATAATAGTAGTAAGTCATTCCCTAGTGCATATGATGTCTTCAGCCATGAGTTCTTAGCCAGGTTATGGTACTGGGCATGACATCTCTACTATGGAGTGGAACTTAAATCTGATCAGGAAGTTGTTGGTTACCCCCATATCAATCATGTCATTATGGCACCAGTGGACATAACTTGCCAAACCAATTGGTATTGTAACTCCCAAGGTTCAAACCTAAGATATCTCACCTTGAATTTCCTGCATAAAACCCTCAAGCACTGTGAAAGTTGTTCAGCAGGGAAGAAGTTTCCAGATTTAAAAATCATTGCCAATAGTTGTTTATATTGTTTTATGAGACAACGGCAGTCCTGGCCTTTGGAAACCTTTCTTTCTGATGTTTCTCAGGTTTTCTTTCTGACGTTTCTTGGGTGTTAAGTGTGATTTGTTATAAACACACACATTCACCCAACTCTGAGTGAAAAATTAACCAATGCTACATAAGGTAATCTTGCAGTTTCTCAGTTACAGCAAGTAACCAGTACAGAGTTTACCATATCCAAGGCCTTCTGTGTTCAACCCTCCATAAGATGGCCTATCTGTAGATTTTTGTTTCTCTCCACACCTTCCCCGTCTTTTCTTCTTCCTTTGCTTTCCTGGCATTTCCTTTAATTAAGGGCCATCTGGTAGCCACAACTTTTCTTAGTTGGCCCATGGAGTGACTTTTTGAGCAGCTCGTGCCATCTCTATCCTCCTGTGAGTATTCATCTGTCTTTGTTCCCCTAGAAATCTTACCAAGGGCCAAATGCACTGTCAATCAGTTCTTTGATTATATAATGACAGGTATTCTCCAAGAGCAAGGTGTAAGTTATTAAGCAAATAAACATAGCTGGACACCACCAATTCTTCCCTATAAATCTTTGAGAGAAAAGCAAGCCTTGTCATCTCCTTCTTCAGTGTTCTCTCTCTCTCTCCCTCCCCCTTCTCTCTTTCTCTCTCTCTCTGTGTGTACACACCCATATTTATACATGTGAGTACACATGCACAGTTATGCATGTGGAAGCCAGGGATAAACATCAACTGTTGTTCCTCAGGAGACATCTGTCACTTTTTCAGACAGGGTCCCTCCCTGGGACTTGAGCCTCACCCAGCAGTCTAAGCTATCTCATCATTAAGTCCCAGAAAAACCCACTTGTCTCATCTTTCCCTTGTTGTGATCACCGCTGTGTGCCCCATGCCCGGGAATGGTATATGGTTTCTGGGGGAGCATACTTGGGTCTTCATTCTTTTTGCGCGTTACTGATTACCACTGTACAGTCTCCCCAGTCAACACTGTTCCTAGCCAACACCAAACAATAGCCATTATTATCTGGATCCTTTTAAAGTGACTGGACGTGTACTATTCCATGTCAAAGGGCTCTGCCCTAGGTTCCCTCAGGTTCTGATTTGAGGCGAGACTGTCCATTTGCCTCTAATTTGGAAGGAGGCCATGGGATTAGTCTCAGCGAGCTGCCCTCAGGCACACTCATATGCAAGCTTTACAGAGGGCCTAAAAGCTGCTCTTTGAACTACAGAGCAGAGGCCTCTGGAAGCCTGAGGGTTGGCGGACCACAAGTCCAGGAGAGAGTTTAAAGCTCAGAGCCTTATACCCAATTAAATCCAATCAGTTTGGCCCACGTCCTGAAAATATTTTTTACAGGAAGGAATAAAATATGCTTTGCCAAAGTCTCTTCTTGTGACCAGCATGAACTTAATTACACTTTCTGGCACTGCCAAAAGCCCTGGACCAGAAAATTCACTTAATTGGAAACAAAAACAAACCACGGTGTCCCACAAAATGAGTTAAGATGTGTGAGAGAGAGAGAGAGAGAGAGAGAGAGAGAGAGAGAGAGAGAGAGAGAGAGCATGAAAAACAAAATTTGTAAAGAACATCCATAGGCCAGACTAGCTCCAGGGTCAATGTGAGGCCCTTTAAGATAGAAATGAATTGGGGAGCAGTAGCGTAGGGTACCCACTGGACACTACGCTTGCACAGGTGCCAGCTCCCACACATACATATGTGCACATACACCACACACGCGTAAAGGCACACACACACACAGCAAAGGTGAATGCACAAAATGAAAGCAAGCCTCCTCCAGGTTGAATGGTCAGCAAGTCAGGGCAGGGTGAAATGCGACGGGACCTTCCATAGCTGTCTAGCGTTACTTGTTTCTGAGTTCCTGGTTACTTGGTGCATATTAAGTAGCTGTGTTTATGTTGGGCATGTATAAATGTCATAATCATATTGATCATTTATTACTACGTCTATAAATTGTTCTTGTGACTGTGCATTCTCTTAAAGAAAGCACAGGGCACATACTCCATAGCAATGTAAAGATGCACTTATTAGCAGAGATATTAATATCCTTGCATGCTGTCTTTTATGATACAGTGGTTATCTGGGCTGCTTTAAGAAGTCTGATATGCATCTCTCTCTCTTCCTTCTTGAGTAACAGCAGATGAAGCTCGGTGGCCCCATGTGCATCCCATTCCCTGCCGAGCACTTTCACTTGGCTTACAAACTTCCTCATGTCCTTTAGCAAGATTGTCTGGCTTCTTGATTTGCTATAGCCATCTGTAACTCTGTGTCAGCCACATGTGACTCCTTTTGCACAAAAGGTCTTTCTTTACCATTTTACAACCCAGGGGCACCAGCTTCTATGCCCTTCTCGTTCCCATGTGCAGCCCAGCTCTGCCATAGGTCCTTCCTCCTAGAGTTTGTGGTACCTTCTGCATGTCTGTCAGCATTGTAAAGTAGGTTTGTTATTAATGGTGACTTTTCTGAATCTATGACTGAGTAGCCAGCCTTTCTGGCTCCGTTTTACCTCTATGTCCTTCACCACCAGGGTGACATGTGATGTGTAGTGAGTGTGTAATAACTTGGAGATGGAGCTGGGAGTGTGGCTTAGCATAAATAATGCCCTCTACTCAAGCCCCATTGTGTGGGTCAGTGGTAGGGGATTTGTAGATGGATCGTTGCAAGAAGGATGGTGACTTGAGGGAAAAAAGAAGGGAGTGTGAAAGGAAAGGGAAAGAAAGATGGGAGAAGAGAATGAAGAGAAAATACAAAGAGAAGGAAGGGAGAAATTAGCAGAGTTGAGAAGAGGACGGAAAATATAGCCCTTGCCCTGTCATCCCTGTAAGAATAGACAAGACCTAGCGGAGTAATCCAGCAGTGGATATGAGAGACAGGCTGAACCCAGACACTGAAGGCATCTTCTGTCCCAGCCTGAGGAGCAGATACAGACTGAGTGCCCAGAGCAGAGTGACAGTCAGGGCTGCCTTTGAAAAGGAATGATCCCACCAATGCACTATTCAGTGACGGAATCAATTTGCACTTCTACTCTGTAGAGAATTTCTGCTGCCCAGGACCCTCATTAGAGGTTCCTCTTAAGAAATGCACATTACGGGGCATATGGGATGGCTCAGCACATACACACATGTGGCCGTCACCCAAGCCTGATGTCCTAGGTTGGCCAGAGCGGGAAAGAAATCACTCCCTGGTGCTGGCTTCTGACCTCTACACTTGATCTATGGCAGATTTGCATCCTGCACTTACACCCCTCCCAGACAAATGCACTCGCATACAAATACACACTAAATAAAATAAAAATTTAAATAAACTATATTAAAAAATATAGGAGATGAAATCAATTTTTCAGATAGTCTGAAAGGTTAGGAACTATGTTAGGACAAATGAGATTTTGCCACAGAAGAGTGACAATGTCTGAGATGTGTGACACCCCCTCCCCCAATGGAGAGAGCACACCTTTCCAGGAAAACAGAGGTCATCCCACACTGACTCTAGATACTTCACACACAATACTTTCCCCCATTCCTAAGCTGTGGCTGTCATGGATCCCGCAAAGGGCTTTGCGGCAATCTTGTGTATCATAGTTAACTTTAGCTGTCAACTTGACACAGTCTAGGAGAGTATCTCAAGTGAAGGCTCAGATCAGATTGGCCTGTGGGAATGTCTGTCTGTGGGTGGTTGTCTTGATTATTAATTGATGCCGATGGGCCCAGCCCACTGGAGGCAGAACCCTGAGCAGCAGGGCCTAAGCTGTATAAGAAAGCTAACTAATCATGAGTCTGAGAGTGAGCCAGCTAACATGCAGCATTACTCCATGGTTTCTGTTTCAAGTTCTTGTTGTGTATTTTGTTAGTGTTGTGACAATAAAGTTTTCCTGGAAATCAGAGGGCGGAGCTAGCCACACGTTAACCATGGAGGTCTGTAGGTTTGTACAGAAAGAAGACAGGAAGTGACAACACGGGCAGAGACAGGAAGTAATAAGGTGGGCATAGACAGGAACTTGGCCCTTTTCAGTCTGAGATTTTTGAGAGGTAAGAACTCTAGCGGCTGGCTGCTCTGCTTCTCTCTGATCTATGGACTTTATGTTGTAAGTGGAAATAAATCTTTTCCTATAAGTCACTTTTAGTAAGAGTGTTTTATTAACACAGCAGAATGAAATTAGAACATCAGAGAATTTATTTAAAGTCATTTTTTTCATCATCTGTACTTTCCAGATGACCTTTCAGCTATGAGCATGCTTTATCTACAAATGGCAGCACAAACACTTCTTATCTCATAATTTGTATATATATTCCAAAGAGGTACCCTGTAGATTATTAACTACTAAGACATTTAGTTACTGATAGTTAAAACTGTTTTATATCACAGTATATTCAGGAAATAGGAACTCAATAAATTTGATTCACCAAAGGACATTTGAAAGGTGTGTTAGCTCACTTCTAAAAGAGAAAATAAGTCCACTCTGCTTCTCAGACCTGATAGTGAAATTGCTCCTAGTGGGAGCCAATTTGGAGAAGTATTAATCTAGGGATCTCCTTTGCTTATACCACCACCAAAATAATTTATTTGACTTACAGCTTATGGTCCATTCTGAAGGGCCATCAAGGCAGGAGCTCAAGTCAGGAACCTAGAAACAGGAACTGAAGCAGAGGCCGTGGAGGAATACTGCTTACTGCCTTGTTCTCCATAGCTCACTCAGCCTGGTTTCTTATGCAAGCACCTGCGCGGAGTGGCACCACCACAGCGGGCTAGGCCCATGAGCATCAAGCCAGTGCACTGCCCCAGACATGTCCATAGGCCAATCTGATGGAGACAAATCTACACTTGAGGTTCTGTTTTCCCTGGCATCTCTAGTGTATGTCAGCTGAGCTAGCATCACTAAACACCACATCTGAATGAGAATTCTGGAACGTAGTCATCTGATTTCTCATCTATATCTCATTAGAACTATGAAGCACCCCCAAAGGAGAAGTTGCTGGTCTTACCAGCCTGAATGTTCTGTTCTGGAGGAGCATGGGGCAGAAAATGATAAATTTTGAGCATGTCTATCAGCTCAGTGTTGTTGGTAACTCTCAGGTCAAAACAAGTTTTGTGTCCCCAGACTCCAAAAGACAGAAGGGAGAAATGGCTTTCTATGATACTTATTAGCATACAAAACTACAGGCTGGCCTTTAGGCTCCCTCAGTATCACAAGTATCAGTTATGCATTTAAAAGACCATGCTGGCACCCTGGTTCTTCTCACCCCCTCCCCTACCTTAAACTCCCTTCAGCTCATGCCCCGCCCCTGCCACCTACTCATTCTTATAACCCTACTAGCCTCTCCATCTCCCCTTCCCCTCTCTCTGCTCCCTCATGATCTTCCTTTCTCTGTGTTCTCTCTGCTCTGCTTCTGCTTCTATCATTGCCAGGTCCAGTACGCTGGCCATGCACAGTCTACTATTTATTCTCTGTGTTTTGGCTGATGATGTTCTCTCTCTCCCTCTCCCCCCTCTCTCTCATAATATATATATATTTAAAAAAATCTTTGCCTTAACCATACCATGAAGAGGTCGTGTTGTCATATTACACAGTAACTGCCCTTCAATTTCACATAGAGGGAATGTAGATCCTTGCTCCAAAACCTGGGCTTCTTGACTCTACTTCTATTCTGTCATTGAAGAAATCCCCCAAATTCATTGTCCAACTTTCTTCTAATCTATATCACATTTGGTGAGTCAAAGAGACAGACACAGTAGATACAAATTGAAATCAGTGTGGATATTGAATTCAAGTCTCAATCTTGTCATCCATCAGAGAAACACTCTAGAAACTTTCCCATTTCACGTTCTAAGTGAGGAACTCAAATGAACCGTTTGCTTAGGTCATTAGTACCTGCTAGCAAGTCGGTTCTGACTCAGAGAACCTTGATCCAGAACCTTAATCCTACTGCATTATAAACCCCAGTTTAAGTTTATCTCAATTGCCAACAAATTTTGCCCAAACTGCACTTGAGAGCAAAGTAGGATTCCCAGGCATCTTCCAGAGGTAAGATTCTGACCATGCACATGCAGTGCTCTCAGCAACCGGAGAGTGATGCACGCATGCCTTGGCTTCAACTCACTGACCTGCGCCTTCCGGAGATCAAAAGTCAGGCTCATAACAGGAAGTGCTTCTAAAATTACAGCTGTCTCCCTGAACCTGGCTTTCCTGTTATCTGTTCTTCTTGATGGGGTATAATTGAACCAGCTCTGGTTACCAATGGTCAGGATGAAGGTGACCTGCCAGAGAATCAATCAAAGAATAAGGTTTCTTTGTGCCTGCATGCTTTGCAGATGGGGGTAGAGTTAGGCTCCCAGGTTTATAGCTGCAAGTCATGGTCTGACTGCTTCCAGGGCAGATGTGAGCTTTTCACAATGGCCATACAGAGCACAAGTACCTTGCTATCCATCTTGCATTCCTCTTTGAATTTTGTAAGCTTTCTCGTCAGAAATTTTCTGATAAATGTATGTGGCTTTCTTTTGGGTCTTAGGTCAATCCCTGGGCTTGTGGGAGCCTGCAATATGAGAGGAGCAATGAAAGAGGTTGCCCGGTCCTCAGGGTATACTCCAACCTTCAGTCTTAATGTTCTCAAAAATGATTCTGTGTCTACATTTCATTTGCAATAGAAGCCTAGGAAGCATAAGGTAAATGGATCTAAAGATATACTTTGAGTATTTCATACATGTATGCAATGTATTTGGAACTTATTGACCCTGCATACCTCCTTCTAACTCCTTCTAGACTCCCCCCCACATCAGGCATATAATGCATCAGAGAAGAATCCTATCCTCAAATTCTTTGGATAATCTATATTAACTGTATCTAAAATATGCATATATTTTTACATGTTATATATATGTTTTACATATGTAAAATTTTATATGCATTCTATAGTATGTATCAAATGTGCAATAAATATATAAAAATCAATGCTATGTGAAGAAGAGGATGCAATCTGGAAAAAGTGTTTTTTAAATGAGTCTCACTTTGTGTCCTTCTTTTACACTCTTAAATCTAAGCTGCATGGCAGGGAGATCTAAGCAGGCAACATGGTGTACACACACCTCCCTCCCTGGCTGTGTCCCTGACATATTCCCCTTCTCCATCTCCTGTGAGTGATAAACTCCTACCCATTCTGTGTGCCTTAGCCAAAATCTATTGCCCAGTCATCACAGGCAAAGAAAGATTTACATTTCCATGGTAATTACCACACTGAATTGGGTTCTGTTACAATTTTTTTAAGTGAAGGACCAGGAAGTTTCAACTTACTTCTCAGTTGCAAGTACAGGCTTTGACTATTACCTAATTTTCTGAATACTGGCAGAGAGAACTCCAATTCAATGTTATGCCACACTCTTATTCACTCATCTGCTATTCATGGAATTCTTCCTACATGCTGGTATAACCCTACATGCATGCCAAGACTGAGTATGCTCTGCATCTTCCTGCTCTCACAGATCTTGGAAAAACATGGCGGTGTAAACATATATGAATAATTTGGAATCCCAAGTTGGCTGTGAGAACATGGGAAATAGGTTTGAGAGTGGCTCTCATCAGGGTATAAGGACTTGAGATCACCACAATAAGGAAGATCAGCCCTGTGGCTATCTAAGGAATGAACTGGGTGTGAAATTGCAAAAATATGAAACAAAAATATTCAACTTAGGAAAATGAATAGAGTTTTTGTACCATAAGTGGATCCAACACATCTTAGAGTGAGGGCTGTAGGCAATGGCTTGTTCATAACAGGCTGGCAAGCTACACAAAAGCAAGCTATTTGGCAATGTTCAACCCCTGTAAGTTTTGCTGTAAGAGATTCAGATGGCACAATGTAAAAGGCTTACAACTGACCGTATCATGGGTTGTGTACAGATTCTGAACTATTCCGTCAGGTAGCTTATCTTCCTCAGAATGGAACGAGCTCCTCTGTTTGTCCTGTATGGGAAAATTAAACAGCTATATAACAACACAGAACAAATTATTGCCTCTTCTGCCTGCCGCAACTCCTGGATCCTCTGGGATAGATAGAATATGTCAGAATGGTCATCTAGGTCATCGGCCTGAGTTTCACACTAAGGAAGTTATATCACTGTTTCCATGATAGCCACACTGGACAGGACAATTCTGTAAGGACTTATGACACTTTCACAAGTCAGAGAACACCTTTATTGGTACCATGACATTTGGTTTGAGGTATTCTGTACAAACATTATTGATGTCACCTGGTCCAGGCTGAGAACTGTGCAATGAGCCGGAGCCCACCCTTTACACTGCCTAGAGCACCAGGATGAAAGAACCAGAGACTCAGGATAGAACCAAATAGGACTGGCTAAAAAAAGTCAATGTAATCATGCCTAATGATATTTTACTGTACTCATAGATTGGTGTCTAGTCTAATTGTCATCAGAGAGACTTCATCCAGCAACAGATGGAAACAGATGCAGAGACTCACAACCAAACATTAGACAGAGTTCAGGGAATCCTGCAGAAGAGGGCAAAGAAAGATTATAGGAGCCAGAGTGATCAAGGTCACCACAAGAAAACCCACCAAATCAGCCAACAGACTCATAGGGGTTCACAGTGACTGAACCACAATCTGGGGTCCTGCATACATGTTGCAGTTGCGCAGCTTGGTCTTCTTGTGCAACTCCTAAAGTGGGAGCGGGGTCTGTCTCTGACTCTTTTACTGGCTTTTGGAACCCTATGACTAATACTGGGTTGCCTTGTCCAGCCTTCATATGAGGGGCCGTGCCTGGTCTTATTGCAACTTGATACACTGTGCTTGGTTAATATCCATGGGAGGCCTGCACTTTTCTGAATCAAAACACGGAGGAGGAGGAATGGGGGAGTAGCAGGAGGAAGCTGGGGGGGACTGGAAGAAGAGGAGGCCGGGGAACTGCAGTCATGATGTAAATAATAATATTAACAACAATAATAGCAATCATTAAAAGAAAAAGAGAAAGAAATGAACCCTAGGTCCAGAGACACCCTGCTACCACAGAATGGACATAAACTTGGATACTGAGGGACCTCCAGCTCCTAATTTTAAAAATCAGTACTTTAAGGGGAGCCTCACAAAGCAGTTGCCCGTTTCTGTGTCTGTAGTCAGACTGCAGTGGTTGCATTAAAAAACAGTCATGTTCCCTGGGTAGTTACGAGTTTTAAAAAGTAATAATGATCAACTCATTAAATGTGACTGCCTACAAGCACTTTGATAAGATTCACGTTCAGGCTACTGTTATTTAATGGATATTTATTTTAAAGTGGAAGCCACTCATGCATTCAGAATGCAGCAACTCTTCTGCTCCATCTCCATTAAATGGATATTGTATTATTTTCAAAAGCACGCATGCAATAGAGGAGCACAAAAGTGATTCCAGGGAGTCACAAAGCTAAGCTGAATGTTAACAATCAGGTTGTGTATTCGCTGACTTAATAGAGAAACTTTCATTGACAGTCTAAATCAGATAGGATGCTTCCTAAGTTGTAAGGTAAGGGATTGCTGCTTTATTTCAGTCCCTGGGCCAAAGAGTTTTAGGAGATGACCTAGAGTGGGTATGGGGAAGAATAGGGCTGTCACCCAAGAGTGTCTAAAGGTGATGGCCCTTATGCTGACAATCCAGGAGAGAGATTGCCTGAAGAATGATTCCAGAGACAGAAGAACCAGACAGGTAAAGACAGTGAGTGTAGCACTTGTTCCGTAAGACCAAGGTCTCATGCCAGAAAGGTCAGCATTAGGAAAAGGTGCTCAGAAGGACAGGTTCTGAAAGGTGTCAAGGAGCCACAGTTCAGTCTGCTATATGGCAACTGGATTGAGTGGGATTATAATACAGATAGCAAGGGGGTTTAGGAGACTGCACTGCATTCCGAGAGAAGTCACTTGTCAATACAAAGTGCAGCTTGGAGTGTACTGTCATAGAATTTTGTCAGGCTGCTATGGTGCTGTTTGTCTGAGAAATATTGAGAAACACTCCCACCTTATGCATGAAGTACTAAATTTTCTTTAAGCAGGCATGTCTTAGGGTCTCTATTGCTGTGAAGAGACACCATGATCATGGAAACGCTTATAAAGAAAAACGAAACAGTTAATTGGGGTGACTTACATTTCAGAGGATTTGTCCATTATTATCTTGATGCCACATGACACTGTGCAGGCAGATGTGGTGATGGAGAAGCAGCTGAGTGTCCTGCATCTTGACTTCCAGGCAATAGGAAGTGGTCTGAGACATTGGATGTGGTTTGAGCATATGTGAGACATCAAAGCCCACCTCCACTGTGACACACTTCCTCCAACAACGTCACACCTACTGCGACAAAGCCACAAATCCTAACAGTGCCATTTCCTTTGGGGGCCATTTTCTTTCAAACCAACACAAGGCAAAACAGTTTATAATTAACACAAGCCTCTGTGTGTTTACTTGGGACTAAAGGACTGTAGGGCCAAGCAGGACAGAAAACGCTGTATCACTCACATCTTTTATTTTGTTTATCTCCTTAGTTAAGTTCTGCTCATTATCAGAAAAGCCCAGTTCAGCCAGTAAATCCGGGATGCACTGTAATCTCACTTTGACATATCCTTGGCCCCTGTTCTTTGATGAAAGTCCCCCAAGTGAATTCAGTGGCAATTTAATTTTCACGCACGTGCACGCACGCACATGCACACACACACATGCATGCATGGTTTGATTTCTCCACCGGCTGAGGAATCTAGGCTGAAACCCTGACTGCACACATGAGGGCCATTGCCCACGGAGAGAAAGAACATGTTCCAAACTAGTACTCTGCAAACAGAACAGAAGTCTACACTTTACTGCATTCGCTGCAGTGCCAGAGGCTGCCTGTGCGGTGGCCAGGACTTCCAGGCAAGCTGGAGCAGCCCTGGCTGTGGTTAAACAGACACCAAACATCCCGATACCCGCCCTCGTTATCCACAGGCAGAGAGAGTTTCTTATCAAAGTCCTCCACTCCTCAAAGACTTTATTTTTCTAACACAGCAAAAACAATGGCTCTTTCATGCAGGACTGGAATATTGCAAACCTAATAAAGGTGAGTGAAACCCTATCGCAGAATGCGAGCGGGAACAACACGGGTGCCTTAAGTGTTCGAGCAGAACCGGCTTCGTTTCACAATATCACAGGGTTGAGGGTGGAAAGATGACTCGCCAGTCTCGCACCTGGAGTGCAGTGAGAGTAATCCTAGCCTGCAGCACAGAGCAAGGCTCCTCGGCTGCCGCTGAACACTCAGATCCCCATGATGCTGGGGCATTGTTCCTCCAGCAGACACGGGGGCAGGGCCTCGGTTCTTGTCTGAGCACCCACAGGCAGACTCACACTGGATTGCTTGGCGCGCTGAAGTCAACTTCCCAACAATGCCAGGTGTTGTTTCTTTACCTGTGACATCACTCTTTGTGGTATCAGTGGGATGAACCCGATCTACGCTGGGCCCATTGGGCCTGAGATGCTGATGGGTCTCTGAATACAGGGTTCTGCAGGGCTGAACTATGTGAGGGGCAAACTGTAGCACGACCTTGCTGGCACTCACTCCTGATAGTTGCCCATTTTCTGCCCTCAGAGCTCATCTTGGAAGCTTGATGTCTTAGGTCACCGGCTTCTTGGACAGTTTGTTCCCTCGTGTTAGCCTAGACCAACATCAGGCTGCCACATGTCAGCTCCGAATGTGGTCTAACACATTTGTGAACCATAATATCACGTCATGTCCAGAGGTCAAACACCAAACCGTAAGTGTTCTCTGATGACTGTCAGGTAAGTTCTCTTTATGGGAGTAGGGACTCTGCTTTGTTTTGACCGATGCGAACTTCATCAGCCTCAAAGTTGTCTTGGGGCTTGAAGGGACGTCTTTCCTCACTGACTTCTAGCAGCACTTGGCTTGAATACAAAGAGTTTGATTTTGTAATGTCAGTGATCATTAGTGTCAGCAATGCCTTACAACATTTCAGAGCCTTCATATTCGCCTTGTAAAGAAGGTCTGGAACGTCCACAGTTTGAACATGTCCTCAGATTCATGTCTTATTGGGTTTGGGAGGTGAAACTACTGGAAAGTAACTAGGGTTATATAAGGTCACAGGGGAGGCCTTCTGTGATGCATTGGTAGCTTTATAAAAAGAGAAACATACCCAAGCTAGCATGACTCTGTCTCACTGTGATTATCTTCTGGTAAGTTGCAGCCAAGAGGGTTCTCCAGATACTGGAGCCATGTTTCTGGGCTCCCTGGCCTCTAGAAACGTAAACTAAGAAATTATTGACTCTTAAGTTATCCAGAAGAGCTAGGTGAGGACATTCTCTGGCTTGACCTAGAACCTTGAGGAGAGCCATTTAACAAAAAAGCGAAGGGGAAAAATCCTACCCATCTTCATTTGAGGACGTTCTCAGTCCTTCCTGCTTGTTCAGTGTGACCTGTCCCTATAGGGCTTCCTCCTTTCCCTGGAGCGTCTGCCCCAGGAACACCACCCTAGAGCAGTGAATTCTCCGTGGCTGACAGTTCAGAGTGGTCAATGAAGCCGGAGTTTCATCGCTGCCAAGGTTTACCAGAGGTTTCCACACACAATGCACAAGGCTCTAAAAGCATCCTTCCCAGTGGAGTTCCTAAGCCTGCCATTACTCCTCTAAGGGCAGGCTTTCCAAGGCACACACCACTGGAGAAGCATTCAGAACACAAATGTATGAATTATCTACAATTGAAAGCCCTGTCTAACTCACAGGGGTTTCACAAAATGGCATCATGGGTGCTCAGTCCAACACCTCAGAGAACTCACTCAGCTAAGAGTCTGATCCTCTGAGGGGCTTGGTCCAGGTGTTAGTTCAACACTTTGCAGTTCCCTGTCCTCACAATGGCTGCTCTGCTCTTACTACTCCCAGAGCCTGTTTCATGTATAACCAGGGGCTTTGCTGGGCACATTTAGTGAGGCAAATCGACTTGCATGTTTCTCTCCCTCACCACACAGAAAGATAAGGATTGAGTCACCTGTATTGCCATATCTTGTGTTCGGACAGTGTCAGCACCAGGGACAAGATCAGTAAGTGGATGAAAAATAAATATTTATTAAACACTGAGAAATAAGATGAAATGGTGGTGTTAGCCACCCAAATAATGGCAGTCAGAGAAGACAGCTGCAAAAGGGAAATAGTTAGTGGCAAGATTTTTAAAAGAAGACAAAATTCCAAAGCTGTTTTGAAATGGCCAAATAGTTAATTTTACCTTGGTCAAATGATCAAGGCCTCAAGGCAAAAGAAGGGGCTTCCCCAGGTCATCCTTCTACACGCACACAAGCTATGCATTCCTGGTCAACTCATGGAATCCATTTTTCCCTCTAGGCAGTCCACAGAAAGTTAAGGATTCATTGACACTGAACTCTAACAGGTTTTGTTTAGCGCTCTCCTGTCACTGCACAATGCATCCATAAAGCATGTGAGGAGTCCCAGGATGAGGCCTCTGCACAGACCCACAGTTTGACCGATACAACACCTGATTTGATGTTTAAAATCCCGACCACATGAAGCCCTCCCCACTAGTGAGCCGCATCCTTTTCAGATGGGTCGCTGAGACAGGAGGGACACTCACACTCATCTTAAGCATCATGTGTGCTAGACGATATGCTAGGCACTTTGTAGCTAGCATCCCTTTAAGACATCGTCTACACTGGATTGATTGCACCTTCAACTCATATTGCAGGGTAGTTGCTCATTCCCCCATTTATAATGAAACAAAGTCAAAGCCATCATAGACTTTGACATCAAAGTCTAAATGCACTTACTTTCTGTTCTTCTAGCTTCCAGTAACAGAAGGGCTTAGTCTAGAGGGGGACAGTGATGGCTCAGTGTTCCTCATCAACTCCTTAAATGAACACGAAACAAAGCCTGCCAGCCACTTTTCTAGGCACTGAGAATCTTACAGTGAAAACAGGAGGCTGTGACCCTGTGTTCAGCGCTCACCTGAAAATGAAGACATCAGCTCTCTAATGTCCACTGTATGGCAACCTAAACTTCTTGTGTGTCGCTATACCCTCATGTACTCTTGAAATAGCCACTTAGAAGAAGCACTGAATGGATGCAAGAATAACATTTGAACCCTCCTGAACTCCTGCTGCCCAGAGATAATTGAGCCCTGCTTTCTTCTTACGCTTGTGACTCCGAGGGTCTTTGGATACTCACACCTGTGGAGAACCAGCCTAGAATTCTCCATGCTCTGCTAGCAAGTTTCTGCAGCCTTACTTCAGTTTGCTTGCAGTATGCTTTCAGACCTCAGGATTCCCCTTCCCTGGTCCACATCCCTGCCTCTCCTTTCTAATAGGGAGGAGTGCTGCCAACCTCATTTCTTCTCCAGCATCTCCCATCATGGATTCCCCAATAGACTCACTAGTTATGCCAGTAGACACACAGGGAAAGGGTACAGCTTTCCTTAAGTCTAAGTGGCCACTAAGTGTCAGGGAAGGTAGGTCTTAACTCAGAGATGACGCTTGGTTTGGAGTTGTAGCTGGTGCACACACACACACACACACACACACACACACACACACACACCCTAAATGCAGACAGGGAGTTAGCTATTCCTACTTCATATGCATAGCATGGCTCCAACCCAGCTCTTGGGTAAGGACACTGCTACATACATTAGGCATCAGCTTCCTCACATATGCCACAGGAGCAGTTGGGTACTCCATATCCATAAGTGTCCTCGTATGGAACACACCTAAGCGTCATCTCTGAGTGTGTTCAATTGTGTGGACTTGTATGGGTAGAGCCAGAGATCAGCCTCCAGTGTTCTTCCATTAGTGTCAGCCGCTGTTTGCCTACTTATATAGAGACCCAGACTTTTAATTGGCTGGCATTCATCAACTAGGCTAGTCAGGCTGACCCAGATTGCTCCAGGCATCTGCCTGTCTCAGCCTTCCAAACACTTGGTTTCTAAGTAAAGACCATCAGGTGAGTCTTTATTACCTGGTTCTGGGGGACTCCACTCAGTCTTCAGGATTACAGGATGTATAGGCTGACATCATGGCCACTACATGGAACCGTTAAGGGGACTTTTTAATTGTAGATATGAGAGAGAACAGTCAGCAGCATCTGGAAGTATTCAGAGCAGAGAGAGAAAGAAGTAGACTAAACATGGCCAGCAGCCTGGATCTGACCAGGGCCATCTGTGAGAGAGGGGAGAATAGCAGGGGATAGAGAAAACATAGTGAGAGAAGCAGGAGGGAGAGAGAGAGAGAGAGAGAGAGAGAGAGAGAGAGAGAGAGAGAGAGAGAGAGAGAGAGAGAGAGAGAGAGAGAGAGACAGGGACAGAGACAGAGACAGAGGATGGGTGGGAGGGAGATGGACACAGACAGACAGAGAGAGAAATGGACGCAGAGAGAGAGAGAGAGGGATGGAGGGAGGGATGGAGGGAGGGAGATGGACAGGGAGAGAGGGAGACAGAGGGAGAGGGAGGGAGACGGAGAGACAGTAGGGTTATAAGGAGGATGAGTAAATGGGTTGGGGCATGAGTTGGAGGGAGAAGGGGACTTTGACATGTGTAACAGGTATTTGTGACACTGGGGTAGCCTGGAGATGTGCATGTGCTTTGTTTGCTAACGGACACCACAGACAGTCAGGTGTCCCTTCGGCCAGAGGTAAGGGAAGTGACTTCTTTTGTAGGTGGGAAGCAGTTTCACACATTTCTAAGGACTCCTGGCTTTTACCTAGCCACCCGAAATCTGTAGTCCGGGTTGAGCTCCTTTCTGAACATTTAGATCGCCTCTTGAGGACTGGGAACTGGCACAAGGTACGCCCTTTCAAGTTATCTCCTCCACCCAGGTTCTTCACGATTTGGCCACTGCCAAGCTCCCCGCTCCTAGAACAGTGTTTGACACATTCTCCTTACACGCGTGTAACACACACACACACACACACACACACACACACACCGGTTCTTGGTGGAGGAGCCTCATGCAGTGACCTCATTGGCTTCACTGCTCAAGTCTATGAACGCAGGGTCAGTGATGAGAAAGGTAGAGCCTGCAGCATCCAATTCTTGTCATACTTTGGTGGCCCAGCAACCCCCTAGAATCACATCAACCACAGAGAATGTATTCTAGGAAGGTGACGGCAATGGCATTGAAGCCCAGCCTCCTTGAGACACTCCTTCCCTCTCCTATCCTCCAGCCACAAGGAGGCCAAGGTTACAGCTGCATTTCAGTGAAAGAACCCCCAGAAAAGCTAGACTTGACAGCAATGCCACCACAGGCTAACTTCACAAAAGTCACCTAGCCTTTCTGAGCATTATATACTGGCTTTAATTGTGTGACGGGTGATGACTACCATCCTACCATGGATCAAGAAATGCAATGTTCTGAAAATATTTTCTAAAGTTTAAAATAAGATGGGATGTGAGGTTAATTTATTAGAATGTAGAATTCTGCCATCTTGGAAAATTTCAATTGTATAAATAGTAATTGCTATTGGCCTAAAGAGTTTCGAAATAAAAGCTATGATAGGATGACCTAGAGTAAACAGAACACACACACACACACTCACACACACACATGCACACACATGCACACACACGCACTCACACACACACTCACATGCGCGCGTGTGCGCGCGTGCGCACACACACATGGAGACGGGGGTGAGGGCAAAGTGAAATAAAATAAAATAGAATAACACATTCAATTTCAATCCATATTTTAAGATCTTAAAAAGTTTTGTAGTTTTCACATCAGATATAAATGAGAGGGCATGTGTTACCTTCACTCTGTGACTGGAAGGCAATTGAGCATGGGGAGGACCAAGGCTTGAAGATTCCTGACAGAAACTTCTAACCTCAGGCAACATTTTTCTCTCTGAAACAAAGTTCCTTGCTGGGTGGTATTGAGTTGATTGGAGCTAAACCTAAATTTTAGAAATGAAAAAGGCCTTCCATCTTGATCCTTGCATGTCAAAAATAAAAAATACTGAAAGTATTTAAGAACACATGAATGTCCTGCAGAAGTAGCTCAGAGATGAGGATTGAACAGGAGTTGATTCGTGATGTCTTGATTTTTACATCTGGCACAAAATGAGTCAAACCAGAGTCAAAGCTTTTCACTTTTGTGGGCCATTTTCTCTAGCACGTATCTTCACTTTATCTGGAATTGCAAACAAAAGCCACCAGCGCTTCGACAGTGCCATAAATCATATGAGGATTATTGCCCAGCACCGCCGTGCAAAGCTGAGAGGCATCTCCATGCAGATACTCTGTCCCTTTGAGTGTGCCAATCTTCTGCTCATGCCTCCACCACGGAGCGAACGTTCACTCCGCAATTGTTTGGGAACTAACTAGAGGTCAGCACTGTGGGCTGTGGGAGAAGGAATCTGTAACACTTCCTCTCCCGGGTTTCCCAGTCTTCTTTGATGTACAAATTACACAGAACAAGAGGTGGGAAGGTGGTCAATTAGTAAACGTCAGCAGTTAGGTTACAGGCAGACCATGGCGTAAAAATAAGTCAGGGGACATTAAACCTAAGGACATAAAATGCAAACCATAGAGGCCGGAGGCTCCACTAGATTCAGGTGTTTCAGAGCAGTGCGCTTTCACTTGGGAAAACTGGAATCTACTTTTGGGTTGTCTGTTTCTGTTCATATAGTCTTTCTGTGTAACTCAGGATGGTTTCAAACTAGCTAGTTAGTTAGACATCATGGCTGGCACGTAAGACTTGAAATGGTGACTGGGGCCACCGGGGGGGAGTCCTATGGAGTAGCTCACCCCTGTGACTGGGTTTATAAGGATTTCTCATGAAGCTTGCATTGAAAAGACAGAAGAGAGCCTTGTGAATACTGGAAGCGAATCAGACCTCAGCTCCGCTCTTGCGTAGCTGTGTGACCTCAGGGGAGGCTGTGACGGTTCCTCTGTCACTTCTTCACTGGAAGAAGATCAGAAATTCAAAGCCCCACCCAACCTCGTAGTGGACATTAAACAATGCCATAACTACTCCACAAAATTTCTAGTGCAAGGTCTGTGACCAGGAAGCATGTCTCATCCCCTTTAATTTTCCTCTTTGGATCATAAGCCTTGTGCCCATGTCAAGAGGAGGCTTGTCAATCTCCAAGAATTTTGGAGGAGAAAAGTGCCTTCTTTTGTTTTCTTGTTGCCTTTTAAAATACTCTGACCAAAGCAGCCGTTTGGAGAAAGTTTATTTGACTTGAAGTCCTAGGTTATAGTCCTTCATGGCAGGGAACAACAGATCAGAGAACTGGCCATGTTATGTCCACAGTCAGAAGAAAAGAACGTATTAAACATTTGATATGCAAGATATCTGATATGAGACCCCAAAGGGGTCACAACCTGCAGGTTGAGACCTGCTGGTGTATAATATACTAGGATCATGTTTACTCTCCCATCAACTTTGCTCAGCCCCTCCCCAACATTCCCTTCCTTTAACAGTCAGATTCTGCTCTTACATCTTATAGGAGAAAACTTAAACACATGAGAGAAAGCACATGATGTTCGTTCTTCTTTGTCTACCTTTTTTGTCCTCAATCCAGTTCCATCCATTTTCTTGCAAATTATATGATTTTATTTTCCCTTGTGTATAAGTAGTACTCCTTTGGTTATGCTTATCACACTTGAAATGAAATTCTTTATTCTATGATGGGGCATAATGAATCCCTAATTTGCCTGTTGTGAATAGTTCATCGTATAGCTGTATCACAGGGTATTATTATTATTTGATTTACCACCATATTGACTTCCAAAGTGGCTAGATTAAGTTATATTCCCCCCAGCAGTGTGTAGGGATCCCCTACATATCCACCAGAATTTGTTGATCCTATTTTCTTGGTGATAGCCATTCTGACTGAGAGGGGGGATGTCATTGCAGTTTTGATTCGGTTTCCTTAACTATTTTTTATTTTAAAGTTCATACATGTATACACTATGTCTTGGTCATAGCCACCCCCACTCTAATCCCCCCTCCTGAACAAGGACCCTCCATCACATGTCCCTCCCAAAGTTGTAGATTTACTTACTTTAACCCACCAGGTCCCAGTGCAGCTGCAGTCACCTACTAGGACTACGGGTGTGGGATCATAATCCTCTCCTTCTCCACGATGGAGGGTCGATCAATGGCTTCATCTTGTGCAGGTATTGTGCTGGCAAACACAGCTTCTGTGAGCTCACATGTTCAATGGTCATGCTATCTTCAGAAAATAGCATCTCACATTCTTTCTATCCCCTTACTCAATGTTCCCTGAGACTCAGGGGGAATGAGGAGTCGTTATACATGCTATGCATACAGTGGAACATTCAATGTTGCTTATTCTTAACAATTTGGACACAAATGCATCTCCGCTGTAAGCACCACCTGCCCATAAGATGATCACGGTTGGGAGCAGCACAAATCTACGCATGTTCTGAGATGTCTGTCTTTAACCTTGACAACCTGAGCTCTGCTTGGTTGTTATTTTAGTATTTTCAGCTCATCAACATTGCTGCACTAATGTTTATGTGTACACAGAGAGATGTAGATATAGATAATTCTTGCATTCAGCTTTCCTTTCTTTAATTTATGGAAAGCATTCTTGGGGTTAGAAAGATTATTAGTTTTTTTCTACTCTGCTGTTTTCCTCCTCCAAAGACTGGAATCTTAATTCTGCCTAGTCTTTGAGGTGACCTCCCCTTTGAATTGCAATCTTTCTAAAACATTTTTTCTTTATTCAATAAATAATGAATAACAATAGAAACAAGGGATTTTCTTTTTCTTGGAAATTTCTGGAAAGAGTCAATGTTACTGTAGTCAATCTGGAGGCTGAGCTGAGTTTAGGATGTATTTTTGTTGTACTAACCAGAAGGACCACAGGCTCAGAGGCTCTAGCTAGTGAGGAAAGCAGGGGCTATGTCTCTAAAGTTTGTATGAGGTGTGTACATCACACTTGCCTACAGACCTTCCCTGTACTGCCTCTTGGAGATGGTCTCCTTCCATGGATCTACTCTGCTCAGTTTCTAGTGTTCTGTATTGTAGGAGAGACTTTGCCTGTTGCCTGAATAACAATCTATAAGCTAAAGGTGCTTCCAGGCACTTCTCCCCTTCAGTCATATTATATCTTCTGGTTTGTATGTTGCTATCTGTACTTATATAATCACAAAGTCTGCAAGTAGTCTGACTCTATCTATTCCCTCTTTTGCAGGGGGCGGAGGTGGTGGCAAGGACTCACTCTATAGCATAAGTCAGTCTGGAGCTCATTAGATACTTCAAGGCCCAGGTTAGTCTCGAACTCACAGCAATGCTTATGTCTCAACCCTCAGAGTCCTGGTGCAATGACTTTATTTATTAGCATCAAATTTGCAGGTCTTTTATTTGCTCTGCTTTTCTTACTGTTCCATCATTATACTCTGCACAGTTTTGATGAGAAGGGGTTTGATGGAGGAGCCGGTCCTCCAGCTCATGTGGGATTGCAAAGGGCTCTGAGGAGTCACAACTAGTTTGACAAAGAACAGAAGTTAGGCTTCCGAATTTCAGGCACATTAAAAAGGTGTAGCAATGCCCGTGGGGTGCTGACACATGGACAGATACATGATTCAGTGGGTTAGACTTGAGAGGACCATGCAAAGGTGATCTCACTGAAGGACATCCCATTACTTTCCCATCCTGTGCCTCTGTCCACCTGGGTAAGATAAAGTTGTGGGGCTGGAGAGATGGCTCAGATGTTAAGGGCACTGACTGCTTTTCCAGAGATCCTGAGTTCAGTTCCCAGCAACCATATTGTAGCTCACAACCATTTATAACGAGATCTAGTGACCTCTTCTGGGAAGCAGGCATACATGCAGACAGAATACTACATACATAATAAATAAATAAATCTTTAAAAAGAGAGAGAGAGAAGTTTACATCCAGTTAGTTAAGGAGAAGAAAATATGGAAAAGATACATCATATTCCTGAAAAAAATAATCCCATAATTCCATATGGCATTTTGAAAAATCCATACTTGTATCTATATGAGAAGGGAGATTAATGAGGTGTTTCTTCCTTGTGAAGGGGGTTAGGGGATAAAATACAGCACACCAAAATTTTTATTTGTGTGTTAAAGCACTAACCACCACTAAAATGTGACCATATATGGAGACAAGGCCATTGAAGATGTGATTAGGTTAAAATCCAACCTGACTGTCCCAATAAGAGGAGACACAGTCAGGGAAAGATGCAAGATGTGTTCACCCACAGGGGACACAGTGACTCCTGCAAGCAAGGGAGGAACCATTACTAAAAGGCACAAGATGACATATCGGACGTTCATTCTCCAGAACTGTGTGTAGCAGGCAAAACACTGACATTTTCTCATTGGTAAATCCAAAATTATTTTCTTTATTTGTACTCTGTCCTTTTTCCTTTTCTCTTCTAAGAACTGAGCTTAGCGCTAACAAAACATGAAGTGCCTCATGGGCCTTGCTCACACATATCCCTCTGACAGTGGCGCAGTCCAGGATCACCAGGTAGGAGAGAAGAGCCATTCCTAAGCCTTCAGCTAGAAGTTTAGACAGTTTTACCCCACAGGAAAGGGCCTTCTTAAATTTTCTTTACATTTTTTTCATTTATTTCTTATATTACAATCCCAGTTTCCCCTCCCTCCCCACCTCCCATCTGTAGACTTCCTAGGGGAGGAAAAGGCCTTTTAACATAGCTCCGCTGGGTATAAAATAAGCTTCATTTTGAAAGGCAGCCTGCTACTTTACTATTTTATTCTGTGAGTCCTTGGTCTAACTCTATTTCATCGTAAGCTGACTCTGATTTACTCTCTCTCTCTCTCTCTCTCTCTCTCTCTCTCTCTCTCTCTCTCTCTCTCTGTCTGTCTCTCTCATTATACCAGTTCTCAGGTGCAAGGAAAGCAATGTCTCATAAAAGTGATGCCCCTGTCAGGGGCTTGCATGTCATCTGGCCCCCTGAGCTGTCACAGAGCAGATTGTGGCATTACCATTACAATGCAGGACTTCATAGCTGCAGGCAGTAAGCGCTGAGCCCAGAAGCATATGCCCCCAGCATGAGGCGTGAGCTTCTTTCGAGGCTGTGAGGCTGTTGAGTGGAGTGGAAAGAAGCCAGCACGGGGCAGCAACTGTGAACTTCTCTGTCTACCCAGGTCTCCGGGTTGTACCATATGTCCTGGTAATTCTCCGTTAAGGGGGCAAGACTCTTCGCCAGCCCTCCAGCCCAGCAACAATGTTAGCCAAGAAGGTTCAATGAAACAAAGGCAAGACTAAGGTGATGGTAACCTTAGCCTGTTTTATCATGTGGCCGGCCTCAGGGAGAATTAATTTGTAATTCTTGTAAGAAGTAGAACATCTCTCAGCATCAGTCCGCAGTGGGGTAGAAGTAAAAGCTTTTGTGCAGAGACAAGAAAATGACCCACAAGTGCCTGGTCTCTAGCTTGGGATTCTCCATGTTTGTTTCTAGGGTCAGAGAGAATTAAATAAAAAACCATAACAAAACAAAACAAAAACCTGCTATTCCCATTTGAAACTTCCTTCTCTTGCAGTGTCAGCAAAATCTTAAGTGTTTATTTTGGTATTTATTTGTGTGTGTGTGTGTGTGTGTGTGTGTGTGTGTGTATGCTGTCCTAAAGTTGTAACAAAAGATGCCTGTGTGATGTTCACAGGATTAGTCTTGGAAAGGTAGAGTCACTCAGGCCTCCACCCCCCACCCACCACGCTGGAGAGCCAGCCTGGATTCTCTACCCTGAACACAGTGTCCCGGCTTGGTACATGCTGTGTCTTCCACTGACGTGTCCTGAAAGATGGCATATTGACACGGGAGAGCCTGGCCTGAGGGTCTGGTTCCTTAGATAACTAACAGTAGCCATGGCACTCATTCTAAGTGCATTCTTGCCAAATTTGTGCCCACCCTTAGCTAACGGTTGACATTATCCAAACGGTCAGCTGAGTGAAATATTGGAAATTTTTATCTACCCAGCCAAGAGTTAAAAACTAAGGAAGCAGTCACGATTGAGAATAAAGAAATATACACTCAAATGGTAAGCACTGAGAGAAATATTGTGGACAGAGCAGCATCATTCACAGGAGGAGCTCCAACAAGGTGGGAGGGAGGCATATGCCAATCAAGGGGTTTGACCCTGGGTCCCGAGAGGAAGGGAATGGGAATGTTCACATCTGCTATGAGCTCACCTCTAGCCTTCAACCTCCTGTCGGGGTCGGAACAGAGATGTGTGGGCACACACCCTGCACCCTGTGTCTCCCTGTGTGAAGGCCAAGGCTTCTCCATTCTTTTCCTGTGTCTCCCTGTGAGGACCCCCACCATCTCTTTGGAGCATTCTATAGTGTCAAAGCAAAAACACAGAACTTCCTGGTTGGACCAATGTAGATTCCTGTCCTTTTGTGTGCTCCTGACTTCTCACCTGGCAACAATCTCTTTGTCCTTGGCTGTCTGTATCTTGAGAATCGGGGTCCCACGCACTGACTTAATGGTGCCCATTCCACTTTCTGAGCACCAGCCAATGCAAACAGTGGACAGCAGGGTGGAGGGGGGATTCGGGTGACAGACAGGTCAAGGCCTTTCTGTGGGTCTTACAGTCCAGTAGATCTTTTGATAAAATTGCATGGACAGGTGCCTGTAACACAGTAAGTGCTCAGTAAACTGCCCTGTCTCCGGCACCTCCCCCATCTTATCTTTCCCACACACACATCCCAGCTCACAACCGAGGGCTCCTATTCCCAAGCCCGAGCCTAGGCTATTCAGACAGGATTCAGATGAGCAGCCAAATGTGCAAGTTCTCCTGGGAAACTGGAGCGACTCTGTGCAGCTGCTGCGAAGAGGCCAGATTTTATGGGCCCTCGTTTAAATCAAATGTACGTCATCAGCTGTGATTCAGAATGAAGAACAGAAGGACAGGACAAAGGACAAGAAAGACCAGCAGCTCACTACTGGAAACAGACAGAGAAAATTGACCCAGAAACCCTGGCAACTTGGAATACCGAAGGGTTTTCTTTCAGTAGACTTCGGATGCCTGCAAAAAAGCTGCTGGGATTGTGATCCCCATTTTGTAAGATATATCTCAGAGAGGGTAAGGATTTAGCCCAGTGGGTCCTTTAAGTCTTTTACAGTCCAGCCCGCTGACACAACCTGGGTGAATCATATTGCAAAAGAGAGAAATCCTGTGGCGAAAGGTGTACTATGTGTGCATACTTCTCCCTTCCCCAGACCCCACACCGCGATGACCTCAACAGTCTTCTTTGTTTCCATTTTCAAATCTCCTGATGTGTAAATTACCTGGTGAGAATGTAATAATGGACATGACAAGGTAAGAAAAATAAAATGTAAGCACAGAAGACTTTAAAAGACTTTTAGCACAGAGAGAACATACTGTCATATGGAATGTATATAAATATGTGTGTGCATGTGTGCCTATATGTATGTATGTGTGCATATCTGTATGCATGTATGTATGTGCATGTATATATGTGTGTGTATGTTTGTGCATATATATGTATATGTGTGTATGTTTGTGCATATATATATATGCGTGTGTATGTATGGCTATACCCTGTTCCATGCAGGTCCCAGCACTTCACATAACTCTTGGTAGACATACTACATAGAGAAATGCAAAGAGCATTGAGTTAACAAAAATAAGCCAAGCACATAAAGAAAATCAAGAATGGTTTCATGTGGAATAATAGTAATTATAATAGTAATAATATAATGATAGTATAGAGAGATGGCCCAGTATCTGCTGTGCTTGCTCTACAAAGGAATCCTAGAGGATGACACCAGCTATTCAGCTCTGGTTCCCACATGTGTGTTTGGGCATGTGTACATGCTTACTCACATATACCAATACGAATACCACACACACACATACACCATCACACGAGCTTATAAAACAAAGAATAGAACTGGTGGCATCTAGGGATGACACTGGGTGAGTAGGGACATAGGTCAGAAGCACAAACTTCCTACTGTGGAGAATCACTGAATCTAGAGGTCCACATGGGAGCTGAGTGCTGGAGTTACAGCATTGTGTTGAATGACAAACATCTATAGAGTGGATCACAAATGCTGCAACCACATGGGCATAGAGGGTAACTGGGACATGAGAAACACTTGAGTATGCCTCACTACAGTAACCATTTTGATACACATATGTATATCAGACATCTCACTGCCTATCTTAAATACAGAGAAAGAGGAAATGTCCCAAGTTCAACAGAGAAGACCTGGCTTTAAATTTAAGTTTAAAATTAAATAGAGCCAGGAAACTTGTTGCTACTATATTTGGCCATTGAACGACTGTAGAGTTTTAGAAGGTCACACAACTGTAGCTTTTGGAGGGGACAGAGGCTGAGTCAGTCTTCTTGCAGTTAAAAAGGAATCCCAATGACTCCTAGCTCTGTGTGTGTTAAAATTAAACCATACTCTACCCTGATGCAGAAGCTGGTGATCTTGCTGCCCATGTATTGAAGATCCCTGGAAGAGTCATATGTGACAAAATACTGTGTTTGGTCTTTCATGCCCAGGAGGAAGCATAGGAGCCAGAAGAGAGAGGAGAGGAAATGGTATACAGCTCAAGTCTTTATTTCATTCTCGCCCAATTAAAAATGGGTACCCTGGTACTCCTAACACCTGGACTTGATGACATGATGTGAGCTCCATTAGGTTAAAGGAACCCTGGTCCAATGGTCTGTTTCCAACATACACAGTCTTACTCTTAGTTAGTCACACTTTGTGCTGATAGCTTTTCTATGCAGGTGTCCAGTATCTATAACAATCCTGGGGTCTCCATTGCAATTCAGGCGTGAATCACACAGTTTCACAGTCAACCTGCCTAGGAGTGCCTCATGGGGAATTCAAGCCTGTTACATATAACCTGTCCTGCAAAGCTTTTCATTGGACTCTTGGTGCGAACCTCTGGAACTGCATAAGTCTTATGCTTTGTATACCTAATAAACAAACATAAAGACCAGTTCAATAAGTCATCATAAAATCATGCACCATGACTGTAGTGAACTCTGCACGCCTGAATGACTGACCCATGAAAATCCTCCCAATGTCATGCTCTTTGAGTAGAATACCCCAATAATACTGTCTTTGCAAAAGGAAATCTTTCAAATATGTTTTCAGTTATAAACTCCAAAGCCTGTAATAGGTAAGCCTTATCAATTTCTAGAATTCCCAAATACACATTTTTAAATTGCCTAAATGTTAATTCCTTGTTTTTTTTTTATTGGTCTTAATCTCTGTTCCAGCCTCTTTGTTTACCACATCAAACGCATTTCTGTTGAAATTGCATGTTGCCTAGAATCTTTCAGTTCCTGATTCTCACTGTATAACTGGCTAAAAGTACCCATCAGAAACCATCACACATCGATTGCTGTGTTGTTTTGGAATTTCCTCCACCAACTTAATTAGTATTTTATTTCTTACATTTTACCTCAGGTTTTTAGGATCTACGGAAGTGAAAACTCTCCTCCTCCTCCTCCTCCTCCTCCTCTGCCTCTCCTCCTCCTCACCCTCTCCTCCTCCTCGCTCTCTTTCCACACTGTAACACAAATGGTCCAGAGTACAATTCCCAACATAGCCCCTATTTTCACTTGCCACTGTGCACATTAATGTCAGTTTTCTGTGCTCCCAGCAGAATCAACCTCTATACTCTGCTCCTAGAAATTCTCTAGTCCCATCTCCCATTCTTCCAAATTTCTCCCCAAAATTGTGTCCCAAACTCCAACTTAGTTACTTCTGTGCCTTTATAAACACTGTAGCTAATTAATAACTTAAGGCAGGAAATACTCGGTTTGTTTCAGGATCCCAGTCCATCACGATGGAGGAAGGCTTGGTGGAACATATCAGTTCACAGTAGCAGAAACATGTGGTCATATCCAAGTTCAACATGATAAGCTAGGCAACAGCGACGAGAAAGGGACCAGAGCTTCAAAGACAACTCTCGGTGACCTAATTCTGCTGCCATGTAGGTTCTACCTCCCAAATGTCCTGTGTCTCCCAAAACAGTGACACACTCTGGGAATAAGCATTTAAAACAGGATCCTGTGAGAGACATTTCAGATTCAAATTAAATCAAGCTGTCACAAAGAACCAAACTGGCCAGAATGCTTATCTTTTGTCCATAGCTCCTGGCACTGTGAGAAACATCTTCTGCTTATGCCTGTCTGTGCTATTTTGTTGTAAGGGTCCAAGTTGATGAAGGCAAAGACCTATTAGATACCAAAATACAATTTAGCATTAAGAGAAATGAAAAACTGTACATAAGTTTGCAGTAAGATAAAAATTCTAGAAAGTTCAAAAATAAATATGAACAAAGGTACTATAATCTTAATATATACTTTACTTTAAAAAAGACTTAATCATTTAAAGTGGAATAAAATATTTATAAGCCAATATGGTAGCTATATAGGAAAATTAGATAGCTGTTCAACTAGATTTGCCACAACTCAGAACATTATAAATTCAAAATGAACCTATTATGTCAGCACTCTTTTACACTATAACACAAAATTCAGAAGTCACAAATGACTGGTAATTCCACACAAATAAATTTGCTGCTGTTTCTGCGCCTTCTCCTCCTCCTCCCCCTCCTCCTCCTTCCCCCTCCTCCTCCTTACCCCTCCTCCTCCTTCTCTCTTCACTCCTCTTCCTTCTTCTTCTTCTTCCTCCCCCTCCTCCTCTTCCTCCTCCTCATTATTCATTGGTGCTAGTGTGGAGCTCAGGGCTTTTTGAATGCTATGAAGGCAGTCTTCCTCTAAGCTACAACCTTATTTTGTTTTAAAAACAAACAAAACAATTTCTAAATAAAAAATAAATAAAAGAAAATTAATGAAAATTGAGAAGGGTGAGAAATAGTGTAAATCTAAATAACATTTGCAAACTGAGAGTAACAGAATGACAAGCCACAGAAATCAGAGCAAAAAAATATGGAGGATTCAAAAGAAGAGAAAACCAACACTTTTAATATGTGAAGAAACCTCACAACCCTGATCATGAGAAATGCCAAACTGGATTACTAAATACAGTGCTTTGCTCCTGGATTGATAAAGATCAGGCTTCTGTTTTGTTACTATGACAAACAAGTATAGCCAAATGCAAGTTTGGGAGGAAAGGATTTACTTGACTTACACCTCCTGGTTCACAGTCCATCCCTGAGGGAAGTCAGGGCAGGAACTCAAAGCAGAAGGCACAGAGAAATGCTACTTTCTTGGTGGCTTAGTTTCTGGTTTATTTCAGGTTCATGTAGCTTTCTAATAAAGCCCAGGATCACCTGCCTTGGGATAGTGCTACCCACAGTTGGTACCACAGTAGGCACCCTTCCTACAACACTGGTCAATAAAGATGATCCCTCCCAGACATGACCATAGGCCAGTAGAATTGATTGAGACATCATTTGATAACTCTATGCCAAGTTGCCAGCTGAAGCTAAGTAGGATTGAGTTTTATGTCATGTGTTAACTGAGATTATGAAGACAAGGTAACACTTCACAGTTGACAATAGCAAAGACAGAACGATAAGATCCCCAAAGAGAGTAGTTTCAAAATTTTATCAGTAATTTCAAAAACTGTATCAACTGTACTTGGAAAAACTCATCATGAGGATCCATTTCCTTGTATTTTGATGAGTATTTAAGAAAACTCATTGAATCATAATTCTAAATACAAAGGTGTAGAGAAGACTCCTGGTTGTATATGATCAGTACTCACTCTCCATTAGATTATGGAATATCTGCAGATGCTGATACTGAGATACTATGAAGAACAAGGGAGTTGCAAGGCGTATGGCTAAGTGACATCAGTACAGCCTCAACCACTGGCTTTATTGTCCTTATTACCTAGTTGTTGGGTAAGATGATCAAAAGTACATGTGCATATTTCCTCAGATACACAGTATCTCATCCATGATTTTCTGCTGTGGATTCAGTTACTTATAGTGAACTGAGGTCTAAAAAGTGAAACAGGAAATTCTAAAGATAAACAACTTATGTGTTTGGAATAATTTGCTCACAGTATTTATAACTGTAATAATTTATTTATGTGTTTTTATTGACCTCTTATTATACCAATTTTATACTCTGGACTTTATCAGATGTATGTTTGTATGATTCTATTGGTGAATTCCAGCCTCCACTCTAGTCTTGGGACTCAAAACCCAAGATTAGAGTTGACCATACATGTCTTAAGGCTACATAAACATGAATGTGTAGACTTCTCTATGAGGGGGGTACTGGGTGCCAGCAGAAAAAGTTATTTTCTTTGATTTTGGGCTTTCAGAATTTTAAGTCATGTAAACCTAGTACACATGTAAACCATATGTTAATTAAAGCCACGTGGTTGAAAGGTTCACTGGAGAATATGCTTATGGATAACAAAAGTTATTCCTTGATTTTCTTTTCTTCCCTTTTCTGTCTTGTGGCATGTCTTTTGTGGTTTCGTCTTCTTATTCCTCCTGCTCTGTTCTGGGGAACAAGCCTCACATCTTGCACATGCATGCCAACTGTCCGAACACTGAGCTAAATCCCTAAGCTCAACATCAGCGTCTTCATCCCAAACCATGTGAGTTCTTCCAGCCATACACACAAGCGTGAAATAGAATCATTATTTTCAGGTATAAGTCGGAACCAAGTGCGTGAGATCAGTGCAGGAGTAAACAGAACACTTTCCAGTCACTAGAGCCTGGGCTTCAACCTGGCTCATCACCACTAGACCTCACAAAAACACCTTAGTGTTTCTTCCTGGAAGTGGGTGGTTGTATCATGGGTTGTGCAGTGTATGAGTTCTGAGTTCAAATTGTAGCTTTGCCACTCGGCAGTAATGCATTCGTCCCAGCCTCAGCCCCAATACTGGGCAATAGTGGCAGATCTTTCCACTTGACTTTGCTGATGAAAATTAATAATAAAAATAACAAAAGACTGTGCATCCCGAGGACGGGGCAGGAGCACTTTCCTGGTGGTCCCTCTCTCTTACTCTCACAGGGTGGGTGTGGGCAGCATCCTCCACCTCCACCTCCTCTCGACATCCCTAACCAGATACTCTTCAAGTACCAATGCCAGCTCCCTGCTCCTCATAGACATATAAGCATTGCATTTTGATTTAAATCCAGCAATATCGAATAAAAGCTGTTCGTTACAAAGCAGAGTAAAGCAATGAAGTGCTGTAGAATGAAGTCACTGACATGTTGGAGTCATCTAGCTCTGCCCCCCATGAAGCCCTCCTGAAGCAGCTGCTTCCATGTCTCCTTCGTGTGCCAAGATCAAATGCCTGTGGCAGAATTCACCACTCTTGATGAAAATGACATTCTCTATTAGTGATTGTGGGACGCACATAGGTGAAGGAGCAGGCTGGCTTCTGAGTGGCCTAAATGCACACTGTTAGGAACTGAAATTGGAGCAATTTGCTGTAATTTAGAGAGAAGAGTGAGTGAATGAATGCACACACTGCAGAAAATTATATATTTTATTTGAAGGTAAGATTGCACATCTCTAATCAAGGCTTAAAATCTGAATTAGGATAAATTGTGCTGTAATTATTTTCTTAGAAAAGAACAAAGAAGTTTGTAAGTGCCTGATATTCCCTCTTTGAAGCTTTCAACATGAAGACGCTCACTTTGTGGGGGAAAGTGGGGCTTTATCTGTCTCTGCCTCATAAAGACCCCGAACTCATTGAGCAGAGACCACGCCTTTGGCATTCAACGCTCCCATGAATGTTCACTCTTCCCACGTTTGTTCATTTGTTTTCGTCTTGCTGACCCTCAAGCCTTTAATTAAGGGGAAACAATTAGCACACTGGTGACAATTATGTGCTTGAGTCCAGGAGTGCTGTATCAATAGTGTGCACACTTGAAATCTGTGTGTGTGTGTGCGTGCTCGCTCACGTGCAACAGTGAGTTGCTGGAGCCGCCATCATCCTAGCAATCGCAATGCTGTAGTCTGTATTTTTCCCTTAATGTGTGTGCGTGGGTGTGCGCACGCGCGCACACACACACACACATACACGCACACACGTACGCATGCATGCACACTCAGGCATGCACACCCGGGCATGAACCCATATATATGAAATATATGGATGGTGAAAAAGAGTTAACTAAACATTGAATGTTTGGTTCCTTAATACTTAAGGCTTTTAAAACTTATTTTGATCATTAGGAAAAAAAATCTGATTTTGATACCAGAAAGGCATTAATTAATTCTTTTTCCCTCTAGGTGAGTATAAAATATTCCTCTTTTCCCCCTGTCAAAACCATCCTAAATTTTTACACCCATCTCCCTCTTATTCCACTGGCAAACTGAAGTCCCTCAGTAGGAAGCATATACCCTGTGGCCCTCACTTCCCTATGCAGTAGGTCAATCTGTCCTGAGCTTCTTGCCTTGAGGCAGTCACAGAAGGCTCACACCTGACTCTACAGGCTCTCAGAAACAAGACACTCTGCCAAATCAGAGTACAGCCATGGCTGAGACTCAGAAGTTGGCGTTGTCTCCTCTCCCGTCTTTCATCAGGTCATCGGGAAGCTGAAAAGCAGCTGTCTTCAATGTTCTTCATAAGTGTCGCCCATATATTTGAGCCCTGGATGATATAAGGTGATCAAACTTTGGAATGTCATCTCAATTCAGGTTTGAGCACAAGGAGCTCACTACCCTGTAAAGTGTTACAAATCAGTAGTGGTTGTCCAAGTGGACGTCAGTATGGGCAAAGCCATTAGGGGAACTTAGTATCAGCATAGGCAGCGTGCCCAGTCCAATATGGCCTTATCAGGACTGTGGTGGTCGCATCTCGGATGGAGACAGTGGGCATCCGAGACTGGGAGCTTGCCACGGTAACAGGACTGTTGGCTAGTGAGGCTGGGGTTGTACTCACAGCACTGCTTCAGACCCCAGAGCTTCTGCATCTTTGTCCCAAGGCCCAGATAACATCCAGAGAGAGGAGCAAGAAAAGCAGGAAGCCAAGGAAAGGCTTGATGAATGAATGCAGAGCCTTCACCAGGCCGTTCCCCAGTGCAGTGTTTCTGCTTAGAGGCTTTTGGAATTTGCAGAGAGCTGCCTCATCAGCAGCAATAAAAACATCATGAGCACTTTTTAATGATCTGCTGTTAGCTCGAAATCAAAGCAAACATACCTGATCAAAGTGGCGCCAGTTCGGAGTAATTGGAAGCAGGGAGGCTAACCTTTGCAAAGCAGCCGGTCCCTCTCCCTCTTCCTAAAATCCTTCGGGCGTTCCCCAGCAGCTAAGGGAAAACATGCCATGCCACTATTTCACATGCCAGATCCCTTGTGAGCCTCCACCCTTCTTCATGTCCTAGGAAACCCAAGTTTCCAATATTCTCCACTGTAGGAAAGGTAAAGGAAGGGCATTGAGGTGTGCTTCAGAGGCATCAACCGAGTCAATTCTTGGAGCAAGCCTTCCTGTGGAGGAGAGTAACACAGTCCTTATTGCTATCAAATGCAATCCCTGCATCCCTTTTATTAATAGGGCATAAAAGCACTACATCCTCACATGCACGAAACAGCTTGAAACTATGCGATAACAAGTGTATTTTAAAGAGGCTGTCTTGGATATAAAATTATATATGGTTTAATGTTATTGGGTGTTACATGTAATGTATCAAGTTTATTTGTTACCTAAATTGACTTATAACTTGGTTTTAAAGTGTCAGTGGGATTCCTACCATCTTAATCTTCAGTATTTCCAATCTCAAGATTTAGAAAACAAATATAACAAGATTTCTAATCCTAGAATAATTATAAGATGATTCTAGAATTTTAATTATTTGTATTCCAATTGTGCTTTAATTGGTGTTACTTGAGAGTAACTGCATCAATTAATTTTCTGTCACTGGAATAAAACACAACCCCAACCACGGCAGTTTTTTTGGAGAGAGGGTTTATTTGGGCTTACAGTTTCAGAGGAATTTACAGTCCATCAGAGTGTGAAGGAAGGTGTGGCATCTGGGGCAGGAAGCCGAGAGCTCACATCCTCCACTGCAAGTGTGAAACAGAGAGACAATTGATGTGAGGCAAAACTTTACAGCCTCAAAAGCCATAGCACTGGCTTAGTTCCTTCATCAAGGCTGCATCAAAGAGCATCACAAACTCAGATCAACATTGGCATTTAAACCAGTACACTATGCAAAACTCCAGTTATCCCCAACACAATAGAACAGAAAACCGCATTTTTTCCTCCATGTTGCTAATTACACACACCAACATCAATCTATGTTCTTACTAGTGGACAGGCAGCACCGTCAGTTACACAGCTCACAATGAAGAAACCACAGCACCCTCCCAGATCACCGGGACTCCAAACTGACAACCTCTCCCGGTGGCCCCATCAGCAGTACACACTTCCGCAAGCAGGAATGAGCATCTTGCAGCCTTGTTAGGGCTTGTCCCTCTCCCAGGAAGGCCATTCCTCACCCTGAGAACTACTGAGTAGCAGTTTGGTGACAACATCCTTCAGGAGACACTTCATTATCTCTTTTGTTTATTTTATTTTACTTTACTGTTCTGTGTATGATGCTCGATGAGTATTTGTACAGTTTGTCAACACACAAACATCCACACATGCCAGGATGTGTTTAGAGATTTACAATAAACAGTTAATCTAGAAACAAACAACTGAAATTTCTGGTTTGATAAGGAAAATATCAGGACTGTCTTGGGTTTATTATTTATTGCACACATCACTGTGCCATCACATGAATGTGGAGGCCAGTGGACAGCTTTCAAGAATTAGGTCTACCCTCTCCCACAAAGCAATATCATATGGATCAAGCTGAGGTCACTAGGCTTTGTGGCAATCACCTCTGCTCACTGAGCCATCTTGGTGGCCCTAGTTTCATTTCAGTCTTACAAATGCTTGTCTCCATGGCTTCATGGAAGATATTGTTTCCTGTGCTAGTGACGGAGCCTAGGGCCCCATGGGGCTCATTTTCTTATTGTGACTGTTATTCCTATCCTATCCCACTTAGAGATACCATCTTCATACACGCGACTGTTCGAAAAAAATAATAGCACACATTCTTCACAGCACTAGCTAGCAATCATGTCTTAGCATAAAATTATAGTTTTAGAAAATTCTATTTCTAAGCAATAGTTTTAAAAAATATCAATAGGATAAAAATAGTTAAGGTATTCTGGGGCCTCTCCTCCAAATCCCTGACAGTGAAATTTAATCTAGTAGAGATGGGAAGAGCCTAAGTCCATTTTTGTCAGCCTTCCCTTCCTCCAGTTTACAGATAATGCTGAAAGAGTTAGACTATAATTGTCAGGAACGGTTCCACAAACAGGAAACATCTGCTGATCATTTTCTTTGTTAATGGTGCTATTTAGAGAGAATTCCCCTCACCAATAAATTGGGAGCAGATCAGGTGACTAGTCCCAGATTTAATGCGCACGGCAAAGCCCAGATCACCTACGAGCCTTTCAAACGAGGCTCAGTTCACAATTACATGTTACATCCGTGTAACATTTTAAATCTTACTGTGGAGAATAATACAAATACACAGGCATACATGTGTATGCATTCCATGTGTAAGTACACATATTCAGATCCCCTATACTTTCTTATTCTTAAATATCGGGGTTTCTTTGTTGACATCATACGATGATTACCCACTTAGTGTCTTCATTTCTCTGAGATTGTCAAAGGTACTATATGTCTCTGTATCATCCGTGGCTCTGTAAGCTTTACATAAAGCTGTCTTAATTATTTGTGTGTTCAATTAAACATTCTTGTATATTTCACTGTATGGTTAAACAATTGACATTCACATAAAATGAAACACTAACTTTATGAAGCACATAGTTTGGTGTAATCTCTCCATTATTTTCCTTCAAACTCATGAATCATGGCCAGTATACAATTTTCATTTCTGCTATTGGTTTGGCTATGCTCAAGGTCAACTTTTAGATACAGGTTTACCTGACCTAACCCTTTTTATATTAATTTTGAGAATGGAATCTCAACACTTGAACTAGGGCCCTGTCCACTCAGAATGTCCACCAGAAAGCAGAATGTGACTTTATGTGGAAATAGGGTATTAGTGTATGGTCTCACATAACGGAGCCATTGACAGTAGATTAACAATAGACTTTACACCCTGGGTGATGGCCATACCGGAAGGACTGATTCTCAAAGAAGGAAGAGAACCCAAAACAGAGAAGTAGCAAACAGTGATTCTGCAAGCCAGAGATGGCAGTTCTACAAGACACTGGAGGAATCCTGAGGCTCCTTCCTTTTAGCCTTCCGGGAGGTGTGGTGGCACCAACACTTTGATTTTCAGTTTAAAACATGAAATGAATTGTATTTCTGTCTTATTTTTAAGTGCACACACATGTGTGTAGATGTGCCAGAGATAAAACCTAGATGGCATGTCATAGGCGTTACTTCATTCTTGTGAGACATCAAGCTGGAACTCTTTTAGTAGATGAAGGTGGACTGCTGGCATAACCCAGGGATACTCCTGTTTCTTCCTTACCAGTTCTGGAGTGACAGGCATGTGTCACCACATCCAGCTATTTTATGCTTTTTTTTTTTTAGAGAATCAACCCAAGTCCCCATGATTGTACAGCAGGCACTTTACTAATGGAGTTGTCTCTCAGACCTTAAACAAAACTAATTTAAGAAATTACCAACTATGGATCATGACCATACTCTTAAGTTTTATCTCTAAATTTGATGCCCCCCCATTAAAACAGAAACCAGAATTTTGTCTATTTTTGTACCATTTTATCGAGGGTACTGCTGCCTCCTGAAGGAACACCCTTCCTTAAGCACTGTTTTCCTTCTGCAGGCTGCCAGAGGACAACACAGCAGTCACACATGAAACTCTGGCATGGCTAGACAGCATGAGAATCTAACAAGAACCAAATGAGAGACTAGGAACTGAGGCTCCGCAAGGGCCTTCATCTTCTGAAGAGAGATATAGGCCATTCTAAATGGGAGGGATGTTCTCCTAGAGAGGCCGCCACCACCCCAAAGCACAAAGCTCACCTTAATATCCTGCTCCGTAACCCAAGGATGTGAGACAATGATTCCTCCCATCCCTCAGAGTCATACTCTCATTTTTATGATGACATCGAACATTTGGCTATAGGCGAAAACCTCACTAGGCCAGTCATCCGCTATACCGTTTTTTATTACTCACATACTAAACACGGAGGGGTGAAACCCATGCCTGTCTCTGCTGCCCACAACCCCTCCTCAGCTCACTTCCAGCTGCATTCCACCAAGCCACTCCCTGCTCCCACTTTGCACACGCTGTCCCAACCTCCTGGTGTCCCGCCCAACTCTCTGCTAGCAAACTCTACTTTGAACTGAGGTTCTGCACAGCCCCTGCTGTGAGGTCCCCCTTGGGCCTGGATGTCACCCTCTGAACTGCAGCAGCATTTCCTCGGTTCTCCTCGTTCTGCATTTCAAAGAGACTCCATGATAGCATAGCATGATATCCATAGTTTGTTCTTTCTGTGAGCTGTGAGTCCCAAAGGAAGCAATATTTGACATTGCTGCTAGAAAGCTCTTCCAAGGTTAGAAGCGTGTTTAGCTTGTGGAATACCTTCAAAAGCAGTTTATGGACAGATGAATGGTGAAGGTTGTGAGATCAGCTGGTCATGCTAAGAAAATATTCCATCCAGCAGTTTAAAAGTTCCTCTGTGATCCCTTGGGTATATTTGGGCACATCGGGTGCCCTGAGAAAGCAGATACCATTTTAACATATCTTTGAAGATTGCTCTGACTCTCCTGGACATTAAAAATAAAAACAATTTTGCTTCTGAAAGATAATGGTTTTTAAAGTTTATTCACTTATTTTATTTATTACAGACTTGATTTTGCTATGTAGTCAGGATTGTCTTAAACTCACAATGTTTTTTAATTTTTTTAGCCCAAAGTGCTTGAATTATAGATATATTTCACCATGCCCAGTTTCTCTGAAAGAAATCAACAATTCCCCAAAAACAGGGTTTGGAGCTGAAGCTCAGCAGTTAGTAGAGTCTTTGTGTAGTATGGGTCCCATCCACAGCACCACAGAGGTTACAGGAATAAACACAGGCTCACTGCCTCTAGTGATACAGTCTACAGATTGTTCAATCATAGCCTCCCTAAGACAGTGACACAGGTTGTGTATTTCGCTTTGAAACAAGCCTGCACACTAATCTTTATTTTTTAAAAAAAACCTTAATCATTGCTATATTCCATAGCTGCCATTTATCAGGCACTTCCAAGAGGTCAGAGAGAGAGAGAGAGAGAGAGAGAGAGAGAGAGAGAGGATGCCATTTTCATTACCCATTAATTGATAGACCTCTAAGTTGCTTCATTTTCCTGTCTACTATAAACAGAACACAATGACGTGCGTGGAGATAATCTCTGTAGTAGGATGTGGGGTGCTTTCAGGTATACACCAAGTAGTGGCATAGCTAGATTGTAGTGCTTTGAACCAGAATGGCACCCATGGCTCCTATGTCAAAGCACTTGTTCCCTAATTGATGAGGTGGAATGGTTTGGGAAGGATTAGGCATGTGGCTTTGTTGGAGATTTGTCACTGGCAGAGTGTTCTGAAGTTTCTAATGACTCATGTGACTCTCAGTGTTCTCTCTGTCTCGCTGCCTCCTGCTTGTGTATTAAGATGTGAGCTTTCAACTGTTCCTTTGCTTCATCGGCATGAACCCTACCCTCTCAAACAATAAGCCAAATTAAATGCTTTCTTGTATGCATTGCCTTGCTCATGGTGACGTGCAAGCAACAGAAAAGTAACTGAATCAGGGTTCATATGGTAGATCCCTTTCCAGCTTTTATAGAATTCTCTGCATTGAGTTCCAGAATGGCTGTACCAGTTTGCAGTTCCATCTGTAGTGGGTAAAAGCTACCCCTCCCTGCCACCCCACATCATTGTTAGATTTTGTTGTCAGTTGTTTTTGGGTTCCCAGACCCAATTGGTGTATCCACAAACACAATTCCTATACATAAGGCTCAGAGATCATACTGGAAGAGGGGCCAGAAAGATTATAAGAGCCAGAGGGTCAAGATGTCTGGTATTGGAATACCCATGAAGTGTCAGCAATATTACTACCTGCACAAGACCTGTATGAAGACAGTACCAGCTGTGCATGTGTGTGCATGTGGGGGCTTCATGCATGTGTGTGTGTGCGTGTGCACTCATGTGTGCATGAGTGTAGGGGGTTATGTAGGTGAGTGGGTATGTGTATGAGCATGTGTGGGTGTGTGGGTATGAGTGTGTGTGGGTGCATGTGTGTGTGAGGAGGGTAGGTGAATGGGTACTTGTGTAGGTGCCTGTGAGAGCATGTGTGGGTGTGTGGGTATGAGTATGTGTGGGTGCATGTGTGTGGATGTGTGTGTGTGTGAGTAATAAGTGGCATAGACTTGCAGAATGTGAAGCCTTTTCTTTTCACTCTTTGATCCCACATCCCGAGGTCATTGGTAGAAACCTGTAGGTTAACTCTCCTTGTGGGCTACTGAGTGGGGGAGGCTTGATAGTCACAGTGTTAAGTGGTTGAAAAAGAGGGCAGAAAGCTGAAAAAGGCAAATCCAAGCCTGGCTGCATGCATGGTTTCAGAACAGCAAAGCAGGGCTGTGCACACAGCTGCCCATGTGACCTGGCGTGCCACAGAGAGATCCCTCTGTGGGTGATGCTAGGGATACACAAGGGCAAGGCAGAGGCACAGAGTGAGGTTATAGGGAGTCAGGCCACAACAGAGGTGCACCTGGGGGTAGGGCAACAGAGCATGGAGTCCCGTGATGAGATTTCCATGGTTGACATTGGACTCATTTCTGTTATGGTTTTCCCCACCCCCATTCCATCCAATCTCTCCTGAAGACCCAATAGCATTGGGTGGTGAAATTGAATAACACATTGTCCACCCTCATCCTCTAATGCTTTTGACATGGTTGATTACATCCTCTCAAAAATCAATTTTGTCCTTAGCTCCTGTGACAATTCTTTCTTCGTCTTCTCTTAATTTCCTGGCTGCCGTTTCTTTGCCATCAGTGACGATCCATCTCATCCACAACCTCTAATTTCGGGAGATCCCAAGCTTTAATTTTCATTTTTGTCTACATGTCAGGAAAAGCTCAGTCAATGTCTGGAAGCCTCACCCATGGGCTGATAAAACATAAATTAGTGTCTCCATCTTGAATAACCTCTCAATATTCCAGACATGCGGAAGCAACTGCCTTCTTCATATTCCACACAAGGGATCTGGTCAGGGATGAGAAAGCCTAGAATTCTATGTTTAATTTTGAACCTAATCAATTTATTTAGGTAGTAAACAGCGGCAACCCTTTCCTCTCAAAAAAAAAATCGAGAATCAAGCAATTGGAAGATAAAATTCAAACTAATGCTTCCATGCCTCAGTAGTTGGCACCCCGGCCTCGAAACTGCACAGGCTGATTGCACACAGCCAGTTCCACTGTTTTGCCATCTTTATTCAGTTTGGTCTCTGAGCAAAAATGGCACAGAGATGGAGAAAACACGAAGAACTCGGTAGAGGTGCCGGGTACCACAGGTCTTCAGAGTCTTTCATTCGGGAGAGAAGATAGCTGTCGACGATGCTTCGCTAAACCACTGGCTGGATATTGAGTATTTTAAGTTGATGGAGCTATTGAGGTTGTTTCAAAGCTCCATCTGCCTGATTTCACAACATCTCTCCCAGTTTCTGGGTGTCATTTCCACCACAGTGGAATGAAGGAAGACAGGATAGAATTGCTGTTCCTGGTGATGGCAACAGCCCATGACAGGTGACAAAATGTTATCCTTAGTGCCCAGTCATATTTTGGAACTGTATTGTTCTGTCAACATGCTCTGAGAAATCATAGAAATGAATAATTTGTAAAATTACATTCAACATGTTTGAGAACAATGCTGCCTCTCATACAGGAGTCAAGCTTGGTCCGCATTTGGTTCTGTATACAGCCCAAGAGGCCACTGGGATTGAAAGGTTCCTGAGGGTTTTCTTCTGTGGTACTCAGGTAGCAAGTTCAGCTCTTAGAAATACTCTGTCCTTCATCACAGCCCTGATGCTTGGCAGCACAGTGCTATGCGTGTTAATTGTTTATGAATAGAGTCCTAACTGGAAACCCTATCTCTAGAGAATATAGTTGATGTTCATCTCAAATTTTAAATAGTAATAATCAGGGGGAAATCATTAAAGGCTCACTTTGAAAAACTCCAGTCACAAAATTCTTTTTCATACTCTACTTCTTTTGTCAAATATCCTTTCAAAAGAAAAAGGAAACTTAAGAAAGAAAGGTTTCTCCTTCTTCTTCCTCTTTTTCTTCTCCTCCTTTGTCTTCTTCTGCCTCCTCCCCTTCCCCTCTTTATCCTCCTCCTCCTCCTCCTCCTCCTCCTCCTCCTCCTCTTCTTCTTTTTCCTCTTCTTCTTCATTCCAGGCTAAGGTAGGTCCATTATTACAAGGAAGTCAAGGAAGGAACTTAGTGTTCCCTCCACAGTAAGAGCAGGGAGATAATAACGAACACGGATCCTTGCTTATCTCATTACTCTAAGCTAAGCTTCAGAATTCCCTGCCATTGGTCACAATGGACCGTGCTTTCCTCCATTAATCAACAGTCAATACAGCCCCTTACAGACATGCCCACAGACCAATCTGATCTACCCAGGTGCTAATTAACCTTCTTTTGCCAGGTGATTCTAGCTTGTGTCAAGCTAATGGTTAAAACTAACCTGCATGTATCATTAACACAATGCCATGAGAATATGTTATTGTGGTTTCCTTCTCTCAGTCTAATAATGAAAGATATCAGGCAAATTCTAATTGAGTGATAGTTTATAATATAGTTGGCTGCTACCATTCAAAACTAATTCAAATTCATTACAAATGTATAAGGAATTGTCTCAGCCAAAAGGACAGGAGAGACAAGAAGAAGAGGAAGGGTGGGGGAGGGGAGGGAAAAGGGTGAAAAGGATGAAAGGGGAGAGAGGGAATGGGCCACATGGCACAGAATGTGGAAACAATCGTAAAACAATAAAATCACAATTATGATGTGTTACAAAGCAAGCTCTTTTCCTGTAAACCTACCAATGTGGCTTGAAGGAGCACTCCCCTAAACAGAACCAATGGACAAATCTCTTTAAGGGAACATGGACATCCCAGATAGTTGTATGAACACCCCCAGATAGTCCTATGGCCACAGACACTTAACTGATAGTTAAATATCTACTACAAAAAGTTTCAGTTTTCACTGAGCGATTCTTACAAGCATCAGGCAAGAAGTTTCTCAGGCTTGACTCCGGATGTTCTTTCTGTTACAAAAACTATCTTGGATTCTATTATTGATTATTTGACTGATGCTCTCAGCAGCTCCCTCTCTTCATGGTCTCCTTCCAGATGTTCCCTTTAGAAGTCAAACCCACTTGTGTTGGTTTTTCCTATCTTTTCTCCCTTCTTTTCATTTTTCTTTAAGCCTTCTCATTATGTCTCCATTCATTAACTCTATCTTTTAATTGTTTCCTTTTTACTGCGAGATCAATTGCCGATAGCAATAATCGTTCTTTCTGTGGATGGATTAAGTCAATTGCTTATGATATGTCCCCTCCTCTTAGTGAATTTTAACTGCCAACCCCAAGTGCCCTAGCATGATGTGTGGAGAAAGCCTCAGTTGAGTTTTCATATCAGATTTGTCTGTGGGGGATTGTCTTGATTCATTGTCGGTAGTGGGATGCTTGTTTGTTTTGAGCTGACTAAGAAAGCTTGCTTGGAATGAGCCTGCCAGAAATCCATCACACAGCATCCCTCCAGTGTTTCTGCTGCAATTGCTGCCTAAGTTCTTCCTTTTTGGTCACTTCATGCATCTGGTACACAGACTTACTTTCAGGCAAGCATTCATACACACAAAAAGAAATAGATAAATAAAATCTCAAATTAAAAGAAATCAAATATTTACTGAACTGATTGAAGACGCTACTAGTTGTGTATCTCAGTAAAATATCTTTAAATAGACAAAGCTCAAGTATTTTTATTAATACAAAACCACAATGAGATATTCCTTTCCAAGGAAGGTATATGCTTCTTACAGAACATTTGGCTGACTGTCCTTCTCTGTGGGAATGGAAATTGCATCATAGTGGAATCCTACATGGTGCACAGGGTTGTATTTTCAAGTGTTAGTTTCTGGCTGCTTTCCAAGTCTAACTCAGTGCATTATAGTTTCTTACATTCATCTGGGTTTCCTAAAGGGTGAGACCCATTTGCAGTGGTTTTCCTCCATGTCAGAACCAATATTCTTGATGACATCTGTATCTGTCTTCTCTGGGGCTCACCTTAAGGCAGAAAATGAATAACAATGAGTCATGATGATGACAATAATTGGTATAGAACAATAACAACAACCAAGAGTGAACAGCTGGAAGGACTTCCCATGGACACCCAGATGTTTCACTATGAGCTGGGCTACAATCTTCCCTAGTATCAGCTTGCTTTGGGGATGGGTTCCTTTCATGTCTGTGACTGAAGTGTCTTAGCTAATAAAACACATTGATATCAGGGACAAAATGCAATTATTTACTTCTAATGTATCTTCACAGCTTACTAAACCCAATTTCAGATTTGAGAGTCTTTTCTGACTATTTCTAATTCTTTGTAGGGATTAATATTGCAAAACTTGTGTTCCTTAGGAATCCCCTAAAGAGAAAATTAATATAAAGAGGAGATTTGTTGGCTTAAAAATTGGAAGTAAATAGTTTGTATTTTTAAATGACTATTTTAACCATTTTGATGCCTTTATTGACCACATTTGTGGACTCACAGTGCCCTTGTTTTACCGATGACTCAAATAGTTCTGTCATCTTCTTGGGGACTGCATTACCGTCACAGAGACAATGGACATCAGATGACTAATCCAGGACTATACAGGTAACAGATAAGAGATTAAAAACCAGGAAATGGTGGGAAAGTTTGAATTTGTCAAATAACCAAAGACAGCATTTTAAAGCTGAAAATAAAGGGTCCTGTGGACTCTGGACTAGTTTTTCCTCAAGCCACAGTGATGAGTGTCGAGCACATGGAGGGCTGACACACAAAGTAGTCAGCACACTCACACACATGTGTGCTGAGAACCCGCCACATATCGGCAGTGCTCTCTCTGCCAGCCATACTCCTGGAGACACGGCAGAATCCCAAAGCCCAAAGCCCAAAGCCTAAAATCATTGGTATTTAAAATCCCCCCAAATATCACCATCCTGAAAGAATAAAACTCCAAATGTCAGACTCCTGAAAGCCAAAATAACAACAAGTATGATTCCCATCGTGGGAAGGGCTGTATGTATAAGAAAAGCAGAAAACTAAATGCTAAGACAGCCTTGGCAACACAAACTGAGGATTAGAGTCTTTCCCAGCATGGGGGCGCACACCTGCAACCCAGGAGATCCAGGAGGTGGGAGAAGAAGGTTTGGGAATTGAAAGCCAGCCTCAGCTACATAATGAGTTCAAGACCAGCCTGTTAAATGTTTAAAACATTTTGTCTTCCTATTTGCATAAAAGCATGGCTCTGTCCTGGAGTGATACTCAAATCAGAGAGAGACACAGACACAGAAAGGAGGCAGGGGCCAGGAAGACAGACAGACAGACACATACACACACACACACACACACACACACAGAGAGAGAGAGAGAGAGAGAGAGAGAGAGAGAGAGAGAGAGAGAGAGAGAGAGAGAGAGAGAGAGAGAGAGAGAACAGCAGGGAGTGGGAGGGGTAAAAAGAAAGCCACTTAAGAATTCTTTGAACAAATAGACTAATTTTCTTCTTCCCATTTTCTTTCTAATTATTAAATTCTGATTTCTGCAATCCATACATTTTTTTCTTCTGGGTATTTTAATTAGATAGTAGAATTTAAAAATAGGCTCTCCAGTATATGGAAGAAGCTACACTGGTTTTTAATTTATGTGGGACAGCTGGTAGATTTCTGATTTGAGATTTTTTTTTCTCCCTTTTAATTCTGTCATCTGAACTTTGCTTGGTTATGCTGCAAATTAGCAGCTATTCATTCTTTAATGAACACGGGTTCATGTAAATTTCAACTATGAATAGGCAATCAGGACTTCTTTGGATATAATGGGTTATTTACCAGGCTTCCATTTCAATTTTGAACCCTCTGTGTCTTTAAACACCATCCTATATAATTTTGCGGCCATCTAATTACGTATGTATATATTTACCATATAGATATTGCCTTTGTGCCGGTAGCCACTCCAAATTGCTTTATTAAAATAATGCCAAAAGGGCTTCCTCTACCTGAAGTGGAGCTATTACATCAGAGTGTGTGGCTGAAAGTGTGTGTGAGCAGCCCTGTGATGGGCTATGGGGGAGGGATTGTCCTACTGTGGTGCCATGGCAAGTCCTGCCATTTACTATTCTGTATATTTCTTTATTCTTCTCACTCCTGCCTTAAAGCTTCATTTCAAGGACAATCACCTATTTGTAGGTTCCCCTTTTATGTTATCTTTATGCCCATAGACTTTCCATGCTGCCAGAGCCTCCATCACCACCTGCTATCCCTCATCAAATGTCATTGCCAAGCCAGCACATGAACTGGGACACTTGCTTGTTTGGATGTCCCCAGCAAATAGAGGGACTTGGTCATTTTGTGGTGCCCTGGTCTCCTCCCCTTAGTTTCTGGAAATGTGATGAAATTGTCTGGTTGTCATCCAGTAAGCTGGGGCCCTGTGTGTGCTGCAGACGGGGCCTGGCAGAGTCACACAGGTACTTCGTGTAACCCCCTCCTCTCTAGAAGTCTGGTGTCCAGACTCTGAGAAGGGCTTCGATGGCCTTTCCTAATGGGAAAGACAACAAGCACTGTCCACTGTGGGAGACATTCTTGCAAAGCAGTCATTCACCATGCCACTTTCAGACTACAAAGAGTGTCCTGTTGTGGAATACTATTTTAACTAAGCAAAGATGTATTGCATTTGTTTATGCTGTTGTGGAACATTACTGTGTAAAGGTGTGCTACTTTCGTTTATGTTCATTAGTTTAAATATATAAAGATGTGTTGTGTTTGTTTCACCTGTTTCAACCTAAGACAACCTATTGGTCTAATGAGGAGCTGAATGGCAAAGAGAAAGGATGGGTGGGGCTGGAAAGCAAAGAGAATAAATAGGACGAGCAATCTAGGCCTGAGAGGAGGAACGAGAAAAGGAATAAAAAAGAGAGAATGAGGGAGGAGGTGCCCCTGGGCCAGAAGCCAGGTAGACACCAGTCAGACAAGAGAGGCAGTGAAAATAAGATATACAGAAGGAAAGAAAAGTAAAAAGACTCGAGGCAAAAGATAGAAAAAGGTTAATTTAAGTAAAAAGAGCTAGCCAGAAAGGAGCTTAAGCTAGGCTAGACATTTGTAACTAATAAAAAGTCTCTATTGATGTGGGATGTCCTTCTGCATGCTTTAAATGTGTGTTGCATTTATTGGTTGATGAATAAAACTGATTCGACCAATGGTCAAACAGGCAGAATAGAGCCAGGTGGGAAATACAAACAAAGATATGGAGAGAAAGAAGGTGGAATCAGAGAGACTCCATGTAGCCACCAAAGGGGCAAGATGTCAGCACATCACTGGTAAGTCACTACCATGTGGGGATATAAGAGTAAGAGAAATGGGTTAATTTAATTGTGAGAGCTAGTCAGTAATATGCCTGAGCTATTGGCCAAACAATTGCAACTGATGTTGATTCTTAGAGTGGTTATTTGGGAACTTGTAGGTGGTAGGAGAAACCTCCAGCTACACTCCTTGCATGATTTTGGAGCCCAAAAGGAAAAGAAAAAGTCTTGTGCCATGTTCCTTGCATCACAAGTTGACTCTGACCTGATACAGGCTTTTAAAAAGGAGGCATCTTAACCTGAACCTCACACATCTGTGCCTGACTGAACACTCCACCTTTGCCCTGTCCTGCACCTCTGGCCCTTTTCTTGGCCTTAGCAAGATAATTGTCTCCTATTTGGAAGCATCCAATTCCCCACCGGACTGGGAAGCTTTATGTGTAGGCCCTGCAATTTGCCCCTCCTTGTTTAAGGCCATGACACCTGGTTTCTATGGCTCATGGTTAGAGGTTGTCTTGGAGAGTCCTAGCACCCCCCCCAGTCTTGCTTCCAAGCAGGATCCACTGGCCTGTCTTTCTTGGTGATGAAGTTTTCAGTTGCCAGGTCCTCTGCTGTAGTATCTGCAAGCTCACAAAGAAGGCTGAGAAGACCGACCCTAATCCTAAGAGAGACTCCAAAGTGTCTGAATCCATTGAGGTTCTATGACTTCCAACTTTCCTGGGTTAACTCGTCCCGTAAACACTCTTTCTTGCCCCGTTGGAAAGAAATAGCAAACAGGGTTCTGCACACTGAAAAGCAGATCATACTCTTCCTACCATAGGTGCAGGTGGCAACCCCGCCCAGCACTAAATCAGGGAAGGTTATTAATATGCTAAAAGCGCTGCAGCCAATTGGCTCCCATGGCGACAGCTAGGCAGCCTTCATGAATAATCCATGCAGCACCTGGAGGCGTGAAATCTCAGGCAACCACAGTGCAGGCAGCCTTGCTGGACCCGGCTGCAGCGGCAGCTGCGGTGGCAAAGGCGAGCAAGGGTGTGGCTCCCGGTGTGCAGTGTCCTGCATGCTGCCCTAAGGACCCGGGAGGGCGTCCTCCTTCACCATGCGCTAGGAGAAATAAAGGCACCGGGTCTGATTTTCCCACTGAAGACAAAGGCAAACTGTGGGGGGTGTGCCCTGTGTTCTCTGCACTGCTGTTGTCCATGCCCATTACCCTGCAGATAAGGGTGATGCAGAGCAGTCGGTGGTGGCCTGGGTGGAGTTGGAACCCTGCACCTCGCTTGCCCCGGGGGCCTGTGTTTTCTGTTCACCATCTTGCTCTGCAGGCCCTCTCTTTCCCTGGGGCACAGGTTGTACTTGCCCCTGCCTCAGAACTATAGGAAAGTGGACTTTACATTATGGTGCTGGGGTTTAGACAGAAGTTCTCCCCATCAGCTGAACTCCCTCCTCACCCAGAGGAACCCCCTTTTTCTCATCAGAATCTATTTCCAGGCTCAGCCTTCATCTTTCAGAGTGACCCTGGCCTCTCTTAAGTTCGGATGCATTCATCACTCTGATGAGTACCGGGTTAAGAGCCCTGTCTGCGCTGATGCCTACATGTGTGTAGCTTACCTGGCAGTGGTCTCGCTAAATTATTCCATTGTGTCCATAAGCCTCCATGCATTTTTGGACTGCTTTGCTTTCCCCTTTATCCCTGATGGGTTTTTGCTGTTTTGGTGGCTCTCATCCTTAGTTTTCCTATTTTGGACTTTACAAACACAAATCACATAATGAACACGAAGAAAATCTGTGTTTCTGAATGAATGGCTATTCTAAACCCAGAATCCTGCCCCACCACCCACGGTGAGTAAAACAGAAATATTTTATTCAGAAGTATTCAACCGAAGTAAAATTGCTTTCAGGGCCATAGTTTGATGAAATACAGTCTGTATGAACACTAAATGTGACCAGCAAAAGAAAACAAGTTTTGTGGGGGAAGGGAGGAGGGGAGGCAAGGATAGTGCTGGGGGGCAGGGCTGCTTGGCTATGACTCCTTTGGCTTTGGACTCTACCCTCTGTGGTAGATCAGTTGTCCCTGTGCTCAGATGAATCCTTGCCAGGTTAAGGAGAAACTAAACCTTTCTGAGTGTTTTCAGAAACTCTTCCCACCCTGCAGGACAAGAACTACCCTAAAGTCACACCCAGTGGGCTTAGGACAGCCTCTCCTCTCTCAGACCTGTGAGAGCTGACACACTGGGCACAGCTGAGCATGCAGGGCACCCCAGGGAGTCACAACCCAGTTCTCTCTGTTGATGGAGAACTTCTGACCTGGCAGGGCCCCGCCACTCTTCAACCTCAAGTGATGCTATATTAATTATGAAACTGGTGGCCTTGGCCAGTGGCTTGGGCTTCTTACTGAATAGCTCTGTCTTGATTATTAACCCATTTCTATTAATCTGTATATTTCTACATGGTCTTTTCTTACTGGAGAATGCCCGGTGTGCGCGCTATCTTCCTGGTCTCACACGGTGTCTCTGTCTCTGGCAGGCCTTCTCTGCCTACCCTTCCTAGAATTCTCCTCTAGTCCCGCCTATCTCCCTGCCTCTATTGGCCACAACAGTGTTTTATTCATCAACCAATAGGAGAAACATATGTACAGAAGGACATCCCCTGTCACCTCTCAGTTACCCCGAGGTACCCTCTGTCCCATTAACTCAGTCTCATGGAAGCTTTGAGATGCTACTGTATGAATGTTCCAGACTTTGCCTGAGCCCTCCCTCAGTCCCTTCCTAGATCTCCACTAGTCCGGTTGCTGCCATTGGTTGCTGCCATTGTTCTTAACACGGGTTCTCCATCTCCTGTATCCAGACCTCCAACACATTCTCTGCTTCTCTGTGTCATATTCCCCAAAGCACAACGCAGTCTTACTTTTATCCTATTTAAAGTCTTGGAAAAGTTTCTTTTCCATTTAGAGTACTTCACTCTGCCTATCACAGGCTCTCTGGGCCTTGCCACACCATTTGCCCTTCCCCACCTTATAAAGCCAGAGAGACAGGAAATGTCACCATAGAAGGAACACTGAGTTTTGCTTCAGAGATTGGGTCCAGTATTTCTTTCTGTTTCATATCATCAATGCGAGCATCTGCAGGTGAGGGCCACACAGCTCAGGCCATCTTCAGAATTTCTTTTGTAAGTACACTTAGCCGACATTAATACAATTCTATGAGCCAGGTTAGAAGCTACGATTTTTTTTTCCAAGCAGTACTTCCAGTATTTCCATGGAGTAGCTATATTCTTCTTTGTTGTACATGTCACATTCAAAATAAGATGTGTAGCCAGTGGAAGTTATAAAATGTAACAAGCAATACTCTAAAGCCCACCCCTCGTATAAATCATAGATATTACTACCTGCGTCTCTTTGAATGCCTCTTCAATGCTGCCTGGCTAGACCTGTCCCACCTTGAAACAGAGGGAGCCCAGGTCTGGATCCATCTCCATTCCCTTCAGAGTTCATAAATGATTGTAGACTGGGTCTCCGCTTTCCAGGAGGCATCTGTCCAAATGTTCTGTTCTGAGATTCTGTTCTCGGAGCTTGATACAGCTGCGCAGGACATTGTTGTTGTTTTGTCAGCATCATTTTCAGAAGCATTGAAACCAGGAATGCAGATCTCCAAACATTACTCTGGCAAATACTTACTGTGGCTTTGTCAATTTCTGTCAGGGTTTGAGGATCCTGATAATCGTTGGTATAAAGAAAAGAATAAATATTCATGTATTTATTACTATGTATTACTAAAACTATTATGCAGTCTTTTATCTTATGCTTTTTTAACCTTTAAAGCTTATTTGGTCCAATTTCCTTAAAACATTTGTTTAGATTTATTTTATACATTTTCATTTCAGGTTTTGGTGGTTTTTCCTTTTAGACAGCATGCTGTCACCTCTTTGTCAATTTGAAAGGAATGTAGTCTGACCAGTCGGGTCAATTCATGATTATTGGAATATGATACGCATCTGATGCTCATCTCCTACTTAGCTCTGTTTCTATCCTCTTGACATTTTTTTCTTTTTGCTTTGTATTCCCCACTACCCATGATGCTCTCCTGCCACATGTCAGGGTTGTTTTTAAAGTTTTGATTGTCCCCTTGTGGTCTTTCCTACGTTCTCATTCCACTTTCCCTGTCAGAACTTGGGCATTGTGTGACCTGTGTCTCCTTTAAGAACGAGTCCTCATAGTTTACCATTCACACTTCATTTGCCTTTTGCAGATTTTACTTAATACTCTAAAGAAACAGATTGGAGCAGCCTGTTCTTTATGAACGCCTGGTACTGTTGGGCACTGTATTCTTCTTATTGCCACATCAGTGACCATTCTAATCATGTTATACCCACCGTGGTATTCCTTGTTTCAACACCTTCTGCCCACCATGATTTTGGTTTTTTTCTCTTCTCTATCTGTGGCCTTTCCTGGGAAGGACTCCCTCTAGAACAGCACTCTCCACGTAGCCTTGGCCCGGATCCTACTTGTACACATTTCCAGTGAGAGCCTGAGACAGGTTTTCCTTTCCTACTTGAGCCCTACAAAATGGGAAGTGTGCCCCAAATCTGGAGTTCAAAGTTTGCCAGACATGTCCACAGTTGATGTGACTGCAGAACATGGTGTTCGCGAGTGCTCATGCTAAGGTAAGTGGGAGCCTGGGTTTTGCTGTTGTTCTTGCAACTCCTCCATGTGATGTCTGTGGGAACTCAGGGAGGAGGAGCTGTCCCTCCCCGCTCCAAGTGTACACTCATTTATGCTTATCATGTATTTTATGCTGTCACTTATGATCCACCCTAGTCCCCCACAGACTATCCACAGCTCTCCTTAGTAGCGACTCCCTCGCTAGACTATCCTCCTGCATCCTAAATATTTAAGGTCACAAGTGGGGTGGGCTGGGCAGTTCTTCCCAGGCAAAACAGTTCTGAGAAGCCCATCCCAAGAAGGAGCAGCACCAAGCAAGCCCTTCCTTCCTCCTCTCCTCCTGCCATGGGTCTGCCCAGGCTGCTTGGCTCCTCAAGATGAGGATGGGTGCCCTGCTAGCTAAGATTTCTGGATTCTACTGTGTCCAGACCCTGATATCTGAAGGTGGTTTATAGCTGTGTCCGCTAGACCTTGGGAACCAGCTAGTAGCTGGCATGCTGCAGGCCAGCACTTTCTCAGTAGCTGCTAGGACAGGTGGGAGCAGCACTCCTTGGACTCCTTAGCCAAGATTCATGTCCAAATACCTTTTATTAGAAAATGGTGTTGTTCTTAGTCTCAGGAAATTTTGAGTTATTATGAGAACATACTTTTAAAAAGACAGATTAGCCATTCAATTATATACCTTCCCCAAAGGCACATTACACACTTTTGAGAAGTTCAAGTAGTATTTCTTGAAAATATGTTTGGTACACAAATAAGTTGAAAGCACATGTAGAGTTTATTGTAGCTTTATTCATCATTGTTAAAAATGAGAAGCAACCAAGATTTACTTCTGTAGTTGAATGGATAAACTATGATATATCTCAGCAGGTAGAATATTATTGGGCACTAAAAGAAGTCTATTAAACTATAAGAAGACATGGAAGAACCTCAAATACATTTCCCTAAACAAATCAAGACACATTGAAGAAAGCCATTTGTGTGGCATAATTCCAAACTGAGAGACAGTCTAGATAAGCCAAAGTGTAGAAAAAGTAAAAATGCTAGTGGTTACCATGGGGATATGTGGACAGAATGGATAAAGATGGGATCTCAATGGTGTTTTCCGGCAGAGTAACTGATGGGTGGGGCTATGTGGGATATTAATTTCGAAACTCTTGAAGAAGAAAGATGCACATCCTAAAATTAATTAGAGGTAGACTTGCCTGTGTAGTTAAGGTTGGGTGGTGTCCAGACTAGGAGAGCTGCAAAATAGCTAGGAAAAAAGGGGTGGATGGGTAGAGAAGCATCCATTGCAGAGGAAACATCCCATCTTCTCAGAAGTGTAGCAAAGATACACGTAGAGGGATGTTTCCAAAGCAGAGCAAACAATGTTGTATGTGAAATGCTGTATGAGTCTAAAATATAGACCAAAGCTGGTTCAGCCATGTTTGACTGCTTCACTTGTATTAGTTACTCACTCACCACCATGTTCAAACACCTGAAAAAAGCACCAGAAAGGAACCTGGAGATAGATGAGGCAGCTGGCCACATTTCATACATTGAAGCAGAGAACAATGAATGCATTTTCTGAACTTGCTTTCTGCTTTTTATGCAGTCCAGGCCCCAAGCCTATGAGATCGGCTGCCTACATTCAGAGTGGGTTGTGTCGCGTCACCTTGGCTCACCAAATCTAGAAAGACCCTCACAGGCATACTCAGAAATTTATATCCAAAGTGATTCTAGATCGTGCCAATTGACAATCAGTATAAACCATCACATGGGGCAACCTGAAAGCCAACATACTGTCTATAAGAGAAAACATGATTATGAATCATGAACTCTGTCTACTGAGCAGTTCCTCAGTCATCTAAAATATTTTTTGGAAAGAATACATGAAATGAAACAATATCAAATGCAAATGTATGTACAAGTTTCAAAAATAACGATATGCTAAAGACTACAGAGGATTTGGCATAAACTGAGAAAACTACAAGAATTCTCAGGTTGACCAGATGCCCAAAGATGCAAGCTCTCATGGTACCTAAATTTATCATCCTGTTTCCCAAATGGACAAAATGTCAACAGGTCACATTCATCCTGAGTGTCATCCAGCAGCTTTGCCATAAGAACCATGAGGAGCTTGCAGTACAGTGGCAGGTGTTCAGGACCTCCTCAAATTCAACCTTTCACCCGAACATCTCTTTAGATAAGGTACCACCAACCTTCACCCTTTTTCCTGGCCCAGTAAGAAAGAGCCAGTGTCCCTGAGTTGGATATTTTCTGAGTGATTGACTTGATGAAATTCATCTTCCCCTTTCCTCCAACCCCCACTGGGTCCTGTCAACACACACTGGAAACATAAGTGGATGGCCCTTAAACTTACTTTCCAAAATAACCTATTTCTGAAAACCCAGAATGACATAAAGGTGCCTTTCATTCTTATAAATAACGTACTTTTCCTCTTTAGTTTTATTGCTATTAAGTGACTATAGAATGGCTGAATGGAAACATAGTAGGGTTATAATTCTTTGACTTTTTTAAACACTAAGGTTATTTGAAAGGTCACTCAGAAGCTAATTACTTTAATTTTACCTTATTTGTAGGTAGCATAAGTGTAGTATTTTATTGCTATAAATAAATACCCTACAACAATCCAGAAACACAGCAAGAATTTTGGTTTGTCTTTCTTGTAAAAACACTTTTGATTTATTTTCTATTTCTTTGTTTTGCTATTGTTTAAGTGATTATAAAAATATTATCAAGCAGATACCTTGTAGATTATATAATTTTACGGAATTATTTTGTAGCTGCATTATATAAATGTACAGATTTTAAGTAATATGTTTATATTTTATTTCCAAATAGTGTAAATATGGTGTTTTCAATTGATATTTTTCCATTTCTCTATTGACCTAGAAATAACATTTTTTTTTGATCTCCCACATAATTTCTGTCTCTTGGCTTCTATGTAGATAAAAGAATTCATAATTGTTCAAATGTAAGCCCAATAGAATTTTAATTTTCAATATTCTGTTTTCATATTTATCTCATTAAATATTTAATTTCATGAGTAATCTGTTTATTTCCCCCATATCTAAACCGTTTAAGGATAGAGTCCATTTTTACTCTCTTACAAATGGGCTTCCTCCCCAAAGGTCCTGAACAGCCAAAGGGGTTGACTTTATCTGAATGATTTGGGAAATGGTGGGAACTTTCTTCATTGCCCTTGCATCAAACCAGTTCCACAGAGAAGAAGCAGTTTTGGTATGTCTGATGCTTGGTCAGTGTCTGTCTTTTCAACATGAGACAGGGAATGAGGCATAGTCACTGCCCTTCCTGTAGTCAGCCTCCTGATCAGTGAAACAGTAAGAACCACTTCAGTTTGGCAGAACATGATAGAGATTACAGGATATGTCCCATGAGCTGAATGAGCATCTAGTATGGGTGAATCTCCCTATTCTCCACATGCTATAACTGCATTCAGGGGAAGCTCTTTAATGCCATTCCATCATCAACAGTCCACAGGCCAGCAGGCACTACCACATGCTTCACAAGAACAAGTGAAACAAAAGTGTGGTCCACATCTTAAATGATAAAGAATTAGAAATGATGACAATAATGATTCAAACACCATAGTACTACCTGAGCTCAGGTCAATGTCATGAGCCCTGACCTTGTCTTCAAGAGCATCCTATAGATGCCTAGGGCTGAGACACTCTGTGTTACATTACTCATAAGAAGCTGAGGATAAATTCCTAGTTTTTCTCTGGCATGCCTGTACCTTACTGGAGGATAGAGGTTTGACCTACTTAGGTTGTTCCATCACATGGGCATGCAGAGTCAAGGTCCTGGTTTCTTCCCAACAGGACACTCTCAGAGGGTGAATTCATTGCTACCTACTTCAATGTTTCCATTAAGGTTGAAAGAGAGTAAGGGTTTTTAAAATTAATTTATTTTTTACATTCCAATCCCAGTTTCCCCTCCATCCTTTCCTCCTGCTTTCCCTACTCCCATCTGCTCCAAGGAGAGGATAAAGCCTCCCCTAGGGAGTCTACTAAGTCTGTCCCATCATCTGGTTGAGGCACCACCGCCCAGCTCCTATCCTGTCTCTTATTTTTAGGTTCCTTTCTCTCTTCCTGACATTGGATCTGTTCTTACATCATCTCCGGAAAAACCTACTACATTCCCTATTTGCATACAATAAAATGAGCATATGCTGTGTTCAGCCCAATGAGATTCTGGATGTTTCTAACTAATCTTTGAAGAGGCTCTTCATGTGGATCCTCTTCTACCTCAGTAGAACTCATAATCTCTCTTCTATCAATTTTTTTTATCTTTTAATTTGGAGTTTCATGTAATGTTTTTGAGGTCAATCTATATTGCCTTTATCAGTGAGTTATTTTTTTGAATCTGATGATTCCTATTCTATTGATAGACACAATGGTCTTACAAAGCTACTGTCCTGACTACAGGTATAGGGTTGTTTGACATTTGAGAAAAGAGAGCATTCCTCTAGAAACCATTTTTGTGGACACAGATTTCCTTGCTGAGAAAAAATAAACAACATATACATGAACACAAAGCTGTGTTTCTCCTACAATAATCATCCTAGTTAGTGTTTAAGAGACCCTAGCTGCTCTCAGGCAGTCATTCCACAGCTGAGCACCTGACCTGTGCTTGCTAAATATTAGTGTTATGTGGTCATTTATGAAACTTGGTGAAGTTTTGTCCATTCATAGATCACTCGCTTGCCTTTGACTGTTGGCCTGCGGGAATTCCAGGCAGTAGTCCTCTCCCATCTGTCTGTGTTACCAATGTCTTTGGGCTTTGTCTTTTGATTTTTATTTTGATGATAAGTTTTAAATTTCCACCAAGTCCAATCGACAAAATTTTGCATTTTTGGTTGTGAGGCTAGCCTTTAACGGCTGAGCCACCTCATTCTTTATAATCTCTGTGAGGAATCTCCTTCCACCCCAGTCTGAAGACAGGTTTTATTCCATTGTTTCTTGGGTTATTTTTCTGTGTATCTACTCACACCCTCTGATTTCACTTTCTCCCTTCCCATGGAATCACTAGCTGCATTCAGCAAAACCCACTGTCTACACACAGGGTTTATTTCTGAGCTACCTATTCTCTTCCACAGACTTATAGGTTTTCTTTCTGTGGTAACACCCTGTTTTAATTGCTATGAAGTTTGAAATTGGTTAGTAAGAATCTTGTCACTTGAATTTTTTGTGTGTTTGCTTTAGATGTTTACTTAATATTTCACAATTAACTTAATTCTGTAAAAATAAATCTGCTGGTCTTAAGGTTTGGGTTGTTTTGAATCATTGGATCAATTGGGGAAAACCAATTCCTAACTATTTTGAGCCACCTCATTTGTGATTGTGCTTTCTTTCCTTTGGCTTTTGTGCTGGCTAGTATTTTTTGGTTTTAGGTTTTTGTTTTCTTTTTCTTTTTTTCAGAGTGTGATTGCTTGATTAAGGAGTCCAGCTTCCATTTGGAGCTGTACCACTTTACAAGGCCTTCTCCAGTCATGGCAGTCATTGGATGAAGAACTGAAATAATTCATAACAGGGTCAAGACATGGTTCGGTATACATAACTCACATGGGACTGGTCCTCCAACTCCTTGTAGTAGGATGGAGCATCTTTTGGGTATATGCCCAAGAGTGGTATAGGTGTGTCTTAAGATAAGTTGATTCCCAATATTCTGAGGAACTGCCATACTGATTTTCAAAGTAGCTGTACAAGTTACACTCCTACAAGCAATGAAGAAGTGTCCCCTTTGCTCCCATATTCTCACCAGTATGAGCCGTTACTCGTGTTTTTTATCTTAACCATTTTGACAGGTGTAAGATGGAATCCCCAAATAGCTTTGATTTACATGTTTTCTGATGGCTAAAGATGTTGAACAGTTCTTTTAAGTGTTGTTCAGTCATTTGAGATTCCCCTATTGAGAATTCTCTGTTTAGATCTGTATTCCATTTTTTAATTGGATTATTTGGCTTGTTGATGCCTAGATTCTTGGGTTCTTTATATATTTTGAAATTAGCCTTCTATCAGATGTAGAGCTGGTAAAAATCTTTTCCCATTCATTAGGCTGTAAGCTGGCTGGCTCTATGGCAGCTTAACACACAAACTAGAGTCATCTGAATGGAAGGAAACTGAACTGAGAAAATGTCACCATAAGATCCAGCTGTAGGGCATTTTCTTAATTAGTGATTGATGGAGGAGGGCTCAGCCCATTGTGGGTGGTGGTCTTGGGTTCTGTAAAACAGTAGCCTTAGCAAGGCAGTAAGCTCCATCAGCTACTGTCTCCAAGTTTCTGCCCTGTTTGAGTTCTTGTACTGACTGGAAGTGTAAGCCAAATACACCCTTTCCTCCCCAACTTGCTTTTTTTGTCGCTTCGTTTCACGGCAGCAGTAGAAACCCTAACTAAGACAGTTTTCCACCAGTTTTAATCTGACATCAGTTTTATGAATCTTTTAATGGGATGGAATAGCTTGTCTCCTTCAGTCTGATTGTTCATAAGCACAGTGAATTCCTGCTCCTGAGATTTCTCCTTCTCCACCATTGTTGTTTTGCTCACCGTGTGCCAGCCCCCCCCCCCCCACACTCTGCCTTGGGAACACACCTGGGCACCTCCTTCCAGGGCCTTGGTTAGGCAAGCACTTCCTGGTAAGGATCCAGGGAAAGGCTTGCCCTTGTCTTGTGTGGGGTTCTGTTCCCGTGCAACACAGTCCTGTACTACCTTATGCCCCCAGCTAAGGAGTAAGTGGTTCTGAGTATGTGTGTACATTTTTACAGGACCATAAAGGCGGCTGACTAGAAGAGACTTTTCACTGACAATTGCTGGCAGTTCATGATGTACCCCTGCTTTTGTCATTCTGTTCTCTCTGAGCACCCTCTTTGAGAGCATGCTGTGTGTCTTAGCATCCTGACACCCACAGTCTCTGGTCTGCAGTTTGGATGTGTGACCCCTCAGACACTGTTGCTGTTTCTTCTGTGGACCTGTGATCTCTAAGTATAAGCCTCTACTTGGCTGAGCAGGATCTCTAGAAAATCCAAGGTTGTTTTTAAAATATGTGTCTCTGTCTTTTGTCTGTGTGTATGTCTGTACCACATTCATACAGTGCCCACAAAGGCCAGAAGAAGGTGTCAGACTCCCAGGAACTGGAGTTACAGAGAGTTGTGAGCTGACATGTAGGTACTGGAAACTGAACCTAGGTCCTTGGTAAAAGCATCAAATGTTCTTAACCACTGAGCAATCGCTCCAGCCCACCTGTTGTAACTTTACAAAGTTTATAAGCCCTGTGATTTTTGTCGTACAGGGTTGTAGAACCTGAGAGTTTTCATGAGGTGAGTCTTGGTTTTCAAGAGCAATGACAATATGCAGCGCTGGGCTTCAGAAGCACTCTTGGCAGGAGGATACTGTTACCTGAACCTGTCCTTGGTACAAATCCAGCCTCTTCTAGCTTCATGCTGGGAGGTGGAGCCACATCTCTTTCATGGGCTGAGTCTTCAGTTTCTCGTGTGAATCTTCCTGGTGGAGCGTGCTTTCCCTCCATGGGGTTTGTTGTAATAGATGAAGTCTTTGGGGCTAAGTACTATCCACCAAACTCCCTGGGGAGACGCACTGGAAATGTAAGAGGAAGCACACAGCATCCACCAGGGGCTCAAGTGGCCTCCTGAAAGTTCTCAGATGGAGTTTCCTCCCACAGCAAAGCATTGTAGAACCAGAACCATTGGTCTGCATCCATCCGTCCTCCATTTGCCTCTAACAACACCAGAAACGGCAGAGCAGAAGTAACCAGAACAAAGAGTGCACAGCCCTTCTAGATATGGCATTTCTCTAAGTGTGTTCCAGTAACCATTGTGTGTGGACACAGGAAGGCTGCTCATCCCCTGTCTTAGTATTTTCTGCGACTTCAGTGGACAGATTAAACTGAGCCTGTGGTGACTCTTGGGGAGTGGGGTTTTGTTTTTAATCAGTGGTGGTTTTGTAACAACTAATTTTGGTATCCAACTCATTCCCAACAAAGCAGAAAGGTCAAAATAGGAAACAACAGTGGGTAGGGCTTGGGCAGTGATGGATACTGTGGGTGGTCACCCTTGTACATCGTGGCAAACATCCTGTTTTCAGCTTCATGAGCTCTTGAACTAGAAAATGGGACAGCAGCCTTGGAGGCAGGAAAGCCCTGGAGACAGCCGCACAGGCTGCTGGCCAGAGGCCAAGGAGGCGGTGTTCTCATCACAGATGATGCTCTGCCACAAGTCTCCCACTGCTGAGCATCTGCAGCTCCCTGGGATGTCGTGGGGCAGCACAATACATGTATGACAGGTTGGAAAAACATGAGCCCTCTTCATCCAGCCCAATTCCAACTTGGAAATTCTGTTCCATCAGAATCTTGATATTTTGAAAGATCCTTAACTCCTCTTATCATCCCTTAGTGCGGCCAGTGGTGCTCGTGAGAACTGACCTGCTTGATCTTGAATGCTTTTGCAAAGGCTCAGGTTGATTGACTGGTGACTAATTTGTGAGAAGCTTCTGTGGTCCATCCATATACTCTATTCTGAGCTTCCACCAACACCTTCAATGAGAACACTCCCTACCCCCACAAGGACATACAGGAACACAAATGTGCCACATAGCACATCACCTTAACCTTGGCTGGTGCTCAAGAATTCCTTCAGAAGCAGAAGCAATGGGACCCCTGGAGCTGGGGATCTACTTCCAGTAGACCCTGATACACAGGGGTGGCCTCCTGTGGCACTCTGAAGCCCCTCCTGATGGGATCCAGCTATGAGCCTGACAGCTATATTCCTGGTAGCCCTTTTAACATGGCTAGCATGCAATTTCTAAAGGACTCCCAGAATCTAGGGTGACTCTTGGACTATGAAGAACTTTGGCCTCGTATTTAATTAGTGTATTTAAATTCTGAACTTCTCTGGGCTACAAAAGTGTTAGAAATGATGGTGGAAAATTAATCCAACCAAAGAGGTGGATGTAGGGAGAGACCACACCTCACTTTTAGAGCAATAGTGTTCATAATACTCTGCATTCAATTATCCATAAAACAATCTCTAATTTTTACATTTCTGTCTCATAGAAGACAATGGATCCATAAAAGAAATATTTTCCTAAAGTAGGTCACCTATGGATATCAGCACAGGCCCCTAAGCTCAGAGACTTTTGAAGAAATTAGGTCAGACTCAAGCAAACTCTGGCTATGGGAAAGTCAGAGGCAAGTTTGACTCTGAAAACACCCTGTTCCACTCCAGTGATGTCATAGCTCCTGTCGAGAATGGCCAACAGCAGGTGCCACCTTCAGATTTCTTGTTTCTCTGTTGTACTTGTCAATGTTCAAAATAAGAACAAGGCAGATCTTGAAGCTTGAGGTTCTCTTTTAAATGAGGTGGTAAAAAGAACAAAGTCTTGAAACTCGGGCATGTGGGTCACATTTTCTGAGTGAGTTCTTCCCCTTCCAGCTTAGCTCAGAGACCTGCATCCTTGTAGGAATGCTTTCCAAGGTGAACAGAGAAGCCCAGCATCTTCCAGTGTCCAGGGATCCTGCTGCTGTGTCATTGCCACGAGTATCATTTTTCCACATAGGAAAATCAAGGTATAATATATGTAAGATTCTCAGACTGCCTGAGAGAGAGAGAGAGAGAGAGAGAGAGACAGACAGACAGACAGACAGACAGACAGACACACACAGAGACAGACACACACAGAGACAGATAGATACAGAGAGACAGACACACACAGAGACAGATAGATACAGAGAGACAGAAACAGAGAGACAAAGAGATATGGAAAGAGAGGGGGGAGAGAGAGAGAGAGAGAGAGAGAGAGAGAGAGAGAGAGAGAGAGAGAGAGAGAGAGGCTGTGTGTCTATACCTCCAGTGTGCTCATAAGGGATATTCTGAGGTAAAGGCCAATGGCTGATGGTTCTCAAGGAAGACAAAGAGAGCTATAGATTTCCAAGACAAAGCTATAGAGGAGCACATAGAGATATATCCTGATCTACATGCCCTTTTATTGCAATTATAATTATGACAGGAGTTACTCTCTTTTTGAGCTCTCCAGACTTCAGGTAAGGTAAGACCAAAAGTATGATCACTCTGAAGTTCTAGTTCAAGTCTGGTATGTGTGACAGAGTCCTAGTGCTGAGGGACAGAGGGTGCCCATAGGGTAAACATGCTTTGAGAGTAGCCCACACTGACCTCTAGTGTACCCCAAGCCTGGCCTCCCTGCCTTTCTTGAAGGGTCTCCTGTGTCACAAAGCAAGCTAGATCGATATGTCAGCTCCGCAGCCCATCTTTCCTTGCTGCTGGATTAATTCAGCACAGGACAAGGAGGGAAGTACCAGCTGTATGCACCAGACAGAGCTTTGCCAATTCTACAACCTTACAACAGCCCAATCAGTGGCTGTAGAATGGCTTGCTGTCAGCCTAGAAGTGAAAAGACAGACCCAAAGAGGAAAGTCAATCCTCAAGCATCTCATGGATAAGAGTGCCGTCAAGTACTTATAACCTCAACCACAAGTGGGCAGATAGAGGAGGGCTGGGAGCTGGGTCTACTGTGAATCTTGTCCAGCACAATGGGATGAGGGTTTGATTAAGGTCTTGCCTCTTATGATTACACATGTTAAAATATGCTCCTCTCAAGAGGTGATGAGAAGACAAGGTACTCCCAGACAGTGTATCTCCCTTTAATTTTGTTCTTGTCCTCGTCAGTAGCCACTGTATAAAACTGAATAAATTATTATCAGTAGGATTCTCAGGATTTCAAATGGCTTCCTTCTAGACGTGAAGTGGCTTTTAACCATCCTTAAGGCATTAAATTCTAAAAAGTCAAGTGTCTGTGTAAAATAACACAAGGAAGCGTGGTAGTTTCTAATGCTGAATGGACCAGTTTTGAGCCCCGAGATGCCAGAGGATGAACTCACCAACCCCAGCAGCAGGCTTCTACCCTCCATCACCAAATAACATGTACATGTTGTGGAGGCACTACTAAATGGAGTCCTTGTGGAGTTCATCCTTAGTTCTTGGGGTAATTGAGGATGAGTTTTCTTGCAGCTAGTGCTTCCCTTTTCCAATGCAGCATTACTTATCTATGCTTCTCCCTTCACTTGGGTACCACATAGCCCCTTAGCATAAAGTGCCACAGGTGCCTTTGTTAACATCTGCCTCAGGTCACAGACCCTGAGAGGACCAGGGGGACCTCGCCCTTTCTCATTGCCCAGTGATGATAGTCAGATCTCCATGAGTTGGTGCTGGAGCTGGCATACTGAGCTTGCATCATTGTCTTCTATCCTGGGGCATTTTTGGTTTTTTTTTTTTTTTTTTTTTTGCATTTCCACTTTCCATGTCTCATTCACCTTGTCCCCAACCTTTATTGATACCACCCTGTGCCTGTTCCTTGGAAGTCCTCTCCAGCTTTTACTGAAGCTAGGCAAAGCAAGAGGCAGCTTTAAGAAAGCTGCTTCCTTAACTTGGTTTTCTCGTCTCTACTACGGGGCTTCCTGCACGCATCTTACATGTCAATACAACCTGCTTCCACAGTCATGAAGGTCACAGGAAAACAAGCCAGTGCTGTTTTCAGAAGACTGTAAATGCATTATAAATATTGATTACAGGCACTCATCCTGTGTTTGGTTTAAATCACTCAGAGGTGTTCTACCAGCAATAATTTAAAAAGAACAAAAAACCCAGGAGTTAAAGTTACTACTTTAAAAACCCCTTTACATTCATTTCCTCGTTAGCATCCATGCATAGGCTTTATAGACTGCTAACACAAAGAAACAACGCTGCACAGCACATTAGGCAAATAAAGATAAGCAGCAAAGAGCAGAAGCTGTGCTGAGATTCTCTCTTGTTATGCTCAGGTGTGTTTCTTTTCTAGGAATAGAAGTGGATTCTGGCATAGAAGGTGAGAGAGCCCATTGCAATGCTAGAAGCGAATGGGGATTACCACATCTATTTATTTTACTGGAGCCAATTAGACAATTAATGGAACTTCCCTGGTATTCCACGGATAGACTCCCACATGTGTGGAGCAAAAGGATGTGGGGATTTACGTTTGTATTTGAATGGCACTCGGTCACAGCCCTCTGCCTGCGTTAGTCAAGTCAGTCAAGTGATCAGCTCCCTCCCAGCAGAAGCAGGCTGACCTCCTCCCTCTGCAAAGAGATGCACTGTGAGCTGTGCCCAGTCCTCCTGCATTTTGTAACCCCTGGGAACTCCTCTCCACACAAAGAATGCTGTGGGTCCCTTCTGGAGCCCAGTGCAATGCTCAGTACAACTGTCTCATGATGGATCCATGAGGTGTTCTGCTAAATACTGCTTTCTTGGTTTTGTACTTACATAGCATTATCAAAGATTCGTCCCACAGCTCAGAAAGGGCATATTGTTGTCTAAGGTCCTAAGGTCTAAACCCACATGTCCCCCAGATTTTTTATCATATGGAGCTTTGGAAGGAGGAGCCTTCCTCATGGGAACTGGAAGCGTTGAGTGACAGGCACCCAGGCTCTGTCACTCACCTGGGATCATCTTGGATTTCAAATCTCTCTGGCCTTCTTTTTGGCAGATCTCATGATTGCACAGAATAAAGATAAAATTATAGTTATCATAGGAATAACAATAACTCATGTACAATCCCATCTGGCCCAATCAGTGTACAAGACCTCATTTTCCAGACAATTTTGGCGTAGAACGAAAGGAATGTAAACCCCAGAGGCACAGAATTGGCTGGGGTACAGCTCTCTGCCCCTCACCAGCCCTGACTGTACTTGCTGCGCCCTCTACTCGGGGACAGAAGTGTCTGTGGCAGCTCAATGACGTCAAAGAGTTTCTCCCTGCACGGTACTACTTACTCCACTTTTGTTTTTGGAAGTCTAGAAACATTCTAACCTCAGCTACAACTTCTGAAATTTGAGTCACAGATGACAAGTGACTATCTGGTAAAGCTTTGAAACCCAGATACCAAGTAGAAAGAATGTGGCGTGACGCTGTCTTAGTTGGTGTTCTATCGCTGTGAAGAGACAGCATGGCCACCGCAACTCTCAAACAGGCAAACATTTAATCAGGGCTGGCTTTCAGTTTCTGAGGCTTAGTCCCTTGTCATCATGGTGGGGGCTTGGAGGCACACAGGCAGACACTGTTGGAGAAGTAGCTGAGAGCTCTACATCCAGATCTGCAGGCAACAGGAAAGGAAACACTGGGCCTGGCCTGGGCTCCTGGAACTTCAAAGCCCACCCCCAGTGGCACCCTTCCTCCAACAAAGTCTTTAACAAGGTCACACCTCCTAATCCCTCTCAAGTAGTACCACTCCCTATGATCAACATTCAAATATATGAGCCTATGGGGTCCATTCCTATTCAAACCACCAGAGACACCTTTGTTAACATCTGCCTCAGATCACAGACCCTGAGAAGACAAGGGGAACCCCACCCATCCCTTCTCATTTCCCAGTGATGATAATCAGATCTCCATGAGTTGGTGCTGGGGTTGGCATTGAGCTTGCATCAGTGGCATCTATCCTCAGGCTTTATTTTTTTCATTTCCACTTTCCATGTCTCATTCACCTTGTCCCCAACCTTTATTAAAACCTCCCTGTTGCTTGGAAGCCCTCCTCCCAACTTTTACTGACAAGAGGCGGCTTTAAGAAAGGCTGTGAGTGTCTCATTAGCATCTCCACTGTAGGCTCTGTGTGACTGACTGGTCCTTGCATTTTTGCATTATAGTTTCTGCATCTTCCTGGGGCATGGGAGCCTGTGTCAGGATTGCTCTTGGACATAAAGCAAGCACCTAAGCCGTCTCTCACAGAATGCATTTCAAGCTTCCAAAGAACCTTTGAATACTGGGGTGACATGCAAAGCGCTCACACACGGCACGCACAAGCACACAGTTGCACATGCATCCTCACGCGTGAGGCTTCCAAGCCCCGTCATACAGTTTGTATCATGGCTCTGAGTGATGAACTTTATGGAACAAAAGGTCTGTGGGAGCCGTGTCTTGTCTGTAGACAACCTGCAAGATACAGTTTCCCTGAGATTTTTTTCAAACCGTCTGGCATCTGCAGACTTCAGAACCACTTATAGATATTATAAAAATCTGCTCTGGTTGAGCCATGATGATTGCCAGCATTTAGTGTCTGTCAACCTAGGGTGGGGAGAGAGAGAGAGAGAGAGAGAGAGAGAGAGAGAGAGAGAGAGAGAGAGAGAGAGAGAGAGAGAGAGAGAGAGAGGCAGGGAGGGAGGGAGGGAGGGAGGGAGGGAGGGAGGGAGGGAGGGAGGGAGGGAGGGAGGGAGGGAGGGAAACAGAGGAAGAGGAAGAGAGAGGCGGGGATAAGCAAAGGCTTTGCCCCTTTGAGCCTATAGCAGCTGGGGCAGTGTGGCCTGGCTCTGGGCTGGGTGGGGAACCAGGCTGCAAGACTGTGTTAGGCTCCAGTGCATCCCTTGTGAGGCCAAGTGTTTTCTAGGCCAGAGAGTTCTCATTTCCTCCTTGACCACACCGGTTCCTGTGTCCTTTCACACCTGACCCCTTTGCCTTACAAATGGGAACAGTACCTGGGAACAAAGGCGGCTATGGGAAATCTAAGGCGGCATATTAATATTTCATTAGCAATTCTTTTCTCTCTGAGGCTGACTGACAGCTCCGCCGAGATAGTAGCAAAGCTGATTTTAATTATTTTTTTTAACCTGCATCGCCGACTCTCCCTGCCTCTTCCTGCTGTGAATCAGTCTGAACGTAGTCCCTCATTATTACCATGAGCGCTCAGCAGTCTCTAATTACTCCAAAGAATTTCTTATCTTTCATTTCTAAAGCTGAGATTTTTTTTTAAAGAGAGGGAGAGCGCCATAATTAACTGTGCAGCTGTTGGTAGTCTGCCCAAGTCTAGAACTACAGCCATCGCCGCCCCCACCACCACCCTCCTGTTGACTTGGCTGTTTGGGGAGACTGGATGCAAGGGGCTCTCTTCAAAACTGAGGAGCAGCAAGCAAAACACACTCCCTTTGGGAACACTCCTCGGAATCCATTTTTAATACCAAGATGATTAAAGAGCAGCCTGGAGAAGGCAACACACACACACACACACACACACACACACACACACACACACGCACGTACGTGCGCGCACGCATGCACTTGTGCGCTCGCACAGACACCAATCTCTGGGAGGGAGCAGCCCATTACAGGAGCTTTCCCTGCACCCTGGCAGGCCCCAGCCTCCCCCCTTCAGACTAGCTTGCAGCCTGGAGAGGAGGAGAGGGCAAACCTCTTGTCCAGAGAAACTGGTGATGAGTCTGGGTTGAGCAGAAGGAGTTTGGGTGGCCTCTGTGGGAGGCCTGTCTCCTCTCTTTGGGAGTGTGAACACCACGCACAGGACAGGAGAGGGACCGTTTCAGATGAATGATGGAGGCCCATGATCTAAGACCCCTGGAGACATAGAGCCTTAGCTCCTTTTCAGGGGTTGCATTAGCTTCCTGGCAGGTATTGTACCTTGCAAGGAGAGGTCAATACAAATGGAGGGGCTTCATAACGATGGGTCTGCTCTATATTTCCACCCCCACTCCTCAAGCTACATCTGCCTCTTTGGGTTTTTATTGTGTTCATGACTCTCAAACCGATTATTCCTTGGAAATAAGGGCATAAATGAAAATGAAGACAGGATTACAATATGTGCCTAGTAGAAATAGCATTTGTAGCCAGAATCCAAAGAGTGTTCAGTACTGTTCTCTCTCTTTTTTTTTTTTTTGAGAGACACTTTCCCAGCTGGGTGGGGCAGGGGGGGAGAGATATGGGAAAAGCTCTAAGATTAAAACACAGGTTTATTCCAGGCCAGCTGTTCCAGGAAACGACCCAACAACGGTAGTCTTCCCATGGGCAGGACAAGGATCTCACTTCGAATGTGGGGAGACTACCTGTGCTAATGAGCTAGGGTTGATTCAGCCCTGAATGCCTCCCAGGGGTGGTCTTTTCTGGGTCTGATGAATTATGAGCTGAGGAATTATAATGTGGACCATATCCATTAGAGACCATCCAGTGCCCTCCACCTTATCAACAGCTGGATTACCAAGGCTTCAAAATACAGGCTGGAAACTAGAGGGACTGCCTCCCTCTCTATGGCTTTCTAGTGAACTCTTAAGAGCAGAGGGCCCCAGACATGGCCACAGAAGTGCCTCCTCCAAAGGTGCAAGGAGCCTCCTGCACTCATGAGCCTGGCTGGGAAGGTTGATCGACTGATCTTGGGTAACAAATGCACCAGGAGGTGGGTGCTCGGAGGGTAACCTGTGACACTGACTCATGGAACGGACAGCTTTAGATCAGTTTTATCAACTTGTGGGTCGTGACCCCTTTGGGGAGTCCAATGACCTTTTCAGGAGAATTGCATATCAAATATTTACATCACGATTCATAACAGATATGGTTATGAAGTAGCAATGAACATAGCTTTATGGTTGGGGGGGTCATCCAGACATGTATTAATGGGTCTGTATTAAAGGAGCCATAATAAAGGGTCACAGAGTTAGGAAGGTTGAGAACTGCTGCTTTAGAATAAGGCTTGGTCCTCCCCTCTGCCTCCCCTATCCCGTGAGTGCAAGGGTTCTCTCCCACAATGATGTTCTGAGTGAAAAATGGAAGAAACTGCATTGGAACCTGAGAAAATGAGAGAAGAGCAGCAATTTCAGATTTTTTTTAATGAGAAGTTAACACAGTTGCACAAGAAGGGCCCTTGCCTCCAATATGCATGTAGGCACACTCAGATCTGCTGTTGAACCAAACAAAACAAAACCTGCTCACTCTCAGAACCAACTGTGTCGCCATTTACAGGAGGACATAGCATGGCTGTTATCTGTCCCCTAGCCCACTGCATCCTTATTAATGAGGATGCCATGTCTTGAATGGAGTATCATACAGGCAAATACCAGTTTTGATTGGAATTAAGTGTCCTTCCTACAAGATTTCCATCAGTGTACAGATTTCACAATGGCCATAAAAATAAATAAACAAATGAATAAATGAATGTATAAATAAATGAATAAATAAATACATAGATGGTTGGTTTGCAGGGAAGTACTCTTATGTGTCCCTGCTGTGATTTAAAGCAGGAGGCTCCCAGGGAGCCAAGGCTGATGAGTCAGCACCAGGGTGAAAAGGCACCAAGCTCTGGTTTCTCCATGTGCAGAAGGAGATTGATTTTCACCAGCGGCCATTGCCCCTAAAAGGACGTGGGAGGATGAAAGAAAGCCAGAGTGTCTTCTAGGAGCTCTGCCCTGCTCTAAGAGGGTAAGGAAAATCGTCTCCTGGGTCTAGCAGGCATTACACATGTAGGAGATAATAATAGCAGCCATTATACATGTGACTTACATGTTTGCCTAGCGTAGCTTCCAAGGCAGCTAATTCATGTAATATATTTATATTTTAACATAATATGGCTCCACTTCGAAAGGAGGAAAATGAGGTGGGGAGGGGCGAAGTTGTTGTTAAGGAGTTAGAGCTAATAGATAAAAGTCCCCATTTGACAGCTGGGAATCTTCCTTGCAATACTGTGTTGGGGAAGTCCTTTGTCAATAAAGCACTGCTGGCCAATAGGAATCTAGATAGGTGGGACTAGGAGTCCAGGAGGATTCTGGGAAGGAGAAACACAAGAGAGTCAAGATGTAACGCCATGGGCTAGGAAGCCCGGAATTATTCTCCGGTAAGAGAAATACTTAGATTAACAATTATGGGATAAATACTTAAGTCAGAGCTAGCCAGTAAGAAACAAGCAAGGTCAACAGCTTCATAATTAATATAGCCTCCTGTGTGTTTATTTGGGACTGATGCGGCTCTAGGACCAGGCTGCTGGGAAGGCTTCTCTCAAAGAAAAAGCTTCTCTTTACATAATACTGGACATTCCCTCACTGAACATACCTTCTAGTCCAGGCCAGCAGATGGAATTTTTGACAGTGACTGTGTGCTACAAGCCCAGATCTCATTAATGGGTTAATGTCCTGATGGGGTCATAAGATGATGGCATTACTGGGATGGGATGGTTACTTGGAGAAATCAGATCACTGCTGTCCTGCCCTAGAAATATATAGTGTCCCTGGCCCACTCCTGCCACTATATATTTCTGGCTGCCAGAAAATGAACAGTCTCCTTCCCCCCAAACTCCTGTCACCATGAATTTCTTCTCACCTCAATTTCAAAGCCATAGGGCCAGCCAACCTTGGACCAAAGCTCTGTCACTAAAATGGTTGTTGTACAAGCATGGGGACCTGAATTTCACCCCCTAGGACCCATGTACAAAGTCAGGAAGGTGGTGCACACTTGTTATCTTAGAACCAGGAGGCGGTGCCTCGGTGTTCACATATCCATACATGTCCATATATGTGCATGTTTACACACATGCAAACAATATCACTAGACAACCTTGGACTGAAGCTTCTGAAACTGGACCCAACGAAGTCTTTCCTCCTTTTGAATTGATATTATCTGTCACAGCCACAAGAAACTATAACATTAGGTAAAAAATGTCTCGTTTCACATTCACTGTTTGGTAAGGCCTTGTGCCTCTGAGGAGCGCCTAAACAAAGGGTCATATAAGAAGAACATTCATCTCTCTAGACATCCCCATCATTGGTTTGTTGTACTCCGTGGTCATTCCCTGGGTGCAGAGTGGGAAAACTCCTTACAGAAGAAACGTGTTTTTGAAGAGAGATAGAAGGGAGAGGACTCAGAAGCAGAGGAAAAGGTGAGGACATGAGTTCAGATCCCCAGCACCATGTAAAGTAAAAGTCAGGTCTGGTGTGGTGAATGCTTAATCCTAGCACTGGAAAGAAAAAGACAGGGCCAACAGAGCAGCCAACCTAGCCTGTTTGGTAAGTTTCAGGACTGGGGGGGGGGGGGACACTGCCTCAGAAAGAAGGTAGGTGGCACCTGTGAAACAGTGCCTGAGGTTGACCTCTGGCCTCCATGTTCACACACACACACACACACACACACACACACACACACACACACACACGAGTGCTCGTGCCCCTCTGCACACACATGAAGTGGCACACACATGCCTGTTTGTATCTACACCAGAAAGCCAGAAAAGAAAGAGGCATTCCAGTTGAGAAGAACTCTGTGTCATCATGGGGAATGAGGTCACTGGTGTAGTATGGTCTTGGGAACATTCATTGCTGGGAAGAGCTAAATAAGACCACTTTGCACTTCTCCCAGAGGTTGGATCTAAGTCCCAAGGTGACAAAGCACACTTGTGACACCATGAATCATGGACAGAAATGTTTCTGGGGAGAAAAGCCAAGCATGCGTGGCCACTATCGGATCTCAAAGGAGAAGGCTGAATTTAATAGTGCCAGAAGGTTTTTTTGTTTGTTTGTTTTTGTTTTTTAACTGGAGTTGAAAACAAAGGCAATAATAGAATCAGCAGCTACAGATACTGGATTCACTTCTTCACTTTCTAACCCAGTGAGAATGCCACATCTGGGTACCGTGATAGACTCTCTCCCCTTTGGTGTTTGTAGCACCACAGCCTCTTACGAAGCAGTGACGTGACTTAGCTTATGAAGCCCCCATCTGCAGGCTCGAGTTTCAATATGTTAAAACCAGTTTGTAGTGGATCTACCTTCCTAAGTGTGCTCCGGACTTCTTCAGGGTAGTCCCTTTGCTGGACGATTGAACCGCCCCACGGGATTAACTCAAGCTACGGAGGTTTGAAGAATAAGTATCCCTTTAATGAGATAATGTACCTTTCCTTGCCAGAATTCCCTACCTTCAGTGCCGTCCGCATGAGCTGCAGTAGTGGTTTGAAACAGCTGAAGAGTTGCCCCTGATAAACCCATCATGTTAATAACTGAGAGGTTTAAGAGGTGTGGCCTGGCCACAGGAAGTGTGTCACTCTCCCAGCGAGCATGTTCTCTCTCTTCTTGCTTGTGTGTCAAGATGTGATCCCTCAGCTTCCCACTCACCAGCTGCCACGATTCCAGTCTGCCATCATGAACGCTAACCCTCTGGAACCATAAGCCCAAATAAATCCTTTCCTATATAATTTGCCTTGGCCACAGTGTATTATTATCACAGTAATAGATAAGTAACTAATCCAGCTAACATGAAGTTCTGGTGGCTTTGCCTACCTTTCTAAGTCCTCATATAACTGTTCCCCCCCCCCACTTCTGTCTCTTTCTTTTGGGTCCTGTCAAGAACCTACCTAAGTGTATCTTTTCTGCCCTTGCTGACGCTCTGGACTTGTTCTTTCAAGAAGCCCTCCACCTCACCTTGAGCCACGAAGTTGTTTGTCAGTCATGTGACTTGCCTTGCCCTTCATGCCTAACTCACATTACATGGTGCTCGCTCGCGCTCTCTCTCTCTCTCTCCTCAGCTACAATAACTAGAATTTGAATATGACTAATCTAGAAGAAACCATTTTTTTCCTCCACTTACTCAAACTCTAAAGAGTGTGTCTGAGAACCCTTGACTGCACCCAAACTGCCAACTATGGGGTCTCCACACCTTCTGAAGTAGTCACCACCCAAGGGAAGGCTAAACATAGCTGGGGACTTGTTGGCTCTGCTGCAGCTGGGCTTTCCTGTCTCATGGACAGGAAATAGTCAACGTTTCTTGAGACATTGCACCTGGGATGAGGAATCCAGCTGCCCGCACTTAAAGTCTCAACAGGAATTAAGTGCATGAAATGGTATAATAACACAAATTTCAATTGGTATCAACCCTTTTCAACACCAGATCTCACAGTCTGAATGTTCTCCAGTGCTGAAAGACAGAGAAGAGCGAACGATTTGAGAAGTGAAGCAAAGCAACCCAAATGTTCACAGCGCCGGGAAGCTCCAGGCTGGAAGTGAGCCTGCACATCGGCAAGTTTCAAAATATGGATTAGAGACTGGCTTGAGAACAGCCAAGCCTTCGGTGCCCATCCCCCAGCCTTCCTGGATCTATGTAGAGTCAACAGACCTGGGGCGGGGTCCCAGAAGTCTGCCTGGTAAACACATCTGGGCTCTTTTCATTCATCTGCCTGCCTCCCATGCTAGAATTCTTTGAAAGCCCATGCCTGGGTGGGAGGTCCACTCACAGTGAGGGAAACTGACCTTGGAAAAGTTCATCAAGTGGCACTGGTTTGAGCAAGGGTGGTGCCACTGGACTCAGGTTTCCCAAGGAGTCACTGATATTCACCCTGGGCCCCAGGGTCTCTGAGGGCAAGGACTCATTGGACTGTCATGCCATGTCAGCATGCAGCATGGTGTGTTTGATAGGTGGGGGATGGGGATCTGAATGCACTTTTCATCCCGGGTCAAAGCTGTGCAAAAGGAATGATGTAATGTAGAGTTCAGCACACCACACCTAATGCCATGGGTACCCAAGGCAGCTAGTTGCTCTTTAGGTCACTCTGGTCTTTCAATCGAGGTGGGGTTGTTGATGGGTAAACAAGACTCTGACATGCAAAATAATAAGTAACCATTTTTTATGTTTAAAATAAAGATAACAGAGAGCCAACCAGTAAACCTTTGGGGATTTGTGGTTCATGTAGTCTTTTTTTTCTAGTACAAAGTTATAACAAAAAGCAGTACAGGGGCTGAGGTATTGTCTCAATGGGTAAGGGCTCTGAGAGCAAAGACAGGAGTGTAAACAGAAATCAGTGATCCCCAGAGTCAATGAGAGACACTGGCCCAAAGGAATAAAGTGAAGAGTAATACAGGAAAACACTGGCATCCACATGTCATTGTTTAGTCTACGCACACACACACACACACACACACACACACTCCACACCTAAACAAGCATGTCAAAACCAGGAGGATGTTAAAACCAAGAGACCAAGGGGAGACTATTTGCAGACTTTCTGATACCTTCACTGACTCAAGTCTGTCCTGGGATGAGGCTGTGCACTCTACCCTCATTTCTCTGAGGAAAGATGCTCATCCATACATCTCCACACACTTCTAACACAAAGAGAGGGGAGAAAATCACAAGAGTCAACTCACTCAGCCATTCACCCCCCTTCCAGACGCACACTCCTGGCCTAGGATGTGGCTTTTGGTTTGTTTTCCCATCTCAGCCAACCACCTGCACATATGCAGGTAATTACTTGTTTTCTTTTGGTTGGTGTATGTGTGTGCATGCCTGCGTGTTGTGTGTGTGTGTGTATGTGTATGTGTGTGTGTGTGTGTGTATGTGCGCACCATGCATATGGCATATGAAAGTCAAAGGTCATTCTTCAGATGCTGTCTATCTTGCTTTCTGAGACAGTCTTTTACTGGAGTGGAACCTACTGAGTAGGCAAGGCTAGGCTAGCTGTTACAGGAACACTGGGATATCTACCTGTCCCTGCCCCTGCCTCTCTGCACAGCTGGTAAAACAGATGCATGCCACGCCACATGGGATCTGCAGATGGAACTCAGATTCTCTTTCTCACAAAGCAAGTACTTTACCCACGGCACCCTGTCTCCAGACCCTTCCCCCACCCTTCCCCTGTGCATATTGGTGTTACCAAGCCTCAACTCCAGCCTCCTCTGCTTTTCCCTCTCGAGTCCTTCTTCATGCTTGCCTCTTCCCCAAAGACTTCAACAATAATGTATAGTCTCTTGGTCCCTAAGTTAAAATGTCCAACATGGTCTTTGTTTTGAAATTCAAACGAAAAAAAACGCACAAATGGCTCAGCAACTGCAACTAAAATGTCTGAAAGAAATTCAAACTAATGGAGGTTTCCCTTGTCTCCTTTATTCTCTGTAATATAGACAGCCCCACGGAGAGCTTGAACCATCACCCACATGCTATCCTCCTCATTTCATCCCCTTATCTGAGCATGCCTAAAGTTAGCCCAATATTACATAGTATCCCTTTCCAGATATCTGCCAAACCACAGTCTTCCAGGCTTCTTCTTTAGGGTGACCTTCATCCAGAGCCCTAGGCTTCCTCAGACTTGCCGCTGGGAAGCAATTGATAGCCGTGATAAGAAAGAAAAGAAGGTTCAATACATTGTTCTTCTATTCTAAATTATACATGACTTTTTTTCTAACAGTCAAGTGCAAATAAGATAAATAAAAAAAAAAAACGATCCAGCTTTCTCCTCAACTACCCAGACTTCCTCAGCAAGCCACCAAGTACAAATGTGAGTTCTCACATATTTGAAACACATGGACTCTAGCATATTTTTCTATCATACCTGCATGGAAGACTAGATTGTTTTACGGTCTTCTCAATACAAACATGTTTGTTCTAGAAAACACAGCAGTAATGGTATCAGAAAAGATGATATCCTTTGATCAAGAGTGTTTATTTAGAATAATGTTGGACAAATTGTGTTCAGTTGATGTTTTCATCCTAGTGTGCAGGAACCTCATACCGGATGAACTCTCCAAGCTGAACTGTGAGATGCAAAAATGTAGAAGTATACCTCCTTAGATGGTGCCATGGGGAAGCCATTTCTTGAGAAGCCCTGAACCTCAGCATCAGTATGACACGTTGATCTCTGCCCAATGGACTGAGGTCTAATCTCCTTTCATTTGGGATTTCAGGATGCCCAAAGAAGTCTTGATTAAGGGTCTTCTACTCTATCTATCCATAATGTGACACTCCAGGTGGCTAGGTCTCTGTTGCAGGCCCCCTTTGGTGGATCCCACTCATCCTGAGGAGGTTGCCTGCACTCTTCACACCTTCAGAAGAGAATGCCAAGTGTGGCAGTCTTCACCTGGAGGCCTTGGCTTCCTTTGGATCCTGACTGGGAAGCAACTCACAGCTCTGATCCACCCTGTTGCCATATGGATCAGAACCATCTTTCCGGAGCTCCTTTGTCCGGACAGAACCATACATTCTTCAAGTGCACTCACTATAAATCTGTGGAGCTGTGGAGGGAAATGTGTTCAAACACACACAATGACATTCTGGGAATTCCCCCTCTCCATTGCAGACATGTGCTCTCCTCCACGAACATACATTTCTTACATGGTTTCACTTAAAGACTAGACTCAAGCATGTCTCCATTTGAAAAGCCAACCCTCCTTAATTTTTACCCATCCCACGGTGACTTGCAGGACCCTGCCCCAAGCCTCAAAGCACCTGATCTCAAGGACTTCACCGTCCTTAGTATCCTGATAGGCCATCTATCTCATCATTTGCTGAGCGAGCCACAGGCCCCTCTGCAGGTGGGCACTCCCCACACCTTGTGTGCAGGGGATCCTGTACTTGGTGCAGGACATGGCACTGCTCTGCCAAACACAGGAGGAAGAATTCAGATAAAGGCCACAGAGATGCAGCTGTGGATGCGTCAGAGCCATTTCTTTCCATTACCTGGGTTGGGAAGCATTGGGCCACATTTAGCCCCCTCGCACTAAGGCAAGAAATCATGGCCATCTCCTCAGCACAAACAAGCTGGCACTCTCAGCATGAAAGCTGTCTAGGAAATTTTAAGTAATAGTGTGGTGTGGATAGACCTTATGAATATTCATGAACCCAGGGTCTAAACAGCCAAGATAAGCACAGAATTACAGCAATTATCTGAGTGATTTACACACACACAAAGCCAGCCCCAAGCAAAATTACTGAGGAAGCTGGAAGTCAGCTGTCCCTCTGTCTGGCACCACCCTGCTTTCTCCCAGGTTGTCCCGCAGGCCCCCTGCCCTCTGCCTGATGGAGAATCTCTGTATCACTCATCTCCAACCCAGCTTTCTGCACAGCCTCTACTTCAGGGTCTCAGGCTTCCTCCCCCAACTTACCTGGCTCCATGCCCTAGAGTGTGACCAGTTAATTACCCAGAAGATCTGACAGGCTGACTCCTGTGAAGGCACACATGGGTCTTGCTCTTCTGTTTCCGTATTGCTGTTTATAGTCAGCCTTATTTAAAGGGTTTTTGTTATGATTCCTTTACCTAGTTCCAAGAACAGGAGGCTACAAACAGATTTAGTAAATAATTAAGTAGATGTGGAGAGCTGCATGATAAACCTCGGTGTCACAGAGCCTTGGGGCAGGAAGGAAGTTCACAGGCCATTTAGTTTGCTTCACACACTGATGTTTCCATGCACTAATAGATGATAGAGTAATACGATGTGGGCCAAAAGCTATTCAAGGATTGCTGGTTTTTCGTGATGTTTTTGCAGATGCCAGAAATACGGGTGCAATGTTAATCCCTTCATACTTCTGAAGATACTTCTTATCACAAAACAATTATTCTTCTTTATGACTTTCTGTACACATCTGGAACATGCTCATCTTACCCATCCCCTTACCATTTGCAGAAGAAACAGTAGGGAAGTTAATGTAGACAGGCTGACCTCGAATTCACAGAGATCCACCTCTCCCTGCCTCCCAAGTGCTGGGATTAAAGGTGTGTGCTACATGGATGTCCTGTGAAATGCTGAAGTGGCTATCTTAGATCATGAAATAGAAAACAACTGGGAATGCTGAAGACTAGTGCTAAACCAAGGGGAGCTTAAATTGGAAAGACTCCGGTCTTGGTTAATTTTCCAGAGCAGTGTAAGGAGAAAGAAGTGCGTTTTGGTTTGTTACCTCAGGAATACAGGTCAGCATGGTAGGGAAGGCATGGTGGCAGTATCATGAGATGGCTAGTCACATTGCAGCTATGGAGGGGAAACAAAGAGCATATAGGGAGTAGGACCGGTTCCTTTCCTTGCCATTCTTTAGTTTGTTAATGTTCTGTGGTTCTGGCATCCCCAGTGTCATGGGGCCTGCATTTAAAACCTAGGCTTCTCCTTCTTAGCTGAGCATAATGACTTCTCAAGACATCCTTGTAGGGACTCTAACCTTTCTTTCATCTTCTAGCTTCAGTGACTCCCTGGAATGTTGTTCCAAGCCTCCATGATTCCCTTATTGCCTTTCTCATGTTGATGATGCTGCCTGGTTCTGCACTGGCTCAGTATATAATGAGGACCATTGGAGACAAAACTATGGTGACCTTGTTCAATCTGGAAAAGCTCTTTCCTAGGCAGCAACTTCCCAGCAAGGAGCCATTCCATTTTCAATTCCAGTTCTCTCCTTGCAAATTAATTTACATTTTCGCAAGTGATAGAATTCAGGAGATAGGATCTTGCCCTCATGGGACCCTTCCCATTAACCCAGGTCAGAGCTTGAAGTTGAGCACTTTAATGGGGTGGATCTGCTTAACAGTTTAATTTGCTTCCTCATATGTCTTGCTGCAACTTAAAACTATCTTCTCTCCTCACCAAATTTTTTTTCCTCATGTCTTTCAGACCAAGGTGAGAGCAGCGAGCAATAACCACTCTATGGCCTGAATTCTATACCAAACCAACATTTTCTCTGCCAAAACATTAGTCCATAATTTTTAAATTCAGCCTGGCTTAACTTCTCAGGACATAGGCAGAAAGAGCATTAATCTTTGTCAGCATGTAGCACTAATGGCCTCTATATCTAGTCCCAAATAAAGTCCTTGCCTCCCCAAAACCTCACGATCTGGGCTTCTACTGTCAATGTTGCTCTCAGCATCCTGGTCTTCCAAACACCAACCTGATATCCCATTATTCTCTGCTCACAGCATTCTCTAATTCCTCTAGCACAAACTCCCAGAATCTTCTATATATGGTTAACGATATTACCCTCAACAGAATCTTCTATATATGGTTAACGTTATTACCCTCAACGAGAAAGGAGAGGTCAAGCCTGTCACAGAGGTTAGGCTGTTTGCCCAAGAACAGGTAGTAAGGTCAGCTGTGTGGCACATTAAACAAAAACAAATATTAAAGCATACAAACATGGTAACTCACAATGTCGATGTGCTCTGACACTTAGGAACAAGGACATTTGTGATAAAAATAGTGATGTGGCTGATTGATGGTGTTTTATTCTTAATGTACATGGAAAGAAATTAGTTTCTGTATTAGTTAAATGAAAATGAAAGGACTTGGTTGAGTAATTAACAAAGAAAAATATAAATATCTAACAAACCCATGGCAATTTATAAATGCACAAAATCAATTTGTTTGCTATTTTATATTGTCAAATAAATTATGTTTCACAGAAATTTCACACTGTACAGAACTAGATTCCAAGCCAAATTTCCATCATCTTCATAAGTTCAGATGTTCCTGCTTGTAAAAGATCATCACAGATGGCCATGTTAACGGTTGACATAACAGGAGGGATGGAGAGCATCACAGAATTCTTCCCCGAGTCTCCATCAACCCTTCCCGTGTAGTCCTATGCAATTCTGTTCCAACTGCACATGGCCTCAGGGTCTGAAGAAGGAGCTAAAGTATATAGGCTGGAGAGCACTAGAGGGAGGGGCTCTATCTATGAGGCTCCGAGGAAGCCATCATCCATGTCAAGTGAAGACTCTCCAGTGCAGTTGATTTGCTCTGTCCCATTCTCCTTTCATGCCCACCACCCATGCTCTGCAAGTAATTCAAATAAACTCCCTAGTTCCCCAAGGGGAGCTGCGGTGGAGTCACACTTTGGTTTGTTCATGAGACCTCAGAAGGATGGGATACACTTTGCTTAGATCTCCCCTTCCCAAGAGAAAATTCTCACAACCATCACAAAAAAAGATATGGTTAATAAATGTGTGATTCATAGCTGAGGTTGCAATGACAAGCTGCAAACATAGAGTATCATTTATTTTGGTTTATTAATAAAATGAAGAGCTAAGATACCACACACATTCATTTTGATATCAAGTATTTTCAAACATCATGGAGAAAAAAACTGACATAAATGAAAAGTTTCCAAATATTGTGTCAGAGGATCACTACCTTGGAGCCAACCAGAGGCTCCAGTTTTTGAAAATATTATTCTTGGAGTTTTCATCTATACTATTTGTGGTTTTCTGTGTTGGTTATGATGTTGGATAATAAATTAAAAGTCAGAAAGGCAATGTTTATCATCCTCAGCAGTACTTCAAAGAACAAGAGAAAGGAGAACATTGCCTGATATTTGGAGGATATTGATTTTGCAAGATGGTGTCAGAAAGGATAGTGGCTTGACCCTTGTACTGTTCTTGTTTACTTCAATCCACATTATTTCACTTTGTCTATATTTACCAAAACATATGTCCACGTAGATCAAAATGCAAATGTTAACCAAACAACAACACCACATACAACATCATGATGCATCACCAAAGATGTGATAGTGCTCCGCGCACTGCTGTGGCCATGGTCCCCATTCTATATGGGCCTAAGTCCAAAAAGTCTGATGGTTCCAGACAGTAAGGATGGCATAGGAATGGAGGAGATTGGGAGAACAAACATTTTCTTCTGATGCTGTCGGTGCTCAGAGATCACTCCCAAGAACAAAAGAGCTCATCAGACATATCAGTGGAAGGTTCTGTTTCCTGGCTGTTCCACCTGGCCTTCTAACCCTTGGCCAATACTGTAAAATAGTGCAGTGGCATGCAGACGCAGATGCATGGAGACCGGCTTCCCTTCTGCTGTGCCGCCATCCCCCTGAAAAGCGGTACCAGATGCCATTTGGGGGAGATGTATGGATGACGCCATGTCTGTGTCTCACTTTAATGCCTGATTGTAAAGGCCCAGGGAGAACCTACAACTTTGTAAAGGGTACTCTTGGTTTTATGATGGAAACAACAACAACAACAAAAAGCCCATACTCACTCTACCAGACATCCCTTTGCCTACGTGGCTTCATGGCTCAGCACACTTGGATTCAATATGGTGTCCACCGAATGAAAAGGATGGTGTGAATTTTGTCTACATGAGCCCAACTTTATTACTGATAGTAAAGGCTTCCCCAGTTCCTGAGGCTGGAGTAATCCTGCCATTTTGTTATGGCAATCAGTGTGAGATAATTTCATGTTCTTTATCACTTGCTTTTGTAAATCAAGTGTGATCATGCTTTCCACATCCCTGTTTCCTGCTGTCATTTAAAACAGATTATGTTTTTTTCTATACTCCTGGAAAAGTAACGAATATATACATCAGAGCCCACCTAACACACACACACACACATATATATATATGTGTGTGTGTATGTGTGTGTGTGTGTGTGTGTACATCAGAGCCACTGGTGACCAGCACAATTCCAAGTAACACAAAGAAAATTGTGCTCACAAAAGACTCCTTGGAGCAGCTTCCCCCCCTTCACAGAAGATGAAGTTAATGAGATCAAGGTCAGAGGTCAATCACTGTATGAACCACTTAAGCCCAAACTGGAACAGAGTCTTGTCCCCAGCAGAAAGCTGCACCCTGTCACAGTCATCCTGTAAATGTCAGACAAGGGCCACAAATGGAACCAATGAAATTCTGGACAACTTCACAGTGTCCAGTCATCTACAAAAGAGCTGTAAAGTCATCACGTGTAGCCATCCTCCTCACTGTTATTAGATGCTTACATTCAGGAGATACATTTGTACATGTTTCTTCTCTTTCAAAACGTGTTTATCACAATAGCGTTTGAGGGAGATGAGTTAAGTGCTGTTCATTTTAGCCAAGAAGAAACTGATATAAAAATAGTGTTCCCCAAATACCAAGTGTCAGATGGAGGAGTCCAGTCCAGTCCAATGAGGACGACAAGGCAAGGAGGAGGAAGGTCATGGGATCTTTATGAATTGTCATGAATGAGGAGGTTTTTTACCTCTGTGTACTTTTTAAATTTCCAGGAATAACAGCAATTAAGACAAAACGAGGTGGGAAATGTCCCTCTGACACCAAAGAAACTGTCACAGGCAGGCATTAACAGGGAGGTTGAAAATGCGGCGTGGGGGGAGATGAGCTGGCTGCTCTGTTACAGGAGTCACATTGTCCTGTGAGTTCCGCTGCTTTGTCCAGCGTCACAAGTGAACCTCGGTACCAAGGAGGGAGGACGACTGTGGGCGGGTGATCAGATCCGAATTCTAAGGTCAGATAGGAGAACACAAGGCTCACGTAGACCAAGAACTGACAGTGAGATAGTCGGTAGCAATAGGAGTTCTCTGGAAGCTGACTGAAGCAAAGACTGGAGTAGAGTTTTTTTTAATTGACATACCTTATTAGAAGGTAGGTAGGGATGGGGTCAGACAGGAGGATTGAGCAATGAAGAGAATGCATTATGGGTCAGAATGCCCTACAAGAAAATGCAGAGAGTACTTCTCTAACCAAGGTCTCCATGGCAATGAAAAGCCCATGCCTTAATACCCGACTGGAGGCCTCCATAAAAAGAGCATAAATGCAGACAAGTAGATGTTGCATAGTGGAGCCCTGACAAGCAGAGAGCTAGATGCAGTCTGCAGATTCACTTATTGCCAGTTTGGAGACAGACCTTCCTGGAGGTGGTATGTTAGCTGTCCTGCTGTATGGGTCTCTCCTGACCGGTGATGGAGACAGAGACAATAGTAGAATTCAGAGACACGCAGAGCATCTTCTTAGCAATGGGAATGTTCACTAACATCCAGACATGGACATCCACAGAAATCAGAATCTAAGATTTGGTCATCTAGGACAGAAGCATTTAGTCCAGCGCTTCTCAACCTGTGGTCGAGATCCTACATATCAGACATTTACATTAAGATTCCTAACAGTAGTAAAATTACAGTTTGCAGTGGCTGTTGAGTAGTGTCCTGGCCAGATGATATCAATGCCTTCCAGAAAGGAGGACCAGAGAGCACTGTCTCCCCACAAGCCAAGGCCATCTGAGGCATGGGAGCATTACAAGCAAGAATGTAATTTCAGGATGTGAACTAACTACATGGCAATCTCACCATGTTCTTCCAAGCTCCCAAGATCATGAGTAGCAAACATCTTCTCGTTGCCTCTCAGCATCTCTTAACTTTGCTATGGATGCTCAAGTTGACTGACACAAAAGGAACATCTCCCATGTCAAGTTTGAAATCATTTTCAATGTTGCCCCTTTCAGGGATGGGGTGAAAATGGACTCCCCTGCCCCTACACCTTGGCTTTGCTATATTTCTCATTGAGGATCTGGAATACTCCTGCCTGGTTGTATTTCACTGCATTATTTCATCACCTGTCCTTAATGAAAGAAGAGACTGGAGTGAGTGAGGAGTGGCAAGATGCATCCAATTATTCTCCAGAGCTCTGGCGGCCGTTTCGTGCTTCGTAGATAGGATATAAATGCTGGGACATTTGTATACAAATTGAGCAAACATGCAAATCGGTAATCTGGGACTAAAAAGACACAGAAACGATCTTGGAAAATGCATTTAAGAAAAAAAAATTATGGTATCATGTTGGTAGACATAAAAGAACTTTGATGAAAGCAGCTGTTAAATTGTTAATTTAACATAAAGATGGAGCTGATGATTCAAAAATGATCAAGTGGGCTGCAGATACTTTGTGCTCTGAATAGCATAGACTGTGAGGCACGCAGCCCCATCCGTGGCTGTAATTGGGGCTTGCATTCTATCTGCATTAGCAGAACCGTTAATAAATCACACCAGCAAGAAATGAGGAATTGAAGCTCTCCAGGTGTTTGATAATGCCTCAAATATCCTCACCACATGTTCCATAGAAGTCAAGCGAGTTCATAAGCATGCTTTAGTGATCACTCACAGTGTAGTGCTGGCTGCAGCCTAGTTAATTCTGTGGGACAAATTCAGTTACAGGCTGAGATCATCACACGGCTGTTGCTGCCCGAACCTGGGCATGCGCAGATCCTTCACATATTAGGGATCTCTGTTCATCCCTCAGTTTTTCTTGAATCTCAGTTTCTCTCTCTGTCTCCACCCCCATTCCTACCACATGTACATATAGAATAGGATTTTAATGAACAGAACAGTAAACAGGGTGCTTAGTGGAGGCATATTTGTATGGGATTTTTTTGTTGTTGTTGTTATTGTTGTTTGCTTGTTTTTGAGACAGGGCTTCCCTGTGTAACTTTGTAGGCCAAGCTTGCCTCAAACTCACAGAGATCCGCCTGCCTCTGCCTCCCAAGAGCTGGGATTAAAGGCATGTGCCACCAACACACAGCCTGTATATTTGTATGCTTAATGGTAGAGGTACTCCCGAAGATTATTCCTGGTGTTGCATTGGAAAAGAGGTAACCTGGGTTGTGGTTAGAATACAAACCAAAACTTCGCTATTTAATAGTAATTGATTTGATGCCCCCCAAAATGAAAGGACTTGTCAGAACAAATACTCTTATTGTTTTGAAAACGGGGTCTTGTGGGGGGTCACACTGGCCTTCAACTTACGGTCCTCCTGCCTCACCTCAGAGAGTGAAAATTTTTATAAAACACACCACCATGCCTGGTCAGCACCCATCTTAGAAGTCAGGTATGAGGGGTGAGGGACACAGTGCAGTCTGTGAAATGCTTCCAAGCATAGAGTTCCCAGATGAGAACACCAAGTACAGTGATGTATAATGGTAATCCCATTGCTGTTCCCCCTGGGAGATAGGTCAATCCCTGGAGCTCAATGGACGGCCAACCAAGCCTCCTAGTCAAATTCCAGGCAAGTGAGAGACTCTACCTCCAAGAGAAGGGGAGAAGAGGAGGGGGACAGACAACATGAGGGATCAGGAAGATTGAGTGGGGAGATGAATAGAGGAGAGCAAGAAAAGTGATACATCAATAGAAGGAACCACTATAGGTATAAAGAGAAATACAGCACTAGGGAATTATACAGAGATCCAAAAGGATGACCCTAACTAGGACCCTAAGCAATAGTGGAGAGGCTACCTTAAATGCCCTTCCCCTATAATGAGAATGATAACTACCTTAAATGCCCTCCTAGAGTCTTCATCCAGTAGATGATGGAAGCAGAGGCAGACACCCACAGCTAAGCACTGAACTGAACTCCTGGAATCCAGTTTCAGAGAGGGAAGAGTGATGAACAAAGGGGTCAAGATCACGCTGGGATAACCCACAGAAACAGCTGTCCTGAGCAAATGGGAACTCATGGACCCCAGTCTGACAGCTGGAGAACCAACATAGGACCAAACCAAGCCCCTTGAATGTAGGTATAAATTAGGAGCACTGGGCAGTCTATGGGGTCTCTGGCAGTGGAACCAGGATGTATCCCTAGTGCACGAACGGAATTAGGGAGCCCATTTCCCATGGGGGGATACTCTCTTAGCCTAGATACACAGGGGAGGTCCTAGGCTCTGTCCTAAATGACTTGATAGATTTTAATGATCCCTCATGGAAGGCCTCACCCTCCCTGGGGAGTGGATGGGGGTTGGTCAGGGAGTATGGGAAGATGGGAGGGAACTGAGACTGATATGTAAAATAAGATTGTTTCTAACTTAAATAAAATTTATTAAAAAACAAAACAAAAACAATAAAATACAAATTGTAAAACAAATAAATAATACTGTGAAGCATCTAGTGATAAGTAATTGCCCCCAAAATGTAAGATGCATTCAAGAAAGACAGGTAGCCCAATTATCCAAGAGTTAGTATCTTAGGAAAATTAATCCTTTTGGTTTAATGGTGATGTGGTGGTGTGGCTGAGACAGCATCACCAGCATTAGCAGAGCCAGACTAGAGTGATAAGAACAATAGCTCTATTTGTTTCAGCTAAACCATTCACCTAGGAGAACTATTTTGAATTCTTCCTGCCAAGCTATGTTTAACAGATCAATGGGACAATGTTCAGAGAATAACATCCACGAATACAAAAGTGAGAGGAGAATCATTGGGGAAGGTAGGAGAGGGAGTGGAAAAGCTGTTCAAGAGCTCTATTGGCAAAGTGTTTATTATGTAAGTGGGAAATTCTGCGTGTGACCACTAGGGCCTACCTGCAAACGCTGCCAGCACTGGTGAACACTTACAACCTGGGCACGGGGGAAGCAGAAACATGTGCATTTTAGGAGCTCACAGCCAACCAGCCTAGGGCAGCCAGTGAGCTCCAAATCAGACAGAAGTTCTGTTTCAAAGCCTAAGGTAACAGAGGTTGACTTCTGATCTTCATACACATGCTCACACACTTACACATGTGTACTCAGGCAGCCCATATGCACACAAACACACACATTCAGATACACAGTACGGCTTTCTTCAGACACTAGCTAGATGGCATGGGAACATGGGAGACTGCTTAGCAAGACTCTAGAGGGCTTTGTGGCATAAACCCTACGGAAAATGCTAAAATGAGCAGAGATGAACCGATATTCAGAACGAGTCACAGTGAGACAGCATCATGGCATGTGCGAAAGCAGCCCTGTGACTGTCATTGTGTTACACACACACATAAAAAGATCAGACACATACACTATTTAGCAGACAAATTTAGGTACTTGTTTGGCTCCAAGTGATCTGTCTATAAGGTGTTGCTTGTGTCCTTAGCAGCTTCGTGGCTGTGTGGCGGAAATGGGGACTGTGTTCACACAATACCATAGAACATTCGGTGATGGAGGCAAGAGAGAGGCAGGGCTGAAGTGATGGGAGCAAGTGTCCCTCCTGGGTTTGCCGCAGCGGTTCGTTCCTCCCCAGTCTCTCAAAGAAGAGACTCTGAAGTTTAGGTACGAATAAAACACTGTATTTTGGATAGAAAAGGATAAATGCCGAAGTCATATTCAAGAATAAGATTCAGCAATTAAGAGGAACAGAAGAAGGAGAGGTATTTTCCATCCACATTGTTCCCACTGCATTTTTGGAGCCTGCCTTTCAAAGGATGTAATTAGGGGTAATGAGGTGCAAAATTTCATGTACAAAAGATGATCTTGTTAAGGGCAGTCTAGGCAGACGGTGCACTAAAAATGGATTGTAATTCGCTGTGCTCTTGATGTCAGCACCACACACCCCCAGCTTTTCTCCATAATCAACCCCAGTACAGTCTTAAGAAAATCAAAAATTTCAAAACCTCCTCTGTGAACAATTATTTAATCCCTCCTCTCAGTCTCAAAAGTAGCCTGGTTTTCTCACAGCCTGCAACCATGGAAGGGCTTCAATCCTATGCTCATTGCTCACCCACATTTACAGGCTCCGACAGAGGCTGTACAATCCTGGACAGAACTGACTGGGGGGACCCATATCTCCATATCAAAATGTAAATGCCAGGGGCATGGGCAGATGCCCAGGGCAGTGTGGTTCCTGGGTCCTGCCTTTTAAATGTGCATTTTCCATCTCTAGTCTACTAGCTCTTGGTTAATAGGAAATTAAATGTCCTAGCATTTAAAGTTAAAATGTCTAATATATGTTTTCACCTATAACAGGGGTGTAGGAAACACACTGCATATCATTAATCTGGAAATTAACATGTTCACAAAATGTAGTGTGTGTGTGTGTGTGTGTGTGTGTGTATGTGTGCGTGCGTTTGAGGGGGAGATAGAGAGATAGAGAGAGAGAGAGAGAGAGAGAGAGAGAGAGAGCTGAGCATCTTGCATAAGTAAAATTCAGAACAACTTGTAGGAGGTGATTCTATCCCTTCATCATGGGATCAAACCCATACTAGTTCAGATTATACATTTTCAAAACCCACTGTTTGCTCAAGCATCAGCCCACCACTGTTGAAAGTTTCCATGAAGACCATGTCACTCAACCTCTATGATTCACTGCGCCCAAGATGGCAAGTCCAACCAGACTTAGTGGAGAGTCAGCCAAGCTTCAGGGTTCCTAAGCAGTGACTGTTTCACAACTGTATCCACACAAGAATGTAAGCTACAGCTGAAACCAAAGAGAACCCTTTTATATCAAAAGTGCCTCTTTGTTGCCCTGCAAACAGCACCCAAAATGCCCAGAGAAGAAATCAAGGTCATGAAAGTAAGATGACTGTGAAGAACATTGTGCAACATACGTCGTTTTGACTTTGTTCTAAAGGATACAAGGAGGCAGAGAGAGATGCGAAATGTCACATCATCAAACAGTATCATATGAAGGACAACATCTCCATGGAATGGACGGGATAGGTACGCTCATCTTCCATCCAGAAATGCTTCCCACCTCCAAGTCATATCTCTCTAGACATTTTCTGGGGCCCTAGATGCCTTGGAGGTGGCTCCAGGAGACTCAGGGTACCACTAGAATATGTTCAAGGCCAGCACAGTTAGGTCCTTTCCACTTCCTCTGGGCTCCTTCCCTCCACCAGGCTTAGCTGATCTCCCTTTCTTGGAAGGAATGTTTCCAGGGAACACCGTCCAGTCCCTGTGTGAAGAACAGCACTGAGATACCCTTGTCACTCAGTCTGAAAGCTTGTCACTGAGGCATGGGGGAGGGAACTGTGTGTAGTAGAAACTGAGGAAGGAAAAAGGACTTCTATCATGTCATTCCAGACTAGGCATGTCACAGCCTATAATTTATTCCATTGCTGCTGCCTTCTGTATTGCAGCAATTGTTAATTTTCAATTAACACAAGAGCTGGAGGAGAGAGTCGGGTCTGAACATGGAGTCAGCGCCTCAGGTATGGAAAGTCAAGACACGAAGGTGGGGGCTGACAGCCAGCCTACTGTTGGCTTTGCTCAGTGTGTGTGGAGCTAATGCTGGGGATCTGCAGAGACTGAGGAGACAGGAAACGATGTTACAGCAGGAAAGACACACATACCAGAAGTGAGAGCCATTGAGAAGATCATCACACCTACTGTGGAAAGGCTGGCCACCCAGAGGTACCAGAGACAGGCAGGTGTGTCCCCTTCTATTTACTCCTTTATACATTCAGCAAAATGGGTACCAAATATAACATTTGACTGTGTGACAAGTCACACTCTCTGAGGTTCAATCTCCTCAAGATGTGAGACTTGTGTGTGTCAAGTAGAATTTTCTTCCAACAAACAAACAACAAAAAAGGGGGACATAAACTTAGAAGGGGGTGTTGAGCTGGGGTGAGAGAGGTTGGAGCCAAGAGTGGGGGAGTAAATATGAAAAATATCTAAATACATTTTATGCATGTGTGAACTTCTCAAACACTAAATAGGGATATTATACTAAAAAAAAACTTAAAAAATGACCGACTCAAGAAAGTTGTCTTGACCCTCAATAAGATGGTCTGCCATTTCATTTTCTCACTCTATTCCTCTCACACTGCAGCAGAGCCCAGCCTGGCCTCGGAACGCATGACCTCTGTATTTTCTCTTTCCAGTCAGTTTGCTGCTCTCAGAGAGATGGATGAAATATAAACAATTCTGTAGTTGACCCTGGGAAACAGCACTCAAAACCAGAAAGAAAAAAAACCTGCTTTCCACTCATGAACAACCATCTAGGAACCACTCCGGGAGTTCTTAATTTTGAGGAAAAAACACAAAAACAAGCAACAAAACCCAGCTAGTCCAGAGTATCCCCAAGTGGGCTAGTGACAGGGTGTTATTCTCGGCTCACCTCTTGCTCAACACAAAATACAGCATCAATCTGTAGTATGTTAGTGAATTCAGCCAAGATCTTAGCAGAGCTGTTACAGAAACACTCATCGTTATGAGAAGAGCTACAAGGTTTTCCCTCTTCCTCCTTCTCCTCCTCCTCCTCCTGCATTTTAAGTTAAGACATTATTTAAACGCTTGCTTTTAATTGTGTTTTTTGTTTCAGTGGCTTACATTAACTTGCATATGAGATACATGAACAAAGATGTATTCAAGTCATCCATATCTCCCTCTACTCTATGACTGAGCTTTTAACTAATATTTAATACATCTCTGAGCACAGATTCACAGAGCTTGAGTCCAGGCTGTCTATTCAAATATTTAAGGGAAGGACAGGATATTGAGTTTGCCCCTGTCTGTCGGGTATTATCTGTGTGGTTTCCCATTTCATCCTGTTATTTTTTTTTGTGTGCTGTGATGGTAAAACATCATGACCAAAACCACCTTATGGAAGAAAGAGCTGACTTGGGCTTATGGCTCCACATGGATGGGTCCAACCCTGCAGGGAGGCATATTAGCAGACAAGCGTGGTAGCACGAGCAGGAATCTGAGGGCTTACATCTTCGTGGGTAAGCATGAAACAGAGCAAGAGAACTAGAAGAACCATGGGGCTTTAACCTTTGAAATCTCTCTCTGGCTATGTACTTTTCTCAAGCCCAGCTGCACCACCTGCTCCTCCCCCCAAAGTACCACCAACTGGGGGGGGTCAAGCGTACAAATTCTACCTACTTTGTGAGCCATTCTCGTTTGAACCAACCATACCTTTTAACTGCAAAGATGTTTCAGTTGTATTTGTTAATTTCATTAATTCATCTATCACCTCCTTTTCTTTTAACTGTGTTTGTGCTTTTTAAAATCTTTACATTTTTACTTTTATTCGCTGTCTCCTCCCTTTAAGATGGCTGAACATGTACAGATGGTCCCCAACTTGAGATGGCTCAACTTAGGAATTTTTGACATTAAAGGTGTGAAAGGGATGCATATTTCAGAGACATCACACTTCAGATTTTGAACTTTGACCTTTTCTGGCTAGCCATATGTACTATGATATTCCTTGACAGGCTTAAGCTGCAGGGAGCCGTGGCTTTGGGTCATTCCTGGGATCAGGAGAGGGAAGGACCACAGTTTTGATCTAAGAACACTGAGTTGCTAGGCTACAAGTTTGATGGGAGAGTCTCTTAAATGCATTTCCATCTTAAACTTCCCAGGAGTTCTCTGGAAGCAGCCTCAATGTAAATTGACTATCACCCATGTGACCCTCTGTCCTGTATACTCTTGGTTGATTTCTCTTCCATCTGCATACATTATCTTCGCTCCAATGTGTATTGATTAACAAAAAATGTTAAAAGTTAGTGGACTTATTTTTAAGTTTCTGTTAAATGAAAAAAAAAAACCAGCAAGTCAGATATCCAGGGAACCAGAAGCGCATCAAGTAATACAGAGAACACAGGCTTCCACGGGTGCATCTTACAATTCTGGCACCTTCGACAGCATAAACCAGGACATAAGGTGCTACCACGCAAGCAGCAGGGGCTGAGTTCAGATTCCTAGAACCCATATAAAAAGGCAGGCCTGGCAATGCATGCTGCACCTAAATGCTGTAGGGATATGTGGAGATTGGCTGGCCCTTGAAGCCCTTGATGAATGGGCTAAATTTCAGCTAGAGATCCTGTCTCAAGAAGTAAAGGTGGAGAAGAACTGAGAAAGACATCTGACATTGACCTTGGCTCTCTATCTCAGTATTACACACAGATGAGCAAGCCCTCACACTCACATGGACGCACAGACACACTAACCAGTAAACTCATCAGAAAGACAGACAACATCACACATGCTCAAACAACTTTCTCAACAAAGACACATTCAAGTCACCAATATTGCCTTCTTTTGTAAGTTCTAGCATTTTCAGTCAACTGAGTTGATCTGAACCTAATTCTGAGATATTTCTTTACAAGCATTTTCATTTCTGCTGTAGTTTCCAAGAGGGCTCCATTTTTTAAGGGTAACCATAAGAATTGGTTTTATATATAAAGAGGCACTCATAATTTCCTGAATCCTACAATCTCAGGTCCAAACTGGTTGGCCAGAAAAATGTGCCATGTACCTTGTGACCATTTGGTATGGTCAGAAGTTCCTAACTAGGCTTGACCAAGACACCAAGAAGTTCTGCAAGACAAGGCAATACTACCTCACTGGCGGCAAGCAACAAAATAAATTCAAATAAAATGGCATTACCTCTCTTAAAGCTGCAGAACTCCAAGATGAAGACATTCTTACCCAACCACTAGGGGGCGAGGGAGCCTTGCACACACTTTTCCTGGAGATCCCTGCAGGAAATCATGCGTTGAGGAAGCAGGAAGTTTCCTGTAAATGCAGTGGAGCCAGCCAACTTTTACCAGCCAAATGGGGATTAACCTATAAAGTGGAGCTCTGGTCTAGAGGAGGTCTGTGCCTCTTACCTGGGGACCAGATACACTGAGATAGGACACTTTGGCATAGGGGGCTCTGCTCTGTAACCAGGAGGAAGTAAAAGGACCAGTGGGTGCCAGAACAAGGCCCCAAGGCCAAATTCTCAGCACAAATATCTATTTGCCTCAGAGGGACCAAAGGGACAAAACAAAGACAGGAGAGATTGGGTGAGGGAGAAGGGGGAGAGAACAAGGGAGCTAGGGAAGGGGTATTTGCCCCAGAGGGACAAAGGAAGAGGCAGATGTGGCACAAAGACAAATGGTAGTTTATAAAGGAAAAGGCAGAAACCCCATTAGGGTGATTTAGTTAATTTTGATTGTGCATGTTAATTAGGGTAGACAAAAGGGGGCTTTTGATTGTTGGACTTCAATACTTTGATAGTTGGGACTTGATAGTCAGCCTCTGAAGGAGGAAGTGGCCAAATAAGGGAATGGACCTTGGGGGCTGGTTTTAGGGCTATAATCTAACAGTTTAGCAAGGTGGAAGGAAGGGGAAAGGGTAAGGCCTGTCAGCATCTCGTTTGCCATGCTTGTGCCTACTAGAGTCCTTCAGGAAGATCACCATGGAGGGTGGGGAAGTTTAAAGGAATAAAGCCAAAACCCGTTAACTCGGACTTTACCTAAAACTGGTAGCAATATGAAGTTGATCTATTTCTAAAAAAATATTTAGAGATTTGTGGTCTAAGAGATTGCCTCTTGATTATTCAAAGTTTCTACAAGTATTGCATCTGATTGATAAATGACAAGAATTCATAAATGTTTGTACTTGGGATTACATCACTTTGGAAACCCTAGTGAAGGGGAGATGATGACAAAGGTGTGTTAGGTGATGTCCCTGGCTGGCCTGGGATGTAAGGTGGAGAGCAGATGCTCTGACCCAAGGTGGACTTGAGTTTGGTTGTCTCCTGGTTCACTTATCTAAGCTTTTGAGTAGCCCTGTGCTACTTCAATGTTGCTGACTTAGCTTTTGATCAAGAACTAAAATGTGTAATGAAGACTCAATCTCAGAGTCATTTCAAGAATCTAAGAAAATGAAAGTACATGGCAGATAAGTACTAAGGAACTGTTGGTTTTTTTTCCTCAAAATACCAGCATGAATATGACATTCTCTATATCTTAGTTAGGATTTCTATTTCGATGAAGAGACACCATGACCACAGCAACATTTACAGAGGAAAACATTTAATTGTGGTGGCTCCCTTGGAATTCAGAGGTTTAGTCAATTATCATCATGGTGAAAGCAATGCAGCATTCAGGCAGACATGGTTCTAGAGAAGGAGCTGAGAATCCTACATCTTGACTCACAGGCAACAGGAAGTAGTCTGAGACACTGAATGGTACCTTGAGCATATATGAGACCTCAAAGCCCCTCTCCACAATGACTCACTTCCTCCAACATGGCAATACCTACTCCAACAAAGCCACACCTCCTAATATTGCCACTCCCTTTCAGGGTCATTTTCTTTCAAACCACTACATTCTGTAAACCACAACTCAGACCTTGAGGACAGTGATATACAAAATGGTTCTGCAACCAGCAAAACTTAGAGAATTCCAAAATCACTGGAACCTGGGTTGTGGGCCTCTTGACCACAGGGTGTGGGTACTGCTTTTTACTAGTTTTAAGGTGTTTGTTTGTTTTTGTAAATTTGACAGAAAGTAGAGTCATCTAGAAGAAGGGGGCTGCAATTGTGAAAATGCCTCCATCAGATTGGATTGGCTTGGAGGCAAGCCTGTGGGGGCATTTTCTTGATTAGTCATTGTGTGGGAGTTGACATGGGAGAAGGAATCTCACTATGGATGATGCCACTCCTAGATGCCATTGCTAGGAAGCTGATCCTAGATACATACGTATGTATATATGTGTATGTATGTATGTATGTATGTACCTATCTATGTGTGTGTGTATAGATAGATAGATAGATAGATAGATAGATAGATAGATAGATAGATAGATAGATAAAGTGCTCACAGGCTGAGCAAGCCCATAAACAGCCCATGGAGTTTCTGTTTCAGTTCTCACCTTGAGTTTTTAACGACTTTCCCCGATATTGGACTATAAAATATGAGAAGAAACAGACACTTTTCTCCACAAGTTGCTTTTAGTCATGGTGTTTATCACAGCAGTGGGAAAGCAAACAAGAACACTGAGAAACCCTGGGTATTGCTTCCCCATGTCCTTCAAGGTGACTGTTCTATGAACACAGTACCACTGAGACATTACTGGAGAAAGTGTAGGCACCCTAAGAATTCGAACAGAGTTCCTCTCCTTGTAAAGTCACAGTAAGTTGACTGGGTGAGAGTCAATGTTGAGTCTGCTATGAATAAGATATGCTTTGATAGTTCCCATCTAATGTAAAATTACATTCAAGAATTAGGAGGTTCCTGAATCATTTATCGTTTTGCAAATATAAGTGATTGCTAATAATATTGCTTTGTTATTACTAACATTTATGCCTGCCACAATTCTATTATGTAAATAATATAACAGGTTGTCCAACTGAATATTTAATACTTTGGACATTTCTTAGTAATAACTAAGCCCACACAGTTTGTGGTCCATGAGGAATAAAGATGAATGAGAATCTTCAGCTACTGTGTGCTTTATGGATGGAATGCACATTAGATATTCTAAGAAGATAGCTAGGCACCATCAATCCTGACTTTTACTTTTCTAGGGCAGACCAGCAGACAAAAGCTTACAGCCCAAAAGACACAGCAGGTCTTGCAATGCATAGGACTCCTACTAAGGCAAAGGGTGTGCACGAGGTGGTCAACATAACATAGTCACCATTGATTTACTCACTTGCTCTCGTACTCATTCACTTACATATATATATATATATATATATATCGTTCACTCACTCACGTATTAATTCACTGTTGTGAACAGACAATAAGATGATAATGACCAAAAAGTGCATTCATCAGCAAATTCCAAAGATTAGACTTAAACTACAGGATAGAAAGGATTAAACCACAATGAAGAAAACAAAGGCATTTGTGGAAATTCTGTGTAAAGAAATGGCTGGAATGTGAAGGAGGGTACACATAAAAGAATCAATGGATTGGAGAGGCATGCTGCAGATCTGGAGTAGATCCCAGTGATTTTTAGGGGTCACCCTCAGACAAGCTCAAGTGTCATTGTCCCCATAGCTTACTGTCTTTTGCCACATTAGAAATGAACTTACCTTCTAGTGTCAGCTTGAGAAAATGTAAAGCAAAGATGCTAATACAAAGTCCATTGCAGGGAAATAAAGAAAATACTTTAATGTAAAGTCCTAAAGTCCTCCAGTAAAAGTCAGGAGAATGACAGACACGCTGTAGCCAATGTTGATTACTTAGGTATTTTCTTTGACCTCTTCTCCGCTGCTCACTGGACTCCTAGGCTCCTCCTATGCTTCTGCTCTCCTCTTCTATTCCAGCTTCAGGCTTCCATGAATCATCTCTCTCTGTCTCTTTTCTCTCTCTCTCTCTCTCTCTCTCTCTCTCTCTCTCTCTCTCTCTCTCTCTCTCTCTCTCTCTGTATCCCTCCCTCCTCCTTACCCTCTCTCCCTCCCCCCTTTCTGTATCCGTGTGTGTGTGTGTGTGTGTGTGTGTGTGTGTGTGTGTGTGTGTGTGAGGGCTTGGAGTAAGCAACAGAGACTGGCTCTGACTCCAGTCTTCTGACAGGGAGGGGCTCTTGAGGCCCTGTCTGTTACTGCCTAACTATTAGCTATTGATTCTGAGAGAGGAGGGACCATTGTCTTCAGTTGGTTATCCACATCTGAGACCAACAGACTCAAACACAAATGGTTACATGGGTGGCCCTAGTTAAATACCAGACTCAAGAACAAAATGAATAGATGTGAGCATAAAGTAGAGATCTGTGGAGAAGGGAGGAGTAAACAGAGGTAGCAGGGGGGATGGGAGAATGTGGAGAGCAGGAGTGATCATCATTCAATATGTACATGTGTGAAACTGTCAGAGGAAAAACTTGGAAGACGACGCTTGCTGGTGTTTGTCTCAGTTATGGTTTCTATTGTCATGAAGAGACACCATGACCATGGCAACTCTTACAAAGGAAAACAAGTAATTAGGGCTGGCTTACAGTTTCATGTTTGCTCCATTACCTGCATGGTGGGACATGGTGGCATGCAGGCAGACATGGTGCTGGAGAAGGAGCTGAGAGCTCTACATCTTGATCCATGGACAGCAGAAGCAAATCTGTGCCACACTGGATGTAGCTTGAGCATAGGAGTCCTCAAAGTCTGCACTATCAGCGACACACTTCCTCAAACAAGACCACACCTACTCTGAGAAAACCATGTTGCCCTGTGAGCTTATGGGGGGCACTTCCTTTCAAACCACCGCAGTGTTGATTACTCTGTACCCTAGAAGACTGTTTCCCCAGATGTTGCTGATTCTTCCCTGTGGGCTGTGATGTCTTCTTTTAGATAGCTATGCCAAATGTGTGTGGGGGGGAGGGTTTCTTCTATGCTCTGTATCCCCAGTCATTCATCACCTTCACAATCCCAACTCAACTTCCAAGGGACTGGACCAGAGCCTGGGGCAAGTTGTAGCTACTGAAGTGGGCCCCTGTCCAATAGTGGCAGGTGGCCCAGGGCCAGCAGTCTCCATCTGCCTTGCTGGCTGGCTGAGCACTGAGTTCTACCAGCTGGAATGATTCCCAATGATAGAGCATCCATGATTTAATGTGGTCAGGACCACACCCACCCGGATCCCAGCTGAAGAAAGAAAGGCGACCCTCCTCCATCCCCTCCCTGGAGTGAGGTCTGGTTCTCCTCTTCCTCAGCGCTCCCTTGCCAGCTGAGGCGCATACAGAGGACTCCATTAACCCTTGTGACCAGGTGTTTTCTCTAACCCCGAGTCCAGGAGAGAGCACTGGGGGGCAGCTGCTTTGGCATCCATCCAAACCCCCGAGAGCTGCAGGTCCCCTCCCCTCCCAAAAAAAACCTAGGCATGAAAAATTAAAAACATAAAGAAGGGTGGGTCTGCATGTGTTCACCTTTGATATGATGTGGAAAGACATGTGCTTCTGGAGGTCACATCTGGTACCACGAATCCCTCTTCTGAGAATCTTGAGCACTCCCTTATGACAAAGCTTGTCCCACAGTTAGGCTGTCAGCCTCTCCCATGAGAGGGAAGGAAGAAAACACCTGCTGTGTCAGATTCTCTGATGTGAAGCTGGTCTCCACACTATCCCAGACCACTTAAAGGCAGGTGTGAAGCTGGACTCCATGTCATCCCAGACCACTGCACGGCAGCTGCCAGGGAGCCGGCCTGCGGCACAGTGGTGACTTGGGGCTCTGGGATGCTGTGAGCACATCCCTTGTTCCTCGAGCTGCCTCTCTGTACTTTCCCAGTGCAGAATGCAGCCTGTTTAAACTTGAAGCAGTATGCAGCTCTTTCTTTCCCACCTGGGATCCATGCTATTTACCATAGTGCACACCCCACAAGCAGTCCAAATGCGAAGGTCTTAGAGAAGTTTCTCCACTTGTCATTTAATCCCAGTGATGATAACTTGGATTCAGCCATGACTGGCTTGGAGCATAATCAAGAAAAATATGCATTTGACATAATTTACTCCCTCACGGAGTAGCAGTCATCTCTCACAGGTGCCCTAGCCTTTCTACTAGGCTTCGCCTACCTCACTCACCTTGGGACTCTGTCACTGGGATCCCTACTCACAATCCTGGTTTTACAGATCCAGTTATTTACTTCTACAAAACTTCACTGGGGAGACTATCATTTTCCAGCCATTCAAAGTCCCACGTGCCTTCATTCATTCATAACAAGGCTTAATTTTTTCATATTATTCTCCCTCAACTCATCTTCTCTTGAGCTCCACCCCGAGTCTAGATAAAACACTTACAAATACTCAGGACTCATTGGAATACTGGAAATGTGTGAGAAACCGGGTGAGTTAAAGCGCTGGCTCTGGTTGAAGGGCAGGTCGTGGGTGCTAAGGGATTTCAGAAGACGGAGAAAGCGGATGCTGAGGTCTGGCTAATGTCCTTTGCAAGCTTACTTTGAAATCCAAATGCCTTGCAGTGGTGTTAGGGGTGGGGCCTATGGGAGGACTCTGTGTCAGGAGACTGTCCACTAACAAATGAAAATAATGCCCTCATAAGTGATGTAAGGGAGGTGTCGGTCCCCTGTGAGCACACAGCAGGATGACATCATCTATGAAGCAGAGGGAGCCCCCTGGCACAGACATTGATATTGGTTTTCCCAGACTCCAGATGTATAGGCAATACATGTCTGTTTGAAAATTACCCAGGCAAGAGGACAAAGACACTGAATGGAAGGCCAGTGTTAAAACGAACACAATTGAAAGGCCAGTATCCAGTTACCCAAGCTACAAGTAGGTAGTAGATATGACTTTGGATTGTGTAAGTTCAAAATATCTTCCTACTCACAGATTATTGCCAGACAAACCAGGTCAGGGAGTTTGTCAGGTCAAGTGACATGCCTGCTCATCACATTGGCTACAGCAGAGGTTGAAGGAGAGAGGGTGAGGTGTGGTCCCAGAAGTCCTGATGTGCTGCAGAGACAAATCTGCTAGGAGGGGAAGCTTGACTAACGTGTGTGCGCGTGTGTGTGCGTGCGTGCGTGCGTGCGCGTGTGTGTGTGTATGCGTGTGTGTGTGTGTGTGTGTGTGTGTGTGTGTGTGTGTGTGTGTGTGTGTGCAGATGACTGTGTTCCAGATCATGTCTGGCACACAATAGCTGCTAAGGAAAAATAAAACAGATAAATAAATCAAACAAACTGGTTACATTATTAGTGTGTGTTTGCTGAGGTGAGGTGTTAAGGAATGCACTCCCATTTTCGCTCCGATCCAGGTACTTTGCCTGCCGGCATGTTTATACAGAGGACTGGGACATTGCTGGAATTAAGGAGGCACTGTCCTGTTCCTTCTGCTCCTCCTCTGCAGTTTTCAAATTTCCTGGTTTTGACTGTTTGCTCGATATATTAAATACATAAACACATAAATAAATGTTATGAATTCTGTGTATATGTGTTACAGCAGATATAATTCATGCATGGAATTTGTGCTTATTCTCAACTCCTTCAGCCTGAGTCTCAAGGTCCCAGAAAGCAGAGCCTGGAGAGAAGGAACACACCCTTAGGGAGAGGGAGGGACAGACAGGGGACAGGAAGAGACAGAGCTCAGAAACATATGACTAGCTGAAACATTTTAAAGTATAAGCTGGCTTCTAGATTCTGGGTACTGGGTGTTGAATACTATGTACAGGAAATTGGGTGTTGGCTGTTGGGTGCTGCCAGACATTGGATTCTCATTGCAATCTTTCCGGAAAGGGGAAAGGAAGATTAACCATGTAGAAGCTGTTCACCTGTGCCTTGGTGGTGATTAGGGGCCCTATTGCACCAGCCTGCAACATTAAGCAGGAGCCAGAGGTAGATATATATAGGAGACAGGACAATCTAGTAGGCATACACATGAGTCTCAAATGGGCCTAGGGCAGCAAATCCTGGGCCCCTCACCTTAACCCTGAGAGTCTTCTCCGAAAGTCTCAGATCAAGGACTCAAATCTAAACATGGACCTCAATAGCACAATCCTGTCAAGGTTGTCTCTGCCTCCCTCCCTAGAGCTGGTTAGCGGTGCACTCCGATGAGCATTTCATACTTAGCATCTGTCTGTGGTAAGTTTTCTGTCAAAAACTTTACAGTATGAGTCAGTGTGAAGACAATAAAGATGCCAAGACAACCTGTCACACATTGCTGACAGTACCGAAGTCGGAGCTGAAATGATTGACAGGCTTAAGAGCTCACCTGGAGGAAGAAAGACGGGCTGAGGTTCCCAGCCTTCCCAACGCTGCCCTGCAGAGAACCCCAGGTGACAGAATGCACTCTGTGATGCTTAGAACACCTTTTCCCGAATTTCCCCAACACAAATTCATGGTGTCTTGATGCCTAAAGGTGGCTTCATCAAGCTCAGCATCTTTATAAGCTCTGGTGGGAAATTGTATCTTGTGCTTGCTGTTCTAAGAGGCAGTGAACCTAAAGCCAACTTTTTTCAAACTAGAAGAACATGGTGCATCTTTGAAGAACTGGAGATCAGAGCTATAGTGTGGCCACTTGCTTGACCTTGAGTGTCAAGAAAAACTTGTACTCCCAGTAAGTCCACCAAAGCCTGGCTATCCTGTAGCATGCCTCATATTGTCATCGGCAACTCCAGACAACTCACTCTTTAAAAACTGGAAAGTAACAGGGAATTACGAGTTAATACAAATGACCAATATTCTTACTACTATATAAGTGCTAATTTCTTTCCATTAACCTAAATATGTGTACATAAGCCAAAGCGTGAATATATTTCACTTAAATTATATTATTAGCATTATCCATTCATCTAGGCATGCTTCAAAGCGCCATTGTATTTATATTTACCTGTTGTTCTAATAAGCACCTGGTATGTGTTGGGGCATCCTATGAACAGGAAGGTCAGTAGGTCAGAGGAGATGTATCCTGTTTGGGGTAGACAGTCTAACCAAACAAAGTAAAGCCACCAGGTTCCTTTGTAGGCTGAATATTGAAGCATATTGAGCCCCACCCCTGCACTGAATCCAAACATCTATCAGATGGAAAGTGGCACCAGGTAGGGCCTGCAGAGTGCACCTGGGAGAATACTGGGTGTGTAAAACAGTCAGAGTGCGCCTCATGCAGAAGTTCCCTGAGACCCTGGGCCAGAGGACTGGAGAAAGTCCAAGCATATTAGGGTGAGTGTTCTGAAGGGGAGGGGGCTGCAGAGTGGGATGTGGTGGAGGACCTCATTCTTAGACACATTCCCATTGACTAAATTAGCTCCATAAACACAAATAACATACATGGAACCGTGTGTGTGTGTGTGTGTGTGTGTGTGTGTGTGTGTGTGTGTGTGCTTGACAGGGAAGTAGAGATGATACTGTAAAGGGTAAAAAAGGGGACTAAAGGAAGTTTGAAGTGTAAGAAAGGAGAGAGGTCAGGGATTGTTGGAGGGTATGCTCACAGCACCTCATATTTGTGTACAAGTAAACTTATGAAACCATATACAATGAATATATGCCAATTACAGTATTATTTTCAAAGGACTCTGTGGTCCTTTGTGTCCAGGACTATTCTAACTTGCTTTTGGACATTAATTGATTTCATTTTCAGGACTATTCCCAGTAATAAATGGCACTGTTATTCCTAAAGTGCAGATTAAAAAACAAACCTGAAGCACAGAAAGAACGTGACACTTTCCCAGAGATGATGAAGGAAGTTCATGTGCAAGGTGAGGAGGAAACATATAGTTCCTCTGCAAGATTCCCCTGACTCCGTCCTACCAGGTGAATGCGCTATCTCGGGATCTCACAAGGCATTCCCTGTACAGCTCACTCAGCATGGACTGCTCTTTAACATTGGCATCGGTGCTCATGTCCCTCATTTCATGGAAAAACAACGGAAGCTAAGCCTTGATTCTCTCGTATCATTCATTTGGAAGGCAGGATCCATCAGATGATAGCCAACCAGGCTTCTAGAAAGCATATAGTGGCACAAAACACCAAGTTGAGTGGAGCCAGAGCTGTCTTCTAAGGAGCAATGCCTCTAACCTTCTCATCTGCAGTGACTGAGACCAAGAAGGATCCAGGAAAGACCAGAACAGAAATAAAACTCTCACAACCCAGTATCACTTTTGTAGCTTCAACATGCAGGTTTTCCCACAGGCTCATTTGCTTAAAGCTGAATGTCTTGTTAATGGCACTGCTTTTGGAGGCGATGTGGACTTTAGGAGGTGGAGTATGCCAATAGAAGGAGGTCACAATGATGTAAACTCTTCTCTCAACCATCACGACATAGGGAAACCCCTCAAACCAGGAAGCCAGAATAAATAATTTCTCCCAATGAGCTGCTTTTCCCAGGAGTTTTATACAATTTCACCAAGTCTCACTAATGATCTTCTTCCATGGGCTCTTTCTGGTGTCCCAATGGCACTTCTCACACCACTCACATTTTCTGGCACGCAGAAAGGAGCCACTGACAATCACCAGCTTTCTTTGCTCTTTTAATGCAATCAATGTAATGGCCTCTGAAATTCAGCAGAGCCACTGTCACCAAATTCTCCCAGGAGACATGATTCTCAGTCATAACTCTCCAAAGGGCGTTTTTCTTCTATGGTTTTCTGTTGGTGCTGTAAGCTGGTTAAACCCCAGACCACTCCAGCTTCAAAACTGTATTTCTTCCAGACTCTAGGAACAGCCCTCTGCTGTTCTCGTTATTATTTATTATTCATTGAATCATCAGTGCATCACAAATTAGCATACCCAAGAGGCTAGGAAATTAATGCTCAGCCTCCATTAGCTTTCAAGAATAAAGGCCCCTAGACCACTGAGGGTAGTTCCATGGGTTCCTTCAGTCTGTCTTGGCATCACCTCATCCCTGCATCACTCCATAGCTTCATCATGCTGGAACACATCACCTCCTGCAACACAGGTATTTCTATCACTGACCCATAATTCCAAGAGAAACCAGCACTACTGAGAAAATCCACACAGTGATCTAAGAAGATTTTTTTAACATGACCATAACTTTTTTCAGAAATATCTTTGGGGGTTGTGAGGGTTTTTACTGACTGAATATATATCAAAAGTGGGTATATTGCAGTGGTTTATGTAATACTGCCCATGCTGTCTGCACACTGGAGAGGCTAAGAACCCGGTAGCTGCCTGTCCTTGAAGCTGGGTGCCTCAGCAGCCTTGATCTGGCACTGGTGCTTGGAGAGTTCCTGGAGAGCTGCTGGTCTTCAATCCTTGCTGAAATGATGAGGAAACCTGATCCTGACATCGATAAAGGAATGTAGCAACAGTGTAGAGGTGGTGGCGGCAGTAACAGCAGCAGCAGTAGCAGCAGCAGCAGCAACAGTACCAGTGCCAGGAGCAGAGCAGAGCAGAGTCCCTTACCAGCAAGAGGCAAAACAAGCAAGCAAAAAGCAACAGCTTTTTCTCTTGGACCTCCTTCTATCTGGGCAATTGCTGCAGCATGCTACCCTCTCTGGGTCTTCCAACCTCAATCAATCCTTTTAGAAAATACCCTTGAAAACCACCCTGAGGTGCATCTTATAGTTTAATATGGATCTCACTCATGAGGATTACCCAACTCATAATAAAGTTCCCTGAAAATCACTTCCTAGTGAGAAAGAGAGAAAAATAGGTTGAGATGCTAAAAACAATCAAAGCAATTAAAAAGCTTTTTTTTAAACAACAGGGGTGGGTATGTTGTTCAAACTTCGTATTCCTTTATTATCAACATGAAGATGATAACGTCTACTTCATAAAATGAATGAGATGGCTGTATTTTGGTCTAAGAGAACTTCTGATACTTAAACAAATTCTTTTTAGGGATTTTTTATTTTATATCTATGAATATTTTTCCTTCAGGAATATCTGTGCACCATATGTGTACCTAGGGTCTACTGACGTCACAAGAAGGTTTTGGATCCCCTGAAACAGAGTTCTGGGTGGTTGTGAGCTACATGTGGGTGTTGGGAACCAAGCTCTCATCCTTTGTAAGTGCAGTAAGCACTCTTGACTATTGAGCCATCTCTCCAGACTCTCTCCTGGAAGTTATGCAGGGAAGTATGCATGAAGCTACTTCCTTTGGCTCCCATCTATTGTTTCCTCCTGTCTGTGAACATCTCTATGGAAGAGAGCAAGCCCATTTTAGCCACTGTACAGACAATAACTTTCATCCATGACTTGAGCAAGTCTTGACTAGAGTCAAGTAGCCCTTAAGTATGCAAATTATCAATTGCTCTGTAAGCATGAAATAATTTCCACTCTCATTGTGAAGTGAGATCTGAATGAAGTCTACGTGGTGTGATCAGTCCCTGTCTGTCAAGGCTTTTTTGAACTGTCAATCAACCCCCTCCATTCCTCTCTTTTGCAAGAATTGGAAACAGCAACTTCATGTTTTGTCTTGTGTTGCTGGAGTTTCTCACTCTGTAGGTTTAGTTCAGCACACCACCAGGGTGTGGCTTTAAAATCCTCCAAGCTTTGTGTTTTCTATAAAATGACAAGTACCTGCAGAGCCATGCCTGTGTAAGCATGCATGTGTATGCACCCAAGAGTCCAGGCATAGGTTTGTAATGATTCTGCTCAGCTAGGAGCTTTCTTATTGACAAGAACTCAGTGCAACGCAGAGCTGTTTGCACTAGTGATCCAGAGACCCCACAAGGAAAACTTTCTCCATTTCTGAAAAACAGACCAAATTATAAATTGTAAAAAGAACTTCAAGGATTACATTATCTTTTATTAAAGAGCAAAAGAATATGATGCAAAATACAATATTTTGTATATTCTGTATACAATTATTAGCAATGTCATTTTAATCAGAACTTTTCACTTTCCATAGATGAACTCAGAGTTGTGTGTCCCCTATCAAAGAGAAGGTTGTATATAGTAGACTATATGCTGAGCACAGTGAGAGCAGACAGAGCCATTACCTGTCCATTCCTTGGGGACCTTTCCACTCTCAGCATGGTTGAACAGCAGAATCCAGGAAAACTTTTCACAGACAGATGTGAAATCTTGACAGAAGGACAAAATACTGGAATGTCTTACAACTCTCAAGTTGACTTTCATGTATGGCTAGAATTAAAAATTACTATAAATGTATTGTAGGAATGCATTTCTTGTCCAACTAGATTGAACTTCATTTAATAAAAAAGTTATGGGATTATTTGTCACCATTTCTCCTCTCATCAGACAGTATTAGGTAAATGAGTATTTTAAATCCTGCACTCCAACTGTTTTTAATCACTACAATAATTTGGTATTCATACAATCTAAAGCCCAGCAAACTGCCAACTTACAAGTGTTTCTATATTCTATATTCTAGCATATATTCTATATTCTAGAGCCCAGCTTTAAGCAACTGAGTGCAATCATGGTGGACAGCTCTAATAAGGAAACAAGTATGCGAATCAAACTGTACCACAACATCAGTGTCTTACTTTGCATTGAATTTAATTCCTGGCATAGAAGGCAACAAAATACTAGTATATTAATTAATTCATCAAAGCAGTGAACATAGATAAGTATATTTCCAACATGCAAAAAAATGAATTTGAGGCCAAGGTATAAAATTATGAGGTTCCATTTTAGCAAGTCTGTTCTGGAGTTTGTTTAAAATATACTGTGACAGGTACAAAGATGAAATAGACTGTGAGCTGGTTGTCTAGTGTGGTTACCCAAAGAGGTGACAGTGGCTTAGGCTATGGATAAAAGAGCAGTGGTCAGGGCTTAGGCACATTCTGAAGGTAACACTGATGACTTCAGGATCTGCTGTGAGGAAGAGAGAAGTAGCCAAGATGTCTACAAGAAGTCCAGGATGGTTGAGGCTCTAGCGTATGATGGGGAGTTCTAATCAGGGGGAGTTATGTTAGGGATCTTTGGTCATCTGGAGAGCATGCTTCCAATTGGAGGCCCTCAGCACACAAGTGGCTCTTTAGGGAATGACCTGGATATGGTCATTGTGGTGGAGGTGTGACCAGGAAAGTTCATTCCTAGATTTTCTTCACACTTCGTGCTGCTTCCGAGGTCTGCCTACGGGTTTGTGCTGTTAATAAGAAATGCCCCCAGTGGTTCAAGTATTTGAAGTCTAGGTCCCCAGTTACTGGCACTCTGAGGAGGGTGTGGCATCTTTAGGAGGTGGGTCCTGGCTGAAGGAAGTATAACAGTGGAGGTGAGGTTTGAGGATTGGCAGCCTTGCTCCAGTTCTCTCTCCTCTCTTGTTGGGGGGAAGTCCTATGTATATGTCAATAAAGCACTGCTGGCCAATAGGAATCTAGATAGGTGGGAATAGGAGTCCAGGAGGACTCTGGGAAGGAGAAACACAAGAGAGTCAAGATGTAACACCATGGGGTAGGAAGCCCGGGACTATTCTCCAGTAAGAGAAATACTTAGATTAACAATTATGGGGTAATTACTTAAGTCAGAGCTAGCCAGTAAGAAACAAACAAGGCCAACAGCTTCATAATTAATATAGCCTCCTGTGTGTTTATTTGGGACTGATGCGGCTCTAGAACCAGGCTGGCAGGAAGGCTTCTCTCAAGGAAAAGTTTTCTCTTTACAAAATGGTGATCAGGAGTGGGATCATGAATTTCCATGCAGAATGACAAAAGCTTTAAAGGAATTTTAGAAACAGAAGAATGGAGAGAAGCACAGATTTTTGGTAGCAGCATTTTCTCAGGCGGGCTCTGTTTTGTTAGCAGCAAGCAGAGACTTGCGGCTGGTTAAGTTGGGTTTCCTGACTCAGCACAAAAAAAAAAAAAAAAGACCAAAGCCAACAAGGTTCTTTTAAGAGGCTTTGCTAACGATTTAAACATTGTATGTACAGCTGGAAGTGGCAGTGACCACATCTCCAAGCTGGCAGCTGGAGTCACGCTTACGCCCGCCATCTTGGAAAAAAACAGAAGTTTAAAACAGCTGCGGTTTTAACAGATAAGACACGTGGCCAGACATACATAAAGATTTACAGTAAAGTCAGACTTGGATGAAGAAAAACCTCTAAAGGTTTACAGTGTATTTAAAAATATACGTAAGATTGAGAGAGAAAGAAGCGGCCCGGCTGTGGTGGCGCACACTGGTAGGATTTGCTGCAGAGGCAGAGGCAGGCAGATTTCCAAAGAGAAACCCTGTCTCAAAGAAAAATAAATAAAAGTAAAAGAAATAGAGTACTAATAGATAAATAAATAAGCCATGTAAAGATGGAAAATACACAGAGAGTCTGGATACTGTACGCTATTATGTTTTTCAGTTTTTTCATTGCTAAGGAAGGAACAACTGCTAAAGTACACTTGATTATAAATGCTGCTGAATTAATTCAACTTATATCTTTTGAAAATGCCTTAACTTCAAAATTTAAGTATAAGGATATGTTACTCGGAAAAGGAGTTTTAGTTTATGTTTCCACAGAAAATGAAAAGCTGAGGATTCCTTCCAGGCTTCTGTGGTTTGACGAACCAAGACCCCCGGAAGCAGTGGACCAGGTGTTCCAACAACTGAAACAGCTAAGATGATGCAGCCTTACAGACCCTGAAAATAAGGACTTATACAGGTTTCTGAGTTTTGTCATGATCCCCATGGTATAAACAGCGCCCCCTTCCAGCATGAAGCAGTTTGGAATGAGCGACGTCCTAATTCCCATCTTGTTTATAAATCTTTGTTTTCATTTAAATGGGATTGTTTATAATTGGTTAATGATCACAACCAATCTCTTTTTAATGGTAAAAAGGGGAATTATGGTATGGGTATGGTTTTTCATTTATTGATACAAATTCAAGGTCAATTTTGTGATGTGTATATTTCTTCTCTTGATTAAGTATTGTGCTCATACTGATCTTTTAAAATGTAATGCATAATTGAATACAGACTATAGACAGTTACATGTAATGGTCAGAACTTATAGTTAGGTAAGTTAGGTTTTCTAGATATACAGAAATATATTTGAGATAGTCTTCAAACCTTTCAAAGACCTTCAGAAAATGGCATTTAAAATGGTTTAGGGTTTTTCTTGAGAATGAGAAATGTCTGTTCCTGGCAGCACCAATTACATCTGAGAGGAAGATGGGCATCGAAGAAACTTGTTATGAAGTTTGCTTTCAACATGGCAAGTTAGCCATTTGGGCAAGAAACTGCCCTTGCCTAGACTACTGGACTGTTGTTGTATAAACTGGATGTGCAGGACTCACAGGAAAGTGACTGCTGAAATCAAACAGTCCTTCAGGGTTCCTGCTTCATGGAAGAGTCTACAAGACTTTCTGCAGGACACAGAAAAATGACTGATAGACTGCTGATGCAGATGGATAGTTTGAAATTTCCTGCTTTGCTGAGAAGTGTTCCAGACACATTGTGGCCTATGGGCTGAAGATGGATGCCCCAACGTTACAGAGGAACTTTGGGTGACTGTCCAGGTAGCAAGATGTCTCTGTAAGTTCTAGTGTTTATATATTATCCTTCTGTGGTCTTTGATGGAGTTAAAGACAGATAGTCATAATTATAGTTTTCCTTAGTTATGATAAAAGATAAGCTACATATAGGACTTTGGACTCACAAGAATGAGATAGATGATATTTTCTTTAAATCTTGCTAAATGTTGATAGACAAAATATTATAACTGTGTTCTTACTTGATAACTGTTCTTTTATATATAATTTGAATATGTTAAAGTTAAGACCTTTCTTTTTGTTTAGACAGAAAAGAGGAGATGATGGGGGAAGTCCTATGTATATGTCAATAAAGCACTGCTGGGCCAATAGGAATCTAGATAGGTGGGACTAGGAGTCCAGGAGGTCTCTGGGAAGGAGAAACACAAGAGAGTCAAGATGTAACGCCATGGGGTAGGAAGCCCGGGACTATTCTCCAGTAAGAGAAATACTTAGATTAACAATTATGGGGTAATTACTTAAGTCAGAGCCAGCCAGTAAGAAACAAGCAAGGCAAACAGCTTCATAATTAAAATAGCCTCCTGTGTATTTATTTGGGACTGATGCGGCTCTGGAACCAGGCTGTCGGGAAGGCTTCTCTCAAGGAAAAGGCATCTTTTCCCTTTACATCTCTCTCTCTCTCTCTCTCTCTCTCTCTCTCTCTCTCTCTCTCTCTCTCTCTCTCTCTCTCTCTCTCTCTCTCTCTCTCTCTCTCTCTCTCTCTCCCTCTCCCTCCCTCCCTCTCTCTCTCTCTCTCTCTCTCTCTCTCTCTCTCTCTCTCTCTCTCTCCCACTCTCTACTTCTTGTGTGTGTGTGACAAAATGTGACCAGCCAGTTTTCTGATCCTGCAAGCATGCCAAAGCATGCCATGCCCTTCCTGCCATTATGGACTCTAGTCCCTTGGAACATACACCAAAACAAACTTTTTTTTATTTCCGCATTTCAGACTATACTTCATTTTGCATCACATAATTTATAGTCAAACATCCTTTTTTACATTCACTGGTGCCAAGGGATTAAAAAGGGATGTAGAAAACAGCATGAAAATTTCTACAAAAGATCAAAAGAAGTAACGATAACACCAAGCATTGGGAAATATGCTGAGCTCCACCCAGTGAAGGCCAAGAAAGACAATTCTCTTTGGAAAACCATAAAGGTTTCAGAAATGTATCCAATTTCACAGTGTGCATAACTTGTGCGTTATTATTGCTAGACTTTGAGTGTTGAATGAAAGCTTTAAGTTGCTATTGGCTGTGGTGTTTCTGCTACAAAGGTATTTATGATAGATTCTATAATTTCATATACTCTTCATTAAGTCAACACATAAGCTATTAAACCTATGCATTCTGAGGTGTGCGGTTCTCTATGTAGACTCTGTAACTGGAGGGTTCACAATATGTAGAAATACACTGCCTTGCTAAGGCCTAACCCAAAGCTGAAGTGTCTTATTCAGAGAACACTGTTGGTGAAGACACATCTGCCTCAGATTCATCTTAGGGTTAGTAGACTGAGTCCCTCCCCAGTGCCTCAGTGACACTGTTTGCCCTGCTGAGGTCCTGAATAGAACACAGGAGAGGGTGGATTCACTGTCTCTGCTTAGCCAGGGACATCTGTCTTCCTGTGGTTTATAAGCCTTCATGAACTGAATCACACTACCTGTCGTCATGGTTTCCAGATGACACACAGCAGAGCAGGGGCTTCTTGACCTATATGAGTATGTGAGCAAACTCAAAAGATAAATGTTTCTCTACACAAACAGGCACATGGACAGAAAGCAGGTCACTGTGGCTTCAGAACACACATCCAATATTCCAGAGTTTGGGGTTAATTTCTTATTGAATCCAACAGGCAGATAACCTCCCCCAACTCTGTCAACACATTCAAGTGAATCAAACGTTCTCTGAGTCTCCCAGAAGTATGATTAAGTTTTGACAGAGGGCTCATTTTCATACAAGTTCATGTGTAGCAAGTCATCTGGGTTGCAGAATCAAGAACATTCTTTAAGGTGGTCATGGTGATTGGCAGTGTAGCTTAGCCTTATTCTATGTCAGGAAATACAGTCTTTAGCTACTGCCTTTTGGTGGAAATGACAACTCCAAACACGTCTCTCTGTGACATTGGGAGAGCCTGGGGTTTGTTATCTGATGTGCATCTATGGGCCCCACTCTGCAGCATATGGATGCTTATTCATGGATGCCTAGCTCACCCTTTTATTATCTACCTCCATAAAAGGAATGATTTCACAATAGCCATGGCTTTGATCATGGAAAGAAAACTTTAGGAATATATAAAGATGTAGTCATTTCACCACAAATCCCTTTCAACCAATATTTTTCATTGTATTTTCAATACATTACAATGTTTCATAACAAATACTTTTCAGCCATAATTATTTTTACCCGCTCCAATACTGCTTATGCTACTGCATGTTATTTAGAATTTAGATAGGGGGGTTTATACCATCAATATGAATATTTGAGAGAACCTACTCAAAAGCTAACACCATTGTTTCTTGTAGCAAAGGCAATGTGAAAGAGAGAACCAGTAATTTGATGTATCTTTTATGTAAATCGGTGTAATACATTGCTGACTCTATAGATTTAAGGAAATAAATGTTTTTAAAGTATCTAGCTGACCAGAAGTGTCATTTAAGCTACACTCTTTTTTTTTAATCCAACTATGCCATGTTCAAAGACAAAATCACCTTACAATTAACTCACATTTGATTCAGACTGACCCTCTGACAGGATGAGCTGGGTATGTAAGCAAAACCACAAAGACTTTCAGATCTCTTCTTCAGAATACAATGAATTAATAAGACCTACTTACAAAAGTTGAGTTCAAACCAGCCATGGAGTAGCACCTTGACTGTCAAGGGTGTAGGCTCTATAGTCGTTTCTAATCATTTCACATCAAATCAAAGGAAGTTTAAAACATGCTTGAGCTGCACTGGCTAGTCTAAGGAAACAATATATTTCTGAATCCATCCTGAAATGATTTATATCTGTCCTCGTGGTGACCTTACACTCGAGCTGCACGCCTTTGCCCACACCTGGTTGGTGACTCCTCCCTCCTTGGGATCCAGCATGCCAACTGCAGTCTGTTCTGTGACATGTTTCCTCGGTGATGGATCCAGGGCAGGAGCATCCCCAAAGGGGTCAGTGAAAGACAACAGCAGACCGGTGTGGGCAAGTGGACATCTGGCATGTAGTAAACGCATTTGGGAAGCTAATAAACCACTCATTGTGAACGACTCCTGAAATTGATTCTAATACGAGCAGTTGGGGGGAGAAATTGGCTTTTAGGAAAGTCATTTAATGTCATATAGAGTCCTTTTCCACAGCCCAGTTAAACTGCTTAGCTGCTTACAAAGCAAACCTAGCCCATTCTGATCTGGTAATTGAGCAAGCTGTTTAGCCCAGTGAAAGTTAAGGCACTAGGTGTGGGTAGAACTGTGTCTCCACATCATCAGTAGCAGAATTTGAACCAGCAGCTGGTCTAGAACTGATTTCACCGCTAAGGAAGGAATAATTACCACTCTGTGAATGATAGTGGTTTTTTTTTTTTTTTTTTTAGACTTCTCAGCACTAGCTTCAAGTTGCGTGCCTTTCACACGCACAGTCTAAATGAAACTCGGCTTACTAACAGGACTTATATTAATGAGATCCTGGTGAAAAGGACTCAGTGGTTCCGGGTCTCACCTTTGGGAGACGGACCTCTTAGAAAAGATCAACATGATGTATGTGAATGTGGGATGTGAGAGCGGGACAGTGACTCTGTAACTCACTCAGGACCTTGCATCCTAGGGCCGCCAATGACATTGGAGGGAGTCAGAAGAGGTGACGGCATGACGAAGCATGTGCTGACAGTGCCGGGAGAGGATAAAGTCTCACTAATGTTTCTTCAGCGTCTCCTTCCTTCTTGTTTTGTTATATTCTCAGTGCTGCACTGTCAGTGAGTAAACAGCGAGAAGTTTTTTTTTAAAAATCATGTGACAACTATGGATCTTAGGGGTCATAAAGGAGGTAAAACTCTGAAGAGTGTTCTAGTTCATAGCCTTAGAAGGAGCTTTGGAAAACAAACATAAATTTTAGCATAAGACATACTTACGTCTAAGTACTATTTTTGTTACTTACTATTTGGATGACATTGGGCAAGTTATTTTCCTCACTAAGCCTGGCTTCCTTGTTTGAAAAACAAGGATTTTATTGCTTGCCTAATTGGATGCTGTAAATAAAGAGAATAACACACAGTTGTGACAACTTCATAACCTCTTTATAGACACGTGTAAATATTTTTAACTCCTGAGTCTGAAGCAAAGAAGAAATGGGAAAAAAAAACTAAAGCCTCATATAAGGACCATGCAACCTACATCTGAAATACAACCCTGCTAGGACTCTGTATACACATTCTAGAAAACAGACCTCATGACAGTCCACAGATAATAAATTTAAGTAGAGATAAGACATGCTAACAGGAGTGCTTGTTACAGGAGGTAAGAAAACACCCGAGAATGGAGCCAGGTTCTCTGAGAATCCCTAGGCTGACAAACTTGTGGTGTTTATTTGCTTGATTTGAATGGAGGCGACTGATGCATTAAGCAAGTTTATAATTTCACAAGACAAACACAGACTCAGCACTGTAGAAGCTGCCCCAAACACCAGCACTAACACAGAATGACTGCTGCCTGCTCCAAGTTCAGGGGAAGCTTTCACAGCAGCCCCGCCCGGAACAAAGCAGAACTTCATCTTCCCTACCCACTCCTTTATGGTTCCAGAGAGAACGACCTTGCTTAATACCTTGTCCTCCATAAAAAGGGGTCATCCTGCGGTCAGATCATAGAAACCCGTGCCCCCTGACACCAAGTCACCAATCTCTGACGAGAAGTGGTGGAGCCTTGCCTGTGATTCATCCACTTAGCTGAAAGCTCCTGCCTTCCTGAGCATGCACATTGCAGTGCTAAATCCTGGCTATGTTTTCTACCTAGTAAAGCTTAGTGGAATTAGTGTGTTATATGGAACAGCATTCATCTTGTCTCATAATCATTTGTGAATGAATCCAAAGTGTTTTTATAAAGCAATTTATCAATGGTTAAATATACTAGAATATATTTATATTTGTTAATAAAGTAAGATGTATTATTTATATTATTATAGGTCTTCCTAAGTAGAAAAACAAAGGATAGAAAAGGAAATGTCTAGATGGTGATTGACAGATAGATGAATACATACATACATATACATTCATATATACATATATTCATATATGGCATGTAATGGGTGATAGATACATATGTATATGTGTATATATATATATAGGCAATAGATCAATAAGATAGATAGATGACAGATAGATAGAAGACCAAGGCTATCATAATCAATGGAATTCTTTCCTTCAAAAATTAAACAAAATGAAAGTATGTCTACTGACACTATGTCTATGAAACATGATCTTAGTTAAGCAAATCAAATAATGAAAAAGACTGTAAATACTGAGAAGAAAGAAAAAAGTACAAACCAGAAAACTGTCATTTTTTTCATAGATGGCATGATTGTTTACAAATGATTCACAAAATTCTATAAATTCTATAAATATGTTAGAGAATTAATAGCAAGTTTATCAAGAACAGTATCAATGTCTACTAATCAATGGCAATTTTATGCATTAGTGTTAAAATAGAAAATGAAATAAAAAATAGCATCATTACAATAGCACCCAAAATTTATAACATATAAAACAGATAAAATGTGCTCAAAATCTACAAGCTGAAAGCACTGGAGAAATATAAACACAATCATGCCATGCCCCTGGAATATCTGTTTAAATAAGTATTACACATTAAAACTCCTTAAATACTATTGTGGTAATTACAATTAATTCTAATCAAATACAAAGCAATCCAAATCAACTTCAGCAGGATTTTATGCAGAAAGAGATGTGTTCATTTCAAATGCACTTGGGACAGCACAAGTACATAACGTGAATTGAGAGAGCCAAGAAGTTCGGAGGAGTCACATGATATTCAATCTGCATAATAAGCCATGACAATCAGCTAGTGACACTAAAAATGTGTAAACACATTGTTCAACAGAGGAGGGTCACAGATATAGCTATCTCTAGCCATATTTCTGAAAAAACAAGACTCAAAGTAGATCATAAGGTATTAGAAGGAGAAAGTAGATTGCCTCTAATATTCAGAACTTGACTATGAAGTCCAGAAATTGACTCAGGAGTGGAGAGTTAGTTTGTTTTTGTCTAAGAAACAAAGTAATTCAGGGTTAATGGAATATTTTCACACATAAAACTGAGACTACTGGCCTACCTGTTTAACAAGGAACAGCCACTCAGTACCCCACCTCCACATACAAGTTAACTCTAGATTGGTCATGAATCTATGTGCATAACCCAATACCTGAAAATATCAAGATGAAAGAAAAGGGAAAATACTGTTATTTGAACATAAGTTAGATCTAATTTTATGAATGAAATTAGATTCAATTTAAATAATCATAGATACAGACAGTGCCTAATGTTTGATTTAGAGAAGACAAATGAGGGCTGGAGAAATGATGGCTCATCAGGTAAGAGGACTGACTGCTCTTTCAGAGGAGTGGAGTTCTGTTTCCAGTACCCAAGTCAGGCAGCTCACAACCACCAGTAATTCTAGCTCCAATAGATGAAACTCCTTCATCTGGATCTCATGAGCACATGCACATGCATGTTCAAAGATGTGTTGTACACACATACAGAATTAATTTTTTAATTTAGAAAATAAATTCTCATCAAAAGCAAGACTGTCTGCTCTCTAAAAGACACCATTGAAAGATGAGTGGCTAGAGAGACGGCTCAACTGTCAGGAGCACTTGCTGTTCTTCAAGTGGTCCAGCATTCTCTTCCCATCACCCACATGTGAGAGCCCACAACTACCTGTAAGTCCAGATCCAGTGCCACTTCTTTGACACTCCCAATGGAGCATGCCATGTGTGATGCCATGTGTCTGGTCCTCCAGTATCCCCATGCTTGTGTTTAAAGGTGAAATGGCTCTCGAACACATGTCCCACCCAGAGACACCTCAGCTTCCCTTCTGCTCCCTTTTCTTTCCTTAAACAGTAAACGAGCCCTGGATTCTTATCCATAAAGGTCAAGACCAAGACTTGGTCTCTGATCTCCACAGGTATACTATGGTACATGCATACCACAAGAGTGCGCACACTCGAGCACACACACACACACACACACACACACAAATAAGTAAATAGAATAAAATGTTCTTATACTGTATATAAAGAAGACAAGAAGGGTCAATAATGAACACTGAAGGTAAATAAAAGCAAGTAAAATGTTCCATCATAAAGTGCAATAAAGAAATAGATGTCTATTTATATCTACAAATCATATTCATCTAAATATACCAGCTTTGGGGAGAGAATCTTTGTCTCTTTCAGACAGGATTGTAAGGTCTTTCACTTTTAACTACTTTAAGTTCAAGACCTTGTAGATGCTGTGCTGTGGTGGACTTCATCAAACCTACAAAAGCACGACAGAAAAGGTCCAAGAAGGGCCTTATGTCTGCAGCATCTGCAGCATTCCAGCTGCTTTCATATTCTGTCTCTGATGAGTTTGTAGACCAAACACAAAAATGCTTAGAGCTAATGCCCAACTCATGTTTTCCAGATGATAAGACCATCTCCAAGATTCAAAGACATATTTGGAAGATGAGTTTGTTTCAGAGTTTTTAAGCTTGTCTTCTCAACTGCACATGGGGATGCATCTGTAGTTTCCCTAGAACCATTATACTCAGTTTTCTGATTCCCCTTACTCACACATGCCTTTACACCACGGACTCTGACAGTGGTTCATTGTGTCTTTGACTGATGCACAGCATGTTGTCACACCAAATAGATCTATGTGTCCTTTAGAAACAGTTAAAGCCCTTTCTGCGAACGGTATCCTGCAAACAGCTGTCTTCCGCGTCAAAGCTGCGGGATCACTTTCAGGATCTCCAGACAGCAAGCCTCTATGCCTCCTTTCTTCTGCAGGGATCACCAGATAACACTTAAGTGACACAAAGATTCCCTCCCGGGCTATATTACCTAGAGACGAATAAAACTCAATACATTATTGTAAACACAGAGATGTTCTGATTTTGACAGTGGGAGGGCTTCAAAGTGAAGAACGAACATGATGGTAAAATGAGAGGGTTGGCTGCAGTGAATGGAGAATCTATCTGTAGAAATCCACACAGCATTGTGTGAGAGAGGGAAGCCTTCATTGATACAAAAGACTTGCACTGGGAGTCTCCTCAGATCTCAAGACAAAAGTCATTGCTATCAGGCCTCTCTCTGCTGTAATACACCCGGTCCACTTCATATTCAGGAAAGCCAGAATGGGCACTGTCTTTAAAATCAGTTTATTGTGGGCTGTATTTATATACCCACAATGCTTGTGTGTCTGCTTGCTAAACAATCATACATTGTTTGGCTTCTCCTCCTATCACACCTGTACTTAATAACTTAATTTCTTCCTTAGATGAGGGTCTGACCTACCTACATACCTGCCCTGGATCCCCACACAGATTCTTAGTAAGTATGTGAATGCTGTGATGTTGTGATGTACATCTGCAGCCCCAGCACTCAGAAGGTTAAGGTAGGAGGTTAGCTGCAAACTTGAAGCTAACTCAGGTATGCAGAGTACCAACCAGCTATGACTTCATAGCAAGAACGTCTCAATGCCTCCTCCCTAGATGGAGATTATAAATGTAACCTACACCTTTCCTCTGTCCTGCCCACATTTACCTCCTTTCGTCTTCTTCAGTGTATTCTTAGCTCCACCCCTGACTTCATTCCGGAATTGCAGTCATCCTGAAAATTTTCAGCCACCCATTCTTAATTTTCAGTGCTAGAGATTGACCCCAGTGCCCCCAACATACTAGGGAAGCAGTCTACTACCAAGCTATAGCTCTAAACCCTTAACTCATATATTTATTGAACCATAAAAACACACAATAACCTTCATCAAGATAAGAAGACCAACATCACATTTTTGCAGAAATGGGACAATTTATTAATCCAGCAACCTTAGCTATAAGGCTTCTTGTTGGCAGCTGTACCTGTCCTGTCCAGCTCTCTTTGTCCCTGAGGCATTAGCTTGCAGCCCCAAACTTGGTCCTTTCCCGTCATTGTCTTGGAGGCTGTGGTGGGCCGTACTCTTTGAGCCTCTGGTGAAGCGGCTGGGCCTGACATCACTTCTGTGTCATATTCCATAGATCTTGGTCATGGAGCCCAATCCTGGCAACACTGCAGAGGTACAGGGACCGTGCTGTGGAAGCTGCTCATGTGCAGAACCAGTTCTCATCATAGGAGGTAAGCTCTTTATGTTTGGCCACACTGCAGAGGTACAGGGACCGTGCTGTGGAAGCTGCTCATGTGCAGAACCAGTTCTCATCATAGGAGGTAAGCTCTTTATGTTTGGCCACACTGCAGAGGTACAGGTGCCGTGCTGTGGAAGCTGCTCATGTGCAGAACCAGTTCTCATCATAGGAGGTAAGCTCTTTATGTTTGGCCACACTGCAGAGGTACAGGTGCCGTGCTGTGGAAGCTGCTCATGTGCAGAACCAGTTCTCATCATAGGAGGTAAGCTCTTTATGTTTGGCCACACTGCAGAGGTACAGGTGCCGTGCTGTGGAAGCTGCTCATGTGCAGAACCAGTTCTCATCATAGGAGGTAAGCTCTTTATGTTTGGCCACACTGCAGAGGTACAGGGACCGTGCTGTGGAAGCTGCTCGTGTGCAGAACCAGTTCTCATCATAGGAGGTAAGCGCTTTATGTTTGGCCACACTGCAGAGGTACAGGGACCGTGCTGTGGAAGCTGCTCGTGTGCAGAACCAGTTCTCATCATAGGAGGTAAGCGCTTTATGTTTGGCCACACTGCAGAGGTACAGGGACCGTGCTGTGGAAGCTGCTCGTGTGCAGAACCAGTTCTCATCATAGGAGGTAAGCTCTTTATGTTTGGCCACACTGCAGAGGTACAGGTGCCGTGCTGTGGAAGCTGCTCGTGTGTAGAACCAGTTCTCATCATAGGAGGTAAGCTCTCATCATAGGAGGTAAGTTCTCATCATAGGAGGTAAGCGCTTTATGTTTGGCTAGCTTGACTGTGTCCATCCATTTGGGGACTTTCAGCGTCCGGGACTTTTTGAGGAAGGCTGCCAGAGCTCTGATGGACTCCTGCTGGTTAACGTCTTCTACAGTAACTCCAGGCCTCGTGTGACCTCCGTGCTGCCAGCCAAAGGTAAGAAAGCACATAATGATATTTTATGTTAATTCACAAACACAGTTTTTTCCTGTTTACTCCCTATAACTGTCAATGAATTTGGAGCCCACAACAAAGCATCGTTCCGGTTCTCTGGACTTGAAGACAATTAGTGACAACCACATGCATCCTGTTTAACGATCAAATAGGAAAGCATAGGACATGCGAAACACTTGCCCTGAAACTGGGTGACCTGGAAGTGACAAGGTAGGCTTCTCCTTGCTTCCTTTAATCTTCACCTTTCCTTTGTTCCACAGAAATAGGAAGGAATAAATATGACGTGCCATGCTTGTCACATTCATATGTGCAAGCTATGCTAGTCAGGGTTCTCTTGAGGAACATAACTGAGAGAATATTTATGTATTTCAAAGGAGTTTATTAGACTGGCTCACAGTCTGGTCTGGGTAGTCCAGCAACGGCCGTCTCACACTGGAGAGAGTGAGAACCTCAGTAGCTTTTCTGCCCTTGAGGCTACATGCCTCATTAGGCCAACCTTGCACTAAAGATCCTGAGTATTCCTGCAGAGCCACTGGTCTTCAGACAACATTGGAAGCACAAAGAAGCTGGGTTCTGATAACAGCAAAGTAATGGAGCAGCGGTGATGGCCACAATGGGAGAGAGGACATTGTCAGCAAGATGACAATGTGCTATGACATTTTTCCATCTGGGATTGTGCTACAAGATGCCTTGCAGGTACTGCTCATATTTAGAGTGACTCTTCCCTCCTCACACAGCCTGAGCAAGAGAGTCATTCTTAGCTATGCCCGGAAGCTTGTTTGTTAATTGATGACAGATCCAGTTAAATTGACAACAGAATTAACCAGAGGATTGCCAAGGTTGAATGTGTAGCAACTGTGATCATGGAAGCCATGACTAGAAAGATAGAAAGCTTGCCTGTAGGAAGATCACACATCACCCAAACTGGGCAGCCCTAAGAAGTCACAAAGAGAAATATCTAATGAATGCCATACACACCCCCCACCACTGCCATGTGGCACCCACATCAGAGGCCTAAAGCAAAGGATCCATGTGATACTGAACAGTGGGTGGTCCAAAACAAATCATTGCTCTTTATACACTAATTGTCTCCAGCACTTGGTTTCAGTGAAGGGAAGCTGACTAAGACTTGAGTGAACTGGAACAGGAAACGGAAGGTTTGTTTCCTTCTTTTTAAAGATGTTTGTGGACAAAGAAACATGACCTCCTTTCCAGTCTGTACTCACATAAACCAAATGTCCTAAGCCTAAGAGCAATAATGGAAAATGTTCTCCAAGCATGAATTGGAACCATTTTTGGAAGTAATTTATTTTATCTACTCTTTGACAATTTCATATACAATGTGTCTTGATCATATCCACCCACAACTTCCCCTTCCCACTCCCACAGATCACCCCTCAACTCATCCTCCTCCCGTCCTTGTATTGTATTAATTTTTATAGAACAGAGTCAAAGTAGTGATGACCACGTCTGTATACTTGTATTTGGAAGAGTGGAGCAGAGCACGATCATCTTAAAGCACCCACCATCACCAGTTTATAAGTTTGGGGATCAAGGTGAATTGGTTGAAGCTGAAACAGCTAAGTTCTCAAGGGACCAACATGAGTGAAAAGCCGACTGCCATCAGGTCTGAAGTTGTAATTCTCCAAGTGCTAAATGGTCATAATATCCTCATTTAGCTACAGAAACCACCTATAGGGAGGCAACTGCCATGTGTGGTAAAAAGGAATAGATTGTAAAAGTCATCTTAGGGGGTGGAGGTGGGGGGAGGTTGGTTTGGTATGGCTCACAGGCAGTGAGAAGTAGATCCAACACGCTTCAAGAGAGCAGCAATACACTAATAGTGATGACAGGTTCCACCTTGGATCCACCACTGTGTCAGACATATCAAACACCTGTCATGTCATCTGTAAACTTCCCCACATGCCTCAGAGCTGCTCATAGGATTTTCCATAGATTCGTAGATGTGAAAACTGGCACGGGATGGGAATCTAAGAGCATGATAGCAGGAAGAGTCTGGTGTGCATCCATTTCTTTGCCCTCTACAACAAAACACCACAGCCTGGGGGAGCTTAAACCATGACATCCATTTCCTCGTCTCTCTGGAGGCTAGAGGTCCAAGGACAAAGTATGAGAAGGAACAGGTCACTTCTCTCCGTGTCTTCCAATGACCACAATTCTCTATGTATTAGTACCACTCTCTGTGTGGTCAAGTTTCTTCCTTCAATAAGGACAATAGTCTTACTGAATTAGGACTCATCATAATGACTTCTTAAAGGCTCCGTTGTGTAGATACAGCCACATACTCTTTGGTTCTAGGGGTTAGGGATTCAGTGCATAGATTTTGCTGGAATGCAGTTTAAACCAGTGCAGAGCTCAAGCAGAAGATGAAATTTCTTCTGAAAATATGGCACACATGTTTTTACCACAATGTCTGGATCCAACTGCTACATGCAGGAATGTAGTTCCATGCTTTATAAGTACCAACTTTCCAGGTTGCTGTCCATCAGCATATTGCAGGAGAGAAGTAGTCAAAACTTACTCTAGTGCAAAACAGAATGTCATTGTAATTAAACACGCTCCCTCTGAAAATCATGCAGCGTATTAGCTTGAAATGTGCTGGGGCTGAGATAGATCAGTAGAGTGCTTGCTGCACACACGGGAGGACCTGAGGACCAGGGTTCAAATCCACAATGACCATATAAGGCCAGGTGCAATGGTGTACCTTTCTAATCCCAGTGCCAGAGAGTTGAAGAGACAAGTAGATAGATCCCTGAGCCCCCTCTTGGAAAACATTGCATCACCTTAAGCATTCATTCATAGTAGAGCTTAGAAATTACAAACCAGCAAGTGGAGAGTCTTTGCGGATACCCACTTGTGTGATTTAAATCTGTAAGTCAATTGGTTATAGGTCAGAGTACAAGAACAAGATTTTTTCATATATATGAATAACAATTAATGAAAGGAGAGACCATGGATTTGAAAGATTGCAAAGAGGGGTATATGAGAAGATTTGGAGGGATGAAAGTGAAGAAAAAATGATAGTTATATTATAATCTGAAAAATAAAAGAATTAATTATTTTAGATTTACATATAATTTATATCATGTTAATTTAATATTTTATGTAAATTTAATATCAATCCAAACACTGATAGAAAAGATCACGATATACCTGAGGGCAAGTCGGACTGGCCTAACAGTGGAGAGGAACCTTTGATTAAGAAACCTAAATTCTTCAATGTGACTGACTTACAAATTCAGGCTGAACTATCAAAGAGCAGCATTTGGAGCCCAAATCTCAGATCTGTGTCCTCTTTTCATTATATAGACTGATATCTTTCTGGTTTTCCTCACAAAAACCTGAGGGATGGAGCTTTTCACTCTTCTCCATGAGGCCCTGAGGGATGGGAACTTTGCTCTTTATGGGCCTCTCAGACCAAGCACACAGCATCATGACATGCGAAACAAGAGACTCAAATGTCCTGGACCTCTCTGGTAATTGTGTTCTAGAGGTCACTGCATGTATATTGGTATTTATGTTTAGAATCATATGCCTGGATGAAAATGAAGCTGTGTCTGTCTCCTGGTCAGCACCTTCTCAGGATTTCAGCCAAGACCACAAAGTCCGGGATCTCTGGCAGCTTTCAGTTCCATCGTATAATTACAAGCTCTTCACTGTTGTCATGACAACAAGCCATCCTTCCCACTTGAAGCAGACTTCTTTATTCAGAGGGAAGTGTTACTTGGTGTCTGCAGGGAAGCTGTAAATTTCTTTTTTGAACCATGCAGCTAAAAGGGAAATGAATTAGATTCTACCACACCTCTTAAGACTAAAGTGTGTGAGTCCATGCTAACATAAAACACTCATTGGAGCTCACCTCTCACGGTTATCAAACACCTCCCTACCAAAGGTCTTGATTCTCCTTGTAATAGTGCAGCAAGAGATTCACTTCAAGCTAGCACAGTTCTCCAGTGCTAGCCTTGTCCACAGTTCTTTCAGGAACAGGTGTACCAATACCTTAAATCAAGTGTCTGTAGTTCTATAAAAATGAGTATTTATGACGCTGAAGAAGGGCTCCAGCATTTCAGCTTGTCTTGAAATGGCAATCTGTTCCTTGTCTCTGAAGTCCCATCAAGACTAGGTGTGTATCACTGAGAGATGGAGAGCCCCTTCTTGCTGACAGACCTAGCTGGTGCTCTAGTTTGTTAGTTTTATATGTCAACTTGCTCCAACCTAGATTCACTTGAGATCATCTATTGAGAGAATGCCTAGATCAGGCTGGCCTGTGATCCTGCCAAGAAGCATTGTGGGCAGGAAGACCCCGCCACAGTGGCTGGCACCATTCCTGGTCAGGGGAGACATGGGGGATCTGAGCTCTGTGAGGCAGGACAGGGATAGATGGAAGTAACATATCAAGCAAGCCCCACGGCTGCATTCATTTCTCTATGTCCTTGACTGTAAATGTAACCTTACTAGCTAATTGAGTTTTGGACTTGTGTCCTTTCAATGACACACTAAAAGCTGGGATTGTGAACAGGATAATCCCTTCCTCACTTCCATTGCTTCTTTTCTTTTGGTCATTGTTCAATCACAGAAACAATGCTGTACACTTTCTACTATACTGGGGGCTTCTAGGGTCCCCTGTATTTGTTCTCATCCAATTCAGACTCTCAGTGTTTACATACTTGAACACCATCTCCAGCACTATATTCTCCTGGGAAGAGCTGAATCTGTTCACAAGCAAACACTAATTCAAGAAGGCCTTTCTGATACCTTTCACAGTAAAAAGGAAAATGCCAAAGTGATACCAGAATGGCCAGTAACACAGCAGAATGGAAATGCTTCCCATGAAGCAAATTGAGAGAATATAGATTTGTAACCCACGTACTTAAAATGCTCACCAACATGAAATTAAGAATGAAAATAAAAGATTTAAGAAGTCAAATATAAAAATATTAATTGCATAGGACATGAACTGTGTAAAAAATTGAAGCAAAATGTGAGGTCAAATAGATTATCTGGGATTAGGGGTGATGGTAGAATGAAAATATCCCCTGTGGGCTCTGACATTTGGACACTTGGTCTCTGGTTGGTAGAGCAGTTTAAAGGAGGTGGTATAGCCTTGCCGGAGGAAGTATGACACGGGTGTGGTATTTGAGATTTTACAACCTCTCCCCACTTCCTGCTTTTTGCTCTCTGCTTTATGCATATGCTTTTTATGAGATGTGATCTCTCAGCTCCCTACTCCTGCTTCTGTGCCTCCCCCACCGTGATGGACTCTTACCTTAAGCTGCTTTTGGCCACAGTGTTTTATCACAGTGGTAAAGTAACTGTACAGGGGCTTACTGCATAAGTGTGAGGACCCGAGTCTGAATCCTTGGAACTCAACTTAAGCTGGGTGTGGTAGGGTACATCTGTGATCTCAATGGTCCTACTACAAGATGGGAGTCAGAGGTTTAGGCCAGTAGCAAGCAACAAAGAGATGCTGGTCAGGAAAATCCAGTGTGGTTTGTTGATTCTTCTCCTCTTTCTCAGCGGCAGTGTCTGTTGCTGCCACAGAGATGCTCCACTGACTTTAGACTCCAGCTTCTTCAGTATTCACATATAGATTTAATATTATCAACTCTCTAGGGAGCTCCAGGCATTCAGATTAAGACTTCTGAGGCACCCAGCTTATAGACAGAGGAGTTAGTTAGTCCTCAGTCCCTCCAGCCCAGTATATAGGCAGCCCTTGCTGGATTCCCAGTCCTTGTCTTGAAAGCCAATTAAGAAAGCCCTTTTTTATGATATGTACATAATCTATTGGTTTTGTGCCTCTTGAAAACCCACCTAATACAAGCACTGTGTGCTCACTGATCAAAGAATCAGAATACACAAGTTTGAACTTGAAAGGAAGCAAATGCCAGTAGAATGGCATTGCAGTCTCCCTCTGAAATTGGTTCTCCTATAAGCAAGATAGAGACAGTTAAACCTATAGCTTCCAATGTGAACACACCCTTCCATTTCAAAGTGGACCTAGGTGGTACTCAATGACTCATACCTTGTGACCAACTTTAGACAAAGGCTAATCCATCAATACCATGATTTGATTAAAATATCCATTACACCAATGTTTGTCATGTCTCTACCCAATCTCCTTTAAGCTGTTTGATGTTTACACAAATGTGCCTTGATACAGATCTGTGGGAGGTGGTGTCAGAAAGGATGCCCAACAATTTGAGCATCTGGGACTAATAAGCTATCAGCAAACACTTGGCTTATGCATGGCCAATCTGTTTCTGAATACTTTGAGTGCTGACTGTATCAACAGAGATAGACTGTGATGGGAAACACTCACTGTCATTCCCACAACACCCTTGGATGCTCAGGTCAGGAGACAGGGAGGCTTCAACAGTAAGGGTGGATGCAAGATAGAGAGCTACAACCCCGTGCCAGAGTTCATATGAGACAGTAGCTAAGGAAAGCAGGTGGGCAAGAGCTGAGCATACTCTGTCCCTCCTTCTTCTCCTGGTTTTGCCTGCAATGCTCAGGGTTCATTATAACATCCATATGCTCTTCCTCAAAGAACTTATGCTATAGTAGCATGATTAATCTTATATGACTGGATTAAACATATGACCAAATCACGTGGTAAATGATATTTAGACACAATTTTATGGTGCTAAAGAGGCAAGAGACTAAAATAATCATAAAATTAATTCAGTTATAAGAAAATTTCTTTAATTAAAAATATATGCACTCATATTTTAAAAACATACACAAACAAAATGACATGCAAGAAATATACTTAAATATTTACATGTGCGTGAGAGATGGGAAGATATTGTGACTACCAAAGAGGGTAAATGTAAAATAAAAGGATTGTTGTATGAATGAATCAGATTGATACACCATAAACTGAAAAACAGAAGAAGGAGGAGGAGGAAGAAGAAGAGGAGGAGGAGGAGGAGGAGCAGGAGAAGGAGCAGGAGCAGGTGGGGAGCAAGAGGGGGAGAGGGAGAAGAAAGGAGAGGAGGGATATGGTTTAAATTATTTTCTGTTGCTGTGACAAAATACTATAACCAATGCAACTTATAAAAGAAGGGTTTATTTGGGCTTACAGTTTCAGAGGCTCGAGTACATGATGGCAGAACTAAGACATGGTGGCAGGAATAGCTGAGAGCTTGCATCTTGGTCTAGGGATGATGAGAGGCTTTTTTAATTCTCAAAACTTTACCATCCTGCCACCACGCCCCATGACACACCCCCTCCAACAAGGTCACACCTCCTCATCCTTGTCAAACAGATCCACCAACTGGGGACCAACCAATGAAGCACATGAGCCTATGGGGACCATTCTCATTCAAACCACAACGGGGGAGGAGGTAGGGTGAGGGAGGAGGAATAGGAGAAGAGAAGAACAGGATGGAGAGAGGAGGACCAGAGAAGAGCGAAGAAGCATCAAACATCTAAGAAGATCTCTAAAGTCTAGCTGGGCAGAGGTGGCGCATGCCCTTAATCCCACTACTTGGTAGGCAGAGGCAGGCTGATCTATGTGAGTTTGAGGCCAGCAGGGTTTACACAGTGAGTTCCAGGACAGGCTCCACAGAGAAACCCTGTCTAAGAAAACAAAACAAAACAAAAACAAAGAGCACAAAAACCTCTAAAGTCTAAAGTCAATATGAATTCAGCAACAGCCATAGCCACTGAGCCCCAATGGCCTTTCTTTCCTGTCTTATGTGGACCTGAAGGTCTGTCATAAGATATGAGCCATAGAAGAAGACACTGGTAGGAATCAGGAAGAAATGGGTAATAGCATGCAAATAAATAATTAATAACACCATGGTGATAGTATAAGCTTTGCCTGATGACATAGCCATGAACATCAAGCAAGCAGGACAGAGTTTATTGCCCCTCTTGGATTCCCACTGGGTAGACCACTCTCTGTTTCTTTGTCCTCCAGCAGTTTGAATGTGTTGAGATAACTTGTGACTGCCCCTAGTCTAAGAAGGTCTATCAAGGGTGGGAGTAGGGAGATCACTTAAGGTATTCACTATGTAAACTGACATGTCTGCTTCACAACAACTGAACATGGACATCAACAGTCAAAGGTTTCTGGATGCAAACTGAGCAAAAGCAATTCAAAATCAAATGTATTATGAATTTGAGATATTGTGACAGCCCCAACACGTGTTCCACCATTTTACTACACCTCAGCCTTGGTTCTGAGCACCCAGCACGCACCAGGTGCAGTCCACCACACAACACCGATGAGCATGGCCTAAAATCCCTTGGCTCAGGTTGAAGACTCTGCATGTTTAAAACTGTTGTGATTTTACTCCAAACACAAGGTTTTCTGCTCTTACAGAAACATAATGGTTTAATTACAGAAAACAGAGAAGTCTAATATTTTCCTACCAACATTCCTAGGCATGTCTTTGGTCATTTTGTGCTTAGAATATTTGAATTTCACTGAAAATATCATTCACTGTGTTTGGGATTGGATCTGAATTTCTAAGAATTTCTGAAATAGTGGTTAGCATTCATCAACTGATTTGTGCTATGTGTTCATACAAAGCAGTATTCTCACCATTGATAGTTATGAAATGAATTATTGATTGACCCTGGGAAGTGTTGACGGTGCTTTAGGACCATATGACCCTGTGTGAAGTAGTCATCCAGGACTTAACCCTTTGTGTAAAATCTAACAAGCCCATCCACCAAATTAACATACACATGGGCTTTCATGTTTAATATATAGTAAAATTATATGCCTGTCAAAGACTTGTTTTCAAATAAATTTATGATCAAAGGCATTTATGTTTGATTTGTGCACCTATTTAATGTTCCTACATGCCCAAGGTCACACACACACACAAACACAAACACAGACTAACACATACACACTACACCCACACACATATACACACATACACACACTCATAAACACACACACGCACACACACACACAGCATCTCTCAGGATAAAAGGATCACATACGGCGCATATTTAAGAGGCCTTTGTAAGTAGTTTGGAGACCTTACCACTCAGTAACTGAGGAAATCTAAAGCTGGAGTTATCAAGTATTGCATTGCTTGCATTTTGTTGTCACATAACTCATGTGCCACCCATTTTGCCAACTTGAACCATGCTTTATACAAAGAACTGAGCAACAAGCACCAGCAACACACAGCTATAGAGTATGTTCATGAGGATCAATGGCCCTCACTCCCATTCCCAACTCCCAGCCCATGCAGCCACTAATATGCTTTCCATGTCTCTATAGGTTAGCCTGAGATGCTTCAGATATTCTGAATCGTAACATATGGTCTTTGTAATTGGATTCCTTCATTTGCATAATGTTTTCAAGATCAGCTATTATTGTATGGGCTTAGTAAGTAGCCTCCTCCAGCAAACAACAACAACTACAAAACACAGCGCAGAACAGGTGCATTGAACTCAGATTGTTTTCTACACTGTCTACTTGGTGCTCTGCTTTATTCTGCTTTCAGGGTGATTTAGGTAGCTCTGGTGTTTCTGGAAAAAGAAGGAGGGCATTTCAGTTTGCAACGCCACACCCCCTTCCCCCAGGATCATATGAGGTTTCTGGACACACTTAATTGCTTGGGGGCTGTGAAAATCACTAGGTGTTGCCACACAGTGGAGAAGAGAAGGGGCAGGGGTGGGAATTCAACCTTCTTCAGTCATGATTTGTATGTTAGAGACACTGACATTCTTGGTAGTAAAATCGGTCCTTATTTTCCTCCAAATGTCCCCTTCTATAGGTTAGACACCACAAAAGGCACTGTCTGTTTAACTGGACTTGAGCTGAATTTGATATAATGCCTGCCATGTAAAAGTCTTCCAACAAATGTGTAATGGGGGAGGGAGGGAATGAAAGAGAGAGGAGAGAGGGAGAGAGCAAGGAAGGAAGAAGGAAGGGAGAAAGGGAGATAGACAGGGAAGGGAGGAGGAAGGGGAGGATGGAAGAAGGAAAACGCAGAGAGAGGAGGAGAGGGAAGAGAAGAGAGAAGGGAGGAAAGGAGAAAAGCAGGAAGTAAGGGAAGGAGGAATGACAAGAGGGGAAGAGTCAAATCTTCAAGCAAGCTGAGACTGGCCGGTTGTCCTAAAGCAGCTTAGGGACCATGGAGCAAGACTCATCTCCTTGAATCAGTGATACAACCCAGATGCCATTTAGTGAAGCAGCATCCCTTTTCCAGGGAAGTGTGTAGCAAATTCTACACATTATTTGGGGGATTTGAAGCCACACAGATATGTCTGTAGCACATTTTCAGTACAGGTCTCTCACTCTTTCCCAACTCACAGGACCTAGGACATGAGCCACCTTCACCTTTCCAAGTTACCTCTTGGCTGCTCGCCATGCCCCTGTCACCTTCAGACAGTTCTGAGGTGATTCTCAGTGGACACCAAGCATTGTTGATCTGTAAACAGGCAGGAGATCTCTGCTTGTACTCCAGACCCAGAGCAATATATAGATGGAAAGAGCCAAAGTCAATATTGAACAGTAGCTCTTCTGTGGCCTCTGCCTCTCTCTCTCTCTCTCTCTCTCTCTCTCTCTCTCTCTCTCTCTCTCTCTCTCTCTCTCTCTCAATCTCTTTCTCCATCCCTCCCTCCCTCCTCTCCCTCTCTCTCCTCCCTCTCTCTCTTACTCTTTCCCTGTCCCCTCTCTCTGTATGTGTGCTTTGTGTATGTGTGTAAGCACACACACACATCAACATTGTGTGTATTTAGAAAAGTGCCTGCTATAAGCTACCCAACGAGGACAAAATTGTGAAAACATTCATTTCATCTCAGGATCATGGCTCCACCAGCATTTGTGTGAGTCATTGTTATTCTAAATAAGAAATGTGTCTGCATCCTCACAGACTGGTTCCCGTTCAGCTAATGGGGACATGAGCTTTAACACCAGCTAGTGCGTCTGTCGCCACCTGTATTGTTTTGAAGTTGGACCACAATTTGATTCCCGCATATGTTGGAGACCACAAAAGGAGCAGTTCTTGCAGGAGTCATACTGAAATGGAATGATTTTTAAGAGGAATTCTTTTCAGATTAATCTCATCTTTTCATCTATGAATCAACAGTAAAAAGTTAGTGAAGGAGGGATGCTCTCTCAGCCTGGACACATGGAGAAGGGCCTAGGTCCTGCCCTGGATGAAATGACAGACCCTGGAGATCCCCCACCAAGTAAGGCCTTACCCTCCCTGGGGAATGATGTGGGGATTGGGTGGGGGATTGAGGGGGCTGGTGGAGGGACAAGGGAGGAGGGGTGGGAGAGGGAGCTGGGATTGACATGTGAAACATGCATGTTTCTAATTTAAATAAAAACATATATTGATGGAAAAAAATTAGTGAAGGACCAGAGAGACCGCCTGATGACCTGTGTTCCATCCTTGGAACTCACACAGTGGAAAGAGAAAACCAACTCCCTACAAATTATCCTCTAACCACCCCACCTCTCTTCTTCCCTCCCTCTCTATCACAAACACACCAAATAAATAAATGTTTTAAGAATTAACCAACATTAGCCGGGCGGTGGTGGTGCACGCCTTTAATCCCAGCACTCGGGAGGCAGAGGCAGGCCGATCTTTGTAAGTTCGAGGCCGGGCTGGACCGACAGCCCCCAAAACAATACAGAGAAACCCTGTCTCGTAAAACCAAAAAAAAAATTAACCAACATTGTTAAGAGCAAAAGACAAAATAAAGCAAAGCTAAAAACTGAAATGGCATATCACTCTTGAATATCAAAATAAATGTGACCAAAAGGATGCATTTCTCAAAGCTAATAAAACAGTGTTCGAAGTTAGTTGTCATGAAACAAAACAAGAGAAAAGAAATAACATTTTAGTTGGCAAATATGAAAACAAAAATATGGGCTTGATGAGGAACATAAAGCAGAAGCTTGGGAAGAGAACTGCCGTGTGTGCACACACAGACACACACTCATTTCTGCAAGAAGAGAAGAGTGACAGTCGCATGAGGAGAATTGATATTCAGCACATATATCCTTTGTAATATTTAAATATTTAATTTGAACATGAATTTTCAAACTTCATATATATATGTATAATTAGTCAAAGAAATGAGAGACAACAACTGTTTATTAAGCAACTATAAGAGGAAGAAGTGTTAGAGCCCATCAGGTCACAGGCACAATGATACAACTATGCTAAAATTATGAATAATATCCAAAATACCATTAAGAATTTGCTCTATGAGCTGCCAAGGTGAATCAACAGTTAAGGGCACTTACCACTCAACCAAAGGACCAGAGTTCAGATCTCCGTACCCACATGGGGCAGCTCAAAATCACCTGTAACTCTTATTACAAGGAATCTGATACCACCCTCTGGCCTCCGTGGACGCCTGCACAGAAGTGTACACACACACACATAGAAATAAAATAATAAAATAAATCTTTACAAAACAAGTTGTCCTGTTTGGGATATGACTTGGGTTCTTCAAACAAATAGTCTTATTTTACCCACTTTGGGAATAAAAAACACCCTCTTACACTATTATGTAATTTTCCCAAGACTGCGGCACCACAAGGGCTCAATTGGGCTACTGTTCTATTGCAGAAATGGCGGGGGGATGATTTATTCCCGCTCTACCTGAACCTTTCTCTGGTATCTGAGAATCTAGTCCTAAAGCTAAGACAGAGACAGCAGGGGCCATCCCTGCGGCACTGGCTGTATTTGTCAGGGTTGAGTCAGTGAGATCTCACCAAGGTGAGGCCTCCAGCCCATGGGCCATTTGGTAAGGAGAAGTAATGCTTTGACACACAGGAGAACAGAGATGCTGGGGGGGGGTCGTCTCCATCAGCAAATAAGCAGAGGTGGTATGTCAGACCCCTGGAGAAATCCCCTTGGGAGAGAGTCCCCCAGTGACCTACCCTCAAAGAGTAAAATTCATTTCAGACTCGAACCACTGGGAACCCTGAGTAGACTGGACCAGAGGTGACTGACTTTTAACGACGGAAAGTTCTGTAAGTTTTGCTGCTGCTGTTTACTTGCCTGGAGTCTGTTCTCTGGTGGGAATGAAGATCCAAGTCAGAAATGAGACGCAGGGAGAACAATAGGAAGAGCAGGCGTCGTGTCAAGCTCTGACGGCTGGCCATGGCTCCCGTGTGCCCCGCTTGCTGCCAGCTCTGCTCCTGTGCCAGCTGGTGGCATCATCTGTGGCAAGGGCTGGAAGGGAACCCGTGTGTCAGGACACTGCCCAGGCCAGATGGAAGGAGGGCTGAGGATGAGAAGAGAGCCATGCATGGCTGGTGGAGCGGCCACCGTTCCACTTGGCTCAAAGTAGACATGGATACAGGGGAGGCGGAAAGGATGGAGAGTCGCAGTCACATTTCCCCGAATGGCCATCTGGTTCGCCATCGTGAAAAACCCACACTGTGTTCTCTAAGAAGTGAGATTTGGGGAACGGTTAGTTCTTAAAACGTTTTTCTTTCTGAGATGCTGCACCAGCTCAAGGAAGCGTCAGCCCGTGTGCTTCGCTTCCATGTTTAAGATATCATATTTCCATAATTGACTGTAGCATCCCAACTTTGCCATGTAAACATCTGGTTTTGAAAAAAATATGTGTTATTTAATCACTACCTCTTGATTGGCTTCTCCAAGGCTGATACGGGCGACTGAATTCTGCATCCCTACGCAAGGTCCTATTTTAAAGGAACAGGTCCTTGACACAATCAGGCTCTGGAGGATACATGTTTTCGACTTTCCATTGAAGACATGCACATTGAGGCATCCTTGTACAAACATCCCCAGACATTCTTAGCAAGCAATTTCCAACTGCCTTAGCACATGCCTCAGATGTAGGTTGCAGAGTGATTGACTGAGAGAAGTCTGAATGTGTAATTGTCTCCAGGTAATATACATTCAAGAAAGGAAAGCCTCTTCACTTGCCAGCTGGTGAGAACACTCTGCAAAAGAGGCAATGTTTCAGAGAGAGTCATTTTGGGGAACAGTTGACTGAGAGTGAGGGCCTGTCTCCTCCTGGACCCTGCATGTGCTCTTATGCAGCGGTCAGCTCTATGGTCTACCAGCCATGGGAGCTGCACAGATCCTCTGAGCTCCAACTGGCTACTTTCCATGGCCAAACAAAGGGAGCCAAACATGGTAGGAATAGGGTTTTGCTTTTATTCCAGGCACAAGACTGTCCTCATGGTTGTGGTCTAGTGTGTTTTCATTTACCTCTGGGAAAGCACTTAATTTGGGGAGAATCTGATTGGGATATTGGACCCCTAAAGCAAGCAGAGATGACTTGGGTTAGGCAGGTAGTTCAGAGGTGAAATGAGGGCATGAGTTCGAGCCCCAAAATACATGTTTAAACCAACAAAAGCAATAAAACAGTGGCTCTCATTTGTAACCCTGGTACAGGGAGGCAGAGGCAGGAGGATCTCTAGGTTTCCTTGGCCAATGGGAGTATTATGGTATCTGAAGAGCAATATCAAAGATTGATCTCCGGCCTCCCTGCAAACAGATCTCTCTCTCCTTCTTTCTCTGTCTCTGTCTCTGTCTCTGTCTGTCTGTCTGTCTGTCTGTCTGTCTGTCTGTCTGTCTCTCTCTCTCTCTCTCTCACACACACACACACACATACACACACACACACCAAACAAAAGAACTCAATGATTTTATTTATAGCTACTGGAACTAAGATGAGTCCCTCTTTAGTGACAGCTAGGAAACCACTGTCAGGATTGAATATGGAAGCCGCATCTGATTTTTGTAAGCCTGAATTCTAAACCCAAATCCCCCCAGATGTGTCTTAACTCTAAATGAAATTTGTTCTTCTGAAATCTGCCCGTTAAAGGAAGACTGGAGCTGTTCAAAGCAAGGATTCCCAAGCCCTGAAGCAAGCTTGAAAACACAGAAGGTGTGTCCTTTAATAAGCGACACAAAGCATAGTAAACCTGGCCATACCTAGGCTTGGGGTGCTGTGTAGGGGCTACAAAATGCCCTTGTTGAATTAGTACTTACTTGAATATAAAACTCCTGTCATGAGCTCTAAAAAAATCTACCCCAGTATTTTTGTAGGCAAGTATTCTCTGTTAATATATACACACAGATAGTGTGAGGGAGGCACATAGAGCTGCTCAGGTTGGAGACTTTTTTCAGCATGATTTGTGCATGTAATGTGACTCGGGCTATGTTTTACACATTTTAACTTAGATAAAAACTCAAATGTATTTTTCTAAGCCCCTCTCTCCATAATTCTTAATCCCACGTGCATTTTAAAGGAAATGAATTCCGTGTGTTTCTTATTCTGTACATTTAACCCGTCAAGCAATGCTTTGTAAGGAGCCTTTGATATCCAAGAAGCCCTTTGAGTCTTTTTATGGGACTTTTTAAGCCTTTCTCCTCAGAAACAGGAAGTCATGTTTGGCCACAACCAAAAGAAGTCGCATACCAAATGGTTTAAGTTCAACTTGAAAAGGCCACACCATGGGGCTTGCTGGATGGTCTCAACATGGCAACACATGTTCTCTGCCCTCAGAGAAAAAGGAGGTAGGGTTTTGATCTCTTCAGAAGCCAAGAATGAAAGGACATATATGTTATTGTTGGGTATTATAGGGATTTTAAGAAATGGCAAGATCATTTTAAAATAAAAAAAAAATTTTAAAAAGCCCTAAATTTCCTAGATGCCTGGAATTTTGTGTGCTGGCTCTTGTACATCCTCATTTATTTACGTATGTTTTATGAAGGGTAACACTGGTGGGGGGATTAAGACGGGCACATGGCATTTCACTTACATTTGACTGCATATGGGAGTAACTGCATAATCTGGTTATTTCTGATCTTTTTTTCTCTTCCTACACATTGCTTTCAACTCTCTGTTTTTCAACTGTAATCATGATCCTCAGATGATAGGAGTAAATTCTTCAGGGAACTGGCCTCCTTCAGCTCCGTTGAGTATTCCTGCAGCTCATTTTAACAGAGACATCTGTGCCTATATTCTGAGATACTCCACTAGCTTGTCCAAGAGAGTTGCTATGGGATGCTGGGGAAATCTTGGAGTGGTATGTGCATACACACCCAAGATCAGGACAGATAACATCACAGGAGTCTAAACCATGCGGAAGCTTAAATTACATTTCTCTTTGTTAGGTGACAGACTAAAGTCTAGAGTAACATTCCCAGAATGAAAAAAAAAACACATAAAATGAACATGTGTCCAATTTAATACCAAATTATAAAAGAAGTTTAAAAAGTAGCTTTCATATCTCCCCTTATGAAAGCTGTCTAGCAAAACGAGAGAGGAAAAAAAAACAACACAAAATGGGCAGGAAACTCATTTGAATAGAGCAAATAGCATGCATACAACTTCACAGATTATATTTATATGGGGGAAGCCTAGGACCCGTTTTCAGTGTGACCACCGGATTACTGCCAGACCTGGAGGAAGGTACTAGCAGGTCTGCTCTCCCAGCATCCCTCTGTGGTGGAGCTGGAATGACCCTTGGGGTCATTAATCACAGTGACTTACATTTGGATATTTTCCAAATGCTTTCAAGTCTATTATCTCACACGACTGTTAACAACAGCCTCCATGTGAAGATAAAACAGGTATTAATATGGCTGTTTGACAAGAAGAAAACCAGTTGCAGAGAATTTAACTAACTGCCCTTAGGTAATAGAGGCACTTAATTTGTAAGAAGGGAGAAGCCCATGTAGAGATGAAGGAGGCTGGTACTGGCCCTGCCCAAGTGCCTTCAGAAGGTTGCTCCAAAACACCATGAAAATGACACCAGAGCCCAGGGCATGTGGGGAATTCGACTGAGTTTCTGTGACAAGCAGGAAACACCACAATCACCAGCCCCTATGATTGACTTTGAGGCTCCTCACTAAGTCCCAAAAGAATCCCAACCTATTTCCTTCTTCCACCATGGGCCATGCACAAATTCATATGTCTAACCCCCATGCTCTGCATTCCCAAGTGTACCAGGGTGGCCTTGCCAGAGGCTGGTCATTGTGTACTTCAAATAAAATTCAAGCCTGCCTCAAAGAGACCCACTGCTGCCATCCAACTAAATCTCAATGGCACTGAAGGCATGGCACTGTAAATGTCACAAAACCTTGACATTCAGGTGACAGGAAGCTGGGAGAAGTAAAGTGGACAGACATGGAGGACATTGAGGGAAGACCTGGGATAGACACAACCCTTCTCTCACCTGGCTTAGGTTCCCCTTTCTGCCCCTCTCCGCAGCATCTTGGTTTGCAGGTTACTGCATGGATTTCACATTTCATTATGCACAACCAAGAAATCTGAATTCAAGAACAATAATAGTAATTGTAACACTTTAAGTTGCATTTTTGAGCTCTTTAAGAGATAACTAAACAATTAAAATGATGGTGTTTTTTAAATTTGTTTGTTTGTTTTGTCTTTGTTTGATACAATCACTCTGTAGCCCTGGCTGGCCTCAAACTCACTATGCAGATCAGGGTAGCCTTGAATTCAGAGTTCTTCTTGCCTCTTCCTCCTAGTGCTGGGATTACAGACATGTTTTATTTTTGTTCAAATGAATTGGAAATGAATGCTACTCCTAGGAATCATCTCTGCATCTAACTAAGATGCCAAAAAGACAACAGCAGCCACGCTACAGTCTGCAGTCAGCCCTGACATGATGTCATCAACCCCCATTGCAAAGTGACCATAAAATATTCTTCAGAAAGATCTGCACTGGGGTTGGTCTGTTGGAGTTTTCCCACAAAATGCACAAGAATAAAGAGTCACAAAACTGATAAAGACTTCAAACAGCTTTGCCAACTGGAGAACAGACAAAATAGGCTGCTTTGGGAATCAGAACCATTCTGGAATATAAAAAAGAACAACCCAATCTTGAAATATCTGGCATGGCTATATGTGAAGAGTCTCTCTGCTGGTTCCGCTTCTCAACACTAAAGCAATTGTTTTTAACACAGCCTGCCCAAGGGGTCGGTGGAGATCTAAGGGGTGAGTTAGAGAGATGCTGTGCAGCTGGAGTTTCTTTCCAGCTTAGTCCCACCACCACTTCAGCCCTAAATAAGCACACAAAGACTTATATTAATTATTAACCTGTTGGCTGATGGCTAGGGCTTCTTATTGGCTTGCTCTCTCTTAAGTATTAACCCATTTCTGTTAATCTATTTCTATGTGGTCTTGGCTTACCAGAGAATATCCATACCTGTTACATTGGTGACTGCATGGTGTCTCCTCACAGTACCTCTCTCTGCCTACCCTTACCAGAATTCTCCTCATCTCTTTTTTTTTTTTATTTTATTTTCCAGTTTAAATTGAGGTAAGAAACAAGGTTGCTTCACAAGTCAGTTCTAGGTCCCTCTCCCATTCCCTCCCTTCCTCCCGTGCCCTCCCCCCAACCCCCCCCCGTTATCCCCTCATTTCCCCAGGGAGGGTGAGGCCCTCCATGGGGGTGTGCATAGTCTGTCATTTCATATAGGGCAGGGCCTAGATCCTTCCCCAAGAGTTCAGGGTGAGAGTGCACCTCGCATTGTTCTATGGGAGTCCAAAGTCCGTGTGTATACTTGGGATGGGTACTGATCTGCTGCCCAAGGCTCAATAGATTCCCTAGGCCTCCTCACTGACACCCAGATTCAGGGGGTCTTGATCAGTCCCATGCTGGATTCCCAGGCTGATGCCTGGGATTCAAGAGTTAACCTTTGTCTGGTCAGCTGTTTCTGGGGGTTAAACCAGCCCAGTCTTAATCCCTTTGATCACCAGTCCTCACTCTCTGTTACTGGCTTTCTTGAGTTCAGCTTAGTACTTAACCAAGGGAGCTCTTCTTCGATCAGCCACTAAATGAAGTTTCTGTTTCCCAGACTCTCTGGCCATAGGATTGTAGGCTGGCACTCCCCAGATCTATGTCTAAAATCCATATATGAGAGAGTACATGCCATGTTTCTCTTTTTGTGACTGGGTTACCTCACTCAGGATGGTTTCTTCTAGTGTCATCCATTTGCCTGCGAATCTCATGATTCCATTATTTTTTTCTGCTGAATAGTACTCCATTGTGTAGATGTACCACATTTTCTCTATCCACTCTTCGGGTGAGGGACATCTAGGTTGCTTCCAAGTTCTGGCTATTACAAATAAAGCTGCTATGAACATAGTGGAACAGACATCTTTGTTGTATGAATGGGCATCTTTTGGGTATATGCCTAAGAGTGGAGTTGCTGGGTCTTGTGGTAGGTTTATTCCCATTTTTCTGAGGAATCTCCATATTGATTTCCAAAGTGGCTGAACCAGTTGGCACTCCCACCAGCAATGGAGGAGTGTCCCCTTTCACCACATCCTCTCCAGCATAAATTGTCATTGGTGTTTTTGATTTTAGCCATTCTGACAGGAGTGAGATGGTATCTCAGAGTTGTTTTGATTTGCATTTCCCGGATGGCTAAGGATGTTGAGCACTTTCTCAAGTGCCTCTCAGCCATTTTAGACTCCTCTATTGAAAACTCTCTATTTAGTTCTGCAGCGCACTTTTTAATAGGGTCCTTTGGTGTTTTGGAGACTTGCTTCTTGAGTTCTTTGTAAATTTTGGAGATCAACCTTCTGTCAGATGTGGGATTAGTGAATATTTTTCCCATTATGTGGGCTGCCTTTTTGTCTTGCTGACTGTGTCCTTTGCCTTACAGAAGCTTCTCAGTTTCAGTAGGTCCCATTTATTAATTGTTGATCTCACTGTCTGTGCTACTGGTGTTATGTTCAGGAAGCTGTCTCCTGTACCAATTCGTTCAAGGGTACCACCCACTTTCTCTTCTAAGAGGTTCAGTGTGGCTGGATTTATGTTGAGGTCTTTGATCCATTTGGACTTAAGTTTTGTGCATGGTGATAAACATGGATCGATTCGCATTCTTCTACATGCCAGTCTCCAATTATGCCAGCACCATTTGTTGAAGATGCTTTCTTTATTCCATTGTATATTTTTAGCTTCTTTGTCAAAGATCAGATGTTCGTACGTGTGTGGGTTAATACCCGGATTTTCAATTCGATTCCATTGGTCTACCTGTCTATTTTTGTGCCAATACCAAGCTGTTTTCAGGACTATAGCTCTATAATAGAGCTTGAGGTCAGGGATGGTGATGCCTCCGGACGTTGCCTTGTTGAACAGGGTTGTTTTGGCTATCCTGGGTCTTTTGTTTTTCCATACAAAATTGATTGTTGTTCTTTCAAGGTCTGTGAAGAATTGTGCTGGGATTTTAATGGGGATTGCATTGAATCTGTAGATTGCTTTTGGCAGGATTGCCATTTTTACTACATTGATCCTACCTATCCAAGAGCATGGGAGATCTTTCCATTTTCTGAGGGCTTCTTTAATTTCTTTCTTTAAAGATTCAAAATTCTTATGAGACAAGTCTTTCACTTGTTTGGTTAGCGTTACCCCAAGGTATTTTATGTTGTTCTTGGCAATTGTAAAGGGTGATGTTTCTCTGATTTCTCTTTCAGCCCTTTTATCATCTGTATATAGTAGGGCTACTGATTTTCTTGAGTTGATCTTGTAGCCTGCCACTTTGTTGAAGGTGTTAATCAGCTGTAAGAGTTCCCTGGTAGAGTTCTTTGGGTCATTGATGTAAACTATCATATCGTCTGCAAACAGTGAAAGTTTGACCTCTTCCTTCCCAATTTGTATCCCCTTGATCCCCCTTTGTTGTCGTATGGCAACAGCTAGAACTTCAAGTACCATGTTGAAAAGGTATGGAGAGAGTGGACAGCCTTGTTTTGTTCCTGATTTTAGAGGAATTGCGTTGAGTTTCTGTCCATTTAGTTTGATGTTGGCTGTTGGTTTACTGTATATAGCTTTTATTATGTTTAAGTATGTCCCTGTTATCCCAGATCTCTCCAAGACCTTTATCATGAAGGGGTGTTGGATTTTGTCAAAGGCTTTTTCAGCATCTAGTGAGATGATCATGTGATTTTTGTTTTTCAGCTTGTTTATATGGTGGATTATGTTGATGGATTTTCGTATGTTGAACCATCCCTGCATCCCTGGGATGAAACCTACTTGATCGTGGTGAATGATTGTTTTGATGTGTTCTTGGATCCGATTTGCCAGTATTTTATTGAGTATTTTTGCATCAATGTTCATGAGGGATATTGGTCTGAAGTTCTCTTTCTTAGTTGTATCTTTGTGTGGCTTGGGGATCAAGGTCATTGAAGCCTCATAGAAAGAGTTTGGCAAAGACCCTTCTGCTTCTATTGTGTGGAACACTTTGAGAAGAATTGGTATAAGCTGTTCTTTGAATTTCTGGTAGAATTCTGCACTGAGGCCATCTGGACCTGGGCTTTTTTTGGTTGGGAGACTTTTGATGACAGCTTCTATTTCCATAGGGGTTATAGGTCTATTTAAATTGCTTATCTGTTCTTGATTTAGTTTTGGCAATTGATAGCTGTCCAGGAAGTCATCCATTTCCTTTAAATTTTCGAATTTTGTGGATTACAGGTTTTCAAAGTATGACCTAATGATTCTCTGGATTTCCTCAGAGTCTGTTGTTGTGTCCCCCTTTTCATTTCTAATTTTGTTAATTTGCGTGTTCACTCTCTGCTGTTTGGTAAGTTTGGACAAAGGTTTGTCTATCTTGTTGATTTTCTCAAAGAACCAAATCTTCGTTGCATTGATTCTTTGTATTGTTTTCCTGGTTTCTACTTTATTGATTTCAGCCCTCAATTTGATTATTTCCTGGCGTCTACTCCTCCTGGGGGAGTGTGCTTCTTTGTGTTCTAGCGCTTTCAGCTGTGATGTTAATTCTCTGGTATAACTGTTCTCCTGTTTCTTCATGTGAGCACTTAGCGCTATGAACTTCCCCCGTAGCACTGCTTTCAAAGTGTCCCATAGGTTTGGGTATGTTGTGTCTTCATTCTCATTGAATTCGAGAAAGTCTTTAATTTCTTTTTTTATTTCCTCTTTGACCCAGGGATGGTGCAATTGAGCATTATTCAATTTCCATGAGTTTGTAGGTTTTCTGCAATTTGTGTTGTTGAATTCTAATTTTAAAGCATGGTGGTCTGATAAGATGCATGGAGTTATTCCAATTTTTTTGTAGCTGCTGAGGTTTGATATGTTGCCAAGTATGTGGTCGATTTTTGAGAAGGTTCCATGTGGTGGTGAGAAGAAGGTATATTCTTTTTTATGTGGATGAAATGTTCTATAGATATCTGTTAATCCCAGTTGGGTCATTACTTCTATTAGACCCTTTGCTTCTTTGTTGAGTTCCTGTCTGGTATTCTTGTCTAGTGGTGAGAGTGGTGTGTTGAAATCTCCCACTATAACTGTGTGGGGCTTTAGATGAGATTTAAGTTCTAATAATGTTTCTTTAACGAATGTGGATGCCTTTGTATTGGGGGCATAGATGTTCAGGATAGACACTTCATCTTGGTGGGTTTCACCTGTGATGAGTATGTAATGTCCTCCTTCATCTCTTTTGATTGATTTTATTTTAAAGTTTAGTTTGTTAGATATTAGGATTGCTACCCCTGCTTGTTTCTTGGGTCCATTTGATTGAAAAATTTTTTCCCAACCTTTAACTCTCAGGTAATGTCTGTCTTTGAGGGTGAGGTGTGTTTCTTGTATGCAGCAGAAGGAAGGGTTCTGTCTTCAAATCCATTCTGCTAGTCTGTGTCTTTTTGTGGGTGAGTTAAGGCCATTAATATTGAGGGATATTAATGACCATTGATTGCTCATCCTTCTTCGATTTGCGATGGTTGTTGGTGGTGGAATTATGTGTGGAATTTCCCCCCTTTGTTCTTTTGGCTGTTGGTAGAGAGGGATTCTCTAATGCTTATGTTTTTCTGGTAGCTTCCTTGGGTTGGAGTTTTCCTTCCAAAATTTTCTGTAGGGCTGGGTTAGTGGACACATATTGCTTGAATCTAGTTTTGTCATGGAATATCTTGTTTTCTCCGTCTATAGTGATTGAGAGCTTTGCTGGGTATAGTAGTCTGGGCTGGCATCCATGGTCTCTTAGTGTAGGTAGAATATCTATCCAGGACCTTCTGGCTTTCAGCGTTTCCATGGAGAAATCAGGTGTAATTCTGATAGGTCTGCCTTTATATGTTACTTGACCTTTTTCCTTAGCTGCTCTTAATATTCTTTCTTTATTCTGTATGTTTGGGGTCTTGATTATTATGTGGCGAGGGGATTTTTTTTTTGTGGTCCACTCTATTTGGTGTTCTGTAGGCTTCTTGTACCTTCATTGGCATGTCTTTCTTACGGTTGGGAAAGTTTTCTTCTATGATTTTGTTGAATATGCCTTCTGCCCCTTTGGGGTGGATTTCTTCTCCTTCTTCTATACCTATTATTCTTAGGTTTGGTCTTTTCATGGTGTCCCATATTTCCTGGATGTTTTGTGTTAAGGATTTGTTGGATTTAAGGTTTTCTTTGGTTGATAAATCCATTTCTCCTAGCATATCTTCAACACTTGAGATTCTCTCTTCCATCTCTTCTATTCTGTTAGTAATGCTTGTATTGGTAGTGCCTGACTGTTTGTCCAGCTTTTCTATTTTCTGCCTTTCTTCAGATTGTGTTTTTTTAATGACTCTATTTCAGTTTTCAACCCTTGCAGTGTTTGCATTGCTTCTTGCAATTTTCTGTTTATCTGTTCGTCCGTTTGTTGCCTTTTACGAATTTTTTGGTTTGTTCTTTCTTCCATTTCTTGCATTTTTTTGGTTTGCTTTTTGTTCCATTTCTCGCATTTTGTGCTTTGTTTCTTCTTCCATTTCCTGCCTTTTTTGGTTTGTTTCTTCTTCCATTTTTTTCATTTTTTGCTTTGTTTTTTCTTCCATTTCTTTCATTTTTTGCTTCATTTCTTCTTCCATTTCCTGCCTTTTTTGGTTTGTTTTTTCTTCCAATTCTTGCATTTTTTGGTTTGTTTTTTCTTCCATTTCTTGCCTTTTTTGGTTTGTTTTTTCTTCCAATTCTTGCATTTTTTGGTTTGTTTTTTCTTCCATTTCTTGCATTTTTTGGTTTGTTTTTCTTCCATTTCTTTGAGGGATTTTCCTATATCCTCTTTTAGGGCCTCTATCATTTTCATGAAAGTGCTTTTAAGGTCGTTCTCTTCTGCTTCGTTCGCATTAGAATGTTGGGGTCTTGCTGGTGTGGAGTCTCTATAATCTGGCGGTGTCATAATTGTTTTTCTGTTGCTGACTGTGTTTTTGTATTGTCTCTTTCCCATCTCTTCTACTAGTGGGTGCAGAAAGAGCCCCTTACTGGTCTGGGGACCAGAGTTCCCTTTTGGTGGGTGCTAGCAAGTCCAATAATCTGGTGGTTCTTCTATTCCTTGTCCAAATGCTGGTCCCGTGGGTGGAGAAGAAGAACAGGAATCTGGGGCGCTTATCCTCTTACCTGGTCCCCTGGACCCTTTGCTGGGTCCTGTTGTACTTGATCCAGAACAGCTATTCCCCTGGTCTCCCTGGGTCCTCTGGTTTCCTGGTCTCGTTGGTGGGAGAGAAGACCTGGGGTCTGGGTGCTTGGCTCCCGCCGGGATTGGGAGCTCTGTGCAGTTCCCAGGCGATCTGCGGGCACTGGAGCACAGGCCGGGAAGCCGGCCTGTTTACCTGATGCAGCCCGAGGAACAGCTGCTTCCCTGGACTCCCAGCCTCCTCTCCCTTCTCCTCATCTGTTAGCCTCACCTATCTTCCTGCCTCTATTAACTATTGGTCAAACAGTGTTTTATTCATCAACCAATAAAAGAAACATATATACAGAAGGACATCTCCCATCATTGTCGTTTGCCTTGAGCTAGGTGCCTCTATTTTGCTGCTCTTCTTACATCATCTGACTGTGTTTTGTGTCCCTTTGGACCCTGGGATAGACAGTATAGCAGATGCGAAGAGGACTGGACCCCATGCTCATCTCATAGCTAAGCAATATACAGCCAAGACAGTCAGAATTTGCTCACTACAGAGGAGAGGCAAGTAGCCTAACTGAGGGCCTTCAGAGATATCTGAGAAGAATTTTAAGTACAAAAACAAGAGTTTGGAGTTGAGGAGATGGCTCAGATAGTAAAAGGTTTGCCATATACACATGAAGACCTGAGTTTGAGACCTGGGACCTAGATAATCCCAGCCTTAGGGATTTGGAGACAGGATGATTCCTGGGGCTCTTCAGTTGGCCAACTTAGCCTACATAGTGATTTCCAGGTCAATAAAATACTTTGTCTCTAAAATCAAGGTGATAACACCCTAGGAATAACACCTAAGATACACGTTGAAGTCTGCACACAGGTATGTAGACATGTGCATGAACACAGGCATGAGGACACACAAACACACACATACTCACACACACACACACACACACACAAACGAATAACAAGAGTCTGACCCTGAAATATATCAAAGCAAAAGTATTCTAGTAGTTGTTAAAACACAAAGGAAGTCATTGCTCAAGATCCTTACAATAGGAGAGCAGTGCATCTCAAATTAAATTGCAAAGGCAATGAGAAAGTTGTAGCAAAACACAGAGCAGGGAGTGTTTGGTTATGTTGGCCTGTAAAAATTCTTGCTCAAGACAGACAAGGCTTAGATAGCAGAAACGAAGGGCAAAGATTTCATCAAAGTTTTGGTTTGGGGATGGCAGAGCAGTATAGCTTTTGCAGTTACTGGGCTGGGTGGTCACAAACTAGGAAGAGGATCCAGGTAGGATCCTAGTGAACAAAAGGACCCAGCAGAGCCTTGAGTAAAGAGTAGGCAAGACCACAGACTCTACTAAACCATAAGAAAAGTGCTTAGACAAAGAGGTATTACACACACTGTACTATACACATTATCAGCAGAACATTGAGTGATTTACACAGAAAGTTAGCAAGCATTTCCCATACATTTAAAATGATCTTAGCAATGACATCAGGGAAAACAAAGAATGTAGCAGACACACTTCACTAAGGGCAACCTGTTGGCTTTAAATCATTGATTTCTGAAGGAATAACCAAGCTGCTCTTACACTTGGCAGGGAGTTTGAGAAATAAGCTGAGGTGTAGCGGGGGAGGGGGGCATAGGGGGAATCCTAGCAAGGAATTATGATTAACTTACCAATGAAAATAAAGATAGATAAATAAATTTTAAAAGGAATAAAAAGTTGTCAAGTATCCTTACCCACAGGACCCCCAACACTATTCTGCCAGTGTCAGAAGTAACACGTATTGTTCCCACACAGGAACCATTGACAACACACATGGAGTCACTCTGAAGGGTTGTGTGAACTCCCTACAGCAAGTCATATGTCTGCCAGTCACTTCTGACTGCTGACTTGCCTGATTTCGCCTTCTTGTCACCTCCTGGACTGGAACCCTCTCTGTTCCTCAAGTTGTTCCCTTTGCTACTGACACTTTAATCTTAGCTCTAGCTCTATGTGTTCCTCAGAAGGCAGAGGCATCCTTCAGAAAGACTAAGGTGAACCTGCATGCCGGCTGTGAAGCAGACAGACATCTGTCCAGCCAAAGGCGTCAGTGGGGCCTGGAAATGGGCTTTTCTTACAAATCTCCCTTAGTCAAACCTCCTCCTCAGCACCAACTTTAGGCAGGTGCCTCTCAGGGCACCTTCACTTCTACAATTCACAAAATGAAAATGAGAATCCCAGGACAGCGGGTTTGACTCTGATGGTAGAAGTCCCTGGGTTTTATCCCCAACCTTGCATAAACTGGTCATTGTAGTTCACTATAGTACATGTTTATAATCCTAGCACTTGGTAGGTAGAGTCAGGAGGATCTGAACTCATGGTCATCTTCAGCTACCTGTCATATTCAAGGTCAACTAGGATGCACGTGATCCTGTCTAAAAATGAATAAACAAACAATTATGAAACAGGAAAGAGAACAATCGCGCTGGCTTTGTGGGAATGCTGTGACTATATTAAGGAATGCCCCTCACAAAGTCTCTTCTGTTAACAATTTAACATAAGCCCATTCCTCTGAGACAGAGCTGAGTTAAAGTGGGATATTTGCTTCTCACTGTGTAATAGTTGGCACGCTGGACTCCAAGCTGGACGTCCTCAGCCCCTTCCTCGCTTCCTTTTCTTCCCAGGAACTGCTTTGCAAGACCTGCTGTGCTGTCCTGTGTTTTTCACTAGAGCCCAATTAAGGACTTTCTCAGGACCTCAGCACAGAGCCACCGGTCTTCAGCCTCAGGCCCCTTTGCTATCTGTTATCCATCTCATAACCAACCCAAGACCATAGCCAAAGGGCCCCGTGGCAACTGTGAACACGGCTTTGAAAGGAATAAAAATGAGTGACTGTAAGTTAGGAGAACCTGCCCACCACATAGGCACAGTGTGCACATAGTCACACACCGTATTCACCGTTCCAGTACTAAAAATACAGCCATACACTTTCCATCTAGTTTATTTGTGGGGTCTCCTTCAAATGGCCTATAAAACTGGGGAACCTGGACAGCTTTCTCCAGGGGATCCATAAACGACAGCAGCTGACCCTGGTAAAATTGGTTATAAGGAACCTTAGAAATTATAGTTTGGTTTGGCCAGTATTTATTGCCTGTGTAATGTATAGAAAGAGTGGAACAGAAAAGCTCAGAGTTTCCATCTGTGCCAGATTATAAGGCCATGCATGAGAAGAAGGGCTGTGCTTCATCTAAAATGGTGGCAGTCCTGTAAACATTCCTCCTTTGATACCCTAGGCTACCACACATGATATATATAGTATCCTCAGATTGTTCCTAAATATGCATCTTTCCAGTTTTAAGAGCTGAAATGTTCCACTCCTTAGGATTAAAGCAAACATATCAGGTATTTCTTGCCCCCTCCCATCTCCCCATATCTGTGAGTGTGTGTGTCTCTGTCTCTCTCTCTCTGTCTATCTGTCTGTCTTTCTCTTTCTCTCTCTCTCTCTCTCTCTCTCTCTCTCTGTCTCTCTGTCTTTCTAACTCTATCTCTGTCTCTGTCTCTCTGTCTCTCTGTCTCTCTGTCTCTCTGTCTCTCTGTCTCTCTGTCTCTCTGTCTCTGTCTCTGTCTCTCTCTCTCTTTCTCTCTCTCCATAGTGCTTAATACTTTAGTCTGGAAGCCAGAAGTTATGACAACCAGAGTATATAGCGCCTCATGATTCTTCTGCAAGTGATGGGCTGGCAGATGACACCTGTCTCCTAGTCCTGTGATCTGAGTATGATCCCCAGGTCTCACATAGTGGGATGACAGATCCAACTCTTGCAAGTTGTCCTGTAACCTCTACACATGACATGGTACAAGTACAAACACACACACACACACACAAACAAACACAAACACACACAAACAAATGTAATATATTTTGAAAGTAAAGTATGTGATAACAACTAGCTCAGAACAGCACAGGAAAAAAAAAGGAGAGCGGAGAAACGACGGTCAGTTAAGGGTTAAGCATTCATTTCTAGCCCTCAGCTTTGTAAAGTCCCCAGGTCTCAGACTCCCTGGAGCAGAACACTATCTGGCCTCGTCCACAGCCTTGAGAAAGGAGAGCCCAGGCAATGATTGCAGTGGGCCTTGCACCCTACACAGAGTAAGGCCTGGAGGTGTTTCTAGGCTGTGGTTGTGTCAGCAAGTCAGGAGGCTGGAGGAGTTTGTGTGAGTTTTGTATTCCATCTGGGACTTCTCAAGGAGTTGAGTGAGGATGAAATGAAGTTTAAACAAGCAATTAACCTCAGAAAAAGCAAGCCCTGGGGGAGATGAGCTGTTGGTCCCCAGTTGCCAGAGGGGAGAGAAATGGGGTGGGTTAAGTCATCAGATTCTAACCCCCTTTCACCTACATCTTCCAGTCCTCCCTTCTTTCTTTGCAAACTCGTACTTTCTCTCTGAGAACAAAACCTAAGGAATCCTTAGTGCCCCGAGGCTGGAGATTTCCATTTGTATCTGCCTGAGTTCATAATGGTTTCTAAAGACACCTAGACTTGAGTAGAAATTCTCCTCAGATCTCACCTTTAGACTCAAGTCACACAGAGGTTAAAGTGTTTATTGGGAGGAGCAGAGCCTGCAAATTTCACAGGGCAGGAGAAAGCAAGAAGAATCTGAAATCAGGACAAGGGGAACACTCGCTGTCTCAGACTGAGGGAGCTCAGTCTACTCGGATTCATGTCTCTTTCTGTCTGCGAGGCTGAGTAGGAGGCACTGGCAAAGCGTTGTGACTTTCCCTCCTTCTCCAGTCGGTTTGGTGGCCTTTCTAATTTTGAGACCTTTCCAGGACAATGAGCAATGCTTTGGAGACCTGTCCCTGAAGCGAAGATGAGATCTTTTCTGTGTGGACTCCTGCTTCCACTCAGACCTGTCCCTTTCCTCATACAATCTGAGGGACTGTTATTTCTTTTCTCTGAGGTAAAAGCAACCGGAAAGCAGCAGCCATTGCCCAATTCTCTGAAAGTCTCAACATGCTCACTCAGCTTTCCTGCAGTCTTTCCCTTGACTGGATCTGATCATGGGCAGATCTACTCCCCATGTCGACAGAACAAGCACTGGTGATGTTGCTATATGGGTAAGTGGGGTCTGTGATCATGGGGTAGCTCTTGACTGGCTATGGGGGTCACACCCAGGCCTACTCATTGCCACCTCCTCTGTCCAGCTGAAACTAATGCTTCCCATACAGGTGAGAACTTCACCACCAAGTATGTAATTTAAGGATATAATGTAGAGAACTACTAAGTAAAATAATTATTCTCTCCATTTTTCATTTGTACAGTAACAGTCTACCCACTAGGCATGATATCAACAAGAGTTTCACATTCAGAAACAGAGGGGCAGTTCAGGATCAACACAACTTCCCTCCTGGACCCAAACTCAAGTTCTGCACCATATTAACTGCAAACAGCAGGGTCTTAATCATTCTTGGTTGCCAAATAGCTTTGCAAATTACATCTTGCACTGGCTCTGGGTACAGCTAGAGGAAATAAATGCCTATGTTTATGTGGAAAATATGACCATATAGCATAATTGGGGATATTTAAATTTTTCATGAATATATAATTTTAACAGTTAGTTCGGAGGATATTGCTTGAGAATTCTTCTGAAAAAATGAAAAACAGATTTAGTGAAAAATCATTAGAGCCTTATCAGTGGTTAGTGGCATTCACTTTTATTAACACAAAAATGGAGCAAAAATAATCAAGGTATCCATTTGTTTTGACTCCTTTAGCATCCATATGCTATTTCCATGAGAACAGCCTAAAGTTATTTAACGCTCAATTCTGTATTGTGGGGCAAGCCGCTCTCACAGGCAGGCCTAGTCCAATGGGAAGGCATACGGGAGAGTCACTCCTCTTCTCTGAGCAGATGGAGACTAAGCATGTCACAGCAATAATATGCTTTGTGTCCAGAGGGAGGATGCTGGCTGCTTTGTTCTTAGATAGCATTGGCTGCCAAGCCTTCTGCTCAGGTTAGAGCTTATACATTTCCAGTTCCTACTGACTTCACTTATTTTGAAAAGAATTTCCATAGTTGAGTTCCAGAAACATGTGCGTGTGTATGCACACGTGCACGCACCCACACACACACACATACACACACCACACATACACACCATACACATGTACACTCACAAACACACATGCACATCCACAAATATATACACACACACCATCCACACCCACAAATGTACATACATAAGCTTGTACACACACAAATGCCCACACATATACATGCATACAGATACACATCATATATACCCACAAATACACACACATACACTTGTACACACATATACACACATGCACACACACAAAAGCACTTGCTTGCAGAGCTTAGAAATCTGAAACACATACATGAATTTTGAAATCTTCAGAAAGAAAATAGGTTTTTCACATTGCATGGCTCATTTAGTTCAGTGGATTTGTCTAGAGCAGAGAGCATTACACCATCGTGGAAATGGAAATGCAAAGATGTGTAGTTCACCAAAGCCACCATTACAGCCTCTTGGATCACAGACACGGCAGCACAGCTGTTAAAGTGTGTGCCTCGCAAGGACGAGTGCCTAATTTCTACCCCTAAAACCCAAGGAAAAACCAAGTGCCTTGCAATAATCACAGCAATGCATGATGGGAGGTAGAGACAGGCTCCATAGAGTTCACTGGATAACTAGTCTAGACTACTTGGTGAAACCCCAGGACAATAAAAGTTCTGGTCTTAAACAAAAAGTGGTAGGTACCTGAGTCATAACCTCTAAGTCTGTCCTCTGACCCCCCCAAACAAAGGTGAAAACCTTTACACATACACATGCACACACAAATGCATGTATACATCCACACACACATATGCACACACTTGTGTGTGCCCCGCTACACACATGCACAGATGCTCATACACACACATATATATTCATTCACACACACACATACACACACTCACATATACATACATGCTCACATACACACATTTGTACACACACATGTACCTGCACACACACACAACAACAACACAAAACAAAACAAATGCCTTTGGTGACTTTTCTTACAGTTGATCCAATGGGTTGAACAGACATACAAAGAAAGAGCATGAACCAGGCCTGCCATAAAGCCAGGACCATCCACAGACAATAGCAGCAGCTTTCTCTCCAAGGTAATGAGTCTGTTAGCACTGCTCATGGTTCAGAATCCTGTGTGATGGAGATGGCTTGGCCCTTACATTCTCAGCGCCTATGCGCTTTTCCAACTTTTGACATTAGTTTGGGTTATAAACACAGCTACAAAAATATGTATCGGTAGAAAACACTTAAACTATGTCACACGGGTGGTCCTTACTAGCTCTGCTCCACATTGGCTTTAGTTTCCCTGGGATGCTAAAGTATAGTGCCACAATCTGCATGACAAACAATGGAAACCAATCTCGAGGGCTGTTTGCCTCCCTTGACGGGGAACCATCATCCTCTTGCCACGTCTTTGTGGTGTCTTTTTCTCTGCCCCTTGTTCTCCAGATTTCTCCATTATCTTGAATTACAGTACATCTTAACTTTACCTTATCTGACTTGATAACATTATGAAGACCCTTTTACAAACAGGGTCACAGTCTGAGGCATAGGGGATTAGGACTCTAACAAATCTGACAGTATTTGGGGGAGGAGAGTGATTCCATCTCTAACTACAATGAACCCTGACTGTAAAAGTTATAAAACCTTAAACTGTGGCATACACTTGATCTGTGAGTGGACAAAATGATTCATTTAACTGGGCCCCTGCTTTGGAGGGCACAACAAAGTCGCGGGTGAACACAAGCTCTGGGCTCTTTCTGTCTAGTCTAGACTTCCAGGAGCCTCCATAGCACAGGTGACTTTTATTTGTGGAGTGAGTGACAACAGAAATTTGTCTTCCTGGATGATTGTGACCAGCTGAAATGAATGTTTCATGCCTGACCCTGGCTTCACCACTTCCAAAGAAATCACCTGACACCACAGGAGTGTGGGTCTAGAAGCAGCCGGCCATTGCATCTCAGGCACACACAGTACAATGACTTACTGTGCTGGACTTAACTTGAGTGTGAATCTGGACTTTCTTATAAATGAAGCATGTCATAATTACCTGACAGGGGTTCCTAAACCACATCTGGAGATCTGGAGCCCCTTCCTCCTGCGGTGGCAGCTGCTTCAGACACATCACCTGTCTTCCCAGAAAAGCCTGTAATTGCATTATTATGTGAAGATACAGTCACTTCACCATGTGCATGTTCTGTTACACATGTTGCTGGCATTACACATAGGGTTGAAAGACCACAGTTGGTATGTTGCTTCAAAACCTCCTGACTTTTTCCCTTTTCCCACAAGTCATGGATTTCTGATGGTTGACCGAGTCCTTTAGATACAACTAGAAGAGGCTGACTTCTATTAGGGATGATTCAGGTAAATTCCAAGGTACTATAGGGGAAGTGCCTCCAAAGCACAAAGTACACACACACACAGTCACGCACACCCCACGGCCTCCAGAGTAGATGCTCACTGTACAAAAAATTAACCTTTGTATGTGGAAGCATGGACAACGCTATGGAGGGAAACCCTTGAGCAGACCTGTGCTTGTACTTTGGACTAGTGGTAGTTTCTATGAGTACTCCACATGGGAGGAACAACACAGGGACATATCAATACCAGGAATCCACCCCAGGCTCTGCAGATGAACTGTAGGTGTTGTTGTAGTGGGGAAGCCTTTGGCCCCTGGAAATAGCAGCTCCTTTCTGAGTTGCATAAGTCCTCAGAGCATCCTGTGACTTCTACCTGCCCCCTCTCACCGATTTGTTGTGTTGATTCAGGCCCCAGCTGGACCCACTCGTAGAGTACAGCCACTTGCTTAAGACACTCGTTGCTCACCAGCTATTTCTATCTGGAGTTGCACACAGGAGGGGGAGGAGCCCCCGGTGTTCGGGTTTCACTGCTGAAAACCAGGCCTTGTTCGCCTCTACCCCACTAGGCACCGTGCCAGCCCTGTCACATTGTCTTGTTTGACTCCTCCCAACAACGGAGAAGTCGTTTTTATAATCATCTGCTGCAGGGTGCAAGATGTGCTCAGAAACGTGATGTAGTGATATAAAAGCATAATGGACGCATATGCTGTCCTGAACCTTCTTCATAGGGGCATACCTCATAGGGTGAGGGGTGGCACAACGTTCCCGGACCATGAAAGATGAAGCTGAGACATTTGTTTTACTCTCAGGCCTGGAATTTGGGGAGTGTGTTACAGAACCAAAGTGAGGATGCCCCTCATATGTTTGGACTGTATGGAGACTCGCAGTCCCAGGAGTTCCCTAGGACATACGTACACACCTGGTGATGTGTAGGAAGCCTTGCAGCCTCCCGGTCCTGACTGGGCCTGGGATGACAGGCGTGTGGTGGGACAGATGGAAAATGGGGCCATTATGAAGCCTCCTCATTATTCCTTGTCAGCCCTGAGTTCCATTAGGAAAATTAATATATCGACTATTTCTCTGGAGATGAATCACAAGAAAATGATCCATACGGAGGGGGAGTCAGATTTTATCTGTGGTTTATGACATATCTAGTAGAAATTTCTAGAATACCCTATGTGGAGAATTCTAAGCACCACAGTAACCTTGGCCAATCCACGCAGTGCTGGCCACAGTCCTTTCTTCGGGACTCCCTTCCAAGCAAGAGTAGTAGTGAATTCACAGAAGACTGCTCAATACTGGCAAGACTGCCAGCAATGCCTCATCCATCATTTTAATAAACTTCCCATGCAGGGAGAAAGGCTTTCTCCAGGCACTCTCCACCTCTGGTGTGGAAGTCTAATGTGTGAGGGATGAGAACAGTGGATAGCCACCCCCCACCCCCCACTGACCTCTAAACCCCCATGGGAAGGCTTTGTTTTTCATGAGTAATCACACTAACCACTGAGTATCTTTAAAACTTAATGAGGTACAGTTTGTTTGATGGAGGAATTGGAAGAAATAAAGAGGTGAAGAGAAAAATAAGTCTATTCCTCAAGTTCTCAAGTTCAGGCCAAATAAACAAAAGCCAGCAGGAAATGAACCAAGAACCCAACACAAAAACATGTCTGAAAGTGTCAGAATGTAAAGGAGGAAGGAGGGATGAAAGAAGGGAGAAGAGAGGAGAGAGGGAGAGGAGTGAGGAAGAGAAGGGAGGAAGAGAAGGGAGGAGGAGGAGGAGGAGGAGGAAGGATGCAGTCCTCCCTGGGCACCTGCACTTGACAGGCACAACTCGGTACCAGAGCATTGTGGGGTTTGTAGTAATATACTATCTTCAAAGCAGAAAAATTCAAGCTCGAAGAACTTCAAGATCCACACTTCATGTTGAAACACCAGTCAAATCCTTCAAATTACACTCTTGACACTGCCCAGTTATCTCACCGAGGAAGGAGAAAGGATGTAGTTTCACTTCATGGTCCTTCCTACTTTTATCTCTCCATAATCTCATTGCTGCAACCCCCAAGAGTCAAAAGAGTCATAGCTACGTCATCAAAAAGCCCTGGTCCAGATCTCAAAACGATCCAGGGGAAACAGACTGAAAATGCCAAGCGTTGTTCCCCAAAACTCAGACTTGCTCACCAAACCCTGGAGCCAGTGGTACCCAGAGAGGAAGGGGTGGAGGACTCAAGGACGATATTCTCCACAAAGAGCCCACAACCTCAGCTCTTCTGGAGGCCAGGGAAGCTACAGCACCCACTTCCGTCCTGGTTTCTATGGGTCTGGCTGCTCACATGCAGCTCCTGGAGGCCAGTGGTCCCCAGGTTTGCATCAAGTAAGAAGGTAATTGTCAACTGTTGGAAATGGCCAGTGACCCAGAGCAAACAAGCTTGCGGGAGGGCAGTGTGTAATGAGAGGATGTGGAAAGAGGCAATAAATGGAGGATGTCGCAGAATCAGGTTGTGAACACAAACAGCAGAGGATTAGCCCCTGGGCGGTGAGGGCTGGAGCACTCAGCTCTAGGGCAGACCGTGCTCTCGAGAAGATTCCTGGAGACTTAAGACCGAGGTAAATACAAGCAATGGGTGTGAAGCTGAAAATGGAGGTGATATTATGACAAACAAATTACCAGGCTAAAGAAAAACTTAGCTGGATAAGCTTCTACCTCTAAAGCACTCCACATTGGACACTGGCTTCTCTCCCTCAAGGCTGCCTCCTAACTCTGTGCCTTTGTTCAGAAGGCATATACGTTGCTGATGGTGGGGATTGTCGTGCTGTATTAGCAATGGCTGCCAGGGGGAACCACATCCACTATATGATTATAATGTTGTAGTGGCTATCTCTTACATTTTGACAAGTAAGAGCAACCTGGTCCTTTGCCCGTAACCTACCTAGAGCAGATCGTTACCTGAGATGAAAGCTATGGTCAGCCTTCACACATGCAGTCCAGTTCTCCTTTCCTCCTGCAGCCTCTGGGTTTCCACGAAGCTCTGTGTGTTTGTCCTCAAGGCCTCCCTTTCATGTATCATCAAGCTGACTGCATGCCTGGGCCTGCCATTGAAAGCCACATTCAATGGGGTTGGGAAAGCAAAGGGACAAAAGGAAGAGCCAAGTATTTCCATGTTGGCAAAGACCCTTTAAAAATCAAGAGAAGAAAAATAAATGACCCCATTATCCAACCAGCCGTGGGGGTGGGGATGTCAGTCTCTATGCAACATTTAACTAATAAACATTTCTTCATGCGTTGACAGTCCTGTTGCAGTTATTCTTTATAACAACGCTCCTTCATTATTGCCCTCCCAGACTGTACAAGTAAGGAGGTGGATTTCTTCCCTGCCTGCTCTTAACAAAAGCAGACAAAGGCCTCTCATACTGCAGAGACCTCGCCTCAGTAATGGGGAATAGAGTCTTAGCTGAGTGACAGGGACTCAGAGACAAAAGAAGGCCAGGGTCAGCCTGACAGTATGCCTGCCACTGCTTTCTGAGGAGGCCCAGCAGACCTCCACAAGGGGGAGAATTTGACCTAGCCCTATTCCAGAAAGCCTTTCTGAAACAAAACCTCTTCACAGGGGCTCCTGTCTACCCTGAAATACACCCTCATCTTCAGCACCTGTGGACTGGTGAGACAAAGACGTGAGACACATTCAGCCTTTGACTGAAGACACACAAGTAAGTGTTTAATATCCATGCAGACATCTCTCTCACACACTGCTGAAAGGGAACACTAATCTACAGAATGGGTTCTGAAATTTGGGAATAGTGTTTAGTAGCTAGTCTTTTGTTGGTGCTATTTTAATGAAACATTGAACGCATAGCACAACATAACACATAGGGGTATTTAAGTGTGTGCTAGCACATTTGAAATATGCACATATGCCCATCATAAAAAGCTGTGAGCAGTCATGTAACCAAAAAATGGAAGTAATATAAACAGGAATAGAGCATGCACAGGCATTGTGGGAAATCCTCCTCATTGTAGACATCCTCGGTGGATGGATAGCATTTGTTTTCAATGAAGTGTCTCCCTTTCCTGTTTATTTCTTGCTCTAAACCGAAGATGAGCTACCCAGATTGATTCTCTCCTTACATCCTGCAGATGGCTGGCCGGAGCCAGAAAGGTTGATACCGGGCCTTAGCAGAAGCGTAAAACCAATACCTCATTGGCCTGTAACAGAAGATGAACACAAAACAGAAACAGACAGCAAGGGGAAATGCAAGAAGGTGTTTGGAGACATTAAAAGGGAACTCTCTCTTTTCTTAGTTTGTTTTTGGAAGTTATGAAGCTTTGCTCCACCCAGGAGGGTTTGATTCTCACAGGCAGAGAGCAATTTAATGCTCAAAAGACATTCTGAATCTACCAAACAAGAGACAAATGTGTCCTCCACTGTGATCAGGGAGAGAAGGAAATGGACAAATCTGTGAGCCATCATTTCATCTCTCCTTCCAGACAGATGCAGTGACATACCCTTCTCTGCACTCATCACTGGCTGCTCGGCTGATGGTGGAGGTCAAGGTCAGACACCTTCATGATCTTGAATCTGACCCTCCCCCTTTCAGACCAAGGCATGTGGTTAATAGTTAACTACAAAATATTGAGTCAAGAGAGACCAACTTTATTATTAGTCCCTCCATTAGTTTGCCTAAAAAGTTGGTCAGATTACTTTTATGTAAACAGTTCTGTGCCAACCAGTAGTACAGAAAGTGTCAGGTGAGAGCCCCGTGAATGTTTCATGGGTGGCTAATGTGTTATACCACACTCTGCGTACATTAGCTTTTGATGCTTCTTCCCTCTAAAATGTTAAATAGATATTGAGGTAATACTAGGATGAATCGTTTGTCATTTCTGGCCTTAACTTGATATGATTTGGCCTGGAAAGTAGTAGCAGAAGCAAAGTAAAGCCTTGAGATGTAACATTCCAACAGAAATGTGAAAAGTAAGAAAGACATGATGGATTGCAACAGGGAGGATTGACAAGAATAAGTGAGATTTCGTTGACAGAATGACACTATTCCATACATAGGCTAGAATGAGAAAAAGCATCCATCCAGGATAACAGCCTAGTTCTCTGATATCACTGACCACAGTGCAACCATCATGCGTGGTCTCATTCACAAATAACAGTAATATGTTAGCTTCCAGGATGACTTTTGATTCACAGATGAAAAGCAGCCTCAAATGGAATATTATTTTTATTTATAAAAATGGATTTTTTTCTCATACAACATATTCCATTGATAGCTCTCAATTCCTCTAGATTTACTTTGTGCATTTGCATAAATCAAGAGGTATGTGCCTCCTTGCAAAAAAAGAGTCCAAAAGAGTGTAATGGATCCTACAGACCTGAAGTTACTAGCAGCTTTGGAGTAGCCTGGCTTGTTAGTGCTGAACTTCTCACTAGACTCTCAGAAGAAGAAATGATTTTTCCAGGTAAATGACATGCCTGGAAGAAGTCTAAGTCCTTCTAACGCTGGAAAGTCCCAGAAAGGAGCTCTCTGGTAAGCAGGGAAGCTGTAGAGAAGAAAGGGGATATTCCCAAGTTGCAGAAGTTCCTAGCACATCTGATGGTTAACCAGGATAGATGACTAACCTCAAGGGCATGGAATGCCATGAGAAATGAGCAATAGAGCTACATCGTGCTTCTCCGAGGCTAAGACCTCAACATGTAAGAGCACAGGGCTGAAGTCTATGGGTGGAGGAGCCTTGAAGGGCATTCTGTTACCAACCAGCTGGGGATCTCCCACTACCTACTCCATTCCTTCTCCTAACCTAGAATGAGGAAATTCACCTTGAGCATATCTAAGGGCCATTCTCATTTCTCAATTCTGATTCTTCAGAAGTTATCTATGGATTAGAAAGCATAAATATCACCATGTGCAACTGGACAGAGGATGATCTTCAAGGAAACTGAAACAAAGAATATGCCAGGGAAGGGACAACCCTCTCCTCCTTGAAAGCAAGCTTCTTACCACCCTTTGTTGAACTTAGTCAGTTCAGCTAGCTTCAGTCATCCTGGTGATCAGTCTCTCTACCTGTAGATGGATACCAATAAGGGGTGCATTTTCTGCCCCACTTTTGTATTTTCAATATCTAGAACTCCGATAGCCAATTGTTATTTGATATTAAACAGCCAACTGTTATTCGAATATTAAAACAAGTAAATATGGTAATTTCCATCAAAGATGAATTTATATACAAAACATCCCTGGACAACGTGGTGTCGTTTATCCAAAGGGAAGACTTGAATCACAAAACAGGCATTGCAAAGAGGAAGAGGGATTCCTGATCCAGAGACAGAGAGCAGGTGGGTAGCAAATCATTTCATCAGGTACCCACAAGGAGTGATTGAAAGAAAGGGCTTGCAATTTGCCTCGAATGTAAGATCCTGTTCACTCAAACTGATTGTTAAACTTAACAAAATGTGCAGTTAAGGCTGTAATTGAAGCATGGGGGCCAAGGGAAAGAAAATAAGGTGTGATGGATTCCCTGACAATTTGTCCTTTCTGCTGAAGACCGGTAGAACCTTGGAGAACCCGTGAGATGAGGTAAAATTTTCTGGAGTCAGTCCTCTTCTCTTACCACTTTAATGGCTGGGATATCTTCATGGGAGACTCACTCACGAGCTTCTCTATCCTTCTTTGTTTTGTTTTTCCCCTTTCCTCGGGGAACATCTTAGAGAACTAAGGACCGGCAGTCTTTGCTGAGCACCAGAGAATGTGATGCCACTCAAATATTGCAGTGAGTGCATGGCGTTAACGGGATGGGGAAAGAAGTAAATTACAGAAAATAGGAAAGAGGGCATTGCATTGTCAAATATTACAAAGTCCCTTCTCATCGTCTCTGGAACTGTGCTACCAAGTTAAAGCTGTCCATGTATAAATGATACCTCGTGAGGGTAGTACATGTGGGATAATTCTGTGGAAGTAATATCACTCTGGGAATTTCCATGACTCCGACAAAAGCAATGATCCAAGGGGAGATCTCTCAAAAATGCAGAATTCCAGCATCGAGGATGAGCCTTACAGCTACTTAACTTGCCTCCGCCTTTCCCTCTGATCCCATAGATCCCATAGATCATTAGCAACCATGTAAAACTAAGCCAAAGTTAGTGGAGGGAAAAAAGGGTTAGAATTAGAGGGAAATGGAGAGAGAAAGAGGTTGAGAGAAGGAGGGGGAGAAAGAGGAAGGGGGAAATTTTAAGAAACAGAGGGAATAGCTGTGGGGGAGAAAAATAAAGACATATGATACATTTGAAATAAATTACCTTTCTGAAACTCAACACTGTGTAAAATGACTACACACCAAAAACAACTCTATAAGAAAATCATAAATAGAAGATAAAGAAATAATGGCCTATATTCCCAAAACTTGGTTTAAAAAATCAATTTATATAAATATATAAAAAGTTCAGTTAACTCAGAAGAGTTAAACACACAGATTCCCACTTAGACACAGGAAGTCAAACTTCATTTTTTAAAAGACATATTTTCATTACTTTTAGTTATGTATATGCTTGTATCCATGTGGGTGTATACACAAGTATTGCAGTGCCCACAGAGGCCAGAAGAGGGTGTTAGATGCCCTAGATCTAACAGACCATGTGAGTAGCCCACAAAGTACTCTTAACTATGGAACTCTCCAGACCCAAAGCCACACACTTATCCATAATTAAAAACTTTCAGCTTTGTTTTAGTGTAAGGCTGCTTTATGCCTTTATGGATCCCTGTGCATTGTCAATACGTATCTCATTTTATTTGAGTTAAGGTCATCTGTCTTTGTGGTGACATTTAAAATGAAAGGAAAATGAACAATGATTACTGAATAGAACTTCAAAAGTAGATGCCATCTCTACTCATGTACTTATCTATGCCTCCACTTTTACGAACTGTAGGCCAAAGCAATATTGGGAATCCAAAATTATAGAGTAGTAAAATTTTTCAAAGTTCTGTACCAATTCCAATGACAAATCTGGCACTTAGGATTCAATATTATTGACATCTAGTCATTGTCCTTTGCCCTACATGTGTAGTATTTCTCCCTAAAAATTTAAATCATGGTTAATGCATGTGTGCACAACATATGAAATAAGCTTTCATCGCTAGAAGATGTTACTGAAACCAGGCCCAGGCTCACACAAAGGTCTGTAGCATCTCTTTGATTTTGTGTTGATCTAGGCCCCACTTAGGTCATGGTGCCCCTCACACTGGTCAGCCCCCCCCTCTTGATTTTAGACCCTGACATTGTTTCCCACTTTGAACTTTGAGACCAGTGATGGAATTTTCCCCTGGCCATTGCTGGGTCCTACATTTCTTTACAAAACGGGCTTCCGACACAGTATGTCCAAGATGCAACCAAAATATCTACTCCAAAATGTTCGTGAAGGGTTTGGAGGGCAGACCATAGGCTGTCTGGCATGTTTTAGTTGTTCAGTAAATAAAAGTAAACAAGTGTCACCATGCTGCCCGGCTGCCAACCCATAAATGTTTTTGTCATACATCTCAGGTGTGCCTGATGTCTTACAGATACTTGTCTGCCATCTCCTGTGTGTCTGCCTGCCATGTCATACATGTCTCACATGTGATTACCTCCTCATTTCATACACCACAGTCCTTCCTGACAAACTAACATCAACTGTGGTCTATACCACCTTCATTTAAGCTGCTTGACTGCCTGGCTTCCCTCTGTCTTCAGTGAGTCCCTCTCACGTGATGTCCTCTGTTTACCTTCGTCTTCCCAGCTAGGTTAAAACAAAAACAAACGGGGGACAAAGAAAAGGTCATTCATTAAGAAGTTTACTCATCATTTAGATTTTATTTTCCTTTCCATAAAGATTTTCTCCACCTGTCCCTGTGTGCCATTCCTTTCTGCTGGCACACGGCTAACTTACGTGTAGCTTTTAAAAAGAATGAAAATGGGCTTGCTTAGGGGAAATGCGGTCATTGACAGGGTTCCTTTGTGGTGACCATGTATGATCATCACACGTAAGAACTTTCTAGATTTCATTACGGGCCCTGGTTTCTCACCCGCCCTGTGTGTGAGCCCTTTGATGTGTGTGTGCAAGTTCCTCTTGAGGAAGCGGAGTGGGTTTCTCTATCCTTTGATTGTGTTTGCCTTGTGGCTCTCTTTGATAGCTGAAGGAGGAGGAAGTGGTGGAGTGAGACCCACACTGAGAATTCAAGGCTATGGGTGGCCATTGCCCTCTCACTTCTGTCACCAAGGGTGAGCCCACTGAACTGGTCTGCTAAACTCAGAAGCCTGAAGAAAATATCTGAGGAGTGGTGTCTTAGTAGGGTCACTTATGCTCTACCTTCATCTGCCATTCTCTAGTCACCCAAACAGCCATGTGTAACAATATGGGACGCACTCAGAAGCCTCCCGGTCTCCCCAAGGCTTGTTTTAAAGAAAGCATTACAATAGATAGATATACAGACAGAGATATAAGGTAGATGGATAAGAGAATGGATAGATAGATAGATAGATACATACATACATACATACATATATACATACATACATACATACACACACACATACATACATGACAGAAGACAGAGTGTTGACAGATAGTAGCTCGGTATAAATGATAGATGATAGACAGATGGTAGATATATAGATAAGAGATGATGGAAGACAGATGACAGATTGATAGATCTAGATCACAGATAGAAATAGATGATACAATATAGTATTAATTAGCACAATGTGTCTTTTATGCAGGAGTTTTAGACTTTGCATTTATTATTGATGGCTAGCTTAGTCAATAGCTATAAATTTTGCAGGTTTAATGAGCTTTACCAGATCAACAGAAGCTCAAATGTTATTCCCTGAATTCCTCCTAACTGAAAGACTTTTCCCACTCCAGTAGCCAAACCTCTGTGCAATTTCTGATCTCCTTTCCTGTACCACACCTGGTTTCAGGGACACACCAAATGAATGTCCAGTGGGAACAATGCATCTCAGACTACAATGAACCTTGAGGACCCTCCTGGAAAATGGATGTTTTTCCAAATGGTCACTTGATTGAGAAACCACCAAGAGAAGCAGACTGTTCTGACACCCACTGCCTGTCTACACAGTGTGCCCGTGATGGTGGAACAATGAGAAAAATTGCTAAATCTGCAATTTTATTCAGTGCACAATTTCCCCCCTGAGGTCACAGTGATACTCGGGCTTCTGCATTTTATGGAACTCGCAATCGGATACTTTCAAAGTGAATTATAAATGACCAAAAGCTGCTTGATCAGAAGAATTCAATTTATAACAAGATTTGCCACTTCAAAGTCAATTTTATCTTTTTTCTTACCCAGAGGCTGCGAATGAACCATTTCCTGCGGATTGCAGTAAGTTCTTACACTGGGTGCTTGTGGGCTGCAATTACTAAGAGACAGGGCCAGAAACAATCACCGAGGGAATAATGTTCATCCCCTCTTCACACACTGCTGTTTTTCCCTCAGCATTGGGGTTCAGTTTTAACTTTATGTACCCAGATTTACTGCCCCTCCCTGTTCATCACAGTTTAACCTGGCCCAGAGAGCTGGCTCAATGGAGGGTGAGTGCTTCCTGCACAGACATGAGCGCATCAGTCACACAGGTGTGAAGACATAAGTCACACTCCAAGACCACACCCTGTGCAGGCGTAAACCCCACTGTCTGTAACCCCACACTGTGGACAGGGAGAGTTCATGGGACTAGCGTGTTTAGCTGGCTATTAGTCAAAACAAGCCCCAGGTTCAATGAGCAACCCTGTCTCAAAGGAATAAGGTGGAGGGTGACACAGGAACACACCCAATGTTACCCTACTGCTTTCTTATGACCACATGCACACACACACACACCACATACACATACTACACATAAGACACACACACACACATACACACACACCACATACACACACTACACCACTACACATAAGCCACACAGACATGTAACACACTACGCTCGCACACACACATACTACTCATAAGCCACACACACACACACCGCATACACATACTACACATAAGCCACACACACACACACACACACACACCTGTAGTCATAACTAATTTAATCTGTGTTGTAATGACATTTTCTTCAATTGCCTAGAAATTACTAAGTGGAGAGTAATTTTAGCCATTGTGAAGAGTCTTACTGACTTCTGAATATTTTTTTCTTTCTCTTATGCCCTCTGTCTTGTAGTGAAGACTGACTGTGTTCAGTAGCTGGAAGCTTACCTGGCATTAGTTTGGCCCTCAAGGACCTGAATCTGGATTGTGCTAAAACACTCAATATCTGTTCTAGAGTGTGTGTGTGTGTATGTGTGTGTGTATGTGTGTGTGCGTGTATGTGTGTGTATTGTGTATGTATGTGTGTATGTGTGTATGTGTGTGTGTGCGTGTATGTGTGTGTATGTGTGTATGTGTATGTGTGTGTATGTGTGTATGTGTGTGTGCGTGTGTGTGTATGTGTATGTGTGTATGTGTGTGTATATGTATGTGTGTGTATGTGTGTATGTGTGTATGTGTGTGTGCGTGTGTGTGCGTGTATGTGTGTGTGCGTGTATGTGTGTGTACTGTGTATGTATGTGTGTATGTGTGTATGTGTGTGTGCGTGTATGTGTGTGTATGTGTGTATGTGTATGTGTGTGTATGTGTGTGTGCGTGTGTATGTGTATGTGTGTATGTGTATGTGTGTGTATGTGTATGTGTGTGTATGTGTGTGTATGTGTGTATGTGTGTGTGCGTGTGTGTATGTGTATGTGTATGTGTGTATGTGTATGTGTATGTGTGTATGTGTATGTGTATGTGTGTGTATGTGTGTGTGTGTGTGTGTGTGTGTACTCATCTGTTCAGGCACATGTGGAGGACTAAGATTGACGTCAGCTCTTCACCACATTCGCACGCTACACCTGGCTTTGAAAATAATTTTTATTTGAGTAGTGCATACAATGTATTGCTGTCATATTCACCCCTCCCCCTACCTCTTCCATACCCACCTTTACCCTCCCAACTTCAACTTTGAGCTTCCTTTTTGTTTTATTTTCTTTAATTATTATTGCTACGTGTTTACAGACATATAAATATATAAATATAACCTGAGTCTGTTTCATGGTGCTTATGTATACATGATTTGTAGTGACCACTTGGTATTGAATAACCACTTAGGAGGCTCATGTCAAAGGAAGGCTCTCTCTCTCTCTCTCTCTTTCAGCAGTCATTAAATGTCAGAGAAAAATAGAGAAAGGTAGACTTCTTTTTAATAAAGTGCAAAGATTGTCATGGTCACATGTTATAATTACTTTAACATCTACCTGTATAGAAGACCATCTTGTTTTCACATGTGCACGTGTGTGAGACAATTCTGGCTCAGTTCTAAAGCAAACTAAGATTCAAAGAGGAAACATTTTAGCACTCTTCATATAACCATGCATAATATTCTTTAAAACCACCTCTACATTTCAAAATTGATAGTTTCTCAACATTTAGTCACAATATAGAATACAACACCTTATTACTGAATATACATTTCATCCTTTGTTACACTAAGACTCATTGTATAATAGAATGAAATTTTGCCCTTGTTTGATCTGTCATGACATCACATAGGATTCACTTAGAAGGAAATGGGTTTTTAGTTGTTTCTGAGTAGTGTCAAAATATGCATTAATAACTCTATCAATCTTGTCAAGAACATTTTTAAATACTGGGATGCTATCCAGCTCATGGTGGCAGACCCAATATAGATAGGTAGGTAGATAATAATAGATAGTAGATAGATAGATAGATATGAGAGATATGCTATAGATACATATATAAATATGTGATAGAAGATAGATTATTAACAGATAGTATATAGATACAAATGACAAACTGTAGCTAAATAGATGTTTTGTCCAAAACCTTCATTTTCATCTCTAACTCATGTTTTATTTTCTTTGGCATACACTACCATTTGCAGTACTCTGATGTCAGACTTACTTTCATGTTTGAGAACATGTCTTGTATAATAGCCCACACTTCTACTATCAGCCATTACCTAAAGCAGTAATTACATTTGGTTTAAGTGTCCCTTAGCTTGGATAATCTTCACTGTCTGCTTGACTGGGTTTGGAATCACCTAGGAGACATTCCTCTACACATGTCTTTTTGAGAAGCTAAAGGAGGTACTAAAATCCAGCCTGACTGTGGGTAGCACCATCCCATAAGCTGAGTTTCTAGATTGAATTTCAGGGAAGGAAGCCAGTGGAGAACCAGCATTTGTCTCTTCCTGACTGTGTATGTGATATGACCAGCTACCTCCCACTCCTGTAATCACAGATAGAGCCACTCTGCCTGCCATGCCCTCCAAAACACAATGGACTCTACCCTCAAACCATGAGCCAGAGCAACACCTTCTTTCCAAAGCTGTCAAGTATTTTGTCATTGCTACAAATACAATAACTACTAAAGCTTATATAACCCAAGAGATTGCCCAAATGCTTTCCTTGGGGACTGAAATCACATTTCTGTGTCATGCTGATGTCTTTTGCACACAGACTTCATTTCATTAGTTAGACTGTTAACACATCCATGCACTTGAGATTTTTAACAATAATGGTAAATTTTTATCAAAGACATCATGATAAAAATTAGCTCTTTTAATATGTGACCAAGTGACAGTATGTTATGCAATAATTGGTCTTGGTTCTTACAAGATGGAAAATAAAAGATCATTTGCAAAGATCTACTACATTGACTGGTAAGCACTACAAACTCATGATACAAGGCATAGATAGCCTTTCTATAAATAGCAGTAGACCAAAACTGCAGATACCCAGGGAAATAAAATCCCACAATTCCCTCCAAATACGTCTAGCTTTGTGACTCGTATTCTTCCTTAATGTCTTGGAAAATTTCATTTTGAAGTTCTGTAACAAGACTAACACCGAAGAGAGGGTCCACAGATTATTCCCCAAACATGGACACTAGTCCATGATGGGGTCCACAAAGTCTTCCTCAAAGACAAGAGACTCTTAAAATGCTTGGTGGAATTCTTACATGGATTCATTATCCAGTTTACTTTTGTGAGAGATTCTTTTCTTTAAGGCAGACTCTCATGGCTTCCAGACTGAGAAACTTTCTGTGTAGCCGAGGATGGCATTGAACTTCTGACCTTCCTGTCTTCGCATCCCAAGTGCTGAAATTATGGGCAATTAATTCTGATTTTATGTGGTTATGTATCAACCGAACCACATCCCCATCCTCTTTGTGAGAAAAAAAATGGTAATTACTAATTCAGTCTCTCTTTTTATTTTTCCTTTTGGCACAATAATTCTACTCAGATTTTATGTTTTGTAATGAGTTCATTTTTGTTGCATGTGTCTCTCTGGTAATGTTTTGTTAATTAAATTTGGAGACATTTTCACACATGTGTACAATGCATACTTACTACTCTTACCATCCCTTACCTACAAAACTCTTACACCCAGCTACAACCCCTGACACCTACAACAGCAACTATTCTGCAAGACACACTGATGCAATAGTGACACAGATGTTGTGGGAACAACCAACCACTTTATGATTACATGTAAAACATCCTCTATGTGATGGAGCTCATATGTGACACTTCCTCTGTGAGAAGGAAGAATCTTCATCACTGAGATCTTCTAGGTTTTACAGAAAAAAATCATCTCCTAATTTGTTATTTGCCTTTAAGATAATGTCTCAACACATTAGATATTACTTTTCATCAATATTTAAAAAAATTTGTTCCATTGGGATTGAGTCCATGGAAGGAGATTTTTTGTGTGGCTGTAAATATTGTATTTATAGGTTGTATCTCTGATGACCTGATGTGTTTACAGGAAGGAGGAGGTAACACTTTCATTCCTGTCCCTATTTTTTGCTTAAAATATCCATGCCATCAATGTTTTCAAAACCAATGTTGTAGATCTGGCCCTGGTTGAGGTAGATGGTTTGCTACTTCTGAATCTCTGTTCTTGAATTGCTGCACCCACATTTTATTTTTATCAGGTCACAAGTGTGTCTACCTCTGAATGAACAAGAGAAACATGGAGATGTGTGCTGTATGCTTTCTGAGGAAGACCAATATAATGAAGGAATTGTTCCGAGCCCAGGTAAGGCTGGCATCAACCAATGTAAAAAAGAATATTGAAAAGGAGAAGCCAGAATTTATAAAACACCAAAGCAAAACTAGAAGCATAATGAGCTGTATCCCATTCTCAAGCAAGTTTCTCCACTTTCCTTTATGACCCACAGGGTGTAAACATTAACCTCAATGGAGTGATCAAGAACACTAAAGCAAAACAAAACTCATTCTTCCAGAGAATTGTTTCTATACCTCAGATGTCAATTAAATCTCTGGATTCATCACAATATTCAAACTAAGAATATATTCAAACCAATATCTTGTGCATTTACAAATTCTCTCTCTTTCTCTGTCTCTCCAACCCCCGTGTGTGTGTGTGTGTGTGTGTGTGTGTGTGTAAATATTGACAGACTGCTGAGATTTGGGGATACAGGGATATGAGCGCTAGAGAAGGCTAGGAATTCCAAGAACTAGCTTGGAGTTGAGACTCTATGGGATTGAGTCCTGACTGCCAGGGACCCACTGTGGACACAGAAATGTAGATAAGTCATGCTGTTGGTTCCTCAGCTGAGAAAAAGTACACAGTTCTCCTGATTGCTGAGATTAAGGGCTACTCCCTGCCCTCTATGATTGGTACTGGTTGGTGTCTAGTGAGTGACTGACATTTGGCCCCAAAATATGTTAGAGTGAAAATGATGAAGGTCAAGAGGTATGTTCCTTTATTACTACAAGGATTCCACCTGCAGATGTCTGGTGACCTCAGCTGTGAATTTTCTCATTGTTTCTAGCTGAACCCAAACTATAAAGTCACAATCTAGTTTTCCTATTTGAATAAAGCCACCCAGAACACAAAACCTTTTGCTGGAATCTTCTAACAGAAAGCAAATATTCTGCTCACACAGTGATCATGCCGTGCCCATCCTTGCCATTTCTCTGCTAGGATTCCAAGCAACTAGAAACCACGAAGGACAGAGGGAAAATTGGTGAATTCTCCATCCAACGTATGCATTTTGCCGTAACCCATCACATGAGTTTTGGTGTTTAAACATCGAAACAAAAGAAATGCACTATTTGAAAACACGAAGATCTGTATTCTTTCTCACCCAGATGTATAAAATTTGGGATTACATTTCTTATTCCTTGCTAAAATATGGAAATTAATTTAGAGTTTAAGAGAGAAAAAAGCAACAAAAGCTACTGTGTGCCGAAGCATTTGGCTGGGATACACGCTTGCCCCCTCTCCGTGGTCTGCCGTCTCGCTTGTGATAGTTCACAGAGGGAAAATGCCTTTAAATATCATCTAAAGGCTCCCCCCACCCTCTGCCTTGGCAGTAAACACCTTCTTTGCACAAGTCCTCTTTGTCAATCAAATGCCGCCATGAAATCGTCTGAGTAAGAGTAGTAACAGAAGTCACACCATTTTGTCATTGCACACCACAGACACTGTGATGTCAACCAATCTGTCAGCATTTAAATGAGGCATTTGGAAAAAAAGTCACACACAGCATAAATGTGGCTAATGCCACCATGCTATAAACTGTGCTCTGATGAGCATTTAATGTCCCTGTGTTCTCAATGTTGGTCTCCTGCTGGCTCTTTTAGTGAAGCGAGATTAATTTCCCAGAACTACCTATGTGGGAAAGATGACATTCCCTTTTAAGAATACAGGCAAGAACTATCTCCTGGACTGAGTTCAGCCACCTCTCCTCTTTGGATACATATAGTCATGACTTTTTCAGGGAATGTTGGGTGGAGTCAAGTCATCTCTCCTTTTTTTAATACCTGTAGACTTATCTTTTCCAGGTTAAGTTGACTTCTAGTACTATGAACCATCTGTTTATTTGCTTGCCTGCCTGCCTGCCTGTTGGGATAGGATCTCATTACACAGCCCAGGCTGCCCCTGAATTCACAATCCATCTACCTCAACCTCTCCGTACAATACTGGATTTCAGGCAAGTACCACCATGCCTGGCAGTACAGATTTGTAGGCAAGTGGATTAGCATCTAAATACATAGAGGACAGACACATGTGGGATTTGAGACCAGGTGAACTGTGCCCTGAAGAGATGTCAGAGGAAACTTTCCAGAACCTTTCCAGCTCTGCTTCTTCTATAGACTAGAAATAATTGTGCCAGTCTCAGGGACTGAAGGGCACCTGCATCCCTTCATCTCACTGATGATGGAGATGATGCCGAGAAACAGAACTGGTGCCTAGAGAGAACTCTCACTAACATCACTTTCCTCACTCACATCTACCCTGTCCTACTTTTACCATTTCCCATCTCTTTAAAGTGCGAGTTATGCTTTCTTACCAGCATTTGCCACAGCTTCATCAAATCCAGGCAAAGTGGAAGAATGTGACCGACAAGACCTGAAACCCGGAAGAACCACCCTGGTGATGCTGTCTCTCAGAGCTCCAACTTTCTGGGGGATGTGCATTAGTCCATGGCTGCAATTCCTGAGGAGAGAATTTGTGTACAACTAGAACACAAAAACCTGCAATAGCCGTGTGTGCAGGGGTGAGGCTAGGAGAGGCATGTGGCCACTGCAGTGCCTCTGAAATCATGCCATATGGGGGAATGGTTGTTTCTGGAGTCGGGCTGGCTCTGTCAGTATGAGGTATTGAAATGGCTGAGATTTCACCTGCATAGTTGAATCCCAGCTGAAAGTAACTATTCAACCAGATGGACTGGGAAGCCCCAGAATTCACTTCTGAGGTCTCTGTTTGAATTTTAAAAACCCTTTAAGATCAGAGCAAGGGGGTAAGAGGAGTCCCAAGGAGCATATCATCCACCACCCAGAACAAGAGTTTGTCAGGACCTCACACTGGCTCAGGCCACATTTCCAAATGTTGGTGCTGGACTGACAGCTTGCTAAGGTTTGGACAGAAGTCTCCCAAAAACCTATGTGCTAACATCTTGATTCCTAGCCCATTGGTTGAGTCAGGAGATGGTGCTGGAGCCTTGAGAAAGATGTTAGGGGTTGGAGTTGTGTTGTTGGGATAGCGAGACCCTGAAATCTTCCTCTGTCTTCCACATTCCAGCCATGGAGCAAGCAGCTTCCTCTACCATGCACCCACAACACCACAAGCCACATCTCCACAGGACCACAGGCATTCAGGGACAGTGAACCAGTCAACTATGGACTAAAACCTCCAAACTGTGCCAAGACAAACAATACCTCATTTTAAGTCAGTTGTCTCTAGTGTTTTGTCACAAGCCAGAAGAGCTGGCTGGCATAGAGCTGGCTAGAACCATAGAAGGCAGATGGAGAAAAATGAAAAGCCTGGTTGCAAAAAAAAAAAAAGTGAGTATCATCAAGGAGATAGGAGACTCAAATAATGGAGTGTCTAATATACATCTCAAGGTCATGGGTGAGCATATATGTGGGAGCACTGAATTCAGAACCCAATAGAGAATCAGAGGGTTGGTACAATCTAGACACTGGGTACTAGTGACACCTTGAGTTGTTAGGGTTGTGTATACAGGGCTTGCACAGATTGTAAGTGCACACACACACACACACACCTACCTGCCCTGAGTGTGGGCAGGATGCACCTGTTGTCTCAGAACAGGATGCAGAATCCAGGACGAGTACAGCTAACTTAGAGCAAGCACAAAGTGCAGAAGAGAGAACGCCTTCAACTTCAAAGCATCATGCCTCGGGCCGGTCATCAATGAGGACGAACAGTTGGGTGGCTGTGGGCTGAGAACGATGACAAAGGCCAGCTGTTCAGGGAAAGGAAGTTCTTCAGGAACAGGTGCCAAGCCATCTGTGGTGGGATGAGACAGATGCCTCGTTGAGCTCATGGCAGCTCACGACGCTGCCTCTTCTCCCAACAGGGGCTTGATGGAGAGGGAATAGGAACAAGCTGGAAGTGACTTTGGAAGCTGAGTGAGAGCATGCACCTGGGGAGATGTGCCATCAAAGAGAGAGCGGCTGTCTTGAAGAGGAGACTGCTTGGAACTGAATGGCAGTGCAAAACAGCGTGGGCACATAGCAGGAACTTCAGGGGTGGGGTGGGGGAGGCCACTCCCAGACACAGTTGGATGTTCCCATGGAAGTGTGCTGGGTGCAACCCAGGGTTTAGGAAACTACACACTAGCGTTGGTAAGACAGAATGACTCTCCCTAAATTTAGGGACGAGGGCCTTGTTTGTTGATCTGTCTTTCCTAAAACATGAGGCCCACACACATCACAGTCTCACTTCATGTGCAAGGAAATCTAAGAAAAGTAAAAAGAGAGATCCTGAAGCACTGTGCATCTAAACACATTGAAGCTCAGCCTGGCGAGTGGCTGGCACAGGCTAGCATGTAAAATCTGTGCATTGGTCAAGTCCTGCAGCACCCAGGCTCACAGACTACATGCAAGGATTCTCAATGACCCAGTCTGGGTTGTGTGTTGGACTCTTTCCACATATGCCCATGCCTCTTATTGAGAATGTGACTGGCAATATATCATAACAAGCTATACATTATCAGCCAGCACTCAGAGGACTTGATAAAAGTTTAACTTAATTTTAGTTTTAAAAGGAAACGTTGGTGAAGGTAACTCCAAGGGCAATGTTCCTATAGATGGATGCTCTGTTACTTTTTCTGGGAAGATGTGAACAAGTCCCCCTTTACCTTAGGGCACTGACAACAGACCAAAGAAATGCCAGTGTAGCAAATCAGTGCATCTACCGAAGTAACTTATAGAGCAGGGCTGTCTCAGATGCAACTTTGTCACTCATGAGAGCTGCAGCTCTGAGGCTCCCTACACAATTTTTAGCAGCACTGTCTAGCTGCCCATCAAGTCAGCGCCTCTAGCAAGAGAGTCTCCTCTCCCCAGCAATTGTTCCTAAAACCTTGTATGGAAGGAGTAGGTTGTGAAGCCTGTACGTTTCAGGGACTTTTCGAGACTTGTAAGTTTTATCTTCTTCACTGGAGACTGCAACTTTTGTTAAACTCCCCTGTCTCCATGAGTGAGCATCTCTCCTGTAGGAAAGGTTTCAGTTCTGAAAAGGGAACTATACAACATTGAGCACTGGAGCCTGGGAGAGTGGGGTATTCTGCTTATGGCAGCCCTTTCTCAAGCCACATCTCTGGATGAAGGATCACCAGAGCGACAGCTTGTAGGGTCAAGCCAGTGTGGGAGAGGCATATAACACCTTCAACTACATTGTGTAAACCAGGATGAGTCATGAGATACCCCTCTGTCCTCTGAGGTCATGAAGGGAAGTCACAATTGAGCCTGGGAAACTGTGACCACTGGACTCAAACTCTTCTGCAGTCAGTGTTCCTCCAGCCCAGTTTAGTCCTCAAGCAGGGGCCATGAGGAGATTACCCCTAAATATTATCATGGTTCTAGTCTTCTAGAAAATACCTATCTAGTTTTCTGGGTGCTCTTAGGCCTTATCATGCACATTCATGGGAATTAGTATTGCATCAAAATGAGATACTCTTAGGAAAGTTTTCAACCTAAACACATACTGAATATAAAAATATTTCCACAAATGTGTCATACTTTTTATTTAAGGAAAAGCTAGTTTGTAATTTTAGAGTCAAAATGTTTCTCAAAAGAATCCCCCAGTCATGGTGACACACAGAAGAAGGGCTGTTAGGAAGGTCACCTGGTGTTTCATGTTCAGTAAAATTTTGTTTAAAAAGGTATCCTAAATCCTAAAAACTCCTTGTTGTTTCCATAACCAGTAACCCCAAAGAAAGTATGTAAGAAATCTCACGAGCCTAATGGTCTGCCCTATAAGGAGGCAGGATGTCCCCCTAGGGGCCCTAGAGGGTTTCTATGCTTTCCTAACTTCAGTGTTCCACGCTGGACAGCCCTTGGTTATCTCAGAGGGTGATCTCAGGCCACTGTCCCTACTGTCCTCAGTCGCTTCATATCAGCAGCTCTCTCCACCGACCTCCAAGCCACAGCACCCACCCCCTCAGGACACCCACAGCACTTACTTTCTGCTTCGTAAGCCACCATCAGGAAGGCAGTACCTCAGGCAGACCTTCACACCTTTCCCTCATGTCGGTTGGATGTTTCCTCTACTTTTGCAGTACTGACCCAGATGCAGAGCCGGAAGGTGGGAGCAAAGGAACAGGACCCTGCCCACACACCACTGTGCGTGCTGAAGTGACATTTGGGCTCACAGTCAGATGTATGTCCTTTCTACTGATTGACTATGGTAAACAAGACGAAGAGCCCTGGAGTGTAGATGGGTGTGACTGCAGTGTGGGCAGGGAGATGGTGTCCAGCCTGACTTGTGGTAAGTGACCACAGCAGCAGCCTTGTGCTGCTCTGCAACACGGCAGGCTGGGGACCCACTCTCCCTGTCCCTAAGCAAGCCATTCTTGGAGCAAGTGTAAGCACTGCCATTCAACAAGAGTAGCAATTCAACATGCCTACCTAAATATCACAGAAAGCCTCACCCTGTGAAAACAACGCAAATTTCTCCATCTCCGTATGCTGCCTGCAGTGTGTCTAAACCCTCTGGAGCAAACTGGAGTCACATGACAAAGCCGGTGGGGACTGGAAGGAGCTGGCTTCTGGCCTATTTGCCTGAGGATTTAAGAGCTCCCAGGGAGAAGTCCTGAAGCAGGAAGGAGCCAGTCATAAACCACTTTGAAGGAGAGGGCAAGCTATCCTGAAGTCTGTGCTGTGCCATGTGAATTTATACCTCTGCCTGATACCTGGCTGGAGCTGCAGGCTACATAAAAGCTGCAATCGCTTCTTTGAAATTCAGGCATCAGGCTGCAGGTGGGTAGGAAGGGCCTGGGTGTAACAGCACCCTGGGTCCCTCCATACACTTGACAGAAGAGCACAGGTGCCTGTGTGTCCTCCATGTCCCATAGCACAGCATCAGAGTCAAGGAGGACAGCTTGCAAATTCCCAGGGATGCTTCTGGTTACCTCAGGGAATGCAGAGGAGGGGCTTCTGGTATGATGCAGGGGGTGCTGAGTGTAGTATGGGATGAATCCACTGAGATAAGCGTATCTGCCTACTCATCTTCATGGACTCGAACCATAAACAGACACTCGAGACTCACACATTCTGACACTGACTATAGAGTCCTGAACCTGGTACCAGACATATCTACCCACTACGGTCCCTGAGAAAAGCAGGGACATCAAATTCTGTGTCCCTGAAACACCAACACCAAGTAAGAGAGGACAATGAAGGCATCCTGAGACCTGAATGTCCCTTAAGTGGCATTAGAAAGAACATTGACTCCTGCATTCGTGGGGGGCAAGGACACACTGCCATTGTCTGGGAAAAGAACCTCCTTCCCCAGGCAGGTAAAATCTGCTATCTCTCAGAGTGATGGCCCTACAAGGACAAGGACAACTAAAGTCAGACTGCTTATGTAATCTAACCCAGGAATTCCTCCGCCTGTATAAAGTGTGGAAAATGGGTGCCATGATAGGAGAGGGCTCTCGTTCTAGTCTCTAGACTCCCTGGTGAAAGTACCCACCTATTCAGGACTATCCAGCTCCTCCTGTAAGTCTCTCTCTGTGTCTCTGTCTCTCTTTCTCTGTCTGTCTGTCTCTCTCCCTCTCTGTCTCTTTCCCCCATTCTTGGTATTTTCATTGGTGTCTCAATCACCCACTCAGCTTCTGCAGAACACTTAGGCTGTGGATCTTCGTCTCAAAACCTTCTTCCAAGCTTGGGATGTGTGGGAAGTGAGTTATCGCTGTGACTGTCAATCACCTAAGTGTCTACAGTGTTTGAAGAAGTACCCTGCAGAGGCTCATGGATTTGTACACTTGGTCCCCAGTTGATAGCACTGTTTGGGGAGGTTGTGAAACCTTTAGGATGTGGAACCTTGATGGGGGAAGTATGCCACTGGGAGCGGGTGGGCTTTGAGAGATTATAGTTTAGCCTGACTGCCAGTTCGTACCTCTTGTTTCCCGTCTACATGACTGAGATATGGTCTCCTACCTTCCTGCTTCTGCCACCACAAATGTTGATTGCAGCCACGCCTCCTTTCATGATTGGTCCTTCCCCATCTTGAACCTTAAGGCAAAACAAAGACTTTCATCTTCAAGTTCCTTTTAGGGAACAGAAAAGTAACTGATAGAATATTCTAGAAGAGAGGGGAGCTGTAGAGAGCTGCGAAGTGCCGCACCCTTAAGATGGTGCTGGCTTCCCGCCTTCTGCTAGCCCAACAGCAGGTGCTCTCTGTGATAAACAACGCCTGTATTTGGTTAAGGCTGGATATCAGGCTTGCTTCTGCGTACGTGGACCTATCTGCATGTTCCACATGGCATACTGGGGTTGGCTGCCCAAGGGCTTTTAAGCTGTGGGTTGGGGCTCCCTAGCGCTCCCTGGGAGAAGAAGATTGTTCAAAGGTTCCTGAATAAACTGCTTAAAGAAGAGTCTGGGCGTTGTGTCTTCCTTGCTGGTCGAGGTGGGCGCGACAGAGAGCAAGATGTGAAGGAGAGGAATAACCACAGTACTGCTCAGGGCCAGGAGATGTAATTTTACAGCAGAGAACAGAAAAGCTTCAGATACGAAGTGCTCAGAGTAAAGAGATAAGAAGAGAAGGATATTTCCCGGGGAGGGGAACCCTGTAAGGTCGTGGGGTCAAGAAAACACTATTTGATCTCATACAATCTTTCTTCTTCTTGTGCTCCTCTCCCTTTCTGGTGCCCCTCTCCCTTTCTGGTCCCCCTGGAAACACTGGAGAGTGACTGTAGGCAAAAGAGGAGCATCCTCAAATGACCTCTGCTCTTTTCCCATCTGGACATGCACACATGACAACTGGGGAAACCCAGACTGTAAGTGGTCATGACTCCCCCGACTGTTGTAGCGTAGTTCTCACCAACTCAGTGGCATAAAACAATGCATGTGTTCCTAGAGTTCAGAAAAGATCAGACGTTGTAAAGTCCAGGTGTCAGGAAGGCTGCGTTCCTTCTGGAGGTTGAACAACCCTGAGATATTTCAGAGAAATACATATGCACAGCGCTGAGCAGATAGTTATCTGTTTAATAGTAAGGATGAAATCAGTACTGGCAGGCACACGATTGACCTTTTAGAAAGAAAAACCTGCCAACACATTTGTAATTTCTTCCTCATGTGTTTGTGATCCCCCTTGTCTTTCAGCTAATTACTACCCTCCATTTGGGTTAATAACCTCCTTATTTTCCCTAACATATTTCTTTACATGTTTAATTATGAGACAGCTTTTCCTTTATGTAAGTTGAGTCTTAGTAAACACAGTGTTCTTGGCGATTTTGCCCAATGTTACACTTCCTAGATTCATCACTACTAAAGCAAACACTCACCAGTAGTCATGCATGATTATAAACAGCCAACATTTTATCATCCATTCTGTATTTGACGAACATTTTTGGGTTGATTTCCATATTTTTGCCATTAGACTTAATGCCCTAAGTATTAATTTACAACTTTTCCTTAATCTGCTGCTCTGAGTTTCTCCGTATGGATGTTATATCTGCAGACTTTCTACCTCGTGGGTCAAGTTTCATCTTCCATTGGAAGAGACATGGTCACTCTCCGATTTCCCCATCTGTCTTGTTGGTGTGAAATAGTCATATGTTAGGGTTTTCATGAGTGTGTCATGATTGCTTTTTTCTTTTCTTCTTGTTTAAATTGAAAACATGTTTTTACAATATATTCTGATCATAATTTCCCCCTCCCTCTCTTTTCCCAGATCTTCCCCATCTCCCACCCATACAGTTGGAAACTGTATGCCTTCTCTTTCATTAGAGATAAACAGGTAGTTTTATAAAAGGAATAAAAAAACAAACAAAAAAGCATGAGAAACATACATACACACCCCTCATAAAACACAAAATCAGAAACATAATATACAGGCAAAAAATGGGTGATCCCCAAAAAAATTATGAGAAAAAATAAACCTCAAATACTACTGTGTGTGTGTGTGTGTGTGTGTGTGTGTGTGTGTGTGTGTGTGTGTGTGTGTGAGCTACCTATTGCTGGCATGGTGACTACCTTTAAGTGTGGTTTGTTTACCCATGAGACTTCATTGGAGAAAACGAATTTTTCCTTTGGGAGTCATTATCAATCAAAGATTCCTTCTTGGTTACAGATAGGGTTACTTTTTCAGTTTCTCCTCTCAGTTGTTCTTGGACCCTATCTGGCTTAGACCTATGCAGGCCCTGTGCACCCTAAGGAAAACATCTAGTGTTAATCTCTGACCTCCACAGGTATGCACAGACACGCAGGCACATACATATTCATATATGAATGCATATAGAAATACACATCACACATACATCAAACATACACACCCACCTACCCAAATTGGTGAATGCAGGTTTGGTGAGAGGATTTGTCTCAAAGTTAATTCAGGTAGGTTGGCCTGGTCCTGTTTCTGCCAGCCCATCACTGATATTATAGACTCAACCACTATCCGCAGGCTTAACATGCTTGCTAGCTCTCCTACCTGAGGCTCCCATGCTCCTATAGCAGGCACTTTACACAGAGAACAATGGAGTGACTATTTTCAGTAATTGTTTCCAGTGTTTTCCAGGAGCCTTTTCCTGCTTAGCCATTTGTAACGCTTTTACTTAAATATTTTTAAAACAAGTGTGGAGTTGATCTAATGCTTCCTCAGCTAATAAAATACTTAGAGATGTGCTACATTTGAGACATTGTATCTTTACAATTTCATGATGAAAATTTCAGAAAAGCAAAATGATTTCCACTCAAACTGGGATTTAAGAAAAAAAAGAGAGAGCCGTATCTCCTGGTTATGGCTATCTTCTAGTGACAAGGCACCACAGGGAATGCACAATACATGCAGATTCATGTATACAACAATGCAGATGCACAATGCTCTTGAATTCAAATACCCAGCAATTGAAATACACAATACACACAAATTCAAATACCCAGCAATTCAAACACGCAGCACATACCAATTCAAGAGTGTAGAGAATATTTACTACCAAGTTCCTGTTTATAAAAATAGAGGCGGTTGTTGTTATTCCCATTATCTACACAGATGGTGAGTGGGCTGTGGCAAACCCACGAAAGGAAACTCTCCCACAAGAGGGAATATTGTGGTTCTCACCCGCGTCCCCATACCCACAGTTGTTGGCCCCAGAGGAAAGAGCACTCCCTGTGTCAGACTTGGCTGTGCAGGAACAGGAGGTGCTTTCCACATGCAAATTTGCTTGATGTCTATCTCAGAGGTGGTATGGAGTAGGAATGGGGAGGTGAATTCATCTGGGACTTCCTGTCATTAGCTCATTGATCACCCAAGACCACTGTAACAAGCTACCCCAAATCCAATGGGGTACAGCAATGGAAACCTCTTTCCCCATAGTCCTGGTGTTATGGGGAGCCCAACAGAGATGGCTGCTCAGACACAATTTGTAGGCAATTAAACTCTTTATTCTAGCCAGCTGGGATTACACTCAGGTGTTATGGACCTAACTGTGGAACCAAGGATTTGGAGGACGAGGCTTTAAAGGCAAAAAAAACAAAAAAACAAAAACAAACAAACAAACAAACAAAAACATGCATCCTTGCTTTGCACCTGCACAGAGCGGTTATGCACAAGCAAGCAGCTTAACAGGCACAAAGATAAGTTGACTGGTACATGGTGATCTCTGGTTTCTATAATAGAGTTGAATAATTTTCCTTCAAGGAGATCAAATTCAAGTCAAATCCCAAATGGCCCCAGCAAGAATACTAGATGGAGCGATCTCTGCACTGTCATGCACTGTCACACTGGAGTCCACAATTCTAAGGACACAGTCTGTACCACACCCTCTCTAAAGCCTATAGACCAGATCATTTTCATCCTCTTTCACCTTCTGGTGTTACTGGGCGTCATTGTTGCTCCCTATAGGACAAACACAGTGTTCCAGACTCTACATCCACTGACCCAGACTGGTCGGGAGGTCTTTCTTCTTATAGGGGCTCTAGTCTTTGGACTTGTGTCACCTTAATTAAGAGTCATTTCAGTTTAGGATGATTGACTTGATCCCATCTCTAAAGGACTTTCTGCCAAGTATGGTGATGTCCACAAGCACAAAGTTGGGAAATATCTTTGCAAAGAATATAATTTTTAATTTGGACCACATGAATTAGGTTAGGAAGGGGTTTCCTTTCTCCCTCTTATCTTCTCTCCGTCCCTCTCCAGGGTCTCTCTCTCTCTCTCTCTCTCTCTCTCTCTCTCTCTCTCTCTCTCTCTCTCTCTCTCTCTCTCTCTCTCTCTCTCTCTGTGAAGATGATAGACAGATACATAGATAAATGATAGATAGATGATAGGTAGATAGATAGATAGATATCTGATCAATGTAGGGCCACATATATATGCAGATTTTCCTTATCATAAGCTATGGAATGATTATATTTCTTTTTCTAGGTCTCCTCAAAGCATAGGAGAGAAAGGAATTAAGAGAGAGGAATTAGCCCTTCAAAATAAACAAATGTCCTAAAAAGGATTATTGTGAGAATTATGAGCTACCACCTTACAGAGGTTCAAAACAAATCCAACATTAAAATGCTGTGGGAAGGGGAGATAGAGTTTTGATAAACAGATACTGATTTTAGTGGACAGCAAGCTTAGTGAGAACAAACAGCACAATTCTCTCCAGAAAAATTGTATGACATTATTAATATTTCTGGGGTAGCACAGAACATTCTAGAACTCAAGTAGAAGTCTGGCCTGCTTAGGAGTACAACGAGTAAGCTATGTCAGAGGTAATATGTTCACTACACATGATTATTACATAAAAAATAGAAGAAAACACTCTAACAAATACACAAACACATGTGACCTCTAACACATTGAAAATGTATTCTACAATAGGGCAGGATGCGTGGATAGGATATCTGTACACACCAAAAATTCTTGCCAAGGCTCTAGCTTGCAATGTGATGGAATTTGGAGTGTGAACCTGTAGGGATGGGAGGTCTAGGTGAGATCCTAGAGTTGAGTCTCCTGGGGCAGGGGCAGGGTAGTGGTTTTGTAAAGCTGGGAAAATTCAGAACTATCTATTCACTGCCTGAAGGTACAGGGAGAAATCTACCATGAGCAAGCTAGGAAGATTCCTACCAGGTCTTTATCTCACTCCTCACCACCCCATAGCTGTGAAAATATACATTTCTGTGGTTTCAGCCCCTACCAACATGGTTGTGGAGGGCTAGGAGGACATCTGGTGTGTGCAAGTAACTCTGTTCTCCTGAAGACCAGGGACTCCTGGTTATTTTCCCTTGTCACTCTTGGTATTTCCAGAAAGCTGACCCATTCCTTCTGGCTAGAGCAGAAGTTTTTAGTAGTTGCTCAGGATTCTGTCTTCCATTCATCCTTTTAACAATACAACCCTGCCCACTCTAGCAAGACAGCTTATTATCCAGGGACAGATGTCATCCCAAGCTCCTTGACCAAATAACTAAGCTGACATCCACTGAGAATGGGAAGTGAGGTACACTGAGCTGACTTTGTGGTTGAAAGAAAGCCCTTTGTTCTTCCTCTGCCGGGGCATGAATACGGTGGGATGAGACCACTTCCTCATGCACAGTACAACATGTTGAAAACATATACAGATTAACTAAATGTGGTCGGGGAGTGGGGTTTCATGTTTCAGAAAAAGAAGCATCAGAAAACTGACCACCATCTCCACCATCTGCTCTCAGAGAGGAATATTTATTTTCAAATTACTTCAAAGACAGACACAAGCTAGCTTCCTGTTTGAGTGAGCACCTCCTTTATGTTCTCATTTTACAGCATGCTGTAGGCAGCATTTCCTCCTCAAGCAGGTTTGAAATAAACTATGAAGTTATTGATGGCTGAATGGTCTGTGGGTTTGTGACTTCCCCTCCCTGCCTTTGACAAAGTTACTTTAAAAATCAATGTTTATCTCACAACTCAGATAAACCAAATAATAAATTTTAAAAAACCAGTTACAATGGATGACTTTTCCTGGGAAGATGTCAACAAAGGTGTACCAACATCAGACCAAAAAACTGAGTTCATCCATCCAGCTTAGTCAACCTGTAAGTCTACCGGGCTCACTCACAGGCTCATGGCTAAGACAAAACATGAAAGCTGACTGACCCCAGCATTCATGAAGACTCATCATGGAAGCCTCATCCTGGTTTCTGCCTGCACAACTTGCAGGCAGATCCATCAGGTAGTCTCCTCTCTCTGGCAACCATCAGTTGACTATGTGTCTTTGGGGAGCAAACTCACCAACGCCTTGTGAATGCTAAAATTTCAGGAGTTAGAACTTTGCCCATTCTGTTTGCTTCTGGAGTGTTTCCATACTCCCCCAGTAATGAGTACTTCAATTACACAGCAGAACACGCCCCTACTTTCTGTTTCTAACACACATGAGTGTGGTGATATCTTTTTTGCACAAGCAAAGTCTGTCTGGGGGTCAGAAAATGGAGCTTGCCACTAGCTAACCATAGATGTCCGGAGGTCTGTACAGACAGATGGGAAGTGAAGTAGCTGGGCAGAAACAGGATATAAGCAAAGAGAAACAGGAAATCACTCTCTTCTCGGCAGAGACACTTAGGAGGTAGGGTGTGCTGTGGCTTGCTCCTTCTCTCTGATCTCTCAGCATTTCCCTCTTTATCTGACTCCAGTTTTTTGTTATCTAGAACAATTAAAAACTCCTTTTACACATGAGGGGACACAGAGAGTATGAAACCCATAAAGCCACATGACCAGGCAAAGGGCCAGACGGGGATACTTTGTTTTGTAATAACTTCCCTGAAGGAGTTGCTCTCAGGAAAATGACTACCATTATTCCTTCCAGGGTGGAAGTCCAGATGTGGTACTGACCTGTCTGTAATTTGTTTATATATTTATAAAGACAGCATAGTTTCTAACATGTTGACATGTGAATCTTCTCAACACTTTAGCCCCATAGCTAGAAATTACTAGCTGTCGTTAGGTCTGGAAAGCCCATTAAGGCCCGTGTCTTTAGTCAGAAGCACCAGAGGGAACTCATGGTAGAATCGTGAAGAGGCACAAAGAGCTGAATGGAAACCATCTTAACCGTTGTTCTGGTGTGGGATCTAAGAAATAATGCTGCCTTCAGTTTAAATAAGGACTTGACTCTGCTGTTTCCAAGTGGACATGAAATGTTAGAGGAAATGGGAGAAATCAGCCCCCTCTGCCCACTTTATGGGAGCAAAGTCAAGACTCCCCCGACTTCTCCCAAACCATAGTTGCTTTCTACAACACCTTTTAGAGGAATAGACCATCTATGACATCCGTGTTTCACTATGGTTTGTTGTTAAGTCATTTGACCTCCAGTGGAGAAAACAGTGATGTTAACTCAGATATCTAAAGTGTGTATACACCAAAATACTTCTCTCCCTGTTCCTAGACATAAAGCCCCCTTCTTTAGCTGGGAGAACAAGACAGCAAATAAATAAGTAAAAGTCTTAGAACATGACATGGTTCTTTGTAGGTTAAGATGTGAGCTAAGTGATAGCACTAGTTTGTGTTGTCCTCAATGTCTATTCCAACTGAAACATGCTTCTGGGTGTTTCTGCACAAGTTTTATATCCCTCAGCAGCTCAGAGCCTAAGTTCTGCTTGACCTTAGGAACACAGAGACTCCCCAAACAGTTCTCACATCTCTGAAGTGGCGACTCTAGGGGTGTCTTCTCTAATTCATGGGCGGATTAGTGTTAAGGAGGAGGCAAGGTGGCATGTTCTCTAAAGAATGTCCCAGAGATCCCAGAGACAAGGTCCTTCATGATCTTGTTAGTGAGATTCAAGAAAGTGTACTTTGACAACCAGGTGGAGTCTCACTTTGCCAGATACCAACCCAAAGTTTGTTCTAGAGTGTGTGCTTCAGTTCTGAGATCTCAGAGCCCTTTATAAGACTCCTTGCTCTGGATTCTCATCTTTGTAACCACTTTAGATGTGTATAAGGGACCTAACACTTATACACTTATAACTGGGTCTTCCTTTGATCTCCTGTGCTCCTAGCTCTGGGAGGCAGACATCACCTCTGCTGCACAAAAGAGGAAACAGGGGGGAAGAACTGCTTAGCAACCTTCCCTGTGTCCTTCAGTTACAGAAGAGTAGGATCGGGTGTCAAAGCAAAGTGTCACCTACTGCCCTGTGTGTCACTTAAACTGATATCAATAAGAGAAGATATGACTGTTTACTCTTGAACATGTTAGCAAGGCCCTAAAATAAGTTATCCATCACTCTTCATAGGTCAACCCCTTTATTCTATCTTCTCATGTGGGACACCTACACAATCAGTCCTCGAAGCTGGTCTCCATGTCACAGATCTGTTTTTCCTGTCATCTTCATAGTGTTTTATTTTAAAAATGCCTAGCCCTGTTTATGGAGGCCTCATCTGTGCCAAATGCTAAGAGAAAACTGTGTAGAAAGTCTTGAACATAGGCCTTGATTTCCCAGAGTGAGACCAAGAGAAGCAGAAGAGGTCAAAAATGACATGAGCAGGTCTGTAGGACACAAGGCACCATCCCATTTGGGGACACACTGAGCTGCACTTAGATGGAAAGAGTGATTGGGACAGAGACTCTGAGTTTACATTTGATAATTAGGAGCTACCAGGGTAAAGAGCAGCTTGGAACATACGATACATAAGCTGTGGAGTCATGGTAGAGTGTTGTATAGCACAGCAGGGGGCTATGTGCAGTGTAGTATTGTGTTGTCAACTACATGTTGTGTGGTGTGATGTGAGAATGTGTTGTGTGATAGTATGCTATGTAGTATTCTGCATTTTAGCTCATTATGGTATGGTCTGTGAAGTTCAATATAACATTGTACTTAAGATATTAGTGTGACATGTCGCAACACAAGGTATGATATGGCATGGTACAATATTGTATGTGACATGGTAGAATTGGGAGAGATGAGAAGCAAGACACATGTATACTGCGTTGCCCCATTTCAACCAGTGTGCTAACATGCATCCATAAGAAAAATCATCTGGTTCCAAAAAACAAAACAACTAGGGTTATAAAAATGTGTAAAATATGATGCATTGCCTGAAGTTGTCATCAGTATTCATTTGTAACTTGTTTATCACTCCCAGTACAGAGATAGTAGCAGGTGTCAAGATGAAAAATGAATTATAAAAGGAAGAAACTGAAAGTGAGAAAATTCCCTTCATTATGTTTACGTTTGTCACTGAAAGAAAGTAACTGCATTCAAGCATAAGACCATTTCTATATGGAAGCTAGCATAAGAGCCATGAGCACCCCAACTGAATGTCAACAAATCCATGGGAAGTTCCTGTGAATGAGTGTGTCATTAAGACACCCAGGTCTCTCTTCATACACCTACCATACCTCTACTAACAGGATTATGCCTATGCAGACTTCTTAATGGAACACAGTTTGATTTGTGTGTGTGTGTGTGTGTGTGTGTGTGTGTGTAAAAGTACTCATACAATATTCTGTCTTCCACCTCCAGTCAATTATCCAATAAATTCCACATGGCATTAGAATCTTACTATAGAATAAACTTTGAACACAATGGTCTTGCCTAGCATAGGCCAACACTAAGTGTTCTGTGCTTTCAAGTGTGCTAGTTTAAGCCATGGTATTTTGAGGAGTGTGTCTGAAAATATTCCTCACTCTAAATTAGATAGTTTCAGCTCACTCATGAGGGATTTATCAAGACATAATCTCTTGACAAGTCAAGGAGCTACCGCATTTACTTCCTTCCGCTGGAATATGAATTATGAATTCTCCTCACGCTTTGTCCACAGTCTCACACCATCCTCAGACCACCAGTAAATACAATTGAATTAATCAAGTGTCATCTTTTTGCTTGATCTTCATATTTCTTTTAACCGCACATAGCCCTCTGTTTATGTAAAACTTGCCTCATCAGGACGAATTTAGTAGAAAAGATCCCTCTGTGCCTTAGATACCTTCTGATAAATCTGGTCACACAACCATGTCTGGATGAGCTGCTTAGTCAACCTCTATTCTTACTTTCATGAGTAGATGTGACTGTCAAACTCTGTTGTCTTACCTGATTCACTAGCTCCAGCGGCTAACTAACCTGGAAATCTCACAAACCCCAGGTTCCAGAAGAAAAAGAACTAGACTCACGGTCTTGTGTAGACTTCAGATCACAGGTCCGAGTCTCAAATTCCTTAACTGTCAATCAGAGATAACGTCACCTGTACGTATTAACCCAGGTTCTCTGTACTCTGTGTGGCCAGACTTATCACAGTGACAGCTCCACTCTTCAGACCAGTTTTCTGTAGCAGTTACTATTCTTGTTGCTGTTATCAAATGCCTGATGAGAAGCCACCTAAGGAGGAGAGAGATTTCTGCAGCTCACACGTTGAGGGAATGCAATCCGTCACTGCTAGGAAGATCCAGAAGTAGAGCAGAGAGGGAGCAAAGCAAAATGGAGACTGGTGCCCCTGCTTGCTGTTTCCTTTGTACTCAATCCAGGACCACACCACACGGATAGTGCTGGCCACACCAATGTAAATCTTCCCTGTTAAGCCTTCTTGGAGACACCCTCGTTGACACATCCAGAGATGTATCTCCATGGCGACTGTAAAACCAGTCAAATCAACAGTGAAGATCAACCATTACCTCTGCTCCATAGCAACATCTAGGCTGCTTTGGATAAAATGCCCGAGCCCTATAACCTAACCACACTGACACATGTAAATAACAAACATCTGATGACTGAAACTGATCCACGTGATCTAACGAGAACTCCCAGATATATGATGGTCTCTAACACGATGTGGCCCACTCTGTTCTTCACATTAGTGACGTTGTCACCACCGGTCACCTCTAGATGGAAAACAGGGAGGACAGTTTTGGTTTCAGTAGCAGTTGAACAAAAGTTGGAATACTTTCGTTTCATCTATTTATAGCCATTCAGACATGAACTTTCCCTTTCTCTGTACAACACCTGATTTCCACACACCTAATTTCTATGCAGAGTGCTCTTAAGAAATCATCTACTGACACATTAGCTCCTTTAGCTTGCCCCAAATTTTTCTATGTTCATGTCTTTTGTACTGTAAATGTAGGCACTTAACTATATAATCTATAACTATAGCATAATGCAATCCATCTCTTCTATAGCATTGGGCTAGAATCAACATTTTCAGAATCTATTCATATTTCACTAAAAATTGCTGTAAGCCCACACATATCTTGAGTCAAAATTAGGAACACAAATGGTGGTCTCATTTTTTTTCCACACATGGTAATTGGTAATTTCAATTAAAGCTAGTAGCCCTGATATAATTTTCCTGGGCCTGCAAATTAATGGCTGCTGTAACCTAGCAACAGTGTAGGAAAATGGACTTTTATTTTGTCGAGTGTCACTTAGCTGCCATTAGCCATGCCTGCACTGCACTGTGTGTAAGTTCACGTGCTGGAGCAGGTTTCTGTGAAAGAGAGAAAGTGTGAGTAATGTGAGCTCTTAGTGGTGTGTTTAGCTATTCATCCTTTTCTGGGACTTGGCCATTTAGCTCTTGAGAAAATTATAGGATTTTTATGTCAGTGAAAGGAAATTTCTCAAGCTTCCAGTATAGGCTGTGATAGAATTATATATGCCACCGCTGCTGCCATGTTCTTAGTAACTGTCAGGCTATGTGAATTCTCCTGCATTGAAGTCAAGTAGGTGCCCTGGAGGAGAGTACTGAGACATGAAAGAAATGAATGTTCATTTAAATGTGGATAGAATTAAGAAAAGGAAAAGGAAAGTAACCCCGTTAATGCCGAAGGACGATGTTAAGAGGGAATAGAGTTGAAGGCTGAAGCTTAGATCCTTCTACTGTGGGTCTCTGTATTTATGCCTTTTTTCAAAATTTAAATATTTTATATTTTGAGATTTTCATATACAAGTAATGTGTCTGTATTATTTCCACACCTTTCTGTCACCTCCAACTCCTTCCTTGTACCCTAACTCCTTCTTAGATTTATGACCTTTTCCTCTTAATCGTTGTTATTACATACACACAGGTACAAACGCACGCGTGCGCACACACACACATACACACGCACACACACACATGCGGACACTCATAGGCACACACAGGCACACATGAAGAAACACACACTGGCACACACATGTAGGTATACACACAGACACACACAGGCACACACACATGTGTGGGGACACACACAGAAACACAGACAAATGCTCACACATACACAAGCACATGTGCATACACATACACACAAGCACATGTGTGAATGCATGCATGCACACATGCACACACACACACACACACACACACACACATGCCATATGGCACCTTATAAACCAGCAGACTCTTTCCTAACCCAGCTTCTCACGATTAAAGGTGCTGAACACCAACACTTTCCTCAAAAACATATCCTCACCTGTAAATTGAATCTACATCATAGATCTTCTATATTTATGAAAAGAAAAAAAGAAAAACTACAAATCTCAAAAGCCAAGGCTTAGGTTTTGTGATAATTCACAGAGATTCTTGAGGACTGCCCCCCAGGCTGTCAGCCTCTCCACCTACTGGGATTCCTGTGATACACAGTGCTGGCTCAGATCAGCCCAGCAGAGTCTGAGGGGCACAATTCTTCCTGTTAAGATGCCACCAGAAGTCAGGCCTAGCCTGTCATAAGCCAAGCATGCAGACTGTAGATCTGGCTTTGTCATTACTCTGTGTGACCGCTCTGTGGTGAATTGATGTCTTAAAAACCAGATCACAAACTACCTTAGACAAGATGGCTGAATAAATACTTGCTTTGTAGAAATGGTATGCAAGCAAACTAAAGATGAAGGTTCTCTAAACGGATGCTTCTTTGTATATGTAGGTGTGTTGGACCCTTGTTGCTGAGACCTAATGCCTGAGATAAACAAAGAAAAGGAGGAAAGTTTATGTGGGGCTCACAGCTCCAGAGGCTTCAGTCCAATCACAGGTGGCTCCACTCCATTAGACCTGAACTGAGGCCAAACATCATGGTATCAGGAGTGTGTAGAAAGAAACGGCTAGGCTCCTGGTGGCCAGAAAGTTGAGAAGAACAGGGACAAGGCATAACTTTGCAGGTCCCTTCCTCCAGCTGAGTCCCGTTGCTGACATTTCAGCCATTTCCAAGAATGGCAACGCAGAATGGGAGCCAAGCCTTCAAGTCATGTGTCTGCATTTCCCACTCACAGCACACCAATAGGGTATTCTACAACCGATCACCATATCTATTGCCACAGTTCCTTGTAGGAGTACAGCAAGAAGCCTACAAATATTGAAGTTAATAAATCATTGACTCATGTAGTTCTGAGATATATAAAGATATTTTCCTACTCTGTTTTGGGCTCTTTCCTGTCACAGACACAGCCTTGTGTCTCCTGCACAGCACCTTTGATGGGGCTTGAAATGTTAAGACAGATGTCCATATTTCAGCTGGACAGACAGAATTGTCCTAATCTGCTGTTGGCAGAACCTAGGCCTGGATTCACACTGGTGGTGGTTTTCTATGACAAGTAACAGGATCATGCAAGACCTCTTGACTCATGGTCATGGTCAAAGTCAGGTACAAAGCCAGTGCAGATTCACAAAGCAGTAAGCCACATGAAAAAAGACTAATGGCTGATAGACCAGCAGGAGACTGATCCAGGCTCCATGAATGTAGTGCCAGGGAGGAGTCCAGAGAAATCTCTGGGGCCTTGGGTAGTAGATCAGTGTTCATCATGGTGTATGAATGAGCTTTGGGAGCCCATTCCAAAGAGAGGGATGCTCTCTCAGCCTGGACACATGGGGAAGAGCCTAGGTTCTGCCTAGGATGAAATGACAGACTTTAGAGATCCCCCCCAAGGAGGACCTCACCCTCCCTGAGGAATGATGTGGGGATTGGGTGGGGGCTGGGGTACTGGTGGAGGGACAAGAGAGGAGGGGTGGGAGAGGGAGCTGGGACTGACATGTGAAACATTCATGTTTCTAATTTAAATAAAAACATATATTGAGAAAAAATCTGGATTTGCATGTGTGCTGGATTATTCTGTTGTTATAGCTGATTGTCAACTTGGCACAAGCTAGAGGCACCTGGGAAGAGGGGACCTCAATTGAGAAAACGCTTCCATCAGGTTGTCTGTAAGCATGTCTAGGGGCTTACTCTTGATTGATGATTGACGTAAGAGTGCTCAGCCCACTGTGGGTGGTGCCATCCCTAGGCTGGTAGCCCTGGGTGGTATAAGAAAGCAAAAGCACTAAGCCAAAAGGAGTGAGCCAGTAAGCAGTGTTCCCCCATAGTCTCTGCTTTGGCCTTCAAGTTCCTGCCTGATCTCCTCAGTGATGAAGTTTAAGATGAAAGTTATAAAATAAACCCTTTCCTCCCCTATTTTGTATTGGTCATGGTGTTTATCAAAGCAACAAAAATCAAGACGGGACAATGTGTATATGTATGTGGTTGTGAAAATGTATGTCACATGTGTGTGGATGATCAATGAGGCCAGAAGAGGGTACTAGATGCCCTGGAGCTGAAGTTACAGGTGATGGTTGTGAGCTGTCTGTCATGAGTGCTAGGAACCAAACTCTACAAGAGCAGGAGGTGTTCCTAACCACTGATAAGTCACCTTTTGATGGCGTAACCTACTGCATAGGGCATGGATAGTCTTGTAGGACTGAAAAACACGGCTGCTCAGGTAATGATCTGCCCCCCTCATATGACAAGAAAGCCCTCATTCACCCCACTCATAAGTATATGTCATAAGATAGCCCTTGAATAAAATGACTCAGACTGGATATTAAAATGTAGGTTTCTTTTTCCCCCTAGGACAAGGTTCAACATGCAAGTCAGGCTGACCTTGAAGTTACCCTCTATCTTCTTGACTCATCATCTTTACTGCAGGAACTTCAGGTGTGTGTGTGTGTGTGTGTGTGTGTGTGTGTGTGTGTGTGTGTGTGTGTGTGTGTGTGTAATAATTCTGTCCTTAGAGAGCTCCTTTTGGCTAAATTAGAAGTTAAGAGTAACTGTAGTGAGAAAAATGATAAGGATTTGGGGGAGATAGCTGATTTCAAATTTGTCATGGCCCATGAGAGGACCTGGAAGAACGAAAGAAATGAGAACAGAGGCAATTAGTGAAGAGCCAAACATCATCTGAAATGGAAACTTAGTCTACACTGATCTATGTTTTGGTGTCCATGAGACCACAAGGATGGATGATGTTTAATCGTCTGTATGTCTAGGAATATGGTTCTAAGCATGAGTGCATACTAACAGTACAGTCAGTCCATGTTACCTGTCTTCATATGTGGCTGGAAGTTCATTTCATGGAACAAGATCAAACTCCTTATTACCCTGGTTTATTTTTTCAGAAATACTAGCCTGCATCATTGTAAGAAACAATATCCACAGGCTTCAAAGGTACAGAGAAACCCTGTCTCAAAAAAAACAAAAACAAAAAATCCATATCTCAACATGTGAATAGAAGTTTGTTCTTGCTCATATGGAACCCCAAACATCTGGGAATTTATCTAAATCCTGTGGTTGCTCCTCCAGCACTTCATAAGAAGAAACTTATGGAGTAAATACTTAAGTCAGAGATAGCCAGTAAGAAGAAACAACAAATGGAAAATGGCACTAGATGAAGAAATATAAAAACAAAGCCAGTCCTCTGTTACTACATAAAAAGTTGGACTATTTGACATGTATGTTTCTGAAAGATGAGAGATGAGAGATGCAATTTGCCGTTAAGGCTGTCCTGCCAGGTTCAAACTAAATACTGCAAAGAACAGTGAGCCCTTGACTATGATTCTCCCTTCAATGATGACAATCAGTGAGTAGTGCAGATAGTATCGAATGGAAAACACCTAGTATCTCTAGTTACATCAACCTGTCTGTTGCCTCTCAACCCTGGTCCCGTGCCAACTTTGAAGTTTAAGGATGAAGCTACTGACATAGAATTCAGGATTGTTGAGTGAAGCCTTCCCACCAGCCTGGTTCCAGAGCTGCATCAGTCCCAAATAAACACACAGGAGGCTATATTAATTATGAAGATGTTAGCCTTACTTGTTTCTTACTGGCTATCTCTGACTTAAGTATTTACTCCTTAATTGTTAATCTAAATATTTCTCTTACTGGAGAAAGGGTCCGGACTTCTTATCCCTATGGCGGCTACATCGTGACTCCCTGTGTTTCTTCTTCCCAGAGTCCTCCTGGACTCCTAGTCCTACCTATCTTGCTTCCCTATTGGCCAACAGTGCTTTATTCAACAGATTTAAGAATGACATCTCCCATCACAGCATGACATGGGGGATTTCATCTTGCCCTATCATTTCAATATCTGCTACTTTGCATTTGAAACAGCCCAGGATCCTAGGCCTGCCCCCCAAAAATGTTACCCTGTAATGTTACCACAGTGCATAGCTTCTTCCACTTCAATTACCCTAATCCAAGATAATTCTGGATCTCATCCAGGTAGCTATGGAGGTCAGTCACTGTAGGAAGCTTTTGCTCTATGGAAGCAAACCCAGGCCTCACACAGGCTGGTCAGGTGCTTTATCTCTGAGCTGCATCCAGCCTCTGACGATAGTGTCAGAATTCATCCTTCCTCCAGAAGTCAGGAATCCTTTGGTATACATCGTTTGCCACCATGTAAGCGAGCAAGACCCTTCTTGCAAACCAAGAATGCCAGCAAACAGTGCCACAGCTTGGCTCACTGATATTTGCTAGAGTCAAACCTCGTTCTCCTTCCCATCCAGAGACATCGATTGGCCAGAGGTTCTCTCCAAGACCTCCCCACTTCCCACTAGTTCATGGCTGTCAGTGACTGGGTCCAAAATCAGCGCCCTGGCCAAGTGACTCAGGCCTGCGGTATTCACGAAGATGAGGATTGATGTGAGGGAGGCAAGAACAAGATTCATGGGTCTCCTTACTCACATGATTTACAGAAAGCCAGCTTTTATTACCTAAGAGCCAGCCATGGACATGTGCTGGGCACACTGCAGATAAATGCCTGGGGTGCTGCACTGTAGGCGGCTGCCAGGAATAAGGGAAAGGGAAGTGGGGGAGGGTAAGAGAGAAATGATTTTACAGATGAGACACTTGTCAAAAATGCAGGGGCTACATGCTCCAGGAACAGCTGGCGATGATGAGCTACAAAGAAAAGGAACCATTTGCAGGCTACGGACAGCTGGAGGCCCTACCACGCTAACTACTGAGTGGGCAAGACTGATTTATGGACAGGGCGCTAATGGCAAAGAAATAAAGATTGATTTGCACTATAGCACATTGGGAGAGGAGAGAGGGAGGGATACTGTGGATCCTGACAAAGGTTTTTCTGAAGCCTTGCACAGGACTGAGGTTGAAATAAAGATGCCAGATGAAGGCTGATTCGTGGTCATGCAAATCACCTTCAATAGGAGCAGACAGACGCCAGTTGTACGGGGATGCTTGCACGCCAACACTGGTGCCCGTGCTATGACAGCCCCGACATCCACTCTGCTTTCTTCCCCAGCTCTCACTTGATGAGCTGTTGCCTACCTGCAGCTGGGAAGAGAGATGGCAGAGAGAGGAAGCTCCCATCAGCCATACCCCAGGCTCTCGGGCGAGAGGGAGGATGCATCATGTGTCTGGAAAAGCGAAATGTGAGGGATGGTGCAGAGAACCCTGTTCTTCTATCCCCTTCCAGGGCAGTTAGTACAAAGCGTGCATATTCCTAGGGATCCCAGTCAGCACCTCTGTGGGAAGTGACTGGGAACCTCGTCCCCCCTGCAACACTCTCACAGCGCACCTGTGTCTCACTTCCTCTACCTTCACTGTGATGGCATATGTTTCTTCAATGAAGGACAGGGTGTTTATTTGCAGGGATTGCTGGGTTGTGTGCCGTCTGCTTCCCTCACAAGCCCGTTCAGAGCAAAGGCATTTTATCCGTCCTGTCTTGCACCCAGTAGGAGCTGCTGAATGGTCTCATCTGTTCATTCATTGATTGAAAAATGTTCACTAGGGACGGGAATAGAGCTCAGCTTGTATAGTACTTGTCTGGCATATATGGGATTATATTATGAGTTGGATTCCCCAGAACCATGTGAGTCTGGCTTGGTGCTGCATTTACACGTCACGCATTCGGAACACAGAAGCTACATAGTGAGTTCAAGTCCAGCCTGGGATACCTGACAGCCTATCTCAAACAAGGGAGGGAGGGAGGGAGGGAGGGAGGGAGGGAGGGAGGGAGGGAGGGAGGGAGGGAGGGAGGGAGGGAGGGAGGGAGGGAGGGATGGAGGGATGGAGGGACGGAGGGATGGAGGGATGGAGGGACGGAGGGATGGAGGGACGGAGGGAAGGAGGGAAGGAGGGAAGGAGGGAGGGAAGTAATTACCATGTGCTATGTGCATTTTATCTATCAACATTAATTTCTATCTGAAGATGGGATCCTAGAATGTATCTCATGGGTGCTAACCCTCCAGCTTCTAGACAGTTCTTGTCTCCATCTCCCATTTGCCTGGGGGAGTGCTGGGATTGCAGATACATACTACCACATCTAGATGGAGGTACTGGAGATTCAAACTCCAATCCTCACAATTGTGTAGCAAATGCTTTTTCCACAGAGCCATCCCCCTCCTCCACCCCAGCCTGATTCGGATTCTTGCTGGAAAGTAAGTTTTATAACTGGCTTATAAAATTTTGGTTTTCTGCAAGTGACAGGCAGATGGTGTTCCTGGATAAGGGATACTATGCCACTCATGCCTGCTGATCAAACATGCTGTCAAAGCTCTTCTGGGGAAAGTGGACCTGAGCAGGAAGTGGCTCCGCTAGAGGCTGGAGCCCCAGAATGGTTTTCCTGAAAAAACTCATATCTCACTGTGTAGCCAGAGTGCTTCCAGTGCTCTTCGGATCCCCATGTGTAGCCAGAGCACTTCCGGAGCACTTTCCATCTCCTCGTGAAGAATTAGAAACAGGGGAATCAAGACTGGGATGTGAAAGAATTGGTGGTTTTTATGGATTCATCAAGTATTTTCTTACTCGAATATGACTTTTTCTTCATGCAGTTATTTCTCAGTGGCAAATATAGCTTGCTGAGACTATTTTGATTTGTGCCTAAGTGCCATGAGTTGTGGCCGCTGCTTTGAAAACACTCATGCAAGCACCAGTACTATGGAAGAGACTAAAAGATACATTAATGTGCTCTGCAGTGAAGTTTGTGTGCCAGGGTTCCCGAATATGTCTCCAGAATTGGGGACGTTTGCAGATCTCCACTTGAGAATCTCCAGGCTCCAGACAAGTCCTGTGGCCAGCCTGATTTGTCTTCTATTAGACCTGCCATGACAGCCCAACAACCCAAGGGACTTGTTGTCATCACCTCTTGGCTTTTGAGAACCCTGTCTTAAACAAGGTAGAAAGTAAAGACTGACACCCAGAGTCGTTCTGTGGCATGCACACACCCCCACCCCACACACACACACAGGAAAAGAAAAGAAATCTTTTCTCATATCTACCACTGTGTCCCAGGCATCTTCCCAGTGAGTAAAGACTTCCCCAATTAGTTGATGATGATATCAGCAAGTGCATGTTTTACAATGAATAACAAGAACAGGTCAGTATCTGTGAGGAGTTGTGACACAAAGTAACCAAGAGTTTTCCATAGTATCTGTGAGTTTCTGGACTTGTGCAACAAGAAAGGGCACTTTCAAATTGCAAAGACCAATGGATTTTATTTCAACAATATCAAGATCTGCACAGAATAAACTACCCACCATTGAAAGATTCCTCCCTTTCCCAGCTACCTACCTCACAAGGGCAAATTTTCTTTGTATGCGACTCATTGCAGTAGATTGACCACAATAGGAATCATGAAGCTGAGAGTGGTTTGTACCTGAAGACCCAGTACTGTCCAGCCTAAGGCAGGAGAATCACTGAGAGTTCAAGGCTGGCCCTGGTGTCCCAGCAGATACCAGACCATCTTAAGCTACAGAGTGAGACCCTGTCTCAACAACAAACAAACAAACAGCAAAATTATGAAAATCTTGCTTTCTCCTACGAATGACAAGTTTAAATAAGGAAATCTGTAATATGCAAAACATTCAATCTTCTGGCTGACTCTATTTGTCTGCAGGAACACTTTTCATAATAAAATGTCACCCATCACCATGTAGCAAGTGCATCAGTTATAGTTTTTAAGTAAATGAATAAATACATTTAAGAATGTTTCAATTACTAGTGTTGTGACTAGTGAGAGATAAATCCACATATATAAACTATGAAGGAGTTAGAGAGAAAAATACTTGAGAACTCCAAAGACACAGCAGCAGGGAGGGGAGCCGTAAATGTGTGTGTGAGGTGAAAGTTTGAGAATTCTAGGTGACTCTGATGATGAATGTCACTTCCAGGGGTATTAATATAGGTTTAAAAATAACATTTTTATGAAGATAATAAAAGTTCTCATGAATTATTGCTAATGTAAAAAGCATTTTCCCAGCATGTACATCATTCCAGATTTTACTAGGAAACATATCTGATGTTGGTGGATGGCTTGCTAAATGCAGGCCCCTGTCCCACGTTATTCATTTGCAGCAATTTACACAGAATTTTCAAGTCAACCCCGTGAGGCACATCCTAGTATCCCCATTTTTTATGAAAACTGAAGTGAAAAGGCTTTAGATTAGTTGGTAGGTAAAATGCAGCTGCTAATGCAAGGTAGACTGAGGCAGTAGACTGCACCACCTGAACCTTACCACAAAGCCAGCAGCATGCGAAACACAGTAACACAGGTTGGTATGTCGTTTCATCCATTTGCTCTCTGTCTGTCTGTCTGTCTGTCTGTCTATCTTTCTGTTTATTTCTGTCTGTCTGTGTATCTATCTGTCATCTATCTTTCTACCTATAGTCTGTCTATCTGTCTGTATGTTTCTCTATCGCCTATCTATCTATCTAGCATCTATCTGTGTCTGTCTGTCTGTCTCTCTCCCTCTGTATATTTTGGCTCATACATATGTGCTCATTCACATGTGTGTGAATGCATGTTAAGATCTAAGGTTCACATTGTGTGTTTTCCACCACTGTTCTCCACCTTGTCTTCTGAGACAGGGACTCTCACTGAATCTGCCTTTCTGTACCTACACAGTGCTGAGGTTACAGATCCGCCACCCCCCACATCTGGCCTTTGTGTGGATGTTGGGGATCCAAATTCAGTCTTCTTTGTTTGCACAATCAATAACTTTACTGACTAATCTCTCTAACCCCTTTAATTTATTTTTCAGCATGGCATATTTTGCAAGGAGGCTGGAATTTGGAGTTACAGGCAAAGTCGCCATCATCTGATGCTACAGTCTAGCATCTCTTCATGCTGACAATGAACTTTCTCTTGTGCTTGAAGCTATTGCCAACCACATCCACTCCACAGCTAACACACACACACACACACACACACACACACACACACACACACACACACAGAGGCTGGGAAGGGGAGGGCTCTTCGTTTTTCCCATTAAGCCATTAAGAGCATATATTTGTTGCATATGGCCCATTAGATATTTCACATAAATAAGCACAATTCTTTCTAGGAAACACCAGAATTTTCCTTTCAGTCTCATTATGTTCGCTCTGACTAATGAGAATTTAACAGCACAGCCTCGTGGCGCCTGAAGAAGGCATGTGATGAGCCAGGCAGCTCCTTCAGCTCTGGCTTCTACCTCTTAGAGTTACTTTCCTGTTTGAACTGTGGGCAATTACCCATAGTAGTCTGCCCTTTTGGTCCAGGCACCTCCCATATGGCTTTGATTTGGAAGCACTCAATTTATCAAAATAGTTTGTTATGTTAAAAAACTATTTGATGTCAAAGAAGCCATATGTCCCTTTTTATGTGTGTGCTGTTCCTGGACTAGGAAATCAATTTGCCCATTTTAAACAAGTCTGAGGCCCACAGAGACTTGAGTCAGCAGTGCATTAACCAACAAGAAAACTTCATTGCAAATGCATATACTCTGCTTGGTGGCCTCAGAGCCACTGGGAACAGAGGGATCCATATCCTTGGGGCTCTCCTTTACCATAGGCCTCAGCTTCCCTCAGTGTGACAGTCAGTCAACGTCCTGCTGCCTCTGAGTCAAGATACATGACTCTTAGCTCCAGCACCTCATCTGCCTGCCTGATGCCATGCTACCCTTCATGATCATAATGGACTGAACCTCTGAAACTGTAAGCGAGCCCCACTTAGCTAAATGCTTTCCTTATAAGAGTTGCTGTGGTCATGGTGTCTCTCCACAGCAACAATAAACACTAAGACACTCTCACAACTACTTCTGATTTAGGAGAGATTACATACTATAACATGATGGCAATTCAGTAACACTTATCTTGTATTTAATTGTAAGTATACGTTTGTGTCTATGTCAGCATGCACACCACATGTGCAGGTGCCCATTGAGACCCCAAGAGGGCGATGTATCCCCTAGAACCAGCACTGCAGGTGGTTATATTCCTATGCTAGATGCTGGGAATGGAACCCAGGTCCTCTGAAAGAGTATCAAGTGCTCTTAACTGTGGAAACATCTCTGTGTTGGCTATTTGGGAAGTGACTGAAGCAAAGGCAAGCTTCTACCTACGAACAGGTAATCCACAGTTGTGAGTTGATGTGTACAACAGCCCTGTCATGTCTGGACTCTGGCATTTCACAGACTTCTCTTATTACCAATGCTTTCTAAATTCAAGCAGTGTAGAAAGCAAGCCATTTGCAGGAAGAGTTGGAAAGGCATTGTTCTCTTCTTACTGGTTAGGCTCACTACCTACCAGTCTTTTTTGCTTTTGTGAGCAAATCTCTGATTATATCCACAGAACTCTGACTGCAACCATTTCAATTACCTCTTCAAATAAAACAACCTCTAAGAGAGCCAAATATTTGCACCAACAAAACAGAAGTACAAGAAAAGATCTCAGTTTGAAACTGGTAGCATTTTACACTAAGACACTGAACCCTGTTGATTGACTTAATCTGAGCATAGGGATCTCTGAATAGACCATTACCATTGTCTAATGGTATATACCAGATGCACATGGGTTTGGGGTCAAGTTCATATTGCAAAACTGAAGCCTTAGAGCTCTAACTCCATGGTTTGGGACTTGCGAAGTTACAAGTTGAGGCCACAATGTTCCTTGGTCCTGAAATCTCTGTTCCCCAAAAGAGCTAATTTTTCAGAAGGCCAGCTTGACCTGTATTTCAGAAACTAAGAAGACATGAAAAGATCTGAATATGATTCTGTATCCAGAAAGCCAGCATTTACAGGGGCCCTGAAAGTTTGAAGAACTTTGCATTGGCTGTTTGACAGAAAATAACCTCAGCTGGCCCTGGACTGCAGAGTGTACTCATGGGTTTCTTCTTTTCAGTGTTTTTGCCATAAAAGTGGGAGTTAAAGGTGTAGTGATATACTGTTATTGATTTATTAAAGCTTAACTGAGGATTCAGAAAAGCAAAGATGGCCTCAAACTATAGAGATCAAGCAGTAGCGATACACACCTTTAATCCCAGCAGCCAGAGTTAGGAGGTGGTGGTACACACCTTTAATCCTAGGATCCAGAATTAAGAGGTAGACAGATCTTTGTAAGTCTAAGACTACCCAGATCTACACAAGAGTGAATCAGTCTGAAAGAGAATTATAGCTCATACCTTTAATCCCAACATTAGGGAAGTATATGAGACAGAAGCAATGTGTCAGGGAGGCATTCATTCTCCAGCCACACTGAGGAGAGGCAGCAGTATGAGACTTGGTGAAGAGCTCATGTGTGGATCAGCCCTTTCAGCCTGAGCTAGAGGTGAGAGCTAGTGACTGACTGCTTTGCTTTTCTGATCCTCAGCTTGAATCTTGAACCCCGATATTAGTCTCTGGGTCATTTATCCATGTTACATAAGGGCTAAAATGTTTAACTCAGATAAAATATTGACTACATAGTGCTACACCAGAAATTTGAGGCAAAGGACATCTGTAATACGGGGTAAAATGTTTCCAAGTATTCAAGCCAGAGAACATAGACTGACATCTGGGGATGCACAGCTCTCTAATGATGGCTGGTCTATTCTGTGTGTGAAAACCCTGGGCAGGCTTTTAAAACTCAGTTAACAAATGTCAGAGAGAGTTGTGTCTCTGTGAGAAAACCTCAATTTTAAATGGAGGCATTATATATGGGAGGTTGGTGCTAATGTTCATTGAAATGTTCATTTCCAAAGCAGAGAAAGAAGAGACAATCTTCACAAACCATGGTGGGAGAGAAGGACAGTAAGAGGCTCTAGCTGATTTCACTGTTCCTCACAGATCTGAGGGCTGGCTTTCTTTAGTGTTCACTTGCAAGGCACGTATATGTTTTTTTTTTTTATCTGAAAGCTAAGCAAAGAAAATAGAATGGCGTGGACCTACAACGGTCACCTGTAAAATGTACTGATAGCTTCCCACACAGCTCCATTTTCAAAAGAGCTTCTTAGTAATTCAGATGGGATGAATGGTGTGTAAGCTCTTAACGCTATCTTTTCTTCCATGAAGGGTGAAAATTAAAAGACACTGTAAGGGTGACATTGGAAAAGATACTGATACAAGTTTTATGATTTGAAAACCTAAGTGAAAAAAGCAATGCGTTAACATTTCTTAGTGGGGCAGTCATGTATTTATACATGTAGCATATATCTATGTGCATGTGTATATATGCATGTATGTATGTATATGCAGTGTGTATATATCTATCTCTCTGGTTAGATTTATTGTCAGGTTGACACAATCCAAAGCCAGTTGGGAAGAGGAAAGTGTCAGATTGGGTTGTGGCTGTGTGAGGGATGGTCTTTATTGATGGTTGGTGTGAGAGGGAAACTCCATTCCTAGAATGAGGGCTTGAGCTGCATCAGAGAGCTGGTTAAGTATGAGCCAGGGAGCAAGCCAAGAAGCAGCATTCCTCCGTGGTTTCTATTCAAGGCCCTGCCCTGGCATCCCTCAATGACAGGCTGTAGCCAGCAAGATGAAATAAATCCTTTCTTCTTCCCCTGGTTAATTTTTTTGTCATGTGCTTCATCACAGAAACAGAAGCAAACTAGGTCACTATCTGTTCAGTTAAATATTCCATTGAACTATAATTCAAGTTTGGGAAATTGATCAATAGAGAGCTGGGTAGTACTTAAATCCATCTTTGTGTGTTTCAAATCACTAAAAAACAAGGCTCACTTTTAATAGAACTTTTCAATAATTGACCAAGAGTACAAACAGATTTTAAAAGTTCACATCTCATATACATAAATAAGTAAATCTTAAAAGTCTTTAATACCAAAAGCCATATATTCACAGAGGAAGTCAGAGGACCAGTGAAGAGCCTTCTGAGTGTCATGTTCAGGGGCTGTCTGGTAGGCAGATAAATGACAGCTGCACCTATGTTATCCCCTTCTCTGCTGTTTGAAGGGCATCACACCCTTGAAGGCTCAGATAACATGCAAGGCATTATAAATTCATCCACTCCAACCCCAGAGCATTCCAGGGCAACCACATATATAGTATCTATAAGCGTATATAGTATCTTATATATAGTTGTTGAGTGGGCTCCTGTCTGAGCAATGACCTGGAAACCATCCCTGTTTTCCGTTGAAAACCTTTGAGGTGTTTCTTTTCTGGTCTTCTCTTCTCCTTTATCCCATCCTCCTTCATTTTCTCAATCAACTATTTCTCAGCACAGCTACAGAGTCAAAGCAGAAAGCATGTTCAACACTGACCAACAAGGGCTCACTGCAGAGCAAGCAGGATACACACTGTCCTCCCTGGCTGGAAGCTAGTCAGATGACCCCAGGGCACAGTCTAGGTGAAGGCATCTTGGTCCCCATGACTTGCCAGCATCTTCAGATTGATGCTGGGTGATTCAAGACACCCTGCTTCATAAGGAACACATGCTAGGATAGAGAGGTAGCCATCATGTGAGACTTTCCACTGAGAGTTCCATTGACCTGCTGATGCTTCAGCCACCAAGGAAGGTGACAGCAGCAGAGTTTACGAAGCCAATCTGGTTGTGAGTGTGCGTGCAATATGAGAACTCGGAGATTTTCTTATGTTTTCGTTTGCTTGTGGTCTTTTCAGTTGTTTGCTAAAAATGAGATTAAGGAACCCAGGACTTTCAGAGCCATCAATGGCTCTGACTTTTACAAGAGATGATAATATTTATTCTAAAATTAAAAAAAAAAACTGTGGTACCAAAAAAGTGGCACCTTTGTTCTAGCATCAAATAAGCAGAGGAGGTATGCTTTTACTATTTATTTATTTACTATTTGTTCATTTGTTTTGAGTAAAAAAAAACAAATAAGAATTTTCATTGTGGAGTATATTGAGAGGTAACAAATGATGAGCCCATTCGTACCATGGACATTAACAAGCCCAGATAGCAAAAAGCAAGAATTCAAGCACATTACATCCCAGATGCTCAGATCTGGGATAGACTTGTTATGTCTGATCCCAGAAGGAACACTAGGAAAGTGAAATAACCCAGCATTTACATAATTGCTGAATGTGCTAGACATTACAAAAAACAATCTCACTTACTCTTCACCATAATCCCATAATGCATTTCCATCTCCAGTCACTGGAACAGACATGGGGTATCAGAACATATGAGGCACCTGCCTGTTCAAAGCTATGTCTGTAGTGTGTTCTACAGATAGGACCAGGATAATGACTAGGCTTGGGGACATTCCAGGAAGGTTCTTGTGCTTAGAGCAGTGCCCCTCTGTGGTGGTATAAAGGTGGAGTTGGAATGTGGCTCTCCTTCTCTAAACCCAAGCATGTCTACTAAAGTAAAATCCAAAAATCTTTTAAATGAGTTAATTTAATTATAAGAGCTAGTCAGTAATATGTCTGAGTCATTGGCCAAACAATTATAATTATTAATTGTTCCAGCTGTGCAGGAAGGCTTCATTCCCTTTAGGGAGGTCAGAATTTTTGTTTTCCCTATAGTCCCAACTCTTTGGATAAGACCCATCCACCCTAGAGAGGGTATCTACTTTGCTAATGTAAATTATTCTCATACTCAAACAAAGATTTCTCAGAAGTAGATTGGACCAACCACGCTACTGACATAGTGCTGTGTAGAAACAAGACATCTTATAAGGAAGCCCAGAAGGTGACAAGCTTGGCAAAGCCCTCCCTCTCTCAAGATCAGATAAGTGATAAACAGTTATTGCAAAGAGGGGACTCTTCAGTGGAAGCTCCCTGACATTGGGAGGCATGCAGCTTTCATGAGTTCTCATGATCCCTGTGTGTGTGTGTGTGTGTGTGTGTGTGTGTGTGTGTGTGTGTGTGTGTGCTTGACAGAGGAAATGCAGGATAAAACTAAAAAAGAGAATGTGGGCATGAGAAAGAAAATGTGGGGGGAAGGGAGTGAGGGAGGGAAGGAGGGAAGGAGGGAGGGAGGGAGGGAGGGAGGGAGGGAGGGAGGGAGGGAGGGAGGGAGGGAGGGGAAAGGAGAGGGAGATTGTGAGTTAGCAAACCTGAAATTCATAGGACAGGCCATCACAATGAAAGTCCCTGCCAGATATGATACTACTGCTGAAATCCAAGAGCTGTTTGGATTTCACAGACTTCAAGGCAGCTTTAATCCAAGAGCTTCCTCTTTCTCAGAGGCACCACTGGGCTTTTAAGACCTTAAACTGATTGGAAGAAGCCCACCCACACTCCGGAGACCAATTTGATTTACTCACAGTCTACTGTTTTAAATGTTAGTTGCATCTGAAGATGTCTTCACTGATACCTGATCAAATGGCTTTGACTATATTCCAACCAAGCCCACATTATGCACATTCAGTGAAAAATACTGACCTCAGTTTAAAAAAAAAGTCACTGAGAGCTAAGATTTCCACAAAAACAAGAAAATGCCAAATAGAAAACCCAGAGCTAACTGATAAAACCTCAAACATTTTTATTTTGCCAAACTGTGGTAACATTAAAAATGTATATTGTTCCTTCAGATAATGTAATTTTGATCCCCCATAAAAGCGGCAGGGTGTAATATCAGAATGGAAGATGTGTGGCTTTAAAAGCCTAGGTTGTGCTTATTTTAGTCCAGAGTCAATTGAATGGTCACATTTTCATCCCCTCCTGGCACTGGATTAAAGGTCAGTAGGTATCACTCTGTCCATGCTGCATCCCTTCCCAGTAAGAGCATTCTCTCTCTCTCTCTCTCTCTATTCTTTCTACATGCAGAGCTCCTCTTGGATTCATCAAGATCATGTCCTTCACTAAACCATGCTGTTCAAATGTCCTTTAGCCAACTGAAGCGATTACCTCAGGAGAAAAGGCATGTCACTTGTTCCCAGTTCTTTTGGTCGTGTCCGCCAGCCCACCCTCCGCCATGCCCCAGCAGCCCTTTTTCTTGACATAGCTAAGGAAGGAATGGGTATGGTCGCTTCTAGGTGTTCTGAAGATAAGAAGATCCACCATCAGAAACAACCAGAAAAACAACACTTCATTTGAGCCTTTGGTCCAAATCAGGCAGGTGCCACACTTTGTTGTGGCATGAGCATGGCATGTCTCTCACAGGCTCCTGTGTGTGAACACTCGGTCCCCAGCTAGGGAGGTTGTTTGGTAAGATCATTGAGGTAGGTACCTTCATGAAAGGAAGTGGCTCACTGAGAGTAGGCCTCCAAGCTTCAAAGGTCTGCCTCACCCCCTGTTCACTCTGTACTCCCTAAGTGTGGATACAGTGCGACCAGCCAGCTTCTTGCTCCTGCCTCTACGCCTTCCTGCCTACTGCCATGTCCTCGCTGCTATGATCAACCGTGTCCCCATGGAACCATGAGTCCTTCCTCCTTCACTCTGCTCTGAGTACAGTAACAGGATCGTAACCGAGACACGCTCAGTCCTCTAACTGCCCAGTGCCCTGCCTACTTACTTCTGGAACTGAGAAGATTGGCTTCCCATCTTGTCGGAGGAAAGGACCTTGAGAGAATAAGCGGACGTCAAAAGCAACATAGATTTCTCTTCAGAAGCGGGGAGGGAAGGAGCTGGGATGCCAGGAGCCAACAGTAGGCAGGACTGGCAAGGCTTTCATCAGATTCACTTCAATTCTACTATTAGAACCTTATTTTCCTCCAATATCTCCCCCCACCACCACTCCTCATCTTCCTGCAGCACAGACACGATAGCCTAGGCCACGGAGAGTCTCTAAAGGAGACTGTGTTTCAGCAGAGTCTAGGGATTCCCTTCAGAACTTTGCCTTCAGGACGCAGTCTTGAGAGACCTTTTACTCCATTGGTTTGATTTTTTTTTCCTTGAGCCCCACCTCAGCCCTAAGCAAATGTGTTCATCTTTGTTTTGTCTGAAAAGGCATCTGGGACCAGCAGTTTGGACCTGATGACAGATTGATAATTGAAACAAGCTTTTAAAAGTGACATTTGGGTTAAAAGTAACTTCAACAAAGTGGAGGGAAGCTTTTAGATACTGTGTATTCTTCAAACTTCCAGAAGTGGTTTACCCCAGCTAGTATCCTGGCCTCCTGCCCTCCCTCAACCAGCTTCAACTTCTCCAGCCTGGGTGGGAAGTGGCGTCCTCTCGCCAGAGGGGATTTGTTGAAGAGAGTAAGTCACATGACCAAATGCAGGACTCCAATTTGAAGTGTAACCAATCCCTGGGTAAAGGGTCCCTGTGAGTATCTTTTCTGTGTGAGCTGTGGAAACTGCCCTACACAATGTTATAAGGGTGAAGACACCAAAGACAGTGCCACAGTGGTGACTCCCCCACAAGTTTAAGTCCCAAAGAGGCTTCATCTCATATGAAAGCCAATTATCCAAGCAAACAGCCTTCAGTTTCAGGGAGTTGAAATATTGTCAAAGAACACTCGTGCGCGAGAGCACACACACACACACACACACACACACACACACTCACACACATATCCAGTCACTCCAAGAATCCTCAAATTAAAGAAGGTATTTCCTGAATTAAAATGAGGGAAGCATTTTTCTGAAGCACTTTTCTTCTAGTCTCCTAGGAACACAAAAGAAGCCATGCCCCCACATCCACTGTGCCCAGAGGACACAGAACTATAAGGCAGCTCCAAAGAGACCTGAACTTGGGAAGGTAAGACAAAAGGCAAAAAGAAAAGAATTGATAAAAGAAAATTTTATAAGGACATGAAGTGAGGAAAATGGAGAAAAGAAGCAGAGAAAATCAGAAGAAGACGCAAAGTCAACTTTCAGTTAGGCTGTGAGGTTCCAAACAGCACTGGCAAGTTCCCTGTGCTCTGAGAAGTTAATTATTCAACCAAGCCTTGCTCAACAGCTCTTCAACTGCTTTCCATCCTCTAACCTTTGGAGACTTTATGGCTCGGAGAACCACATCAACCACGGGTGGGGGGAGCCTGTTTTCTGTGCTATAACATCAGTGGACAGAAATATGAGTGCTTGGAGACCAAATTAAGGGTTGAGCCAGGCTCACGGGTCACAATTTCAACCCCTCTGTCCCTGCTCTGCCTTAGGAAGGGTTTCTTGTAACCCATGGGAGGGCAGTACTTAGCGCCCCTCCACCCCAAGACCACCAGGGGAATGTGCCCCCCCCACCTGCCTCCAGAGATGCCTTACCTGAAAGGGCCATGGCTGTTCTCTGGTGTATTTGTTTTTAGTGTTTAACAAGTTGACAGGAGCAATTACTCAAAGACCAGCAGCCAGCTCCCTGGTCATCCAACATAAACAAAGCGTCAGCACACTGTCAGGGCCTCCACAGTGTCTGTCCCACTTAAACACTCTCCTGCATCTCTAGGAACCCATGGGATTTGAGGCTCTCCAAGCCTTCACTTAGTCCAAACGGTTACCTGCTGTGTTTTTATCTTACAAGGTATTTGCCTCAGAGGTGGGGTGCCGAGTGTATCGGGGTGAGCACAGAGTGCCAAAAGACTCATGCCCTGGTATCTATCTGCTTCCTGCCTTGGTCAGACAGTGGATCTTCCCCCAAACCACAGAGGGCCCCAGGGAAACTATGTGATGATACCCAAGCCCCAAAGCTGTAGGCAGCTAGGAAAAGGAAGTCATATTGCAGTCCAGGCCAGGAACACTCTCATTGCCTTCAGCCACAGCCCCCCCCCAAGGACATATTGACTGAAATACAAGGCCAGTTTAACTTTTAAGTGCTTATTGTAGACCTCCCTTCAAAACCCGGCATGAGTATGTGACATGAGGCAAAAAAGGAAAAAAAAAAAAGACACAGGACTTCTGTGGCTGTTGCATTCATGGAAGTCTCTGCCAGGCCATGTGCACCTTGTTGTCTGTGACCAGAATGTGAGAGGCTGCCTTGTTCAGCTCTCTCAGACTCCCTCTCCTGTGTCCTTGCCCTCTGCTCCAGGGAAACCCCAGCGCAAACTCCCAGCCGCTGTCCGTGGGACCCAGCATTCTGTCTTCTCAGCTGTCACCATATGCTCAGGTTGTCACACGGTTTACAGATTAGGGAGTCACTCTTGACTAGCATATGATGAGAGGCAGTTGTCATTAGCATACTAAACTCTGTGCACCCAAAGCCGCTCTGTCCCCAGCCAGCAAGTAGCCAGGCCTGGTCCCCCACTTCTGATTAATGGGATTCACAATTAAGGAAACGGGACGATGGAACAACTGCCTCTCACCCTTCAAAGCAAATTTGCCTTTGCTCTGAGGTAATGAAGAGTAAACAGAAGGCTGTGATAAACTCAGCCAGACAAGAGGCACATGCCCTCCCCGTCACCACCATTCTTCACTGCTGCAATTCTGAGACCTCCACCCACGAGAGGATCCCAATGGCCTGCCGAGTGTAAGCACTGATTAATAATCCCGCACTCTCGACTCACAAGACATGCTCTTTGCATTTTTCCTGGAGAAGAATTAAACCACAGCTTAAAAGGCATTAAGTGGATATTTCCTCTAGCATGCTCCATCCTGTCCACCTTGGGCGTCCTTTGGATTGGCAGGTGTCAAGATGAAGGCAGCGGATGACACGGTTTACATTTCAAAACCTGTCCTTCAATCATCTTGGTGTGTTAAATTATTTTCATTAAATTAGTGCCTCCGACTCTAGTGAAGGAGAAAGAAAAATGTTCACCAGGGCAAGCACCCAGGTGGGTGTGCTGTTCCTTTAATTTCTCATTCACTCAGGGGTCACCAGACTAATTTTCGTCTGTCTCAGCTGAAGTCAGACACCTCCCCCTTGTGGTTCAGTGCAACCAGTTCCAGCCTCTAGTAACCTTTGTTCAGGTGTATGGCTGGCTGCTACATGCAGAATGGCTGACATAACAGTTTAACGATCCCAGTGTCGCTGTCTGAGTAGTAACCTTGTCCTTCACAGGCAGATGGCCTTAAGCCTGGTAAAAACTAGTTAAGAATAAAAGACATAACTGTACTTTAGCATATAGCTAATTTCTCCCAGAAAGGTTAGTTTCATGCATGAAATATTGTGCATACTTAGCTACATGTTATGAGTTGTACTATCCACGACTAGGTGCAGGCACTAAGTACAATTGGTACTCACATCCATAAATACGAAATACTCACATACATAAATAAAATGATTTTTTTTCAAAGCCAGGTGCAGTGACCCTACTGCTGCAATACCAGCGTTACAGAGCTAGACCAAAGCTCATGGCCAGGCTAGCCAATCAGCGAACGACCCTGTCTCAAAGTGTAAGGTGGAGAGCAATAGATTAACAACATGGACCTCTACCCTCCGCGTGAAAGCACACATACATGGACACACACTGCGCATGCCCAGGTGCCCGGGCCTGCCATGCATGCGCATGAGGATTGGCATGTATGCCCATGCTCATAGTCACGTGGAATGGCCTGGGCACCAGGGGCAGGACGATTGCAGCTTGGGTAGGCTGGCTGCAGTTTCTCCTACATATCCACCCTTGTTTGTTTGTTTTTTCACCCTGCTCGGACACCCCTCGGGGGAAGGAGTAAGAAGACACAGCACCAACTTCTCAGGCACTGGGAGTCAGTGAGTAGCAGAGCGAGCTGCAGACTCATTTATTAAGGAAGCTAGGCCTGCCTTTATATCCTCTCCCAAGGTCCCATTGGTTCAGGCGGCTGACTCTGCTGTGTTGTCCTGTCCTCGGTGGTGTCTCTGGGTCAGGAGTCTCTCGGTCAGCAGTCTCTGGGCATTGAGACGGGCTTGGTGATTTGGCTCAGGGAGGAAGTGCCCACTGCACATGCGCATGCTCATGAGGGCTGGCCTGGGTTGACGGGAAGGGCAATTGCGGCTTGGGTAGGCTGGCTGCAGTTTCTCCTACAATACACACAAAGAAAGAAGGAGGGATAATGAAACACGGTGCATGCTCACATAGAATTTATGCAGTGCACTGAGAAGGAAAATCATTGAGATTTAAAAAAAATACTCAATAAAATACTGGCAAATCGAATCCAAGAACACATTAGAAAAATTGTCCACCATGATCAAGTAGGCTTGATCCCAGGGATGCAGGGATGGTTCAACCTAAGAAAATCTGTCAACGTAATCCACCATATAAACAAACTGAAGACGAAAAATCACATGATCATCTCACTAGATGCTGAAAAAAAGCCTTTGACAAAATCCAACACCCGTAAACGATAAAGATCTTGGAGACATCAGGGACAGCAGGAGCATACCTAAACACAAACTAAATGGAAACAGAAACTCAACTCCATGCCTCTAAAATCAGGAACAAGACAAGGCTGTCCACTCTCTCCATACCACTTCAATATTGTACTTGAAGTTCTAGCTAGAACAACAAGACAACAAAAAGAGATCAAGGGGATACAAATTGGAAAAAAAGAAGTCAGACTTTCACTATTTGCAGATGATATGACAGTTTATATAAGTGACCCAAAAAACTCTACCAGAGAACTCCTACAGCAAAGTGACAGGATACAAGACTAACTAAAAAATATCAGTAGCCCTACAGAAGATGAATGGGTTGAGAAAGAAATCAGAGAACCACCACCCTTTACAATTGCAACAAACAACATAAAATACCTTGGGGTAATGCTGACCAAACAAGTGAAAGACCTGTATAGCAAGAACTTTGAGTCTCTAAAGAAATTAAAGAAGATACCAGAAATGGAAAGATCTCCCATGCTCTTGGATAGGTAGAATCAAAGTAGTAAAAATGGCAATCTTGCCAAAAAAGCAATCTATACATTCAATGCAATCCCCATCAAAATCCCAACACAGTTCTTCACAGATCTTGAAAGAGAAATTCTCAACTTTATATGGAAAAACAGAAGACCCAGGATAGCCCAAATAACCCTGTACAAAAAATAAACTTCCGGAGGCATCACCATCCCTGACTTCAAGCTCTATTATAGAAGTATAGTCCTGAAAATAGCTTGATAGTGGCACAAACCCTGATATGAACCCACACACCTATGAACACTTGATTTTTGACAAAGAAGCTAAAATTGTACATTAGAAAAAAGAAAGCGTCTTCAACAAATGGTGCTGACACAACTGGATGCTGGCATGTAGAAGACTGCAGATAGATCCATGTTTATCACCATGCACAAACTTAAGTCCAAATGGATGAAAGACCTCAACATAAATCCAGCCACACTGAACCTCTTAGAGAGAAAGTGAGAGGTACCCTGGAACAAATTGGTACAGGAGACTGCTTCCTGAACATAACACCAGTAGCACAGACACTGAGATCAACAATTAATAAATGGGACCTCCTAAAACTGAGAAGCTTCTGTAAGGCAAAGGACACAGTCAGCAAGACAAAAAGGCAGCCCACAGAAGGGGAAAAGATATTCACCAACCCATATCTGACAGAGGGCTGATTTCCAAAATTTACAAAGAATCAAGAAGCTAGTCACCAAAACACCAAATAATCCAATTAAAAAGTGGGGCACAGAACTAATAGAGAATTCTCAATAGAGGAATTTAAAATGGCTGAAAGACACATAAGAAAGTGTCAACATCCTTAGCCATCAGGGAAATGCAAATCAAAACAACTCTGAGATACCATCTTACTCCTGTCAGAGTGGCTAAAATAAAAAACACCATTGACAGTTTATGCTGGAGAGGATATGGAGAATGAGGAACACTCCTTTACTACTGATGGGATAGTACAACCACTTTGGAAATCAGTATGGTGGTTCCTCAAGAAAATGGGAATCAGTCTACCACAATTTCCAGTAATTCCACTCTTAGACATATACCCAAAAGATGCACATTCATACAACAAGGACATTTGTTCAACCATGTTCATAGCAGCATTATTTGTAATAGACAGAACCTGAAGCAACCTAGATGCCCCTCATCTGAAGAATGAATGGAGAAAATGTGGTACATTTACACAATGGAGTACTACTCAGCGGAAAAAACAATGGAATCTTGAAATTCACAGGCAAATGGATGGCACTAGAAGAAACCATCCTGAGTGAGGTAACCCAGTCACAAAAAGACAAACATGTTGTGTACTCACTCATACATGAATTTTAGACATTGAGCAAAGAATTACCAGCCTAAAATCCACACCGCCAGAGAAGCTAGGAAACAAGGAGGACCCTAAGAGAGACATACATGATCCCCCGGGAAAGGGGAAAGGGACAAGATCTCCTGAGCTAATTGGGAGCATGAGGGAGAGGAAAGGGAGTTAGGAGACCGAGAAGAGGAGAAGAGGAGGGGAGAGAAGGACACAAGAGGAGGAATATCAAGTCAGGGGAAGAATAAAGGAGAGCAAGAAAAGAGATACCATAGAGGGAGCCATTATAGGTTTAAAGAGAAATCTGACATTAGGGAAATGTCCAGAGATCTACAAGATTGATCCCAACTAACAATCTAAGCAATAATCATGAGGCTACCTTAAATGCCCTTCTCCAATAATGAGATTGATGACTACCTTATATGCCATCCTAGAGCCTTCATCCAGTAGCTGATGGAAGCAGAAGCAGAGATCCACAGATAAACACTGAACTGAACTCAGGAATCCAGTTTCAGAGAGGGTGAAATGATGAGCAAAGGGGTCAAAATAAGATTGGAGAAACCCACAGAAACAGATGACCTGAACAAGGGGGAGCACATGGACTCCAGACTGATAGCTGAGAAACCAGCATAGGACTGTTCTAGACCCCCCTGAATGAGGATGTCAGTTTGGAGGTCTGTTTAATCTATGGCACCTCTGGTAATGGATCAATATTTATCCCTAGCACATGAATGGACTTTGAAAGTCCACTCCACATAGAGGGATACTCTCTCAGCCTAGACACATGGGGTAGAGTCTAGGCCCTGCTCCATATGATATGACAGACTTTGAAGATCCCCCATGGAAGACCTCGCCCTCCCTGGGGAGCAGAAAGGGGATTGGATAGGGAAGGGGGGATGAATATCTGGGCTGTATATTGTAGAACTGTTTGAGAAAGATTAGGAGGTGTGGCCTTGTTGGAGGAGATGTGTCATTTGGGATGGGCTTTGACGGTTCAAAAGCTTCATGCCGTTTCATTCCCTTCATTTTCCGTGTTGTGTTTGTTGTTTGAGGTGTGAGTTCTCAGCTGTTTTTGCTGCTATGACTTTGTTCTGCCATCATGGACTCCAACTCTCTCAAGTAGTAAGCCCAATTTCATTGTGTTTTATTACAGCAGTAGAAAAGGGACTAAGACACCCATCCTAATCTTTATCTATACTCTATCTATGGTATTTCTCTCCTGTCACTCATAAGGAGACTTGTTTAGAACCAGATAGACATTATGAGCTCATCTCAATATCTTTAACTCATATATGTCTATGTTAACAAAGATCACTTTCCCAAATGACCTTTCCCCTATAGCAGGGGCTGGGGCACTGGTGTTTCTCCTGGGCATCATTGCAGTTTGACTGAGAAATGCTTCCCATAGGCTCCTGCATTTGAAATCAGTCCCCAGCTGCTGATGGCTTTAGGAGATTGCTAAACGTTTGAGAGGTAAAAGCCTAGATGGGGTAAAAGGGTCACTGTGAGCTGGTTTATGGGCTGTAGCCTGTCCTTGGGTTCCAACCCAGGACTCTGTTTTTACTTCTTTTTATGCCTGCTGTGACTGGCTACAAGTTCCCACCAACAGTGCTACAGCCCTAGTAGCCACGCTTTCCTTGCTGTGAACCTAAATAAATCCTAAAGTTTCTTCCATGAGATACCTTGTCCCAGGGAGAAGTAAAGTAAATAAGAGTGTCATTCCACACAACATTGAGGATGAGAGGTCAATGGTGAACTGCATAACTGTAGAGGACACCTTGGTGAAGAGCTCAAGTGCATGGTGGGATTTAGGAGAAATACAATAGTCAAGGGAAAAGATGCTGAGGAGATGGGAGGGGAAATAAAGAGACAGAGAGGAAGCTGTAGCATCAAAAGGGAAGAGGGTGATCATGTCCAGGGGAGGCAGTGAGATGCTGATATGTCAGGAGACTGAGACTTTACTTGTGTAGTCTGTCTTCCTGATGCTTAAAGATTACAGCAAAAGAAGGAAGATGAAACTGTAATTGCTCCCTGGTCACTGGCCTGAGCTGACAGCCTACAGGATGCAGGAAAGTAAAGAGTTTGAGGGAGGCAAAGCAGAAAGATTCCAAAGCTCAAGTCCGACATAAGCATACGAAGGTTAGCCTTCTTAGCAAACTAATAAAGGAAGAGAACCAGTGAAGATGAGGATAGTCCCAACACTTTGATGAATTCTTAGATCTTCAAGTGTTTACTGAATGAGACATATTAACAGATACTCAAACATCTAAAATAAAAGTCAAGGTGCAGTGGTCAGACTTCCCTTTTAAAAGAAGGAAAGGCTGGATTCGAGGTCCCAATTTCTGAGCCTGCGGTAAAACAGAACATAAGGACCTACAGGGCTTGGGGGAGCAGAACTGCTGCTCCTAGAAGCAGAGAGAAAATACCAGGAATGGTACCTGGTCAGTGTATGTTTCTATCAACTAAGTTCCTCCAACCAGAATGCATCACCTAGTTTCCTAACCCCTCCAAACAACTGCATCTTCCTATGAATCCATCAGTGGCTTAAGTAATTGATTACACCAAGGGCTTTAGATTTTATTCACTTTACAATAGTCCATCAGTTGTCAACTGGACCTGACTGTCAATTTGGTGGGTGTTAGAATTGCCATGGAAACAAACCTTTGGCAGTATTTTATTGATGTGGGAAGGACCACCCTCGATGTACGTAGCACTACTTCATGGTCTGTGGTCCTGGGCTGAAGAGTGGACTGAGAATAACAACAACATTCATCTCTCTTTGCTTCCTGATTGTGGGTGCAACATGATCAACTGCATCTCATGCCTGGCATTTTATCTTCACCGTTATAATGGATGGTGGTCTCTTACCCTTAAACAATAAACCCTTCTTTCACCCAGCTCTTTTTGTAAATAAACCAGAAAGTGACACAGCCTAGAAAAGTATATACAACACAGATTGTAAAAGAGTTGAAGTGATGTGGGGCAGTATTGCAAGCTTTTGCAAAAGAAAAAAATTATAACCAAATTTTGCATATGAAAGATGTCCACATTGAAAAATACTTCCAACAGTGATGGGAACAGTGTCAACATCACCCTGGTCCTCTTTTAAAATACTTTCATAGTTTTTGCTCAATGGTAAGTGAGAGAAACAGAGGAGGAGATGCAGCTATCCCTGTAAATGGGCTTAGGGTGAACTCTCACCCATATAATCTGTTTATTTTTTTTCCTCAGACTCCTTTATCTCTAAGGTACTTCACAGTGTCAGCCTTCTTTCCTACTCCTCCCCCAGTCTTCCAGACACAACACATCCTCCTGAGAATGTTAAAGAGAAACACCCCTCTGCTCATGTATTGGGGGAAGGGGGATCCCTCTTCACCCTTGTTCTAGAGATTGCAATTAACCAGTTGGGTGCTGACATTCTAGGAACTGCAGTCTTGTGTTTCTCTGCCCACATGCTTCTCTTGTAGAGTTTATGCCACAGTGTAAATCTTTAACACCTTCCAAACCTGGAGATGACTTTATGCTGCCCACATATCTGACAGATGTTCTTTCTGGGTGTTGAACATAAATCTAGCACAATCGTTTTCCTGTAGTTGTTATTGCTGGTATAAATTCTAATGGTGTTCTGAATCCAGGGGGGTGTTTAAGCAGCTTTTCCCTCTTCTTGGGGGAATGTTTAGCATTCTTGTGTCAGTGTGAGACACGTTCTGATAATCTGATTCAGCATGGGACTTTCTTGAGTTTCCAAGAGTGTTGGCTTGAGTCTCTGAGAATGTGTTGAATGATTTCACAGGCCTTCCCTCCTCTCTGTGTGGAAGTAAACCCTGTCACTTACTCCAACAATATCTCCTTAGGTTTAACCTCTAATTTTCTCAGTTTTTCCATCATCGACCTCTTCTTGTTTTTATTCAGTTCTCTGGAAATTTTCCTTATGTTTTTCCTCCCATTCCTTCTATTAAATTTCTTCTTTCCCTCCAAAGCCTCGCTGCCGCTTTTTCACACATTGGCTCTGGTTTGTGGGAACAAGGACCCATCAGTCAGTTACCTTCGGAGAGCTGCCACCACTCCTCACCAAAAGTTACTTTATGTTTGACCCAGGACACCATGAACTGTGGTGCTTGGTTCTAGAAGCCATTTGCTAGCAACTTTCGTATCAAACAAGCCATTTCTAGATTGGTGCTGTTTGAGTTACTTTTTATAATGTTGTGATAAAATCTTGACAGAGGCCACTTAATTAAGGAAGCATTTATTTTGACTCACAATTTGAAGTTCCAGTCCATCATGGCAGTTAAGCCATGGCTTCAGGGGCATGTGGCCATGTTACATACATCTGCAGTCAGGAAACAGAGAAGGAGAGGGGGAGAGAAAAAGAGGGGAAGGGTCTCTTCTTAGCCACTTTTTTTTAACACAGTACAGGGCTCCAGCCTAGGGGATAGTACCACCCCACATTTACAGTATATCTTTCTCAGTTAACTACAGAATTTTGATATGCACTGACCTAATTACTTCAAAGATATTAATGGCAAATAGCTTACTTAGGTATAACTTATTCAAACCCAGGAGCAAAAGAAAAGAGCTCATGTGCCAAGAATTTGGAACATAATGCCTCCTATGCCTACTAAACCTGGCTCTCTAGCACTGATCTGTATGAGCAGAGTTTGGGCTGAAAGTACTTAAAGCCATATAAATAAAACCCAGAGGCTGTGGAGACAGCTCTGCCTGCAAAGTCTTTGCTGTGCAATATTTAGGGCCTGAGTTTGATCCCTAGAACCCACGTAAAAAGCCAAGTGTGCACTTGTAATCTTAGTCCCTAAGAAGCAGAGGGTTTCAGAGACTATGAATCCCATGTTTATGTATATATTTGTATATAGTTGTGTGCACAAAGGTTCACAAGCCAGCCAGTCTCACCTGATGGATGAGATACAGGCTCCAACAAGAGACACTGTCCCCCAAAACAGGATGGAAAACAACTAAGGAATGACACCCAAACTTGACCTCTGGCCGCCATGTTCACCTGTGTGCATCCAAATATATAAATAAATACATGATTCATAATAATTTCACGGCCCCCTGCAGGACAGAGTGAACATTGGTTCATCGTTACCTCAAGAATAGGACATGGGACTGTTTCTACTCTCTGAATTTCACATCTCTTCTCAGACTTTGAAAATGAGCAGGCGAGTCCACTTGGCTGACCGCAGAGAGTAAATCCATCCTGCCCCCTTAAGACATGTCTCCAGCTCTCCAGATAGCATCAGGGGTCTTCGCAGTGTACACAACAGTGCCACTAATGGAAGATAGCCATTTAAGCACTCCTCAGTCACAAGTTTCCTGAGCACACTGCGAGACACATGAAGGGGCCTTCTGCCGATGTCAGAGATCACCACGGAATGATACCAAATCACAGGTTCCCTGGCTGTAGCTAGAGAAGTCTTTCTGACTTCAGCCGGTGGTGCAACCTCAGGCAGTCACAGCTTCTTTGATCCCATTCCTCCCTGATGTCATTTCTTGATCACTCTACACAGCGGTTTATTAGTCGCCGAATGACTAGAAGTACTAAAAGAACTGTAGGCGGAGCCAATGCAAGAAGAGGCCCTGCAGGTGTGCAGACAGCATAGCATCGACCTCCTCACAAAGATCCTAGAGATACTGGGTGCCAGGATGAGGCAGAGATGGCTCAAGCCTAAGTCAAGGCACAAGCTCACTGGATCTGATGACTGGCGATGAGTGCTATCCTAATTAATCTCCTAAAGTGACAGAGGCTCTGCTGAGCCAAAGTCCTGGAGACAGCCAGTTGTCACCTACGGCTCCTGAGGTTTGTGCACCAGAAGGCATATTGATGGGTGGCCAGAGCTAATGAGCCTTAACCTTAGGACATACGTGATTTTATATGGTATAGGTGAGGGAATTTGAACTGTTTGATGACAAGGATCTTTGTTGTAAGTCCATGTGTTGCTGATTCACTGCAACTAAGTTACTCAGTGGTAGCATCTAACTTTTATGGAGAAGGTGTTCATCAGTCTGTATATCACAGTCCATGCTGGGCAGCTGCTGGCTGCTCTCTGGCACAAACAGGTTGTGGCATAATTGCAGCCTGAGCCATTCCAGTCAGAATGGAGCAAACTGTGTTCTGCCAGATGGAGTCACTCGGTGTCTTAGAAGTCTGTTTTGCACATTGTACAGTAACTTGGATCAAACTTAGGCTTGATCCTACCAAGCACAACAGGATAGCTAAAACAAGTAAGCATGGTCACATTCTGCCTGTGTTTCCTACATATTCAGAAGCCCTTTCTATTTTGTTTTCACATCCTCAACTCTGAATATAATTGACAGACAATGAGACAGATTAATGGCAAACAATGAGCTCAATATAGAGAAAATTCAGAGCAGACAAGATGCAGAGTCTTTACAAAGATCAGGACATGCCTCTCTCCTTTGTGGAGACTCCATCACTCTCAGTTGGGCCCTTGTTTTTAAGGCTTTTATTGGAGTAAAAAGCCCAGAACTGCCCTTGCAGATTAGTCAAAGCGATAGCTCCCCATAGACTTAAAAGCCTCCTTTATTGGAAGAAATAAAAGGGAAATGACCCAAAATCACAATCTCAGAATTATAACCCCATTCAAAATCCATAAAGCAGAGTCCGTTATCTGCAAAATTCACGCATACTTAAAAATTCAATAATGACCGTGTCACGAATACTAACTTTGAAAAATGAACAGACTTACGCATAATGAATGCTTTTCTGTAAAAGGGAAAAATAAACACCCTTGTGTGTTGGCGTGGGAGTTGATTCCTTTTTTCAAGGTATTTTGTGATTTGAAACACTTTCTCCTGTCAGAGTGTATCTGAGGTCTTAGATGAAAATGACCAAAGCCTAAGCATATAAAAGCCATAGGCTCTATTGGGGAACCTACTACTGATGTTTAACCCAACAGGCATGCAGGTAAACTGCCTTCTAAGCATTTATGCCTATTACTACAGATTAGCTCTTCTGGCAGCCTTGGTCCAAGAAGCCTTCTCAAGAGTAGGCTGTGGTCAAAGCAGGGACTACTGAAAGGGGCTGAGGATAAGTAAGTACGTGGCTGCCTGGAGTATTTGCTGCCCATTCATGGGGATCTAGTTTCAATCTCCAGAACCCACACAGAACTGCCAGGCATAGTGGCACATGATTGCAATCTCAGTGCTGGGAAGGTAGTGTTGAATGGATCTCTGGAATTCCCTAAACTGGCAGTCTAGCCTATTTGGTGAACTCTAGGCCAGCAAGAAATCCCATCTCAAATCAGGAAAATGTGGACACCTCCTAACGAATGACACTGGAGCTTGACCTATGACCTCTACACATATGCTCATACAGGCATCCCCACATGCTTGTGGAGGTACATGAGATGAACACACACACACACACACACACACACACACACACACACACACACGTACACCAAATTGTTAATTAAGGAAACTCTAATCTACAGAAACCTAGAGAATGGCCAGTTCAGTTGCAGACTTCAGTGAAAAGCAGTAAAGATCCACACTGTGTTTCTTAAGTGAAAAACCACCCATTACCCCAAGCCTGCTTCCTTGGAGGAAGAAAGTATACAAACAGGAAAGCTAAGTATGACTCCTTTTCATTCTGGTTACTTCAAGACCCAAAATCAAGGAGTGACTAAATATACTTAAGAGTCTTAAGTTTAAAAAGGAACAAATTACAGTAAACTATAGAGCAATGCTGCCTCTGGAAGATTGAGCATGGGGAGGTGGGTCTTTAACATTGCCTGCTTAAATATCCCCATCTGCCCTTCCTTTGCTGAGCACATGATTAAGTGGTTTGGACATCTGTCGTTTTCGTTGTTGTTATATAAAGCGCACACTTGAAGTACCGATGCTTAGATGTTTACCTTGACTGAGGGTCTGAAAATCCTTCTGAGATGAGCACGCCCCCACCTGAAATCAATCTGCTATTCAGGCAAGTATACAATGTGAGCTAGACTCCCTCCGACAAAACATTTGAACCCAGAGCTGCACCTGCCGCAGGACCCGGCAGATTCAGTCTCTTCAGTCTTTGCACTACATGTGTTTACTGATATTGAATTCAAAACAGAGACCATTTCTGTGTGCAAACTATGACACCGCAGAGTTACTGGTAATTGGAACCACAGGCTTACTGTGCACAAGGAAGAGAGCATAAAAACATGTAAATTTCTCCCTCGGATTCTATAGCTCTGATCTCATCCCTGCCAGAGAAAATATATGGTTGTACCAGCACTGTTTTCCTAGAGATCCTATGATTAAATATTCACATGGTGTTTGCACCAGCCTGCCCCGCCTAAGGTGTTTTCTTCCATACCAATCAACATATAGGCTGCTTCACTTCCTCTTCCTGCCTTCCTGCCTTCCTGTCTTCCTTCCTCCCTTCAAAGATGGTACTTACCTCCCAACAGCAATCTAGATGCTAAAACTGTTGTCCATACCTAGGCATTGAAAGTAGAATGTTGCTCAACAGAGGCTGGGGACAGTAGGGAAGATGTTCCATCTTTGCTGTCAACTCGATTGGAATGTAGAATCACCTGGGAGAATCTTTCTTCCCAAGGACATTCAACTGCAGTGGGAAGGCTTGCCCAGAATGCAGGCTGCATAATCCCACTAGCCAGAGTCTCACACCCACCAAATAAAAGGGCAAAAGGAGAAGGTGGGATGATCCCTGAATTCATGTCTCACTGTTTCTTGGTTGGTTAAGATATGACCACCTAGCCAGGCGGTGGTGGGGCACGCCTTTAATCCCAGCACTCGGGAGGCAGAGGCAGGCGGATCTCTTGTGAGTTCGAGGCCAGGCTGGACCAATAGCCTCCAAAACAATACAGAGAAACCCTGTCTCTTAAAAACAACAACAACAAAAAAAGATATGACCACCTAGCTCAGTGGTGGGCGAAGTAGGAGTATTGCAGACTAGGTGACCATAATAACAGCAGGTTGCACCTTTCAAACTCCAGGAGAAAAGGTTTGAAGACTTTCACCATAACCAAATAATAAGTGTTTGAGGGGGACAAGACTTTTAGACCAGGTGTAAATGTCACAAAGCAAACTTGCATAGAATGTCATTGGGAGCCCGTTAAAATACACGGCCCTTTATGAGACTGTTGGTTAAAATTTGTCTAAATTTAAAAATAAACTAACAGGCCATGAAACAACAACCAAAAATAAAAATGTTTCAAAAATCAATACAGTGCTCTAGGTCTGCACCATGTGCAGTGGGGCCCATCGAATGTGAAGACTCTCTCACTCGGTGTATAATTCGGTTTATCTGTCCTAAGCCAGATGACTTACACGAATGGCACTGCTGTCTGTTTATCAGCACTCCCCCTGCTTTGATCACTGCTGGCAGTACCTCTGACCTTTCCCCACTGAAGACACACATGGTGACCAGAGTCCGGGCAGGAGAAAAGTTAAGTTGATACCCTTACCCTGGGATCTTCGGGAAAGACGCCAGTGCATGTAACAAGCATGAGGTAAGACTGAAGCAGGGCTCAGGGCCATGGACCCAGGACAACAGATAGGGCGGCCTTCTAGACAGGTGCAAGTGGATCAGTGTTCGAGATCTCTCTGGGATCAATGTAACAAACCACCCCACAAATCCAGTTTAGTTATTAAAATGAGCCCTGTGCATGGCCTCATCTAATATCTACAGGGTCAAATGACCCCGTTTGTGTCGTGAATTTGTTTTTTTCCCCATTAACAAAGCACAACTGAAAGTCACCCTTTTCTATTTTTTACACGTGCTTTTTTTCTTCTTATCACTAAAACAGTTACATCTATTGATTGTATTTATAGGACCCATCCGAGAACTCACAATTTTTAAAGGAATATTAAGCAAGAGTCGTTTAAATAAAGTCAATTTCCCTCCTTGTAAAACTGTGGAGATAAAAGGCTTTTAAAAGGTAACCAAATATAGCAGAGAAGCATCTCTGTGGAATTGGGACGCTCTCCGTGCAGCCTGACTTCTTGGAGGCAGAGACTGCATTTCTGCTCATCTACACAGTCCACCAATCAGGTCTTTGTGCCAGGATCCAGCTCCCCAGCTTGGGGGCTGCTGGAGATGCTGCACAAACAGAGCAGGGCTGGCTAACCCTCCCTGAGGCAGAGACGCCACCAAGCCCTCCTCCCCTAGCCTCACCCAGGGGCCACCTCTCCCACTGCATCCGAGCACTATTAACTGCATATCAGCCTCTTCCCCTTGTGACCCAAGAGATTATGGCATAGCATCCTGCATGCGTCTGTTTCAGAATCTGGCTACATAAAGTGAATAAATTGAGTGTTTGCCAATAGTATATAGAAGTGTAAGATTGAAAATCCTGACCGTGGTCCTTAATCGTCACACACCTTACACATAGCACACACAGACCATAAACATGCAGGTATACACATACCACACACATGCGGACACACAGACAACAAACACATGTAGACATACAAAGACAGCACACACTCAGATCTACACAGATCACACACATAGACATACAGAGACCACATACATGTAAATATACACAGACCACACACATGAAGACACACGTAGACCACAAACACTTAAATACCACATGCACTCTTTATGTACAACACACACAAAAACACTATATGTGTGTGAATATATATACATATATCTCACAAAACATATAGACTTTACACATAAACACACACACATCACACAAGCACAGGCACCATACACATTCCACATGCACACACAACCACACAAACTATAAACCTGAAACACACACCCACAGAATCACTTCCTAGGGTAGAATATTATTAAAGAACTGTAATAAATGAGAGGAAAATTTCTTAAAGCACATTAAGGGACTCTGGGCTTTGTTGCATGTGAAGTCTTAACCTTATGTGTTCTGCCATGATTTATCTGTAATTGTAAAGGAAGCACAGCTTGCAGAGCAGCAGCCTCTGCTCTGTGTGGGTCTTCCAGGGGTCTGCAGGAACCCGAGGTCTTCCCAGCAAATACTCAGAGTTTAAACATTTCTAAATTAAATGGAAGCTACAAAGAGAGCTTAGCCAGTTACTCTTGAAATATTCTCATTTAATAAGTTTGTATATATATATATATAGAGAGAGAGAGAGAGAGAGAGAGAGAGAGAGAGAGAGAGAGGGTGTGTGTGTATGTGTAGGTCATATTGCTTACATAAATGTATTTGCATAAAGAACAGATTTTATTGATGAAGTTCTGGAATTATTTGCACATAAAAGTTGCTGACTTGTCAAGGAGAGGGTGCATGTGAGGGCATGGGAATGTATCCAGGTACAAATTCACTGCTCTTAAGAGTCTGTTCTATTATAGATGTAATTCTCAATGCTTCTTTGGTCCTAACTACAGTCACTAATATTTTTAAAGATCTCGGAGCCAACCTTGCTCTTCTAAGGTCCAGAGGTGGTACTGTATTATAACTGCAGATGGGATTGGACAGAGGAAAGGCTGTTTCCTGCCTACAACCCCTCAATTCTCCTTCCTCCCCCTTTCCTTCCTTCCTTCTGTGGCCCTGCTTCCTCATAAATAGAAAGCACACATTACATTAGCCGAGTGAATATAACATGCCATAGTGTATTGATTCCTCATACAACTTCCTAATGAATCACTTTGAGAGAAATCCTTCACCTCAGAGACACAGAGATATGCTCAGACCTGGACCCTGCTTTCCAGAAATGTGCAGCTAGACTAGAATGCAGATAAACCTGGGGGTATTTACTGTATCATAAACCTGAGGTAGGTCATTTACTAATACCTTTATCCTCTCCATAGCAATCTCATCTCTTGGTAACCAGTTATGACCACTGTTCTCTTAGTTTGTTCATTGGAGTGTTTTACACTAACACTTGTTAGCTGCATTTGCTACTTTACTTTTTGTTGTAACCAAACTCATGACAAGAAGCAGCTTAATGAAGCAGGGGTTTGTTACAGCTTACAACTCTCAAGGCAGAAAAGATACGGTTGCAGGAACCTGAGGCAGCTGATCACATTGCATCCACCCCCTTAGAAGCTGAGAGTATAAAAGAGGGTTCCACAACCTTCCCAAAGACCATCATGAGCTGGAAAGCAAGAATCCAAATGCATGAGCCTGTGGCAAGAACATCACTTTCAAACCACAAGTTAGTTGTACCTGTTTCTGGAGTACATTGCGATATCCCAATGAACACAGCAACATGTGATGACTTTAGGTTTTGAAACAAGTCAGTAAAATTTCATGTTTTGGAGGTAGGTTCTGAATTTGTGAAGGAGTTACATGATTGAGTATTTGGATTTACCAATGGAAACAACACACCTTGAAACTTGCAGCTCTGTGCTATTTTAGACTTCACAAAGCTTATTCTTCCATAGCCAGCAGGGCAGTAGGGGTGGAAGTGAGTTTGTTTCTTCATGTTTCCTCACTCTTATCACTGTTGTTTCAATGTAGCCTCTAAACTGTGAATATGCTGTGTAACGAGATTCTTCCCACCAGCCTGGTTCCAGAGCCTCATCAACCTCAAATAACACACAGAGACTCTATTAGTTACAATGCTGTCAACCAATGTACCAATGTCCAGGGATTCTCATTGGCTACGTCTGCCTTAAATATTAACCCATGACTATATATATATGTAGAATATATATATATATATATATATTTCTACAAGGACCTATCTTTCCGAGGACACCATCCTGATGTGTCCTCTCTTCCTGGAATCAAATGGCAACCCTCTACTCTTGACTACATTTCCCAGAATCCTCCTCGACCCCTAGTTCCACCTATCTTGCCTCCTTACTGGCCAACAGTGCTTTATTTATCAACCAATAAGACAAACATACACACAGAAGGACTTCCCCCATCAATGTTGGACCATAGGGGTGGATGATGAGAGCAGTAAAGAAAGTGAGGTCACAGCTCCACTTCATTGAGGATTTACTCCTACGAAAAATCCATATGGATAGGTCTCTTTCTGGTGGTGGAAGAAACCACATAGATGAGAGTTCTCTAAAATAAATTCAAAGGAGAATTCTAGTGGATATTGTGCATTGTTATCTAAATGTTTAATAAAAAGGTATGGAACTGGTTAGTAATTGATTACCAACTTGACTGGGCTAAGACTGGAAAACACACTTCAGGTTTTGCCCAAGAAGCTAGTTCCAGAGACCACTGAAGCTCTGACACACATCAATGGCTTAATCTACTGATGGGTGAAAAATTCAAATAGAATGTAGGAGCCGGTAGAACTGTGGGGTGTACAGTCTGACTGGAATAAGTACCTCACATGTCCTTCCTTGGGGAAACACTTCTTGACCAGGTCCCATTCTGTGTGGCCCCCATCTCCATGAGCTGAAACTGGAGAACCCACTATAATAGCTTCTGTTACTGTGATATTCTGTCTGAACTCATGGCAGTAAGCAACTATGAACCAAATCCCCTGAAACTGTGAACCTAAAGCTCTTCTACCTTTCAATTATTTCACTCAGGCATTTTGTCACAGCTACCAATGGGAAAATAACCCAGGTACATCCTAAAGCTGTGTTAATTTGTAGGTAATTTATAGTTTACATTACTTAGAATGCTGACAGTTGTCTTAATCAGTGCTCTGCTGCTTTACAGAGACACTATGACCACAGCAACTCTTATAAAAGAAATCACTTAATTGGAGCTGACTTATGATGTCAGAAGTTTAGTCCATTTTCATGGCAGGGAGAATAGCAGCACACAGGCAGCCATCACACTGGAGAGGTCGTTGAAAGCTCTACATCCAGATCCACAGACAGCAGGAAGAGAGAACGACACTGGACATGACTTGGACACTTCAAGCCTCAAATCCCATCCCCCACTGACACACTTCCTCCAACAAGGCCACACCCCATAATCCCTCCCAAGTAGTACCACTCATGGATGACCACGCATTCAAGCATACAAGCCAGATGGCAATGCTATCATGTGCCTATTGGCCCACACCCAACTGGGCCCTTGTTGAACAAACTCAGGTTGGGACAATCACACAGTTCTGCAGTACAGTCTGTTACCTTTACAGGTGTCTCTTGTTCAACACTCTTGACTCATAGTAACCCTGGCTATTAAGCCATAATCATGCCAATGGCAGACAACACAGGAGCTCATAAAGGCTACACTTGAAGAGCATCACACAACAGATGAGGGTCTAAGCCAGAATTCAAAGCCAGGAATCTGACTCTAAGGCCAAAGCTCTTTGCAAGCGTATCCCGCTATCTCCCTAAAGTGTTTGCTACCATAAGCTGATTTAATCAGAAGCTCTATGCCACCAAGAGAAACCTGAGAATAATGACTCTACCCTCAGAAAATAAAAACTGCATTTGTGGTTAAACTCCCTATGTTTATAGGTTTGTTTATTTGTTCTTTTATGTCTAGTGGCTGGCATAAAATTCTCTTTAGTTACACAAATCAGCCCTAGAGAAAAATAAAAAGATTTTCCTCTAAGTGAGTAAAGGGGCAATTCTGAATACCCAGAAAAGTATCCCATGCTAAGCCAGGGGTGCACAAATGTCATGTCATGTTACTGTAATAATGGTCATGGATGCTTGGAGTCCCGAATCCTAGTGTTCTCTTTACAGCCATTAGAAAAATCAAAAGGCAGAAGCCTAAGCAATTAGCAGGTGTTTCTGTACCTAGAAAAATATACAGGAGCAACTAGAAACAAATCTTTTGTGCATAAATATCTACATTGATCTGGAGTTACTGGGCAGCTCTGAAGTCATACAATATGAATGGGAGCCACAATGTTCAAGATCTTCAATGGTTTCCAAAGTTTGGAAGCATGAGCTGCCCACCTACAGCCTCCTATCCAAGAAGCAGTTATAGGATGTAGGCATTGTTCAGCAGACCAACCATCAGGTGACTCAGCTTTGGACTGACAGAGGACCCATGAGAGGGGAATTTCTCCAGTTTATACTAGAGAACATGAGTGATGATCACCAAGTCACAGTACAAGGCATATTGTAGCTGAGAGTGGGTTAAGGAAAGAGAAAACTCTGAGATAGGAGGAAAGTTCCAGGCTGCCTAAAGACTGGGACACTTGTCCTTTCCTAATTTCCCACACAGGTAGTCTCACTCTTATATGGCCTGAGAACTCAACGTTATGGTGGAAATTTTAAAAACAGAAAACTGTCTATGACAAACTAGCATTTTACAGCTCATACAGGGTTTCCTTAATAGTAATCATTGCTAATCAGCACTTAAAACACCACACATTTCTAAAACAACATTCTCTCTTATGAAATTCATCCTTTGATAATTTTTTGGCCTCACCGCAGCATATGTTTACAGTAATTGAAAGCTTTTCTGAAATTCAGAATCCATGAATTCAGTATCATCTCTGTATCTCCCACTTGGGCAGAACAGTTGAGTAAATGTTCATTTTTTCAGCTTAAGAAGGACATTATGTAGCTCTTCCCAGTACATAACTGAATCACAGATGTGGAAATATATATGAACATTATCTATAAATGCTGAAATATCAAAATATAACTTTATTTGATCATCTAAGAAGAAAGATCCGAATCCCAGGAGAGAGAAAGGGGACAAGAGAGATGACTCAGAGAATTAGGGGACCAGTCCCTGATCAAGCAAACTGAAAATCAGGGGACCAGTCCCTGATCAAGCAAACTGAGAATCAGGGGACCAGTCCCTGATCAACAAACTGAGAATCGGGACCAGTCCCTGATCAAGCAAACTGTTCAGGGAAATGTGGAGGGCAACTAACTAGCAAAAGGGTGAGGAAGGTATTCCAGTCCCATGGATCCTGCAGACACGGGGCCTTACATAAGCTGAAAATGCCTTACAAGCGGCCATAGTTAAATTCTCAGCCATCCTGCAAGCCAGATGTCAAGTACTGTCATTTTAAAATGATGATAATTAAATATTTTTGTAATATATTAGCAACATGTTAAGTTGCAAGTAAATAAATTATATTAAGAACAAAGGTAATAAATACTTAACTCTCCAATTATATTTCTAGAATCTACTACTGTCTCTGAACCTTATTTCTTTTGTGGTGAAAATACCACACATCACTTTACTTGCTGTGTTTCATTTCCCAGCTCCATATTAAGTGGTTACATGTGAAATTGTGAAATAAACCAAACTGGGAGCATTTACACCATGAGCATGGGCTAACTTCACAAATGAGGAGTTGCTTTATAGTTCTGTTGATGGCATAGATTTAAAATGATAGATAAAAAAATTAAAATGATTCTGATTGTATTTAAAAGTTTGTAAGTCAATAGTTGTTCCATGAACACACACATACAGAGACATACATGTAAACACACAGAGACAGACACAGCAACACACAGAGATATACACACAGATCTACAGATACACAAAGAGAGAGGCAGAGAAAGAGATACAGACACATGCGCACATCAGTATTTCTCCAGTCATTAAAAATTCATCCCATGCAAATCACCCATCTTGACAAAACTAGTCGAATTCCCACTTTTATCTATATACCTATATCTTACATTGATTTTATTGTCTGTGTTCTGTCGGTAACAGTATTATGGTAGAAGTGCATTCATTTGTGGATGCTTTAACTTTGCCATGGAATCAAGGTGGCAATCAGATATTTACTTGTGGTCTGATTTGCTCAAATCATCATTTGATTGCACCTTTGATTGGGTGGCCCAAAGTTCACCCAATGCAATAAAAACATTCTGAGATGATCAGTTGGCACATTGGAGTTAAAAACAAATGCCTTGCATATTTTACACTTCGGCTACCCCTAGAAGTGGCAAGTAAGTCCTTATTGCTAAAAACACCACGCACTTTATAAGCAGGGTCTAAAGATCCCTGAACTGGAACTATTCTTTATACTTCTTCCCCAGGACTCGCTTTCAGGGTACCAGAAGGTACCATGCTAGCTTCCAAAGGAGGAAGGCAACAACAGGCCTACCCAGCTGGCTGCCTGTGAGCCACTGGTACGGCACGTGTTACCCTAAGGGTTCAGTAGTGGGGGTAACCGACAGATATCTAAAAGGACTTAAGAACCCTCTCAGAGACCATCAGAATTCCAGACCTCTGAATACACAATGAGGCCATAGGTCCAGGTGCACAGTAGTTTGCCCTGTATATTACACACCTTCACAAGTTCTATTTTGCTGTTCCCAAAGTCATCAGCTGAAGTCATGGCCGGGCTACGGGGAATCATCCTCAGAAGATGACAACAACCTCCCTAATTTGGCTACATGTGATGTCATAAAGGTTGTTTGGAAGGAGTGACAGGCAGCTCTTAGGAGACTGAGACTCCTGGATATAAAGGAAGTTAAGAGTTGCCTTAACAATGAAAACATGGCACTGAAAATCAATCTCTCTGCCAGTACACGAGGACTGGAGTTCAGACCCCCAGAACCCATGAAAAGGCAGAGCAGGCACAGCAGTCAGCCGAAATCCCAGCACTGGGGAGGCAGAGATGTGAGACTCCTGGGGCAAGCTGTCTGTCTACACTAGTCAAAAGTTAAGGGGTTGAGGCTTCACAATGAGACCATGCGTCAGTAAATAAAGGAGAGAACAATTAAGGAAGATATACAATATCAACCTCAGGCTAGCCCATGTGCTCACCCACACACATACACATCAGTCTACGTACTTATGAACATGCATGCTCAAATAATGTATACACAGCCAACACACACACAGGTGACAAAGAAAATAAAGGATAAAAATATAAATCTCTTGCCTGGCCAAACCTGCACTGCACATAGGACACCACACCTACTATTACTGGTAGCTCAGTTGTCTACAGTGAACTTTGAGAAACCTGGGAGCCATCTGCCTGGGAGTTTTGGGGGTCATCTCCTGACTTCTGAAATTGCATTCTGAAGTTTCCACACCCTCTGCCATTCAAGCATTGCAGCACCCTCCAACTGTGTCTGTTGGCCACGTTCCATCAAACATGTCACCATCTGAATGTGACAACCACACAGTAGATGCTGTGGGGACTGCCAGCAAAATATTTCTACAGAGCTGTGGTTGGCTGGTTGAAATGTGAATTTAACAGGCAGATGTTTTGCTTCAGTGTCTTTGTGTCACCCCACCTCTGAGTCAGCCTGGTGTCTAGTTGGCATTTCCACCTTTAAATTTGGATTGCTCATTTTTCCAAAGCTGAACTCCTTATACTTCTTAGTGGCTTCACACACATGTCTGTTTCCTGACAGAATTAAATCTAGTATTTTGAGATACATGGAGGTGTTGGGGGGGGGTCAGTGAGAAGGCCACACCAAATTGATTGAGGTGTGGTTCAGGATAAATGAGACATCCAGCCCCCGGCAAACTCCAACAGAACTAACCCAGAGGTTCCAGCTGTTTCTCTTCTTCCGTTTGAATGTGACCCTATCACCAGAGTTGTTAATGCCAAGGTCTGAGCTCTGGCAGCCCAATAAGTCAGGCTCAGCCACTCATCCTCAATAGACTGAGGATACCAGCAAATAGTGAAAGGTAGAGAAAGGAGGTTTATTAATGTAGCCACATTGGGAAGGGAATGAAGAGGTCCAATGATGCCCACATCTGCCTTTAGGACCAGAACATGAGGGAGTCATTTAAATAGAAAGCTAGAGGCATGACTAACTAAGTAAACATGGTCAAAGTGTGGCCCCATCCATCACCCTTTTCTGAGTTCCGATATCTCCAGTAAGGTGACCAGAAATGTGTGATATCTCTTCTAGGAAGACAGGTTCTTTCTCTGGCTGGCACCAAAACCCCAATACTTCCCTTCTCCCAGCATGAGATTCTTGGGTAAATTACAATTTCTTGAGTGCCTATTGTTTCAGTAGTCTGGAGACCAAAAGGAAAGATACGATGTCTTTTGCGATACTTTGGTTTTTTAGATACAATGTCTTTTTTGATACAATGACATTTTAGATGCAATGTTGTTTTAGATACAATGTCTTTTAGAACATCTTTTTCCAGGAAGTACTATTCTAGCCCTGACAAGGTGTAGGATAGTAGATAGAGCACTCAACATGTGTTCACCAAATCTTTCCCAGTTAGTTTTAACTGTGTCAACTCCAGCCAAGAGTCACTTGAAAAGGGAATCTAGATTGAGGAACTGCCTAGATCAGATTGGCCTGTGGGCATGTCTTTGGGGGACTGTCTTGATTGTTAATTGATGTAGGAAGACATATCCCACTGCAAACAATACTGTTCCTTAGGCAGACGATACTGAGATATATAAGACAGTAGCTAAGCATGAGCCTGGAAGTGACCCAGCAAGAAATTGTTCCTTCATAGTCCCTTGGGTTCCCGCTTCAGCACTTGCCCCCAACTTCCCTCAGTGATGGACTATGACCTGGAAGTGCAAGCTAGACAAATCTTCCCTTAAGCTGCCTTTTGTCATAACAACAACAAAGGAGAACAGTGGCCTTTGAAATATCCAATATTCATTGGCCTTCTCGTAGTTTATAGGAAAGTAACAGCACCTTTGCAGGGTATCACAGGAGACCCACACAGCTTTTGTAAAGTGTCAAGCATACTTACATATCAGTGACTAGCTATAAGACACAAGCATAATAAATATGTGAACAGAATATAGAACCTGTAATGCCAGTTTGCTACTTTTGGTGCTGACCAAGGCACAGCTTTGGGTTTCTCCAGCATCAGCCATCTGCTCTTTCCCACTCAGACTTCCTTCCCTTTCTCCACCTATCCATTGCTCCCTCCATGCCACCCCCAGAATTCCAGCCACTGACATCTGGAGAAAAGGATCTTTCCCTAATCTGAAGAAACATGGAGAATTTAAGCCCACCATTTTATTTGTTTCTAAAAATTCTAGATTAACACAGATTTTTCCAAGAATTTCTGAAACTGTGTGAGTTTTTTTCACACTCAGATGAGAGTGTGAACAGGAAGGAAATGCTGACTGAATGTTGGAATCCACCCAAAGAAAACACAATGGAATATGCAGCAAGGAACAGTCAGACTCCCCCAAGCTCTTAAATCCACAATAGCTATGGTGCTGTTGTTTCTTCTCTCTCTCTCTCTCTCTCTCTCTCTCTCTCTCTCTCTCTCTCTCTCTCTCTCTCTTGCTCGCTCTTCCTCCCTTCCTCCCTACCATTCTCTGCCCCTTCCTCTCTTCTATGCAACCTGCAACTAGTTTTCAAGTCATCGTTTCTATCATTCATGTTAAAATTAGTGAAAATAGGAGAAATCCATCCAATGAGCATTCCAGCACATATATATCCTTGTAGTGCTGTGAAATGAGCTTTGAATTTGCTATTAGAGCTGATGCTATTCTGATAACTTCTGTGGCACTGCTACATAGAGCAGAAACACTTTCAAACCCACTCAGGGAAAATGACTTTCAGATCAAAGACATGACAGTCACAGGGACAGACAGAAGGGGACTTACCATAAAGTGAAACTGGATACAGAGCTCTGGAGTGAAGGTTGACTTTGAACATGCAGCAGAGGTCCTCAAGACCCAGCCAGATCATGCAATTGTTTACACATTCCAGGCGTAACTGAGGACAGAACTGGAGAATGCCAGTCACACGTGAACCTGTTAAAATCCAATCGCATACGGAGTCCAACAGCTTACACCCGCCTGTTTCAGACTGTAGCTCAACCAGTGTAAGCATTCCTGGTCCTTTTCCATTCTTCTCTATCCACCCACCTGCCTCCTCTGTGGACTGCACTATCTTCTTCTACTTCTGTTACCACCAGAAGGTGGTACTTCTCTTGGCTCACAAGGGATGTGAGGAAGTTCATGCCATGGAGTAGAGCATGCTGTCTTAGTTTCTTCCCCAGTGAGAAACCACACTGACAAAGTGACTTAAGGGGCAAAGCACTAATTTTGAAATATAGTCCCACAGGGATATTGCCCATCATGGCACAGAACACACAGCCACAGGCAGAGAAGACCTGGATGCAGGAACATGAAGCTGGCTCACACATTACATCAGTGTGCAACCAGGATGCCCACATCAGCATTTAGGAAGCAGAGCTTCAACAAGGAATGGAATAGAGCTGTTTAGTTCCAAGGCTCACCCTCAATGACCCACTTCTTTAAGTGAAGCTTCACTTCCTAAACAGTTCAAGCACCACCACCTGGGGACCAAGTGTTGTAACGAATGAGCCTCTGAATGTATTTAACATTCAAACCACCCTGTGGCTTAGTGTTAGGAGAACTCCAGATCTCCCTTCTTTCAAACATAGCAAGAGGAATTGAATGTCATAAAAGAGAAGAAAAAAATCACTCAAGAAATTAAGTAAAAATAGAATCATGGCTGCTTCACAGGACAGTCCCTACAAAGTATTACAATATGATGGTGATTGTGGCCCACACCTGGGTGTGCAGCAGACTAATCTTTCCAGATTGCAGTACAGATGCATAAATGAGTTTTTTCTACAAGTGTTGCTACCTCTTACAGTTAGTGTCAGTTGTCGGTGTGACATAAACCTTGAGTCTTCTGTGAAGACAGTCGCACCCACTATGGGTAGGTGATGCCATCGCTGTCCAGGTGGGCCTGAACTGTGCAAAAAAAGGCTGCTGAGCAAGCCAGGCAGAGCAAGCCCATGAGCAGCATTCTTCCACAGGCTTCCTCTTCGAGCTCATGTCTTGAGTTCCTGCCTAAGCTTCCAAGGATGATGGACTGTACTTAAGATAAAATAAGCCCACTCCTCCAAAATTGTTTTTGGTCATGGTGTTTATTACAATGATAGAAAAGCGAACTAGATCACGACCAAACTAAACTGAGATTTGATTCTGGGTTTTACTTGATTAAGTGTTCAGTGTTCAGGACGAATTCCTATCATTTAATCACTCAGGAGGCTGAGGCAGGGGGATTGTGAATTAGAGACCAGATGGTTACACAGCAAGATCCCATCTCCTAAAGCACAAAATTAACTAATTGAAAATAAATAGATTGCCAACATTAATAAATGATATAAGATTTTCCAGAATTATGTGACATAACCCACTGTTCTGTGAAGCAAAACAATCATGTGTCTGGAAGACACTGTGGCCCTAAGTGAAGAGTCAGCTGTCAATAACATTGCAGCAAGCCATGCTCAAAGATCTCACTGAATAGCTGCATAGATGTCAGTGTGTGTGCACTCAGGATAACTCTGTATGTGATACTATTAGCTTTTATAGTTGAATACCTGTTACGGGATAAGAATTGTTTCAAGTATCGGGATCCAAACAGTTCTAGCCTGGACTCCCAGATCAGAGAGAATTGTAGTCTAATTGCAAACTGATTATCTGGTTTTCCAGACTATCCTATTGAGCAAGCGATAGACAGACCAGACCCCGCCCCCTGCCCGCATGTGTGTGTGTGTGTGTGTGTGTGTGTGTGTGTGTGTGTGTGTGTGTGTGAAAATCTATATTGGACAACCCATAAACACATTAAATAGGTATATATACTAGACAGGGTTCTCTAGAGAAATACAACCAGTAGTATACTTATATATATAATGCTTATTCACATATATCTATATGTATCTATATATTATTAACACAAATGCATATATATGTAATTATGTGTGTATTATAGAGGCGGTTAAATAGGTTACCTTAGAGAGCTGTGGCTTTCTTTGGTGGCTGCATTCTGAAGAGGGCAACAACCCAGTAGCTGCTTATTCTGCAAAGCTGGTTGACTTAACATCCTTAACCACTCTGAAGGCCTGAAGCCCCCCCCAAAGAGGTGTTGGCATGGAATCTGCATTGGAAACATTAAAGAAACTACTGTCTGATATTGATAAAGGACAGAAGTATCCTAGATGGATGTGATGAGGCAGAATTGAATGCAGGCTGATGGCAGAACCTTTTGTTGAGGCCCCTTTATATCTGGCCACCCGCTGGAAGGTATCCCCCACTTTAGGATGCATCTCCATTCTTCATGCCATGCTCTCTGTAAATGTCCTCACAGGAACAGCCAGAGGTATGAGTCTAAACCCTGTCAGGCTGACAGTTAAGACTAGTCCCCACAATATGACATGGTTCCAATGATACAGAAATGACAGAGTTGGAGAAAAGTTAAGAAACATGATTCAGAAAACTACAATAATATACTAGTCAAAACAAAATGAAATTCCTGAATAGTGATTTTAGGTTACAGGGCACTCCATTTCATTTACAAATTTGCCATGACCCACCCCAACATACCCAATATCAAGATAATTTCCACATCCACTCCTCCTGTCTGTCGTGACTCCATCCGTCTTTATAGTGTGCTGTAAACCCAGGGACTGAAAACATACGAGCATACATCTGCCACCCAGCCCAGATATAGATTTAAAATTCTAATACTGTAAATGGCATTTCACAAATTAATTCAAAAAGTCTGGAACTGTTTTCAATCAGGAGAAAATATACCTCTAACATTGAGGAAAGCTTAGCTAAATTACCAATCAGAAAATAGATCCATGCTAATTTAGGATTAATATTCAAATGAGAGATATAATCAGCTCCCGGCTAAATTCTGTGTCAATCTGGATTAATCATCCTTCACATCATGTTTTGAAAAGTACTTTCATTTGACGTGTGTAGAGATTATGTGCTCTGTCATGTCCATAATGACTGGTTTTATTGAACCTGACAGGTATAATCAGCTAATTTGATTTTAAGTTTTAAGAAGAAAACCAGTGTAAAGAATGTACAACCCAAACGTGATCAATCCTTAAGCTTAGCAATTAGTTCATAAAGCCTTGGAGAGAGTATATCTCAAAATATGTTTCAGTTGGCTTCTGGCTTCTCACTATGGGTTGATTGTAGCATTTTGAATTTTTTGGAAATCATGGAATTTTAGATCAAACAACTGAAATGAAACAAAGAGAAACTGATCCTTGCAATTTGCTTAATTTACTTTGTTTGCTTAGTACTCACTATGTTGATATTTGGTACTAGGAAAATGCTTTTTTAAAATAGCCCTTTTCTCAGGACGCACAGAGAAGGACCATACACACAGTCATGTGTATGGTAAGAGCCAGAGGGTAAATAAATACATATGTCATATGCAGGGTGCTCTGAGGAATGGAGAGCAGGCAAGCAGAATAAAGAAGGTGTTCGGGAGAGTTTCACTGTAATGATTCAGGCATTATGCCAGCCTGTCCCTGTCACCTGGCATAACACACTCAGGCAGTGCTCTGGTCAGCCCAGGTGCAAAGGACCCCTTTAAAAGACATACTTACTGCTCTGTCTTTTATGTTTTCTTTCTGTTCTCTTTCCTGATCTCTTTCGGTCTCTCTTTCCTCTGCTCCCCTGGGGCAGACAGGACTTCTCCTGTCTCCCTCTTCTCTTCTGTCCTCTCTCTGTCTCTGTGTCCCCTTGCCTCTTTTCTCTCTCCACTCCCTTTTCTAATAAAACTTCTCACTTAAGCTCTGTCTGACTGCCATGTTTGTCCTTCCTCCTCAGTCACCCTTACCTGTAATGGAACCCGCCAAGGTTCCCCTCGCTCTTTTCACAACATTCATCTTGGAATTTTTCATAGGCTCAGTTTTGAACCTAGAGAAGCTAAAACTCAGGGGAGGCATTTCTTGAACCATGGAAGCGAACAACCTAGTCTGATATATTTGAGCAGAGTTGGGACAGAGTGAAAACGTGGGACAGGTTGTACGACAAGGATGGGCAGCGGTTAGCCAATGCTTAAGAGAAGTTGCTTTGAGCTGCAAGAGAAGACATAACATGAGCATAAAAGTCGTGGTCTATTTTCCCTAGGGGAACAGGATGTTGGCAGAGGCAGTAGTGTGAGCTGAACCCAGGCAAGCTAATTTTTAAAAGATAATCAGGATGGAAAGTAATTATTTTTGAAGGAAAGGTTTGCTGGTAATACAGGGGGTGACATAGGATAGGGAATGACATGGGATCAGGACTTGCATTTTAAAGACAAATATTTTCAGGGTTTGCTAAGTACTTGGGTCAGAGGTTCTGAAAGTAGAATGAAGGGTAACCTCACCTTTCCAAGTCCTAAAAGTTACCTGAAGGATAGAGTTACAATACAGGAGAGAGGTAACCTTGGATGGGAGATGGGGTGCCAAACCCTTGAGCACGTTTCCAGCTCACATGCTGATGAGTCAAGAGAAGGTATCGTAAACACCATTACAGCCAGGAGGTGGTGGCGCAGCCTTTAATCCCAGCACTTGGGAGGCAGAGGCAGGCGGATCTCTGAGTTCGAGGCCAGCCTGGTCTACAAGAGCTAATTCCAGGACAGCGTCCGAAGCCACAGCCTCCAAAGCAATTAGGCATGAGCTCAGAAAGGGAGATATAATTGTGTGTGTATTCATAATAACCTATAATGCCGGGAGCCTTTAGACCAGATAGGCAAACACAGTGTTCCTTTAACTTCTGGTATGTTTCTGTATGAGACCTGCTGGGTGGGTCAGTTGTAAAACATGTGTGCATACAGCTAGATCTCCAAAGATCATGTTTCAGTCCCCCTACCCCCGGTATATTGTTGTACTGAGTTGGCCCTCAGAGGAATGAATGCTAAAATGAAAAACCAACAAGGAAAGTGCAGCTGCTTTCCCAGTTATGTGCACCAATAGGTTTTCCTCACACATTTACTCAGTGCATGACCAGTTTTCAGACGAAATTGCTTATTTTGTTGTTGCTGGGTCCGTCCATATCCTAGGAGTGCCTGCAGTTATACAACACTGCCTTCCTGCTACTATAATGAGCTTCCTGTGTCATCAAAATTGTATGTCAGACCCTTTTCCTATTGGCCCATTCTGTGGAGAAATGTGACTAAGGTGGGCTCCCGGTGAGCAGACATGGAGATGAAGCACATGTTTACACAGGTAGTCTTCACCGTGGGGAAACACTGGACCAGAAAAAGCAGCCGCAGCTGTACCCCAGCTACGGATTCAGTCAGCCACAAGACTGCCACCTCCACGCTTTCTCACTCTCTTTATTTAAGAAGGGAAGCAACTGTGCTGGTTCTCCTGTCTTTGAAGTCTCAGTGTATTCTGACTGAGAAGCAAGAGTGGGTCTCTTTGTAAATAGGTTAGAGTTGAAAATCTTCAACAAGTTCCAATTCAATCCAAAAGTCCCCCCTCCTCTTTACAATAATTACGTACTCACTAGCTCTCCTCGAATCAGCGTCTTTCATCAAAGAATTCATCAGCCCACTCCAGAGGATTCAACTCTAAGGAAAAGTTTGGGGTGGTGGTGAGAGAGGGAGAATCCAAAATAAATGTACAATGAGTAATAATTACAGGAAAAGTAGACATATATATATTTCAAAACCTGTACTTGCAAAATTTCATTTTGGAAAGAAAAGCCTATCAAAGCATATCATTTTAATTATACTTCTATTACCAGGGGACTATGAAAGTGTATATTAAATTAATGAAATGGATTGCCTCGGTTCCACAGTGGTTATTAGCAGGAAGCGTTCCCAGTTTTCATATTATGTACATCACTAACTTTAATTGCATTAGGCTGAGCTGGGAGAGCTATTTTTAGGGAATATTTCATCCACAAAACAATTTCTGTTGGCTGTCTGCCTACTACAGCTCCAGGATGGAGCTCTCTCATAAATGCTAACTTATTATTTCTGTCAGCCATGCTGAAGCATGTATGGCCTTATTAAAACTACCCCAAGCAGCTCTTCTCTCAAGACCATTGGCTCGGCTTCTCAGGAGGGCACGGAGGAGTGGGAGAGGAGGGCTGGCCAGCAAGCATGCACTTGTGACTCATAAGCATGCTCATAGGGGGGCCTGCAGTGGGAAATGCAGTACCTGCATTACCCAGGGTATGAAATTCTGGTGAGATCAGGTTTGTAAGCACTAGGTAAATGAGCTCTCAGTTCTGTATGTCTGGCTGTTCCCTGAAGTGCCTGAATCTAGACTCATGTTGTAGCTGGCCCTTGGATAAAAAAATGATCCAGCCTAAAGCATCAGTGCTGCCACAGTACTAAGACCATCCACCACCACCCCTAAGCCTAAGGATTATAAAATTGGAAGATGACTTAGGAATCACGTATGTCAGGTATCCCCATGACAGCTGACATAACTTTAAAGAAGTGGAAACCTGGTAGTTTATTGACACATAAGATACCCACAGTGCCTTCCTGATGCCTTGTCTGATGAAATTCTAAAAAGATGTATACTCATAGGCATGTGAAGTGCTGTGTTCTGGCTTGACTCACTAACAAATCCACAACATCAATGGCAAACAGGTTCCATTTTCACTACAGATTAGCATAGGAAGACATGTCTGCAACAACATGGTCAACTCATTGTCTTAAGAGCATAGTGGCATTTGGCAGTGAGAGCCAGTGGTCTTATCTTTGTGGAGTCTATTTAGTTCTCATCCTCATGTGGAACTGAAGAAGGGGAAGGCCATCTCTTTGTGGCCTTGGCTTTGGCTACACCCTTCTGGTTTACAACATCGGAAGAAACATATGGATGCGGGATTAAATCCTCAAAATGGCAACTAAGTTCAATGGAAACACCATGAATGCCTCTCTTAAAAACGAATGTTAAAAGCCACATGTTACTTAAAAGAGACACCTTTGAATATAAGAGAAGATGAGAGCTGAAACCAAGAAAGGGCTGGCAAGATGCCTCAGAGGATAAAGACACCTGCTGCTAAGACTGTCGACCTGAACTGGATACCCAGAATCCATAGGTAGAAGGACAGAATGGAGTCCCGCAAGTTGTCCTGTGATGTCTGTGTGACAAAAGTTAAAAACAAGGAATTATCAAAAGAACAAACTCATAAAATGCATTATGTGTTCCCTAGGCAAGCCCAGGCATACTCTATCGCAAACTGCACCACAGAACACGTGAAGGGGCTTTCACGATGATAACTTAGAGCAGGAAAGCATGGCAATACAGAATGTGAAGTTACACAGCCTCAAGACACGTAACAGGAGTGGTGATGAAGTACCAGAGAGACAACCAACCCTGAGTCCAGCATGAGAATTTGAAGAATTTTCCTTAGTGTGAGTGGCACTTCTACCACTTGCAATAACAGGAGACACACCGAAACCTCACATGTAGTACATGAAGGTTTGTGTGTGTGTGTGTGTGTGTGTGTGTGTGTGTGTGCATGTATGTATAAATGTTAAGTGACCCCTTTCAACAAAGTGTAGAATAAGCTTTGCTGATGGGAGTCTGGACTGTGGTTACTCCTGAAGGAGGAGGAGGAGATAGACGGGCAGACAGCTGGAGAGATCAGTGACTCTTTCAACTTTAAATTCATGGACCTGACCTCTACCAAACTGTGCTCTAACCCATCTCTGTGCAGTTCTGTGTATTTATGAGCATCCCAGGTATGGGAAACTATTCCATCAGTCTCTAAAGTTTCCCCATAGACACCGAATATATTTGAAGAGGAGGCTACTGATTCCAAGGTTCTGAGACAGCAGCTTTCAGTGAGTCCAGTGGTTCATTTCTGATTGACAACTGGGACCAAACTTCTCTCTGACCGACAATGATCCCTGTCAGTCAGTCTCTGGGCAAGCCACATCCATGCCCCGCTTAGAATCTGAATCCGTGTTCTCTCCTGAGAAGACTCTCAAACTCCTTGTTTTCCCTCTCTTTCAGACCACTAATGTCACACTGTCAGATAGTCCTTCCTCAGAGGAGTTCCATTTACCAGAGCTTCCCAAGTGCTGGGGTTATAGACATTAGCCACCACACCAGCAATGTTGTTTGTTTGTTCGTTTGTTTCCAGATTTTTTTTAAAAAGGAACACTTTAACAGATCTATGTGTCATGCTTGCACAGGGTCCATGCTAACCTTTGTATCATTCCACTCCTAGTATATGTGCTACCAAAGCGAGCACCAGCAATATTGTTTCCCATCAGCTCAAGATAATACGCATTCACGCATAAGTGGATATTAGATATAAAGCAAAGGACTACCAGTCAACCAGTCTACAGGCCACAACACCCAGAGGACCTAGGTAATAAAGAGGATCCTAAGAAAGATACACATGGATCTGCCTAGGAAGGGGAAAAAGACAAGATCTGAGTAAATTGGGAGCATGGGTGGCAGGGGGCAGGGTAGAAGGGAAGAGTTGAGAAGGGAAGGGGAGTGGGGAAAATGTATAGCTCAATTTTTTTAAAAAAATTAAAAATTAATTAAATGATTAATTAATTAAAATAAAGCCCTTCCCTGAGTCTGAGAACCCAAAGCCAAAACGCAACTACCCGTGTGCCTGCTTTAATGCTATCCACAGAGCAGACCCCTCTCTAGAGGGATGTTCTTGTCCATTTGGGTATTTTGCTCTGCTTCATCTACCACAGCTTTGCAGTAAGGCTTATTTGATGTTACATTTTCAGAACCTACAAGGCTTTAAGAGCTACTCAGTACTTAAGGAGAAGACAGTAGGCATCCCACTTCTCCTGACTAGCAGTTAAGAATCCACATCTAGGGCTGGAGAGATGGCTCAGAGGTTAAGAGCACTGGCTGCTCTTCCAGAGGTCCTGAGTGCAATTCCCAGCAACCACATGATGGCTCACAACTATCCATAATGAGATCTGGTGTCCTCTCTTGGCCTGCATGGATACATGCAGACAGAACAATGTATATATAATAAATAAATAAATCTTTAAAAAAAGAATTCACATCTAAATCGACATTATATGCACATTGCTTAGACACTATGATAAATTCTAGAACTAAAATTCTATGTATTGAAATTGGCTATATCTTACAAAGGGGCTGGAAGGTATGCACACTGGAACCATGGTGTCTCCTTTAGCCTTTCCTTTTACTATGGGAAAGCTGCCAGTTTTATGATTTCAGTTTTAAAAGTTAAAATAATTTAGGAAGTCAAAAACATAGAAAGTGTATCCCAAGTTAGATTGACTGGATACCTGTTTTTCCCTCGATGAAATGGCTTCAGATGTCTTTAAAATGCTGAGGCCCTTTTTAGCCACACTAATCGTGATATTCCAGTGTGACTGGTGTGGCCCCGAGGTAAAATCTCTACATAGGGTATGGTAGAATTAATGCAGGAGCTTGCCTAAGAATTCCTGAGGAGGATCAGCTGAGGTTCAATAAGTTATTAGAGCCTTTAAGGCAGGTGAAGAAAAAAATGAAAGGTATTTTGAGGTTCTCTAGTTCCTAGGTTCCATATATCACATGACTGTCTGCAGGCAGTTTAACACCCCTTGAAGAACCTGATGTTGTCAACATACATACCACAAAAAATAAAAGACTCAGAGACAGATATTGGGGTTCAAGCTTCAAGAAGATCAGAAAAACAAAACAGCCAAGCGAGTAGATCTTAACTATACCCAGCTGAAATGTCCATCCTGTTTCCACAAGTGCTCAGAGGCAAAAGCTCCTAATTCCTGTCTCCTGCCTTTTATTCCTTTCTCCACCTCCCTAGTGTTGGGATTAAAGGCATATGATCCCAAAAGCTGAGATCAACTTTGTGTGAGCTATTTTTTTATGACTGGATCAATTTCGTGTAGTCAGAACTAACAGAGATCTGTCTACCTCTTAATCCTGAGTCCTGGGATTAAACGTGTGTGCCACCACTGCCTGACCTCTATAGCTTGTGGCTGGCTTTGCTCTCTGAATCGTCAGGCAAGCTTTAATAAATCATAAATAATATATCACTGCAAATATACATATGTAAAAACAAAATAACCATAATATTCCCATGGAAAGAATGTGCAAGTGTGTCTTCAGTGAAGTCCAGAATTTCTCAGATGTGTTCCTCATCAAAGCAGATTCCTATTCCAATTCAACTCTTAGCATCTGTTTGTACACAAGCACGCACATACACCACACACATACACACACACACACACACACACACACACACACACACACACATACCACACACACACAAATGGCCCTAGTCTGTGTGTTTTGTTTGGCCTCATACTAAAGGTGGCATGTGTGTGGACTTAAACAATGACTTGTGCCTTTTTTTCCTTCCTTGTGTCTTTGATGTGTAGTTTTGCAATGTGTTACAAGACTGGACAGTAGGTAAAGTTTCAACAGGACAGAAATCCACTTTAACAGATATGATAGTACTTCCTTCAAGGCATATGTTCTGAATTTTCCCCCATAGACTCTATTTTCTGCAATCCCCCAAGAAGCCAGTTGCTCTCTCAGTACTATCCAACTGCCCTCTGGCACATGGGCATCCTCTGCCAAAGAGCACCAGGGGCAAGATTGGGGTTCAGTATGATGATCAATCAAGGAGAGCCAAACAAGCTTCATCAACTGTTTCACTAACACCGAAAGCCACTCACATGCCTCCCAGACACTCAGCAAGGAGTTCTTGTCCTCATTTTGGCATCTCCCCTACATCCTCTCCCAGCTCTTGAACCATTGTTTCATCTGGGAGCCTGCTTATGTGATCAGTTTCTGTGTAAAACTGACTTCCAAAATCCCACAATTTCATTTAGCATACAACACTGCTCATGCTTGTGTGATGAGTGTTTCTTTTCCTCACCAGACTTTCATCCCCACTAGGGTTTAGACACCATTTGCTTTCAATCTCAGCAGGGCCCAAGGCCTAGGCCAGCAGAGCTGGGGAAGGTTTGCTCTGTGAATCAAGAAATGGGCAGATTCAAGCAGGGCTACTGGAATGACAGCCTTGTCACTAGACTTACTAAATACACAGCCAACTGCATAGTGCGGTGTTGCATAGTGCAGTGTTGTGTCACGTCTTTTAAATAGCATCCCCATTTCTTGTTCATGTCACTTCTCTCATTTCATTCTATACACTCTAAGAGCCAGACAGAGCCACAGAAATGTTACAGGACCTGTCCTGTGTTACAGGCAAGACGTGTCAAAGCCAGGACCCCTTCCTCTCCCACTGACCTCTTTCATCGCATCACCCTGTAGTCACCTTCTCCATGGGAACATTTGTTCTTTATTTGTATCAAAATCCTATGTAAGCTTTGTGAGTGTTAGTTGTTTTTATCTGAAACACCCTCTCCCCATTGGCTCATATTTGGGGCACTGAGTCCCTAGCTGGTGACTCTGGGTGGTGGCTTGTGGTGGTGTCTAACAGTTCTGTCCAGGAAGGCTGTGAGACCTTTTGGAGCTGTCATCTGGATGTCACGGGTAGACCCTAGAGTTGACCTTTGAAGGGTGCCTCTGCTTCTGCCACCAGCTTCCTGGTTCCTGATCCAGCAGTATGTGAAAGTCTCTGTCACATTGTCCCCACCTTCTTGAACTACAAAGGACGGCACCTGTGAATCAAAATAGACCTTCTTTTCCTAAAATTGTTCCTGTCAGGGATTTTTATCACAGTAATGAGAAAAACAACGGATTCAGGCAGCTTGCTTTGTTTACAGAAATATCAATATTTATTTAAAACCATCTGACAAATCTAATAAAGATTCATTTTTTAGGTGATTTCTCCTCCCCTTTCCAATGACTTTTGCTGTATGAGATGGTATTTGGTGAAAAAAAGTATTACATGGAATTAGCACTTATATATCAATCAAACACTGGGCTATATTTAAACATGAGTCATTCATGCTTGGATCAATTAGAGATAAAATGTTTTAAATGGATGCATTATCATCTCTCAGTAGACCAGACATCCTCATATGTATTCATGACCAGAGCAGTGATCTCCTATAAATCCACAGCAGGAATAAGGCTAAGTGAAGATCCCAGAGCTGGACTAAGAACAAAGAAAGATGGTCTCCTATTACACAGTGTGGGCTTCGAGACCTATGGATGTGAGGTAGGGTGATAGGCCCCAGAGCTGGTGCTATAATGACGCGCAGGGGGCTTCTAGACCACAGAACTAGGATTGTAATGACCCTCAGGATGACATTGTGGACTGTGGAGACCCATGGCTGTGATAGAGGGTGACAGGCCACAAAGCTGGGCCTATGATGACCCTCAATGCGATACCCGTATTCCTGGAGTTCTACCATAACACTTGACAAAGGAACTGCTTTGAGCATCAATTTGTGTGAACTCAGACACACTTTACGCAGAATCCGTGGTGCACCTGTGGGTGCTGGTCTGTGCACGAGCACTGCATACATGCACAGCTCATGTGTGGTCGGAGTTCAGGTGCCAGTCTTCAGGAAGGTCAACGTATTTCGGTTCTTGCTGGAAAGGGTTCTCCCTTTAGCCTGGAACTTCTGTCATAGAGTCCAGTCTCTGTCCAACAGCTTCTGGGTACTAACCCATCTCTGTGTCCTGCCTCCCAATGCTGAGATTCCTGGTGTGTGTGTCAATGCCCCTGGCCTTGCACATAGGTTGTAGAGATTTGGACTCCAGTCCTCCTCCTTACTAGAGAAGTGCTTTTGTGGCTGAGTGGCACCCCAGCCACAGAAACACTCCTTTATTTAAACCCACTGCCAGCCGCAAACACACAAGCACTCACTGACAAGGCCGTCTCTTCTCACCACAGGGGTGCTACCAAGAGCACCCTGTCTCCAGCTACATCCACTTTCCTTTTGAGAACTGTGAGTCTTTGACAGCAAGTCACTTAACTCTGTCCAGCAGCAGCTGTGTGAGTTTTGCATAATTAATTATTTATACCAAGGCAGACACAGTAATTAATATCCAGATGAATATGATACTGTGATCAGAAACGCTTTGCATTTCAGCCATCCCTCAAGCAAGCAACTGTCAAAACCGGACTGTTTGACAGAGTGGGGCCTGCCAAGCCCCTTGCAGACATCTGCTCTGTAACAAAAAGAACAGATTCCCTGAGCAGAGTGTACACACTGGCTGATTTTAGTAGGCAAGGAATAGCTCTGATTGCCTTCTCACAAATGCTGGTCGATTCTGTCTGCTTACAAGCATATCTCCCAGCATCTCCCAGAAGGGCTGAATTTTAAATGGAAAAATCTATGTGGTTGTGAATGCCAGCCCTGCAAGCGCAGTCAGATGCAGGACCCTGCTCGCTCGCTCTTCAGTTGTGTGAAGGGAGGTGTCAGGAAATCCTTCCATCCTAGCAACGCTAGAGAACCAACAGCACAAGAGAGCTACTCTTAACAACCAAGTGGCTATTTGACACCACATTTTCCTACCATTTGTATAGGGAAAAGGGAAACTTATGAGCCATAGGAAAAGATGAGGATTTTCTGGAAATGGTGGAGAACTACCCCCACACACACACACACCCCTCGGACCGCCCCGCCCCCACCAGCAGCTTCATCAGGCTCTGCCTGCATCTTAATGCAATGCCTCCAAGGGCAAGGGAGGCAGGGCTGCTTCCCAGACACAGTTAGATGGAATCCTCCACAGCCATTTTTCAATCCAAGGCAGAGTGACCACTGCCAAGAAATATAATCACTGCTCTGGACCTGTAATTGTGACCAAGATGGGTGAGATTATTTAAAATCTGATTAACTATTTTGGTGTCAGTTAGCAAATATGGATGGAGAACCAGAAGGTACGAATGTCTCCCTGTCCTGACATGCTCTCTCAGGACTCCTTTCACTGAAGCGCACCCACCCCTCCACCCTTGTAAATATCCGTTTCCTCATATGATTATAAGTAATGTCTCTGAAACCTTTTAAAAATCATGAAATGTCTGTTATATTAACAAATGGTGAAGATAGAGAGGGGGCAGACTGTCTTAAGGGCAAATTTTGCTTTGTAGGTATATTAAAACCTTTACTGTCTGGTTTCTGAGCCACTTTTAGTTCTTAGAACTAGCCAATAAAAAAATACAGTATGCTCAATTAAATTGGAATTTTGTGTAAATCTCAGCATATCACATATTATATATGAATTATATATAAATGTAAGGTCCATCCAATTATTGAGAAATGTTTGTATGTAATTTACTCCTTACTTCTCTGGAATTCAGGATTTCCTATCTGTATTCTCCCTTGTGGCCATTTACTTTGCAGGTCTTGAATAAAATGCCCTCTGACAATGCATACAGGAGTTACTCGATTCCTTCCCTGGGTAGAATGAATGGGGTGTTGTGTCCTTACATTAAACACATATTTAGAAATAGTTCATAAACACATATTTAGAAGTACAGGGCCTTTCAATTAATTTGTTCTACACAAGTTATCTCGATCAATCTATGTTGTTCTAGCTGATTCATGCAGGGGTACTGGAGGTTATGATGGCATTACAATGGGAGAGGGTTATGACTGGATAGGGATTACCAGAGAGATGTTTCACAAGTTATCAAAGCCAGACACACCTTTGTTTTGAATTATGCTATTTAAGCAGTACTAATTAGTACTATTGTTAATGGAGAAATAGATGTAGGATATTGTATATCTGAAACCCCAGCTATTCTTTAAACACTAAGGAGTAGAGTTACCCCCCTGATGATTTCTCATATCTATAGATCAATTAAGACCAAATAAGTTGAAAACTAATACAAACAGGAGAACCAATAATTCAAACTTTATCAAATCAAGACTCTATTAACATCTAAGGAGATGCAGCTTTCTTTTAAGAAGATACATGGATTGCAGAAAGAGGAGATTGTATTTCAAGGAATGTTTGTGGAATATTTGTAAATGCATACATCGAAGACAGCAAAAAAAAATCACTCGTCTGTCTACACAGATAGACAGCATATGAACCTATTATTACTGATAGTGAATTAGGAGAGAGATGAGATGAGACATCCACTGTGGGTTAAGGAGACTGTCACTAAGAACTTTTGCTCTATAAGACCTGGGGAGGGGTGGCTTACCAGTGGGAAGAAGACGATTGATTACTTGGGCTCAGTGTCTGAAGACCTTGTGTACAGGATGGTCACGTGTCATTCCAGAGAGAGAAGCAGCATAAACTACTCATGAGGAACAGGCACGATGTCCCAGCATCAATCACTGAGAGTGGTGGTACAGCTGTGTGCCACACTTGGGATGAGGATTGGAACAGGTTGACGGAATGGCTTCTGGGGAGGTGACATGAAGAGTTTGTTCTTCCCAGTCCTGGAGGACAGGTTCCACTTCTTACTGGCTGTGTGTCCTAATGACCACAGTTATTCTTTGCTATGACTCTTGCAACTTGGAAGCAAGAAGCTCTTATACTTCCCTCACAGGTTGACAGAAGAATTTACAAAGCCAACCCTCCAGTCCTTCACGTCAAAGACCTTTTTGCTCATCTTGTTCTGGGCTAAGCTTACATCTGTATCAAGGACACAAAGACTCAAGTAGACAAAATGGAAGAATAAACTGAATATATAAATCTAGTCCCTTTGCCCTCCCAGATGCGTTCTACACCCCCATGAATATATCTCTCTTATACAGATTTTCCAAAGTCTTGGTCCTGCAGATACCCGTACTCCACAAGGTCACAGCTATTTTTCTTCCAAACTCAAACCCTGGCTTAGAGGACCCAAAGAGCAAGTACCAGAGGGCTCCTCCTGACTCAGCAGTACTCCCCTGCTTGGTGCTCATCACCTTAATGGAATCATTTCCCTCAGTCGGTCCTCTTTTATCAATTGATTATTTCCCCCTTTGGGACTGGAGAGCTCTTTAGTCATGCACTGCCAATAAGATATAAAGAGGTGGCTTGATGGCCACTAAAAACAACCTTCAGCTGTGTTCTTCTTTATTGGTATGACAGTTTTACAAAGTTCTCAGAGAATCCCCTGATGAAGCGGACAGCCATGAGGTTCACGTGGCGTATGGCAACTAAAGAGATAACTGGGCGGGAATGAAAGAGTTAGGGATTTCTGAGCCTTGTCTGGCATCCTCACAAAGCACCGCTTTCCATACTAATTTAGGAGTATAATCTAGCGCGCACACTTCTGAGACTAAAACCTGTGATTTGAGAGACATGTGACTAATCCTCTCACATGCAAATAAACACATGTGCACGGGATAGAACTGTGTCTCGCAGCCCCAGCAGCTTGTCTGTGGGTTGCCTGGATGCATGGCAGGCAGATCTGCTGTCTCTGTCGGGAAAGCCTTCTGTGATCTGCCTCTTAGATTCATCTGAGCAAAATGGCAGGTTGAGCACTCAGCTTCAACCTCTGACTCAGGAGCCCTCTGGGTCTTCATGGTGAATCAGTTAGGCAGTTTTGCCATTGCCATCCCGAGGATAAAGAACAAACAGGTGATTCCTAGTAACTGTAATATGCTTATCAGGTTGGACAGGAAAATCATTCGGGAAAGCACAAACTCAGACACTCAACAAAATTTCAATGCTGTTTTGACTGAGTATACTCGGCCGTCAGTAACTCACACACCTGCTGGAGCTGAATATCTGTTCTCCCTGGGGTCTTTTGTTATTGGGGATCCTGAGGCACGGATCCTTTCCCAGTTTTTGTAACACACCGATAGTAGCCATACATCTCTTTACATGCAGGATGGCAGATTTCAAATGCACTAAGTGTATAGGTCAATTTGGACTATAGCACAATTAAGCTAACATGGAGAGAGCTACAACTACATTAACAGCTAAAACTGAACTAGAATGTGGTGTTATCTCCTCATCTTAAAAAAGGACAAAGGCTTTGTTGTAATAAAACAAGAGTTGGAGAATTAAACACACACACACACACACACGCATGCACGCGCGCGCGCAGCCTGATTCCTGCTAGTTACAGGTGGGATTAAGGAAGAATTGTATAAGTATTGATCACCAATTACTTCCAACAGGCAAATAGAACGATGCATTGCTAATGTTTGTATGAGTGGTACTCCATTTAATTCCCTAACAGTTAGGAGGAGAGAGTGACATTCAGCTAAGCAGCTTGTTCAACATTCAATCATTAGGAAGCTGCAAGCTGCTCCAGGGCTGATATCTTACAGTGACTCTATATCTACTTAGCTCAGGGGTGAAATGATTTTAGGTCTACTGACCAGCCCAGATGAAGAGTGTTACATAAAGCAGGTGTTTCATGCTTGTTTATGTGCAAGCATTTTCTAAGGACCTACTGTATGCTAAATACCATCCACTGTTTGGTTATTCATCTAGAGATATGGTTATTATTCTATGTAGGCAGGAAGTTGGTTGCCACGATACTGAATGTGAGAAGACAAACTCCATGTATGTTTTTCAACTCTTGGTTCATGAGCAACTGACCTTGGGGTTCTTGAGTAGAACATGGATTATAAATATAAATTATATTAAAATAGATAGCATATATCTATATGTTTATTTTCTTTACTTTTGGTGTGTGTGTGTAGGTATCCTCCTCTATCTCTCTCAAGCTTATTTATTCTGAAAATGGATCCTGGAGTTTCCCTTTTCAACTAGGCTAGCTGGTCAACCCCAGAACTTTTCCCATCACCACCTTCTTCAGTGCTAGCCTTACAGGTGTATATGACCATGCTTGGCTTTTTACATGGGTACTGGGGATCAGAACTCAGGCACTCGTGTTTGTATAGAAAGCAATTTATCTATTTAGTCATCTTCCAAGTCCCATGTTTAATATTTTTATAAAATGTGCTGGACCATATTATTTATTTTAAGACAGATGTGGCCAATAGGAAAATGGCAGTTTATAAAGGGAAATGGGGAAACCTGTGTTAGGATGAGTTGGTTTGTTTTGATTGGGTATGTTAATTAGGTGAGCCAAAATGGATTTGAATTCCTGAACTTCAAAACTTTGATAGCTGGACGTTGGTAGTCAGCCTCAGGAGGAAATGACCAAATAAGGAAATCTAACGAATTTTAGCAAGGCAGAAGGAATCTAGGAGAAAGACAAGACCTGTCATAGCCATGTTTGTCATGCTCAGGCTGGCTGGATATTGAAAGGACTGAGAAACCCAGATAAGGGAAGTTGCTTCCATCAATGAAGAGAGAGATTTTGATGGCCATAACTTTTTTTTTTTTTTTTTGGCTTTTCGAGACAGGGTTCTCTGTATTGTTTTGGAGCCTATCCTGGAACTTGCTCTGTAGACCAGGCTGGCCTTGAACTCACAGAGATACACCAGCCTCTGCCTCCCGATTGCTGGGATTAAAGGTGTGCACCACCAATGCCCAGCTTGATGGCTTTAACTTAATGATCCATCTCTGGTAGATACCAGAGGTTCCCATCATCCTACAGGTGGATGCTGTCTACACTTTCATGAGTACCATAGATGAGTTGTTTTTTCTACTCATCTGGTTTATGCTTGTCCAGAATCTGAATCAAGTAGAGCATCTTGAAAAACATGGCTTCTGGAAGTCTAGTCCTTGCAATGACTTAGAAGATTTGAACATATGTTGGGTAGCAACAGACCCAAACTTAACCACATCGACTGATTTATCATTTGCCAAGAACCAGGTAGCAATATTAATTTATAATTTAAAAATCAGTATTTTTAAATAAAAAACCTTCCCCAGATCTCTATAGTACAATAGTGAGGAGAATATTAAAAGTTCAGCAGAACTGAAAGAAATGATACTGAATGAAAAGATAAGCATTATCATCCAAGTTCACAGAAACAGTGATATCAACGACAACAACAAAAAGGACACGCTCGAGTATCTAAAATATTTCATCAATAAATTGTGGTGTATTTCTAAAACAAAGCTTTACATAAAGGTGGAACAAAAGAACTAAAGTTATGCCCAATAAAACACTGGCTTTTGAGTCCTAAGGGTGGACGGAGAAGAAAACACAAAAAGCTAAGGAATATATATGGTCCATGCAATGCAATTTTATAAAGTTCTGAAATAATTTGTGGCAAGATATTATAAAATAAGAATATGTAAGACAAAGAATGACTAACACAAACTCAAGTCTAATCTACAGGGGTAGAATGTGTGGGACCCTCTCATGCACTGGTTCTCTTTCTATTGTTCAGCTTGGCTGGTACAATCCGGAGTTTCTATTTATTGATGTACTCTATACTAACATGAATATATATATATATATATATATCAATACTCGTGTAATGACATTCACTATTTTCCAGTGTATATTGCTATTAAACGAGAAAAAAAATCCTCATGAGTATGTGAAGAAAGTCAAAGGTATAAAAATGACCTTTAAGTGACAACAGGTCATAGCAACATGCCCCACATTGGACACTGTCTAGGAGCTTACAGTGTAATCAGTGAAATGAGACTCAGTGTAAAAAATAAGTGGATCCATATGATCGGAACAAATATCGTGTTTTTGCTGAAGCAGTACAAAAGTGGCGTGGTAATAGAGAGAGAAGCAATTTATCTGTTCACATTCATCTCTCTTAACAGTAATTAAATGCATGCTAGCTCATAGAAGCTGCTCCTGCTCTCACAATTCAGTAACACAGAGCAGAGCTTGGAATCTGAATGTTCTTATTAAATGTAAAAATACCGATTAAACTAGATTTTAATTATTGCTTAATTAAACATATTCAAATTAACAGCAAGCGCATTTGGTTGCACATTGATTCTTTTTGTTTATCTTCTTGGCATTTATTGGTCATTGAGTCTACTCCCATCATCTTATTAGGGTTGGGGTTATGTACAGAAGAAATGCATTCACGTGCAAATGTCTACGTCTAAAGAAGAAGATAGATGGATGTTTATACTCAGTGATCCAGTGAGGCCTGTGCTAGATGAGGGAAACATGCCTGGGACAGGCCATAGCTACACCTGGATCAGGGAAAGAATCTGAACACCCCAGAAAGTGGAGGAAGAGGGAGACCTGCCCTGGAGTCAAAAGTAGGTGCCAATGCTGCATTTTAAAAATAGTTCACTCTAAACTAGTGAACCATGCCAGAAAATGACCCTGAACAGGCTAAATAAACACATAAATTGTCATGGTTTTTATGTTGTTTAACTTGGTTAGCTTTTATCACATCCAAGTGATAGGAGGTAGAGGGCAGAGAAAAGATATCATGACACAAGTTTACAGAGAGCTCTGATGGCAGGCAGATGGCAACAGAAGAAAGAAAAACACAAGAGGAATTATCACAGGAGTAAGCTGGCGCCCTGACTAGTTTTATTGTCAACTCAACACAACCTAGAAACATCCAAGAAGAAGAAACCTCAGTTGTGAAGTTGCCTTGATCATATTAGCCTACGACCATGTCTGCGAGAGACTGCCTTGACTAATGATGATATGAGAGAGCTTTCCACCGTGGGTGGTGCCATCCCCAGGCAGGTGATCCTGGGCTGTATAAGGAAGTCATCTGAACAAGAGCCTGTGGGTGAGCCAGCAAATGCTGTTTGTCCACAGTTTCTATTCCAGGTTCCTCTTTGAGTTCCTGTTCAGATGTCCCCCAGTGATGAACTGTGACCTGGAAGTGTAAGCCAAGTAAACCCCTCTCCATTCAAGTTTCTTTGTATCATGGTACTTACCATGACAGCAAAAGGCAAACAGAGTAGGCACCTTCGGATTTCATGAGAGATCTTGTCAGGAGGTCACCTGACAGAAAGAAATGGACTCACTAAATCATATGTGCTAGCTAGGTCACATCTTGGTGACCTAAGAGTGTACAAGCAAACAGACAATGCTGCTTCTCAAGGAGCAGGCTGGTCTACCCAGATATACACACACCAAGAGAAGTTCAAGATGGAGGAAGTTCATCATGAGGTTCTGGGGATCTATACTATGGATAGAAAGGATGTAGGGGGCAGGACTGGGTTAGAGGGAGAAGTTTAAATTCTACAGTGAGCACCAGAGGTAAGTTAGTGGTGACATCTGTGAGTAACATAGTCCTCATTACTTAAGAATTAGACACGGGGCTCAGAGCCCTGTCATATCACTCACGGGGTGACAGTTGCTCTGTGTTTATTTACACATGCCTACTCAGAGATATAAGTCCAACACTGCCTCTGTGAAGAACACATGGAAGCAGTTTTCTCCCAGGATAATGGGACGCTTCTCTCAAACACTGAAGACAGAGTATTGAAGATGGAGCAAGAAAATGAAAATCCCCATGTAAAGATGAGACGAGAGAACAGCCTCTCCTTAAAGGTATGTGCTACAAGCAATAGTAAAACAATCACATTAAGCTATCAGTTTAGGGGGTTCAAAAGATGATCAAGCTTGAGAAGAAATAAATGAAAAATAATAAGATATTCCAAATGAGAGAACTTACCTCTCTGGGGAAGGCAACAAACCGTATGCCAAGGAAGGAACATCATCAGAGTGCTTAAGGACGCCAGGAGGGAAGATGAAAGATCACAAAGTCTTCCAGATTAAAAACTGGAACATACAGAGAGGATCTAGAACCCAAAGAGCCTCAGACTTCTCCAGCACCAACCCTGGAAGCCAGGCCTTGCTTCAAAAACCATGAGAAGATATGATTAGAGATCTGAGTTTTCATGTCCATCTAGAATTTTCAACATTAAAGCGGTCCTACCATTGGTGTTAATAACCAACTTGACAGAGTCTAGAATCAGTCAAGTAGGACACAAGCCTTCATGCAAATCTGTGTGAGAGCCTCTAGATTAGCATTAGTGGTGATGTCTGTGAGGAATCTTGACCGTATCTGAAGATGTGGGAAGATCCATCTTTCTTAAGGAGGGACCATTTTCTGGGTGAAGATTTTGGAATATACAAAATGAAGAAAGCCAAATGGGTGTCAGTACTTATCTCCCTCTACTCCCTGATGTGTATGTGATGTGACCGGCTGCTTCAAGCTCTTGCCATATTGACTTTCCCAATACGATGGACCCTTGAACTGTGACTCAGAATAAGCCATTCCTCCTTTAACTCACTCTTGCCCAGGTATTTTTATCGCTGCAGCATGAAAAGAAGTTGAGACAAATGGAGACATTTGCTTGAGGATTTTTATGCACTTTTGCTAATATATATTCCATCAAAAATGAGAGAATAAACCAAGAAATCCATGAGGAATAGGAAATGTAGATATGGCCTGGATATGTAGATGTGGGGATGTTGGGAAGCCTGGAATGAACACAACAGAAGTTTATGATCTGGAGCAATTCTATGCTGTGGAGAGCTGCTGGGTCCTAATGAGACAAATGGTATCTTTAATACAATTACACAAAGTAAAATGGAAATTGTGTTCCTGGGATTGGATGTGTGGGTAAATTAAATAACAGCTGCCAAAAAAAAATCTAAGCTAGAGATCCAACTCAATAGATGAATGGACTTCCAGGGAAGGGAGACTCCCTTGTAAGAAGCAGAAAATACTGTGAAGGCCTCCAGTGGTGCTTCCATATAAAATATCATGTTGAGAAAATGGTGTAGAAGAGTAAACCCATCAGCCAGTATAAAGAGAGACTGCTATTGTTGCAGTCCTGCTTGTCCTCCAAAGGGCACAGCCACCAGGGTGACAAGCAGATGATGTTAGGGCATGTGGGATGTGTTTGTGAAGGGGATTGGAAGACCACAGATACTGCATCCCTTTTTTTGTTTTCCTGGTGATAAGAGGTTTTTGACCCCACCAATCATTCCACAGTGACATAGTGCCTTACCATGGAATCAAACGCAGGGAACCAGTCTCCAGTGGACTAGAACATTCAGAATTGTGAATGATACTAAAACTTTTACATGTTCGCTATCTCAGGCATTTTTGTCATAGCAATGGAAAGCTGACTAACAGTCAATAAAAAACAAGTAGAACCTTGATCCTGCTAAAAAGCAAGGCTAACTCTAGGATGGCCAACAATCTTTCCACTCGCTACAAACCTGTGTGTGTGTGTGTGTGTGTGTGTGTGTGTGTGTGTGTGTGTATGATAGTTATGAGCTCTGACAGTTGAGACTATGGATATTATTTTTTAAGAACTGGGATGATTAAACAAGAACAGAAGACATGATCAAGCATACTCTCCAAATAAAACTTTACCCACAGCTTAATCACTAAAATTTGTAACTATTACCCAATACATCATGGGATTAGGATTAGTTTAGGATCTTGAGGCATTTATTCTGTGATGTCTGGGTGGACTTCAAACACATTGCATGTGTCCAATAAAGAGCGGGCAAAGGCAGCTGGAGAGATGGCTCAGTGATTAAGAGCATTGGCTGTTCTTCTAGAGGTCCTAAGTTCAATTCCCAGCCCCCACATGGTAGCTCACAACCATCTATAATGGGATCTGATGCCCTCTTGTATCATGCAGATGTACAGGAAGACAGAGTACTCATATACATAAATAAATAAATCTTTCAAAAAAAGGAGAGCAGGCAAAGGAGTGTTCAGAAAGATTCACAGATGGCCATGGAAGACCCAGGAGGTCCACACCATCAGAGTTAAAAAATGAAGTCTGCTATTGATGCAAGAAGAGGCAGAAAGTTGGTTCTTCTATAGTTTCTTGAGAGCCAGCAAAGTCTGGTCTGCACCTCAATTTTGACCTCTGGTCTTCCTAACTCAGTAATAATAAATGTGCCTTGTGTTCAGCCACCTGTTTAGAAAATGTCCTACACCACATTTTAATACAAAGAGAGGGGGGTGGATGAGTTTAAAGTGCTTCTTCTTAAGTAAATAGCCAAGAGCTGTCAAAATATGCATGGGCAAAACTTGAATTAGTCTGTTAGGGCACTGTGCATGGAGCTCAGTTGGTATCTTGGGTCACCTAGCATGCATGAAACCCTCCTTAGTGCCACACAAAACCAGGTGTGGTGGCAAATGCTTGTAATTCCAGCATGCAGGAGGTGGGGGCAGGAGACTAAGAAGTTCAAGGTTATTGTTAGCTGCATACCAAGTTTGAAGTCAGCCATAGGGAGAAGAAAAGAACACAATTAAATTATTTATGACCTTTCTCACCGACTGGGTAACTATGTAGAAGTGGAAAGGGCTTAGACGTTGTGTAGACATTTAATAGTGTGGTTTTAAATGACTGTTGGTATCTTTAAAATAGGTTACAAAGAATCTACAAAGTGGGATCACAAATGGGGGGTGGGGAGACTCCGAATGTCACTCAGAGCCAAATCATTACAAACTGTGACTGTAAAATTCAATCACCAGAGGAATAAAATGTGAACCAAGCAGGCACCGCACGGGTGAGTGAAGAACTTGGACCAGGATACTGGCTCCTCCACTCATCAGCTCAGATCCATATCTGTGACTTACCTCAGCTCTGGAGTTCTCTCTCTCATCTCTCCTGTGTGGTTAGGAGACTGAGTTTCCCATGGGGGTGTAAAAATTATTAAATCAAATGATGCCTGTAACATGCCTGGCATGCTGCCCACCACATGCTGAGTCCTTAGACTAAGAGCAACTATTTTTCTCACTGTTGTGATCATGTTGGTTAGTAGTTTTATCTGAATTCAGACCAGCTGGTGTGGGGAGATGGCTCCTTGGATATGAGTGCTTACCATACAAGCATAAAGACCTTCGCTTACTCCCCAGCTCCTGTGTTAAAGCTGAACATGCCCATAAACCTAACACTGTATGGAGAGAGAAAAATCAATGGGGCTTGCTAGCTACCAGCTTAGCTCCAGTTCATTTAGAGACCTTGTCTTACTTAGACGGTAAAGGAGCTGGATTCCTCCTATGACATATACGCACACTCACAAGTATGCACACATGTACACCTACAACACACATATATACAGCTTACACAATTATACCCATCAAAAGATATATCAGCTGTGAAGGCTTCAAACCAAATGCACTGTGTGTTAAAGATGATAAGGTTTCTATCCATAAGTGAGATGGAATATTTATCCTGCTATAGGTAATGGATGTGGGGTACAGGGGTTAAACTAGTGTCACTGCTAGTCCACAAACTCATCTTTAGCAGCAATCTCAAAGGAAAACTCTCCCTAAGCACAACAGCATTAATTGACAACTTGACAGGATCCAAAGTACCTGAGAAACAAAGCTTTCTGGCCCACTCATAAGGGAGCATTTAGTCTCTGTTCTTGCCCGTGAGAAATTTTAGTGATTAGGTTAATTGACATGGAAAAAGTCGCACTAAAAAGAAGCATACAGTTTCTTGGGGTCCTGGGGGTGTTCTAAGAAGAGAGCTATCTAAGAAGGAGCCGCATGCTCTCTAATCTCACCTGTAGACACAGGAGGCTTCACACTCTATGATCACACCTGTAGACACAGGAGGCTTCACACTCTATGATCTCACCTGTAGACACAGGAGGCTTCACACTCTATGATCACACCTGTAGACACAGGAGGCTTCACACTCTATGATCTCACCTGTAGACACAGGAGCCTTCACACTCTATGATCACACCTGTAGACACAGGAGGCTTCACACTCTATGATCTCACCTGTAGACACAGGAGCCTTCACACTCTATGATCACACCTGTAGACACAGGAGCCTTCACACTCTATGATCACACCTGTAGACACAGGAGCCTTCACACTCTATGATCACACCTGTAGACACAGGAGCCTTCACACTCTATGATCTCACCTGTAGACACAGGAGCCTTCACACTCTATGATCACACCTTAGACACAGGAGGCTTCACACTCTATGATCACACCTGTAGCCACAGGAGGCTTCACACTCTATACTCACACCTTAGACACAGGAGGCTTCACACTCTATACTCACACCTTAGACACACTGTGCCCTGTAGACATAAGAGCTTTCATGCCCTCTACTCTCACCTGTAGATACAAAATGACCAGCTACTTCTAGCTCCTTGTGCCTTGACTTCCCAACCATACCCTTGAATGATGAACCAGAACAAACCTTTCTCAATTACACGTAGCTCCGGCGGCCAGGGTATTTCATCTCAGTGATGGGAAAAGAAGCTAAAAGACATGGAGAAAGCCACAGATAACATGGAATTCTTCTCTTGTGATGGGTACCACGCTCTTTGAACAAGTCTCACCTTGGGAGATCAAGTAGAACCCTTGTGTTAACACAGCATCCTTGGAAGGAGGAGTGATTCTCACCACAGGACTTTCTTAACCTGTGATCATGTCTCAGGCAGAAGTGTCCTTGCCAAGCAGTAGGACAGAGATGCCAAATTGTCTGTGGGAGTAAAAAGGAACTGGATTCTCTTACTAGACGGCTCAAAGTGTTGGATACACACTTGGGTAAAAGCTACATTAAACACATAAACTCATGTCACTGTTGCTTTCTAAAAGCCTGACAATTTCTAGCCTGTAAAAAGGCAGGCTTTGAGAAAGCATGGCAAGGTACTCCCATACCTAAGAGTAACTGCAGAAAACATGGATTACATACGTACATGCCTATTTAGCGATAGGCAAAAGAAGCAGAGAGAACTGGTGCTTGGGCTATCCAAACAAGAGATGAAAGACCTTCCTGCAGTTTTCCATATTCCTGGAATGACACAGAAAACAAAGGGATCCCTAAAATTGAGCGTGTCTGCTGGAGGATATCCAAACTCAAGGAAAGGAAATTAATTCACTATTAGAATTCAGGGCCTGGACAACGTAGACTTCTAGGACAGCCTGGAACTCAAATATGCAAAGACTGCAGGAACAGGATGCACCACTGAGAGGAAGTGCCCTCTGTATCCGACTTAAGTGAGCAAGGCCATCGTGTAGGAACTACATGTAGGAGATTGAATGGGGCCGGGTAGTACAGTTGGAGGAGTGCTTGTCTAGCATCCAAAAATCCCTGAATCCCATCCCATACACCCCATAAAGAGGGTAAGTTTCAGGTCATCATTGGCTATAGAGAGAGTTGGAGGCCAGCTGGGGTTGCATTTGACCTTGGAGATTGGGGAGACTAGGACTGAGTGTTGAAAGAGATAACTTATTTGGTCTTTGGGTTAAGAGTTTAATAGGTGTCAATCAATAGCCATCTATTCTACTATTAATCTGTTGGAGGGAACTGTCAAGAGGCTTCAAGCTAGTCTTTATTCAATGCACAAGCACATGCAATGCATATCTACACACAGATAATAATAATATTAAAAATAATAATAATAATAACAATAATGAACTCAGAGCAAATAGAAGTTCTGTTGAACATCTGAGGTATGTCCACCAAATTCAGTGTCCTTGGGACACTAAGGATGGCAGTGCTCAGAGGTACAATCAACAGTCAGATGGAGTAGGAGGAGGAGCCCAACCCCACAAATGACAGTGATGCTATTTAACTTTAGGTCTGTTGACACCAATATCCCCTGCAAAGCCACAAAGTGGTCAGCTGAGCTGAAACCAGTTTCCTGGTACAGACGATTGTAATTTTCTGCTGTCGAATGGACCCTGAGGTTGGCCCAGCATCCTTCCTGCAGTTCCTCACTATCTAGAAAGACCCATGCTTAGAGGACTCTGTGGGGATGTGTGACATGCTTCCATGCTCTGGGAGAAGCCACGTGGCCTCCAGGCAAGCAAAGTGAGACTTGGGTGGTTCTCAGGAGATATACTTTCTGAGATCAGTGTCCAGGTCTGAACATGGGTCACAGACCAACATCTGGGAAGAACAGACACTGTTTAGAAGGCTTGTCTCACATCCCAGACTCTGGCAATTAGAGGCAGTAGGAAGCAGCAGGATAAAAGCTATCAAGTAGAAACCTCTGACATGTGTCTATTGATCTCTTGAAAAGAAAGGCTTTCCATTTTGCACACTACCAAAGAAAGACACGTCTGCTTAATTTTCTATCCCAAGAGCTAGGGTTCCATACTACCACTGAGCTAAGCATAGGGTAGGGTGAAAAAGTGTTGACATATCATCAGGAGTGGCCCACAGGAATGCTTACCCTGGGAAACGGAGGAATCCTACCCTGGAGACTCCTACATTGACAGTGGGAACAAGAGGACCGTTTTAACCTATGATCACTGATGACATATTTTGCATTAAAGAGATGTGAGACTTTTATGTAAAGATGTGCAAGTTTTTAATAAAAGGAAAACATAGACTGTGAGTCCTGGAAGTTGAGGATGCCACCACTGTTGAGCACTGTTCCCACCTCATACTCCTACAACACGCCCATGCCCTGCCACTGATGCTTCCTTCCCCCCACGAGTCACTGAGCTCCCCAGACAATTTCAGAAGGAGGTAACAAGGCAGGACATCTTATCTGAGGCTTGCTGGCAGAAGTGTCTCTCGGAATCGTTTGGGAAACCCTGAGTTTGTTACTTAAATATCAGAAAGCCTCATTGCAAAAATGCATAACAAATAGGTGGACATTTCTACAACATAAACACACAAATTATATATGGTTCTTAGTCTTCTGTTCTTTTAAGAACTGTGTACCACAGTGAAAGCAGATGAAGGTCTTGGTTTCACTCCCCTCTCCCACCTCAGGGGATCCATTTAACAGCACCATTTAGTTATATGGATATTAGTGGCTTCAAAATACAAAAGGGCATGAGCAATCATAGACCTAAAAGTTCACCTACTGTGGTTTTTTCTATGGAAATATAAGGAGATGGCAAAGTCCTCAACTGCTGGGTCACTTGTGCAGAGAGACAGAAGATTAGAGGCTGCACCAGAGAAGAGCCTCAGATCCAACCCCCTCACCCACCACCTATCACCTCTGGCTACATGGGTTGCAAAGTCACTTTGAAATCCTGGATTTCTATTAGTCTGGCATGTGTAGCCATGCACCATACCTACCCAAAAGGTGTCAGAAGAGGGTGTGTATACTTCCGGGATAAAAACCAGTAGCTGTTACGTCCTAAGTCACTACCACACGCATGTACTAAGTGCCCTGCCCTCCGGCACAATCCTGTATTCTTTGCATTAGCATGTAGCATGTGTTGTCAACAAAACCCCACAGCTGGGTTAAATAAACTTTCTTATTCTGTTTCACAGAACATCCACAGTGCAGGGTTCCTGATGGGCAGAGAAGCTCTGCTGCCCCTGTAGCCATCATACAAGGTCAACATAAGAACACTCACACTTAGAGAAGGCTGAGGGATTCAGAGACTCAGAAACCAAGAGACAGAGATGAAATGACTATCCAACTACATAAAGTAAATGGCTGGCATTAAACCCAAGCCCATCAATCTACGAGAAAGCCCCTCTCCTTGCCTTGCTGCTGTATAAGCATATGTTGACAGTGTTGGGGATCTTGTGCTGATCACAAGCCTTGACTGACAGTTATATAGGTTTTGATGAATAAAACATGAGATAATAAAAGTGTTATTACTTCTAAGATGCAGTTGAGTAGGTAAAAGAATTCCAAATGGGAAACAAGAGCACATCTTCCCCGGGAGAGGCTTCAGAACCCAGTCATTATCCTCACGTTGGCCTGGCACATGCCCACCAAATGATCAGGTGATGAAAATCAGGAGCCCATATCAACAAATGCTGAGACACTGGTGGTTGAAGCCACACATTATAAACATCTTTGATGGACAGGTGCCCGATGCCCTGGAATGTCTTGCCCACTTGACTTCTGCTGCCTCTGGCATCTTGTAGGATTATTCGATTTTTTTTATCACAAATTCTGTAGAGTCCAAAATACTGGTGCTGGTTTGTTCTCCACCTCAGCCGCTCACCTCAGCATAATTTTTCAATGACTAAACATAGAAGAAAGATAGTTTGGTGCATGCCTTTAGTCCCAGCACTCGGGAGGCAGAGGCAGGCAGATCTCTGTGAATTCTAGGCCAGCCTGGTCTTCAAAAAGAGTTCCAGAACAGTCTCTAAACCTACAGAGAAACCCTGTCTCAAAAAACAAAAAACAAAACAAAACAAACAAAAAAAACAAGAGAGAAAGATAGTTTGAAGCATGAGATTTATCTAGAATTATTTCGAAACAAACCCATACTAGCTGGTATAAAGGTACCTCTGTTCTCTTATCAAAGGTCAAAACAAATTAGCTTTTTAATTTTGTTGTCTGTCAGACTTAATAGACTTTATAGTTCCTGCCATCCCAGGGAGCCAACCAATCACACAGTGTTTCCATCTGGATTTTCTCTGGGTCACCTATAGAAGCAAGAACACTAGTTCTAGACAAAGACTCATGTTCGTTCCTACTATAGGATCAATGTCCCCAGAATGAAATCGCTCTGTGTGCTGTTATAACTGGGAGCACAAACAGGAAACTAATGAAGGGTCTATAACTCTCCCACAATTCCAAGCACAGAGACCAAAACAAAACTGACACAGAAGAAAGTTCAGTTTGCAGCCAGAGGCACTACTCTGTTTGAGTCTTATGTTTTTGAAACCTGCATGGTTGGGAGAAATGTTTGTCATTAATTTCATGCCAAAAATTAATGTCAAAACACTGGCACTCCACCATCCCCCAGGCCACCTAGTAATTGAATCAGCTCTCAAGGACGGCACAAGGGGAATGTGTTTCCTGGCCACCCTGCCCCAGGACAAAAAGGATGCCTGGTGGTGATGTGGGGCCCGGAAGCCGTGGCACCATGTGGATGCGGTAAAGGCAGTAGCACCAGCCCCACTCGTGGCCAATTGTAACTTCAGTAATTGCATGCAGGCATGAGGCATTTGTTTACTAATCTATGCTTTAGAAAATCCCGACTGTCTGCACCAGAAAGCCAAGAGGGAGGAGTGCATAGTGGGATGGAAAGGGGGAAGAAAGCAGGAAGGAACAAAGGAAGGCAGGAAAGAAGGTGGAAAGGAAGGAATGGAGGTGAAGGAGGGAGGGAGGAAGGGAAGGAGGGAGGGAGGGGTTGTCTCCCGTTGCTGTGGAAACGCAGCACCTGACACGTGACTCATTGGTGAATTATGTGGCTGCTTGGGAGTATATGTTGATGGGAAGTGGCACTCCTTCTGTGACTTTCTGTGTGACTATGAAATCAACTGAGCAAATGCTTTACCTCTCTTGCGCTCTCATTGCCTCTGCCTTGTGTTTCTATGTCCTCGTTCGTGGTGTCGCATTGATGCCGTGCGAGTTAGGAAACAATAGGGTTATTGGAAATAGCTCATGGAAAGCAAGGCCTTCCACGCGAATCACATAACATCCCAGAGCACTGGAGAAAAATCACGGGTTAAAACTGAATACATTAACTGAGAAATGGAGACACATCTCGGGTAAATGAAGTCAAAGGTGAGAGGGCATTCTGACAGACACCTCACTAATAAAATGGATCATAAGGAACTGCAAATGATTATGAAGAAACCGGTAGATAAGGAATAGGTAGATAAACCCCCTGGAAACACACAGACTGAACCAAGAAGGATGAGAGTCTGAGCAGGACAAATGACAAGTAAGAAAATGAAGCAACACAAAATCTTATAGTAAAGAAAAGGCCAGGACCAGATGGCTTCAAAATTGACTTTACCAAACATGCTAAGAAGGGCTAACACCAGCCCTTCTGAAATTCTCCCAAGAAAAGGAAAAACAGAAAGAAATCTTTTGAACCCTGATATGAAAGTCAGGATAATAAAGCCAGGCGGTGGTGGCACACACCTTTAATCCCAGCACTCGGGAGGCAGAGGCAGGTGGATCTCTGTGAGTCCGAGACCAGCCTGGTCTACAAGAGCTAGTTCCAGGACAGCCTCCAAAGCCTCAGAGAAACCCTGTCTTGAAAAACAAAAAATCCTACAGGATAATAAAAATTGCAGGCAAAATATTAGCCAACCAAGTTCAGGCTCACACTCAAAGGCAATTGAACAGGGTCTATTCACGGGAAATGGGATTGGATTTGCATATCCAAAAGAATCGATGTGACCCATCACACTAACAGAATGAAATGTAAAAACCACATGATAGTCTCATGGAATCAGAAGAAAGAAGAAAAGTTTAGCATCCACTCACAACAAAAACATGGGGGTTGGAATCTCAATTCAATAGTTCCACAGGGGAAATTCCACAATGTGATTGTTTAGGTGGGGTTACTATTACTGCGATGAAGAATCATGAGCAAAGCAACCTGGAGAGGAAAAGATTTTCCAGCTTATGATTCCACACCATAGTCCATCATCTGCCTTGTATGAGAGAGACTCAAGCAGGAGAGGAGGCAGAGGCCATGGAGGGTGCCGCTTCCTGGCTCACTCCCCATGGCTTGCTCAGCCTGCTTTCTTATAGAACCCAGGACCAGCAGGCCAGGGATGGCTCCACCCACCATGGGCTGGGCCTTCCCCCATAAATCACTAATTAAGAAAATGCTCTACAGGCTTGCCTACAGCACAATGTTATAGGGGCTTTTTTATTGGGGTTCCTTCCTCTCAGATAACTCTCGCCTGTGTCAGGTTGTCATAAAATTAGTCAGCACCGTGAGATGGGCACAGCCAGAGAGAGAAGTATCACACTTGTCCCCTGTGAACTGGCATCAGATGAGGACACTCACATGGCTACTTCTAATCGGCTTGGTACTAGAAGAACTATATCAAGGAAGCAAGAGGCGGGGCATGTAAACAAACCAGGAAGGAAGCTCAAATATCCACTCTGGATTCCGCCTCCGTGTGAAAATTCATAAGGAAGAACCGACAACTGCACCTAGGACTAATGAACAAACTCAGCAACGACTCCAGATTTAAAAGTGATATGCACAAATCAGTAGCAAGGCTAGGCATGATGGTGCATGCCTTTAATCCCAGCACCCAGGAGGCAGGGGCATGTAGGTCTATGTAAGTTCGAGGCCAGCCTGCTCTATACAGCAAATTCCTGTCCCCAAACCCCATCCCTTAATTTTTTATTTATTTAAATTAGAAAAAAAGTTTGCTTCACATGTCAATCCAAGCTCCCTCCTCTCCTTGCCTACTCCCCACCAATCCCCCCAACCCTCAACCCAATCCCCACTCCACTCTCCAGGGAGGGTGAGGCTCTTCATGGGGGATCTCCAAAGTTTGTCATATCATCCAGGGTAGGTTCTAGGCCCTCCCTCATTGTCCAGGCTGAGAGAGCATCCCTCCATGTGGAATGGGTTCCCAAAGTCCATTCAGATGCCAGGGATAAATACTGATTTAGTATCTGAGGCCCCAAAGATTGCCGAGGCCTCATCACTGACACCCATTTTCAGGGGGTCTGGATAAGTCTCATGCTGGCCTCTCAGCCATCAGTCTGGGTCCATGAGCTCCTCCTTGTTCAGGTCAGCTGTTCCTGTGGGTTTCACCCACCCCGTCTTAACCTCTTTGCAACTGGGTTCCTGGTTCTGGCTATTACAAATAATGCTGCTATGAACATGGTTGAACAGATGTCCTTGTATGAATGTGCATCTTTTGGGTATATGCCTAAGAGTGGAATTGCTAGATCTTGTGGTAGACTGATTCTCATTTTCCTGAGGAATCTCCATACTGATTTCCAAAGTGGCTGTACAAGTTGGCACCAGCAGTGAAGGAGTGTCCTCTGCTGCGCCCATTGCGTGGCCTGTGTCCGAGAATGTGCGGAGGGTGCCGAGGATTGATGACACAGAGACCAGAAGGCTCCTCAAGAAGGCTCTCCTTTATTCCTACTCTGGCTCGTTATTATATACCCTGACACCAGAGGTGGAGGTGGGTGGGTCTGAAGAGGTGGTTAGTCTTTGGAAAAGATCGAGGACAGGGCAGTTCCCGTGGGCAAGCCCTTTTCAGGAACTTACTGCCCCGGGGAATTGTATTGTTTTTAGTAAACATGTTTTAGTAAACATTGTCTTACAGCTGCCTACTCCCAGGCTGATGGGGAAGTGGGTCTCTGAACATGGTCTGGTGTCCCCACAGTCCTCCTTTCTCCACATCCTCTCCAGCATAAATTGCCATTGATGTTTTTGATTTTAGCCATTCTGATAGGAGTAAGATGGTATCTCAGAGTTGTTTTGATTTGCATTTCCCTGATGGCTAAGGATGTTGAGCACTTTCTTAAGTGTCTCTCAGCTATTTTAGACTCCTCTATTGAGAATTCTCTATTTAGTTCTGTACCCCACTTTTTGATTGGATCCTTTGGTGTTCTGGAGACTTGCTTCTTGAGTTCTTTGTAAATTTTGGAGATCAGCCCTCTGTCAGATGTGGGGTTAGTGAATATCTTTTCTCATTCTGTAGGCTGCCTTTTTGTCTTGTTAACTGTGTCCTTTGCCTTAAAGAAGTTTCTCAGTTTCAGGAGGTCCCATTTCAGTGTCTATGCTACTGGGCTACTGGTGGTATATCAATTTTTTTTTTAGAAAGAGAAAAAAAACCTCAACAATAGACACACTAAGAACAAATAATGTAGAAATAAAATCATGAAAAGAAGGCATCCCTATTTACAGTAGCATACAAATAACACAGCAGGGATAAATGTAGCCAGAGTCCAGACAGAAGACCTTTCTGTTACAGCCTGCCAAACAGGAAGCAAGGTGATGATGATGCAAAGGACAGAAAAGATTCAGATCCCTGATTTGGAACAATCAATATTTTTAAATATTCATACTATTCAAAACAAAGAAGTTTCAAGACAGCCTCTACCAAAATTCAGTAGTGGACTCAGAAGTTAGGACCACTGGCTATTCTTGCAGAGGACCCAGGTTTTGTTCCCAACACCCACATGAAGGTTCCCAACCCTCTGTAACTCCAGTTCCAGGAGAGCCAATTCCCTCCATAGCCACTGTATACAGGAATGCAAACACAGACATGCAGGCAAAGCAGTCACGCACATAAAACAAAAGTAAATCAGTCTTTATAAAAATACAGAGGTATTGCTCCTAGAAATACAAACAGCAATTCTAAAATATGTAAGGAATCACAAGAGACCTTAAGAATGGAAGCGATCTAGTAAGTAACGCTGGAGACACTACATTTCCTGATTTCCAAGATATTAAGAAATGAGAGTTATTTCCTTCCTATCTCCAAACCCAAGCCACTGATACAGTTTGGTCTCAACCATGAAATACAATTTATAAAACTAAAGCAAAATGTGGGTGATAAACCAATAATTTGACATTGGGCCTCCAGTTGCCATGATGGACCTCATCTGTAGTTGACCTTGGCTGTCCCATCTGGAGAGTGACTGTGGAATACTCAAATACCTTCTTCCATAGCATAGGGTGCAATGGGGTCACATACACTCTTTACCCTCTATTCCCTTCTACTCCTGTAAAAACTGCTTGTTTCAAAGCATCCAGTTCTGAGTTCCTGGCATCTAAGTAACTTTTAGGCTTTCCATGTGCATGGGAACTTTTGAGTCTAAGTCCAAAGTTTCTTGCATCACTCTAGTACCTATGTGGGCATCCCATACTTCCCTCATCTCTGTCCCATCCTCCTGCATATGATAACACTGGAGTTGTAACAGTGAACCCAGTATCTATTGAGCAGAAGGCACAGAGGCTCCACGCCCTATAGAAAGGTCCAGGTTGGGAATAGTACCAGGCATCCCTTGCAAGAGCATGACACATGGCATTTCCAGAAATACAAGAAGAAGAACACATTAATATAAAGAAGTGTCATCACAGCCTACAAAAGCCAGAGCTATAAGAGTCAATGAGCGGGCATCTGGCTGTCAAGGGCCCAGCCTGCTAATTGCCCTAACAGAATTCCTGCCCAGTGTTCTTACGAAGTCAAGGATGCCATGGTAGAAGACAGGTACCCAGGAGTTCAGTCACCTGCTCGGGGTAGCCAGTCTCTTTCAGAAGCCAATCTCTCTGGCTCCTGAGCCAGGTCAGCCTGAATGATCTTTTTTTCTTTGGACTCCCCGATAGAGTAGACATCAAAGCTGACACTGCAGAGATGAAGGCTTGGTGGTCTCCCCGGAGCCCAGGCTTGAATGCTTCCAAAAGCCCGGGGAGTTGTACCATGCTGCTAAATGCCTGAGCAAATCACTTCATGAATATCTTTATCTGAGACCTATTTCTGCGTGCTGTTTGCCTGCAGCTGAGCAGGGCTCTGTTGCTCCTAGAACCCATGGACTGAAAATTCTGCTGGGTGAAAACACAACCAGCAACTCCAGGTCCCCAGACAGCCTCCAGGATGTAACGGCTCTGCTCCCATCATCAAGCATAATGGCAGTCATAGCCAAGGGCAATCAGCCCAGGGGAAGCTCTCCCTGTGGACCTCCTCTCCACAACTGTGCAGGAGCCCAGTATCCAAATCCAGGTCAGAGCAGACCCACCCCAGGGTGTCTGTTGCACTTGTATAAGCATGCCCGCTTCAACCACACAGGAGGTAGTTCTGTTTTTTCCTGTAGTAGAAAGGAGGCAAGCTACTCTCTGCTTCCAGCAGGAATCGTGAACAGCATCAAGGAGCATCCAGAAATTCATCCTAGAATGACACCTAATTCCTCTTTTACCATTTACCAGCTTCTAGCTTTAGTTTTAAGGAAGAGGCTTTCTCTGGTGAGAGAAGTTTTCTCTCACCAAAGCTCCTGTCCTGTGTCAAGAATCGAGTCCTCTCCAGCATCTCTCTGACTCTTTGGTGTCATACTCCAAATAATTTTCAAAAGTTTTGTCATCTCCAAGAGCTTGTGGTGAGGTGGAGAGTTAGCATAAGGCAATGCCACCCCATAGCTCAGAAAAGTCAATCAGTATCAGTACTGCTTAAGAGTCCGTGTCTTGACAGTATGCCTGAGAGTCCAAACCACCCTACCTTGCCTGAAAAAGCAGAAAGTGGCACAGAACTCGCAAATGCTGAACAGCGTTTGTCTGCAATGGGTGGGAAGTAGTACTGAACAGAGCCTGTGCAGAGCCCTCGTGGGACTAAACATATGTAAATAGACTCGCCCTTCAATAGCAGTTCACACACTCACCAGCCAAGTCTCAGGTGACTTTCTCCTTCGTATTCATATGTAGAAAAGGAAGCAAGGTTATTTGATACAAATACATTTTGTTTGTAGAAAGTCTTTGCATATGAAATGTAATTCTGAGGATTTCTTTTATACCCAACAAACCTGAAAATGGAAGACTTAAAATAATTTTCAAGTTGAAGAAAATGTCTAAACTTGAGCCTACCTATATTTCTTTTTTCAGGACTCTCTGTCTCTCTCTGTCTCTCTCTGTCTCTGTGTGTGTGTGTATGTGTGTGTGTGTGTGTGTGTGTGTGTGTGTGTGTGTGTGAGAGAGAGAGAGAGAGAGAGAGAGAGAGAGAGAGAGAGAGAGAGAGAGAGAGAGAGAGAGAGAGCAAGATAAAGAGAGATAGGTAATCTTGGCTGTCAGTTTGGCTAGATATACAATCAACTGGACCAGACTGGGCGTGTATTTTCAGGAAACAGTAAATGAGGGAGGAAGGCCCTCCCCCAGAATGACTGGTACTTTCATGAGTGTCCCACAAGGAGGTTCAAAGGAAAAGCATCCTGTCCTGCCTGCTTGCCTGCACTTCCTGCTGGTGAGTGCTTCTCTTCAGTAGCTTTCCTGGTCTTGACCTCCATCCTCCACTGACACAGGACCCGGCTTCATCAGATCTTCCAGGATGGGGCTGAAGACTGGTTTCTCTCCAGGGATCCTGCAGGCCTTCAGCTCCCAATTGGTGAGCCTCCAGCTCATGGGCTGAACCGCTGCAGGGATCCCCCTCAGTCTCCCCACAGTGTGCAGACAGCCATTGTTATCACCCAGCCTAAATCTCGAAAGCCACTGCAAAAGGTTCACTTTTGTTAATTCTGTCCCTCTTGAGAATGCTGACTGTCCATAACATATGGCTCATGGGCCAACCGCTTGCTTGCTGTTGGAGGCAGAAGTTCCTGAGCCACCACAGAGGTCAAGGCCTGTGACCCTCAGCCTCAGTTTCTCTGTAAAGTAGGGCTATGCCAGCACCCTGACTAACCACTATGATGGCCGTACTGTTATTTTACATTATATTGACATACATAATATATGGCATGTGTAACATCTCATTTCAATGAGCTAGCTGGCACCTCACTATAGGGACTGCAATGGTGGTGAGCTTTCCCTGTTAGGTTCATGGCAGTCACTGTCCCCAACATCTCTGCCCTCTTAGCTCTGAGTAGACTATAGAGTAATGAAGAGGGAGCTTCCTGATCCCAGTCTTCACCTCTGTTGTCCCTTGACACCTGCATCTGTAGACCGAGGGGGTGAATTTCTTCCCAGAAGAAATCTCTCTGTTCACCGTGAGCCAGAGGGCAGAGGCCAGGAAGACAGGAAAGCGCACACGGCACAGTCTTCACCCACCCTCTGCCTGGCTGTAGGACGAATGTGAGGAGCGATTTCATGCACAGCCCTGAAGAGGATCTGCCTCCCACGGTCGGAAACCAGAGCCCCGGGTGCCCAGCTGCCTTCTCCCAGACAGGGCTGCCAACACAGAGTCTCTGTCCTTCCTGACTTTTGACAAAGAAAAATTCTTCCGTGTGCTGGTGTGGAGCTTGGGCTATGATAGATATCTTTAATTATATGACAATCAGAGACAAACTAATTAGGTACCACTTGATAACCAATCAGTTGCAACATTCGCGAAACTGGTCCTCATTTCCTCCCCACATCAGTTTAACAGATGGTGCCATCGTGAAGGGCAGCTCTCAGAGGCGGAGCAGGAAGTGCGATTACGGTTGAAGGATCAAATATCTGGTGCAGGCATTGGGGAGCCAACGAGGATCTGATGCTGAGAAACAGAAGTGATTTACTACTGGATTTAATGTGTTCAGAGGGAAAAAAAATCAAGGAAAATCAAATGCCATCAGCGAACACCTGAAATTCCTCGGCACCATCTGTCTGTAACATTAAACAAAGCCCAGGAGGGTCTGGGAGGAAGAAAGAGCAAAATGTAGTGAGGAACTTACCCTCCTGAGTCACTTGATAAATGCTCTTTCCACGGCCAGTCACAGGCCATCACCCTTCTCCTCCATCCTCCCATCCCCCATCACCCCCTCCCCCCCAACTGCCCGGAAGGCTAAGGAGGCTACGCTGCTCTCTGAGAAGAAATCCCTGGCAGGCACCTGGGTGAAGCTCTCCACGCTGGGCACTCTGGAAAACTAGGTTTCATGGGCCCAGCTCCATTCCATCTTTATTATTATTATTTTACAAATTTTCAGTGTGTGTTTTCATCGTACCTGGTACCGTGTTACACGAGACCCTATGTTGTATGCTAATGTTGAGCATATTCCATACTTCTCTCCTCATCTCCACTCAGGCCCCTCACATTGTGCTCTCATACCCACTAAATCCAACCTCTGGCCTTAACACTGTGATGTGACCCTGTCGCCTACGAAGTTTACTCTTGAGAATCCTGTAGAGTTCCAAGAGAAAAATCACCCAAACTAACAAACAAACCAGCTCACTGTGTTCTAAGTTAGCTTAGGATTTTGTGTTGGGTCACATTCTGTCCTGGAGACTTGAGGCCTGCGGTCCATGGGCAAGACACACTTGAATCCTTGCACTATAATGTGATACAAAAGCTGAATCCCAGGCACTTAACATAGAAGCCAAGTGTCATTGAATGCACCTGAACCCCCAGGGCTGGGGGAGATAGTCTAGTTGAAATTGCAGACTCCAGGTTCATCTAATAAGTTGGAGGGCTGGTTAGCTGACTTAGCTGGTAACAGCACTTGCTATGCAAACCCGACAACTTGTATTTGATCCTTGGAGCCCAGGAGAGAAGGCAGAAGCAGCAATGCATACTCGGCCCTCCTGTGGTGAGATGGGAAGAGGAGAGGGGAGAACCAATCCTGTGGACTCCTGATGGTCTACCGTCTGTTTGGGATAGTATTTGGATATGATATGAGGTGCAGTTCTCAGTTTGTTTCTTTAACTTGGGTATGTTTGTGCCTAGCATCTCGTGTTTGAAAGACCATCCCTTTTATATTCACTGCCTTGGGATCTGATTTCCACATTTTTATTGGGCGCCTTTGCCATGACTGTCCTTAAGTTAGTAACAGACTTTTGATCACTACAGATTGAAAATATAAACACACATAGCAAAACCCTCTAAGTTTCCTGTTTTTTCTTAATTTTATGCCATTCATTAACCTCCACATAAATATTGCAAATAGCTTATGAGTTTTCACATGAACATTTGGCTAGAATTTTCTCAAGGATCACCTCGACTCTGAAGATCAGTTAGTAGAAATTTCTTGTCTTAAATGGAGACCTTATTTACATCTTCTCAGATTTTCTTAGAAATACTTGGTGGCTTTCAGCATATAAATCCTGCTGTTTGTAACTTCTTCTGTTAAACATATTCTAGGTATTTATTCTTAGGGCTTTTATTGTGAATGAATTTTATTTCCTTACATTTCATTGCTAGTATGTAGACATGCAATTTATTTTGTATATTGATTTTGTATCCTATGAATTGACAAATTCATCTATTTGTTATAGTAGAGTTTAGGGTATAGTCTTTAGGCTGTTATGCAAATACAATACACACTGTAGAGTGATTATTGTAGCCTGTGATGGTAGTCGGTAAATTTATTGGTTCTAGTAGCTTTTAAATATCTTCTTTCTGATTTCCCCATGCATTAACATGCAGTCTGCAATAAACACAGTTTTCTTCTTTTCCTTGGCATTTGGCTTTATTGAATTCAATAGAATCTCCATCAAAATCTTGACTATAAATAGAAATCTTTGTTGCATGCCTTACACTGGAGGTGGTGTAAGCATCAATCTTTCTTTGTTAAGGAGGATTCTGGCTAAAAGTTGTTCACAAATCCCGTGTCACTCAAGAAGTCTCTTCTTAGATCCATTTGAAGGAAGTTCTTAGTGTGTGTGTGTGTGTGTGTGTATGCTGAACTTTGTCAAATGCTTTCAAGATCTCTTGAGACAATCGTGTTACTCAGCTCCCCATGCCTATGCCACTGTGACTGAGAGAAAGGAAAACCAACTTCTGACTGTCAGTTGTAGAGGATCCATTAACAGGTTGGCTGACTACTGCTTCAGGCCTAAGGTGAAGTCAAACACCATAGAATCAGGAGCATAGACACAGCATAGGTACAGGAAGATGAACCCTACCTGCTCCATCAACCTCAAGGGTGTAGAGAAGCAGGAAGGAGGAGATATGGACTGATCCTATTTCCTGAGTCCCTAGGATATCCATAGCTGAGTGAGAAATATCTCTTTTCACTCCAGAGGTAGTGCTCTGATACTTTCGGCAAATTTCCTTGGGACTCAAAAGGGTTAATTCTCATCATCACACCTCCTCCATGGACACCTCTTTGCCCAGTGACCTTTCCAGGATCACATGCCTGGGGTCCCAGGAAATATAACACGACCCCTGAAGCATCACTCTGCTCCTTCATATTGGCATCCTAAGGTGGGAGGCATCATGATTTGCAGATGGTCAAAGAACTGACTGAGAAAAAAAATGTGCATTAGACCAAATGCTATAAATAAAAAGTATAAATACCATACAACACAAATACAAAACAGTACAGCACAAACATGAACTCTACGTGTACCGACATAAAGGGGCAGGAGAGACTGGCCCAATTGTAGCCAGACAGAAAGGGCACTCACCTTAAAACCTTGAACCACTGGCTTCAGGCTGCTAATTCAAGCCCTTGTCCTGAAGTATCAAGCAGATACTTGTACCAAGCAGATTAGAGGAATGAGCATAGTTCAGTCCATGTCCTCTGAAGTTCAAGAGAGTTAGCTAATGGAAAGCCAGTCACGATGTATGTGATGGAATGAAGACCTCAGCAAGCACTGGTGCAGTGTGCACTCAGATTTTAAGTGTGAATGACAAAGCACTGGTGCAGTGTGCACTCAGATTTTAAGTGTGAATGACAAAGGTTCCAAGTGGATGGAAACAGAAGCAACAACTGTGACAGAAACCTCAAGCGCAGGTTGGATCTTGGGACAAGGAGAGCTGATACAAGCACAGAAGAGAGGATTATGGAACCTCTCAGTGCTAAGCTTCCATGTGGCTGTGAAAAACCAGCTGGTTAGGTGAATCACCAAGTCTCCCAGTTCCCAAATGGAACATGACAAAAAGCTGGAGTTTCATGGAAGAACTACTGAAACATCACTGGACTCCATGGGTCAGGACTAAGAGCATACATCATGTACCACTTGGGAGCATTTATTCAATAGATCTCATGTATCAAGAATGCAATCAGCAGACGTGTAAAAGGCTGCACCTTCAGGACTGTTAAAACTCAGGGTCCAGCAACAGTGCAGTCAAGAGCCCAAGGCCAATCTCTGCTGCCGGAGCCAGCAGACCTGTGAGGAGAGAGAGTGTGTTCACCTTCTACCCAGCACCATAGTCACAAAGAGAGACCACAGTGACAGCAGTGATGGGCACCTCCATGTTTATGCTCCTCCTTATCCACAGTTTTCAGGGTCAGCTGGGAGTTGCAGAATACATTGTATACTCCTCCCTGCGTCTATGGGTTACTTACTCATCCTTACCACTCTGTATGTCACAATTATGCCCTAATTCACATAATGACCATGACTTTTGTGTTCTGATTCCACAAATCTTTGTAGTACAGTCTCTTTAACTCCTGGTACCCTCGCTACCATGACTTAAGCTCAAACCCTATCCCCATCTCTCTCAAGTTATTAGTAGCAATCTTTGCCTGTCTCTTCCCTATAATTTACCTGCTCTCCCGGAAACCATTGCTTGGTGGACACAAACAGTAGGCCATCCCACTGTCCCATTCATCCTAGTGTGAAAGGTCGTATCCATATACTTGCGTATAGCATTGAGCAGCGTAAACATCTCCCATTCTGAGGGAATATGCACCCTTCCTTCCATGCATGTGACACATGTTGCATTCTCCCCTTTTCCTATACACAGGTGTAGGCTTGTAGCACCTGCTTGTCTCTCAACTCCAGGCATGTGTCACCTCTCTCCAAAGATTCCCTCCAGCCACTGACTGACACAAATGACTGTGGGCTTGCAGGACACCCAAGTGGATGCAAGCATTAGAGACTTCCTGACTAGTTTGAGTTCACTAATCTATCTGTCTTAATTTCCACTCAGTATTTTTCTTCAATACCTAAACATTGTTATATCATCAAGATAATCTGTACCATAATACAGTTAGCATAATAGATCAAAAATTAAAATTAAAATCTTAGGGCAAGAGAGTTGGTTAATAGATGAAGTGCTTGTCATGCAATTGTAGGAACCAGTGTTCTCATAACCAGAGCCTATATAAAAAGCCAGGCAAGGACAGCATCTGTCTGCAGTCCCAGTGTTCAGGAAGTGGAGACAAGGGATCCCTGAAGCAAACTGGCCAGGAGGCCAACTGAATCAGAGAACTTCAGATTCAGGCATGGCCAAAATGATCAAGAAAGAATTCCAACTTCAATCTCTGACCTACACACACACACACACACTCACACACTCACACACACACACACACACACACACGTGGTGCTTTAATCACAGCAACAGAAAAGTTGTAATGACTAAATACAATTGCTAAACAGAGGATCCCTGTTAAAATTCCTTGCCCACAGTTAGGGGAGGCAAGGTTTGATTTAAATCACAATCCCAGATTCCAGTCCACCACACCAGGGAAGTCAAGGCAGGTACCTCAAGAGCTAGTCATATCACAACCACAGTCAAGAGCAGAGGGGAAGTAGCACACCTGGGCTGCCAGTTGGCCACTTCCTGTACTCCCTCAGCTGCTGGCTGTTTTTACACTTCTACAGTTCAGGATCCAGCCCATGAAATGCTGCCACTCAGGCTGGGTCTTCCTACATCAATTAACAGTCAAGACAGTCTTCCGTGGATATGCCACAGGCCAACCTGATCTAGATAATCCCCCAGTTGATACTCACTGCCAAGGTGATGTAAGTTCTAACAAGTACAGCCTGCGCCTGCCTCTTCTGTGTAATGCCAACTATCTGGGTGTAGGGCTGGTCTACTGATGGTCACTTTGGTTTGGGGACTTCTCCTCAGAGGGCCTTTAACCCCAAGAGCTGAACTCATTTCTTCCCCCAATTGTGTTGTCATTGTCCGTATTTATCTGACTTGCCTTTTAAAGTATCCATGTCGAGGGTCAAGTCATGAGTCATCCATTCCCCATCTTCTGTGTTTAGCTCCACCAGGATCTCACTAATGTGTGATCTAAATGTTTGTTTCAAGTGACCTAACGGGCTGAGGATGTAGGTCAGCTGATAGAGTTCTTACCTAGCAGCCACAGAGCCCTGGGTCCCATCTCTGACACCTCATATGCCAGGCCTGGTGACACATGGCTGTGATTCCAGCATTTAGGAGGTATAGGCAGGAGAATGAGGAGTTCAAGGTCATCCCTAACTACATAGAGAGTTCAAAGCCAGTTTGCATTTTCTGAGACCCTGCTTCGAAAGATGGAAAGAAAACAGAAAAGACTGAATCTCAAAACATGAATAAAATTTGAACAGATTGGCCAGTTTTGGGAAAAAAAATCTTTGGAAAGAAAGAATAGAGATATGGCAAAGAAAGCCTCTTTCCAAGATATCCAGGTCTCCTTAGGGATGTAACAACTACCTGTATCAACACAGCTCCATCTGCCAAGCGATTTGCCATCAGCCCACACCCACAGCCCCCGCAACCCAGAATCTGAGGCAGAGGATCGCCAGAGCCCACTAGTTCGAGACCAGATGGAACCATACAGTGAGGCTCTGTCTCAATAAGTCAATTAATCAATATGTAAGAAACAGTTGCTGTAGTCCTCCCTGCGCTGACAGATTATGAGTCAAGCTGCCTGTCTGATTGCTAATCCCTGCTGAATCCTTTCTCCACCTCAGCACCCCACAGCTCATAGGGAAGCCTGGCTCATGGCAAGTCCCCAGTGCCTACTGACAGCAGCCCTTTACCCTGTTAACAATTTACAGAATCTGTGATGGGGGGGGTGCGGCCATAATCTGACCACTGCTTCTTCCTGCCACAGTCCTTAAGGAATATCCTCTCCAAACAAATGCTATAATTATGTAGCAGGAACAGCATCAACATTGCACAGATGAAGCAAGGAGAATCTTAGGGAAAGTCTACATAAATGAAAAGCAACCACTGCCCAGGGGGGAGAAAAAAATTATACTTCTAGTATTTTTTAATATCATTTTGATGAGATCTGGGTTATAAACAGGTCTGGTGCTGTGTAATTCGCAGTGTAATTCCACTGTCTGTTTATCTATCCATCCGTCCACTCATTCATATGTATATAATCCAGGCAGGAAATCTGGTGTCTGTTGCTAGTTCATAAATCAGTGTCTGCTCTCAACAACATCTGAATACAAATGTGATTAAATTTGATACCATGCCCATTTTTCACTTATCAGATTTCAGAATGTGGTGCCTCGGCAGCTGTCCTATGATAATGTGCTTTGCATTTAACCCCTTGAGTGCCGTCATCTGCTGCAGCTGCGGGGGGTGCGGGGGAGAGGCAGAGGTGGGGGACCTCCTAACAGTGGCACTGGAAAGGCACCAAATCCTAACGAGAAACCTGCTCTGCATATCACAGAGTTTTTTTTTTCTCAGCATGTCAGAGAAAAGAAGAGGCAAGGGAGAGATCTGGTAAATGTACTGGAAGACAGGAGGAAGCTTCATCAGGCCTGTTTTGGGCCTCAAAAGGCCTTGGATATCCCCAAGCCCTGAGATTCTCAATGCCCTGTGACCAGCTGGGGCCTCTGGATCCTTTCTAACAGGCCCCATTTGGAGCCCAGCCCACACACTGAGTGGTGGGCTAGTTGGTCTAGCTGCTCTGCTGTTTGCTACATACCTCTGTTCTAAGATAACCTCCCCCCCAAAAAAGATGAGATAGGTTATCCTAGAAGGACGTGGTGGGGGGGAGCTGTCTGTGAACAGACAACACATATGTATTACCAAGTCTGGGAAACTGAACCCCTCCTCCTGCAAAGCAAAAGTGAGTGCTGAAGCTGGAACTCAAATACAGATCCCTAAGTAGTGGCTTCCGCTGTTAGACTAATGTTCATGGAAATGAGTCAATCAGAATAGAAATCGGAAAACAATCCAGAACATGTAAAAGAGGATCCAGGCAATGGCTTCACAGAACTGTGTCATTCAGAGCTTCAAAGGTAATCAGAGTGACCCAAACAGGTTTCAGAACAGGGAAGCGCCCAGCCCCTGCCAGGAAATGGAAACAAAGCAAAGGATACATTACTAGCCCCAAGCTGTCACGTGGAGATCTGGCTAACTTGGGGAAAGCCTGCGGGTGGCCATGTTTCCTTTCTTAATTTTCTACTATCTGTCCTGATCAACTCCATCAAATTAACACAGCTTGGAGTCAACTAAGACAGGAGCCTCATTTGAGTGACTGCCTAACACAGAATGGCCTGTGGCTTGTCTGTGGGAGATTGTCTTGATTCTTCACAGATGCAGGTCTAGCCTGTGGTGGGCAGTGGTCTCGGGCTGTACAGGAAAAGTAGCTGAGAATGATGTTGTGATTGAGGCAACAGCATCCTCCATGATCTGTTTCAAGCTCCTGCTGTTACTGTCCTTCTAGATGATGCATTAGCCACCCAGACGAACAGGGATCTGTGACGTTTGTGAGGGAACCTCAAACTCTTAAACATGTATGCACACACTTAGAAGTCAGTGCATAAGCCAGACATCCCAGTTCCCTCCTTCCAGAGTCCTGCAGTCAACTGTGATCCTCATGACAAACTATCAAGGGTCAAAGAAGCCTAGGACTGTACCACTATGCTCATGACAGTCACCATACTGTCGCGTGTAGGCATCATGTCTTTTTCTCATCTGCTTAAGAAGGGATGATGAAGTACAGAAGGGCTTTCACAAAATGTAAAAACAAAGTTGTCCAAGAGGAAAGCTCCAGGGGAAGCCAACCAAAATCTGCTGGTGACACTGGTGGAGGCACCGAGTACTTCGGAGTGTCTGAAGACAGCCTGTGCCCCATTATAATACTAAAATGTCAACCCCAGGGTGTAGACACTGATGAACCATGAATACACGCAGTTGCATGCAGAGCTATGCTCAGCAGACAGAGCGTGTGCGAGGAAACCCACGTAATGAAAAGCAGCCAGAGCTCTACGGATAGGAGCCCTAAAGCGCTCACTGTGTGACATAAGAGCCTCATTCTGTGCAGATAAGCGCATTTGGAGCTAGTGAACCTGCTCCAGCCTGCTTCTTTCCTTGGAAACGAATCTTTAGTAAACTCACTCTCTTGCCGACACACATCTCTGTCCAATTGTTTGATCCAATTATGGGATGCCCCACACTGTAGGATATTTTAAGAAAGAAAATATTCATAAAGCTTTCATACAGCATCTTCCTGTAGTTGTCCTTGTTGTCAGTTGTCATCCGCCCATGGCTGTGCTTGTGATAGCCTCCTGCAGGATGTAATGCAGTGGCATCTACATTCTCAGGCATTCACTCCAGTGTTAGAATGTATCGCTTGTGGATACGAGTGACAACTAAGCCGCCACATCCTCTGGAGAATAGAAAACACATTTACCGCTCATCTTAAAGGGCACAAAACTTTCTAAAGAGCTTGTAATACCTGAACATGTAATATTACACAAACAACATGCCCAGACTGGTGGCAGAACACTTGTCTGGAAATGATAGCCAGTCAAACTGCAATGCTTTGGGATTTAGTTAGGGGTGTTTTGTGCACCCTTAGTCTGTTGGAGAGGGAAGAAATACCATATGCTTGAACATGCAGCTATTGCCTGAGCACAGACTTTGGTTATGTGCAGGCAAGGACTGCCTGTGGTCTCCTCAACTCCAAGTCTGCTGTGATTTACCGTAATTACTTGGCATATGTATCCTGAACCTCAAGAATGTTCAGCACCTGGGAAGCTTCCGGCAACCAGGCCTAAGGGAATAATTACTTGTAGACACAAAAGTTAACCGAAAGGCTCTCTTATTTACAAGAGAAACCCTTTACAAATGCATAAATGCCCATACCTAGAGAAACATCTGGGCTATCACAATGGGACATGGGAGTGCCATACTCTACCCATACAGCTTCTGGAATCATTATGTAGAGAAGTAAGAACAGAGATTGCTCAGACATGATGGAAGTACATGCCAGCATTCACAGAAAAAAGAAACCGGAAATAGGTGTCCAGAATGTTTCCTCATGGGTTAATTGGGGGGAATCAAAGGTACATTCTATGGCAGTTTGTGGGGATCCCAGGACAGCCATGATAGCCCTTAGTGAAGAGAAGTCAACACATACCACTAAACTAACTGATAATTCTATTAACTACCACAACTAACCATTGTAAATGGGACTAGAAATCTATATTTTATCTCCTATTATTGTTCTGTTGATGTAAGAGAAGTTTTATTAATTTTACTCTCAGAAATGACTCAGCCTAGCAAATATGGTTTCTCCTCTTCACTCAGCCCCCTTTATCTGCATCCTGAAGAGACCCACAGGATCCATGTCTGTCCTGTACCCATAGTCCTCCAGCACTCATGGGGTTAACAGCCAGCATCCAGCCCCACCCCCACACAGCGTGATTATCTCTGGCAAGTCAGCCTCAACCAATCCCTGAACACAAAAGCACAGCATGGAGGGGGTGGGGGGGGACTGCCTGCCCCTCGGTTTTCCTCTGATTTCCACATAAAAATGAAAAGAGGAAAAAAATGCTGGGCTGCTGCTGCTCAGTCCTAGTAACAGGCCCTCTTAAGCAGGGATTGGTCACTGTTATTGTCTCAAGTGAGATACTATTCATCAGATGCACAAAAGCAGACACAGCCACAAATGAGTTTCCCAGTCACTCTTGCTTACAGGAGAGTGTACAATACAGGCAGGAGACGCCTCCTCTCCTAGTGTTTGTTAGAAGGGGGTGGGGGACTCAAATCCATATGTCACGGTTATCAGTTTGTCAGTGAGCAGGGCAGAGTGTGCTAGGTGCTGGTGGTAGCTTGGATGGCAGATGGTGGTAAGCTTGCACACACACAAACACACAGACAATCCTTCTGCCTTCTGGTTACCACCCCCACATCCGCACCTCCACGCCCTTCCCCCACCCTCTCTCTAGTCCCTGTTTAGTGTCCATCGGCCTTAACTAGCAGGATCCAGTTTGTTCATGTGACTTTCACTGGACCCATTCTAATTTCAACCATATGAAAGAAACCTAGAATCTGTAAGAAAGCTACCTCACCTTTAAGTTTCCCTGGAAAGAATTTGAATTTCTATTCTAAACAGAGCTTGTTATAATTGGGATGGAGATGCTCCCCCTGAGGCTCTCTGAGTCAATTAATTGGGTTTTTTTTTTTGAAGTGTTAATGGGGAAAATTTTTTTGACCTTTTCCAGAGCTTTTCCATGGAAGCTATTCATGAAAATTGCTGGGCTATTAACCAACCAATTTTTGGAGGCCACAAAGCCCCATGAGCTGTGTAGGGTTTTTTGGGGGGGGTTGGAGAAGATAAACCTACAGCATGGCTAACTTCTTTGGTCATAACAAGAAAATGTTCCCATTTGATTAAAGGGCAGCTTTTATACACAGGCATAAGTATGATGGATCATTTAAGAGAGGAGAGACACAAAGAGGAGGTAACGAAAATGGTTTCGTAAAGTCTGAAATACATCAAAGCAACCCTAGTGGACTGAGTGTAGTACAGTCTTCGTGGGCATGACCTCACTCCATGTTTACGAATCAAAGCAAAGAGGAAAGAAAACTGTGGAGAAATCACTCTGGAGACCCGAACTTGGGAACAGAGACCCAATACATAGATAGACACTGTTTAAAGATTCCCAGAAGCCTGAAAATTTCCAGTAAGCTTAATGGGCAAACTGATCATGGTAGGTGAATTAATGTCAGTAAATACAGTCAGTTTAATTTTAACATCTTCTATATAGAAAACACTAAGATTAATTTCAAGTTACTTTTGTGTTTTAATTTTTCAGGCACCTGAATTTTTTTCCCCTGGGATAAACAAACAGACCAGCAAAGACCATACATACTACCCAGCCACACACCCACTGTTCACTCCCCTTCTACCCATCAATCCCTCAGCCCAGGTTTCTGCTCATGGTACTTTAAAAAGAATGCCAGAGATGAATGAAATAAGTGGTTTTGCCAAAATTATACAGGCTTCACAGGGCACTCTGTTATTAGAACAGATGGCCATATAAATAAGTGTTTGGTTTAACTACAAGGAAACCTTCCATTCATCTCCCTGAGATTAGGAATGGAGTGATTGGATTAATTAAGTATTCTGCTAAGCAGTGAGGCTCCACTTATCTACAATAGATTCCTACTTGTTAAAAAATAATGTGTATCACTAATAAATACACTGCGAATGGTCTAAGGGAATACAAGCTCAGACCTCACAGTGCGGCCCACAACCAACCTCAGCCTCATTAATCCAGCAGGGACTACATAAAGAAGAGAGTGGTCTGGTCACTGCTTGAGGTTCCTTGTACTGATGTAGAGGAAGGAAAGCAGTGGCCTGTGTTTCTGTAAGTGACAAGGCAGGTAAGAGGAGGGGTCCACAGGGGAAGTAAAAACGGATTTAGTATCTACAGATCCCTAGAGCTGGTACCACAACCCTGAAAACCCAAAAACACTTCTAAGATCAGGAGAAGACAGAAATGTCTCCCTCTCTCTGCTTTTTAACACACTGTTAGAAACCATAGCTAATGTGATACGACAAGAAAAAAAATCAAAGGTGTATTGACAGAAAAGGAGGAAGTAAGACTGTCATTTCCAGACAGCTAGCTTGTCTGTGTGGAAAATCTCAGCCTACAAGTAAGTCTGGATGTAATAAGCCTTTAAAAGATGGCTTCATGCTACAAGGCTGATACACAAAGGCAACTTTCCTGTACCAACAGGGCACAAATGGAAAACAAACATCGGTTGTAATATTTAAAAACAAAGAAACCACCGCCACAACAAAAATCATAAACTGGGCAGTTCTGTTAACACTCAGTTCTGGAAGTTTTTAAAACCAGCATCCAGGCCCAGCACATTCAGTTTCTCAGGAAAGCCTACATCATACTGTAGCAATGCAGGACCTAGTCAGAAAAGTCCCCCAGAGAGTCCCTTTTATAAGCTCATTTAAGGCCAATGACTTAACCATTCACCTCATCTCACAATGGCCGAAATTTAAAATATCTACACGTCAGTTTTAGGGAGAGGAGAATACCCAGTCTAAAAATGTCTGTGTGATAAAATCTATAAAATTCAGAGGATGGATATCAAAGAAGAATTAGAAAAATGAAGATTGCACAAGGTTGTGGATAAGGAAACTCAATATTGCCAAGAGTCAGTTTGTCACAAGAGACATGGGTTTGATGCAGTTCTTCTCAGAATCCCAGTATGGATGTAAACAATAATTTTGAAGGTTACGAAGAGAGGGAAAGATTCAGAAAGAGCAACTCAGCATTTTAGGGGAACACAGGTTGGCACTACCTGGATATCAAGATTTATTGTAAAGCTACAGTAACCAGAAATACTGAGCTCTGGTGAAAGGCGCACAAAGAGATTAGTGGAACAGAATGGAGCCAAGAAAACAACTGCAAGAGATGGTTGATCTTTGTCAAAGGAACAAACATGCTACAGAGGGGCAAAGGGAGTTTTAAATAATGATTCATTGCACGCATGTACGTACTCTCTCTCTCTCTCTCCCTCCCTCCCTCCCCCCCTCTCTCTCTCTCTCTCTCTCTCTCTCACACACACACACACACACACACACACACTGTTTTTTCCATACAGGCTAACTCAAAGTGAATCATAGGCTTAAAAAGAAAACACATAACTAGGGCTAAGTGCATTTCTCGGTCACAATCACAGCAAGCCAAGTTTGACCCCCAGAAACAACATAAAAATGACAGGCATGCTGGTGAACATTTACAATCCAAAACAAAGACTTTTGGGCTTCCTGATCAACCAGTCTTATATAATTAGTGAGAAGCAGACCAGTGAGAGACATCGTCTCAAAGGAAGTGGAAAGCACCCCTCATGACAACTTTAGGCTACCTTTGGGTCTCCACATGAGTACACATGTTCGAATAAACACACACATGTGCACTCTCACACACACATATATACAAAAACTATAAAATTCTTAGGAGATGAAATAAAAAAGTTAGATGAATGGTGGTGTCATTTCAGTTATACCATCAAAGGTACAATTCATAAAAGAAAAAAAAATGGATGGGCTAGACCTCATCAGATTTTTAAAAAACTGTTCCCTGAAAGAATTATCAATAGAGTAAGAAGACAAACCAAAGACTGAGAGAAACAATTTGCAAAATGCACACATATCTTATAAGAAAAAATACAAATTAAGCAAATAAAGCTACAGGTGTTGCATGATAGTTCCATGTTGCTGTAGCCTTGTGGCTGAGGAATACTGTGTTAGGGCAGAGGTAAGTGGGATTTTCTTGTATCCTCTACTTATTTATGCTGAGAACTTAATACTTTTCTGAAAACTGGGGTTCATTAAAAGAACAAGAGAATTCTTGTTTAATATAGTGGGACACAAGGAGTAGAAAGCTGTAAAAGTTTAGGAAGGTTGCTGTATGCCAGCCCCCAGTGTCAATATCCCCAGAGGGTCTCAGCTGTAGAGCAGTGACAGAAGACACAGGGAACCTCAGCATAAGTTCTGAAGATGGCTGTGGCTGCACCATTCCAGCTCTTCTGGAAGGGGCTACCCAGCCAACTGCCAGTGAGGGTTAGTGCCAGGAATGATCACCATGTTGTAAAGATCTGACCGTCATGATCCTGAGTGTGTTAGAGAGGTGCCAAAGTTTGACCGTCATGGACTCTGGGTGTGTTAGGTTGTATGAAGTTCTGACCTGTGTGGAGTGTGAATTTGTTAGGGAGACATGGGAGTATCACATCATGGCCCCATGTGTGTTCAGTAGTCTTCTTGAGCTTCATCAATAAAATGAGGCAAAGATGCAGGCCTTTCAGTAGAGAGCAGAGTTGAGAAATAGTATGGTGAGAATACTATGCAACTCTCTGGTTTAAGAAGATTCTCAGTAGCTGGCATCCTCACGCTTATCCACCTGCAAACACAGCAGGGGTGACTCCAACTATGCAGGGGGTTGTCAGTCCCTTGAGGGCGTGGTAGTGCTGATTGTGTTCACCAGGCAGCCTTTTGGGACAGTGCCATCTTTCATCATGACACTTGTTCTTTAAAGAACTCCTGCTCCTCAAAGCTCTTGCTAGGCTGCCATCCTATTGCAGAAGTCACCATCTCCTAAAGTTGGGCTTCTTGAACACGGATGGATGACCTGTTTATTACCTTCTTTCTTCAATTCACCTGCTAAAGGATCACTAACAGAGCCTGCTCTGGGGACTGTAACTGCCCCATGTAAAGTCTCCTCTCAGAGTTTCATTTTGAACACTATGTCATACAAATATCATACACAACAGCCGGTGTAATTATCTCATGACAGTTGTGGGCATGGATAGAATACTTCCATTGTTGAGATGCAACAGTTGAGAACTGGAGAGGGAAAAGGACAGAATCAGAGTTTGAATCAAATGGAGAAATGGTTACTGTGAAATATCACTCTCTGTTTTCTAATGGCATGTCTATTAGCCATTTGTCCTGGCAGTAATTGATTGTAAAACCCCAATTGCTGGCTGGCCCAACACACCTCATCATGACAAAGCTAGGAGAATGAGCAAAGACACTCTTCTACCAGGCCTGTAAATTCACTCCTCACTGCCAGAAAAGAACATCTTATAAAAGGTGGGAACTGTGGACACTCACAAGGAAGAGATAAACATGGGGAGATTGAATCTAGAGAAGTAGTTGTACCTGAACAGCTGTGTGGGGAGGGAAGACACTGGGCTTTCAGACTGGTTCCTAGACTCCAGTATTTGTCACCTCTTTAGGCTCATGTTTCTCTCCAATCTAGGTCTGACAGAAACGATGACATTTCAGGGAGATTGGTAATGGTATTCTCAATAGATGCTTGCCCATCACTCAGTATTCCAAATGTAAGCCAAAGAGGATAAGACAAGTGGGAGATATTGAAATCTGTACTCAATAGCGCTACAAAAGCAACCCCACATCCCATGTCAGCTCACGTTGAGGGGGAGCAGCCAGAAGGCTGAACAACAGGACATGGGCAAGATGTCACAAGCAGATAGGAAGGTCAGGCCAGGGGATGCAAATGGAAGGAAAGTCTATTAGAGGAAGGGAGGAATTGAGACCATGTTGAAGGATCTTGGATGGCTGATTTTAACTTTCAACTTGACACAATTTAGAATCACCTGAGAAGGGTATTTCAGTGAGGTATTGTCTAGTCAGGTTTGTCTGTAGGGGATAGCCATGATGATGTTAATTTAAGTGGTAATACCTGGTCCTTGTAGGTGGCACCTTTCCCTAGGCAGTGAATATCCAACTGTGTAAGGGCAGAGATAGCAAGCTAAGCACAAGCAGACATGCAATTATTCCCTGCACTTGACCGTGGACATTGTATGACTAGCCATTCCAAGTGCCTATTGACTTGACCCAATGGACTACCAGAAATTGTGAACCAAACAAGACTTTTCTCACCCAGATGATTTTTACCTGGATAATTTTATCACAGAAATGAGAGCAACAGAAAGTACACAAGGACAGCAATCATTGCCAAAGTTCATAGTGACAGATAAAGAAAGGAAGGTCACTGAATACCATGGAGGAGTCTATCCACCCTTATACTGAGCCCTGGCAGACCACTTCTGCACCAAGAACATTGATGACTCTGCAGTGGGATATTTCTACAAAATTAACAACGAGGCAAGTTTTACAGAGATGGGGGTGTTATTTCTAATCAAGGATGATGCTGGACTCTGCAAAAGCAGGACTTGATGCAGAAGTGTGTGTTGAAAGGACTTCTCGCCAAGTCTGCAGTTCATGCAGCCCTCCAGTGGAGCCAGAAAGAGCCACTTAGAGCATAAAGAATGGTCTGTTTGGTGCGAAGCAATATGGCTTTGCCAAAGGCTAAGGGAACGTCTGCCGGCATCCGTCATGTTCCCATCCCAGGGAGGCCATTAGCACAAATTCAATTAAAACCTACGACTTTTATCAAATCTCCGCGGCCAGTTTGCAAAGACTTATTCTTAGTAAGTGCTGATTCTAGCACTGTCTGGCTTTAGCTAAGATGTAGGGAAAAGGATATGACGATGGAGAAACCTAGGTCCGTGCCTTATGCTAACACAGAGCGCAATGGAACATTGCCGTCCTAGAAGGCTCGGACTGCCACAAGTCCAGGGCTTCTCTCTCTTCTCACTCTCTCTTCTTCCTGCCTCATTCTGAGTAGAAACCTTCAGACCTCTGCTTCCCTTAAGGCTGACTTCTGGAACGGTAATAGGGTAGTGTTCTGAGTGGACCATCAGAAAGGACAAAGGTAGACTTTTCTAATCTGCATTCTCTACAAGCCAAAACTCAGTGAACTGCACGGAGAAGTCTGGGGGTCAGAGAGAGCTGTAACTTAATGACTCAGGAGTTATAGAGCTACAGGCATAATCTGTTTCTCCTGGCACTTCCAAATTACCAATCAATCAGAACAGGAAATGTTGGAGTTAGAATCATAGATGCCATGTGATCGTATTATATCATATTATATCAAAAATTTTGATAGCTGCTTCTCTGAGTTTTGTGTTTAGTAGAGTTCTGAAGCTCAACCTGAACTCACTGGGACAGGCTACTGTGACCAGAGAGCAATGAGCGATATAAAACAAGAATGACAGAGGAGATGAGCACCAGTCTGTTATTAACATTCTTCACTTAGTCTACACTTTTGTCATTCAAAAGAGAAGTACAAGACCTTGAGAGACCCACCTATCCCTCCACCCTCACAAAATGGCTCAAATACTGATGGAGAGGCTAAACAGACTGAGATGTGCCTTATGACATGCCTGACATATCCCAAATTTGGTGATCCTAAGTAACTATGGTTTAATGTTATCCTGTGTGGGTTTGATGAGTTCATCAAAGGGTGGGTGATGTGAGAAGCCAGAAATCTAAAAAATGGACACCTTTCAGGGCTGGGGCTGGGCACTATTCCCATCACGTTCCCTTGGTCTAAGCCGTTTTCGTGTCTCAAAGGCTTGTGTTGGGGTGAGAGAACTCAGGCCATATATGCTACTGATACCCTCATTGTGTTGTCACCTCAGGTGAAGAAATCATCACACACACACACACACACACACACACACACACGCACACACGCACACACACACACCGCCATCCTTTCCTCATTACACTAGGATGAAGAACAAATTAATAACGAACACAAACCTATCCATATCTGCATCACAAAACCTCACAAAGTGCTTCATTTACCACCATCATCATAGTTTTTATATACCGTGGTGAGAGAGAGAGCCCAAGGTTAAACATAGAGAAGAGTTTCACAGTTGGGTGCCCAGCATCCAGGACTAGGAAGCCTAACATATCTCTAGCACCCCTGGCCATCACCCCCATATATCCTTTTAGAAGTACAGCCTCTCTTATTCTGGTTCAATTTTCCTGCAGATATTCTCAAAGAACAAGATCAAACACATATGGAGGTAACAGGGATCCTCAGAACAGGACTGGGGTTTGAGAGCCACAAGATCGTATCTTCATTTTCCATGTAAGATTTTGATCATGGACATTCCACAGAAGACCTTTAACTGCAGACTGCTTTCCATGGTAGCACAGACTCCACACTTTCCACAGTAGTATAGGCTCCATGCTTGGATCCACCCAGAAGATGCAAGGGTGGGCTGATTGTACTTTCCTCTCTTAATGGTCCCTCAATAGCACCAACAGTAAGCCCACAAACCACCAGGAACTTGCAGAAATTAGGAGTGTATTGTAAACTGGCCCATTGCCTATAAGAGAAATCTTTCAGCAAAGGGTAATAGAACCTCTCAGGATACTTACTTGCCTGTCAAGTTGAGAAATTACATGAGGGTCCCTGATCCAGAAACTCTAGAGTAAAGAAACCAGCACAAACCTAAGCAAATGGCAAGACAGTCATTTCCTCCCATGAGTTTGCCAAGCTCTGCAGCACTTGAACCTGCATACCAGAAAAGAAAAAAAAACCCTAGGATTAGCTCTTAGCTGTTGTTTCTGGCATGACATATCTACAGAATGTGTTTTTCTTTCCGAAGTCAACTCTACAGGCAAGTCTGACAGGTGCGATCTCACATACACACACACACACACACACACACACACACACACACACACACACACACACACACACCAAAAGAACTAATATGCCAACAGTCACAGACAGAAGAAGGCCCAAGACCATCTTACTTAGAGCCATCTGGGTATCCAGATGTGGAATGCTACAGACAAGATGGTCTATGCCCAGAGAACATTGGCTTCAGATTTTCACTCCTGTTGTTTAAGATTGGAAGGCATTTGGTGCTTTGCTTTCAATTCAACCTAACCAGCCAAAGTCATTATCTCTAGCCCACTAGGCAAGCTCCAGGACAGTAAAATCTCTCTCTCTCTCTCTCTCTCTCTCTCTCTCTCTCTCTCTCTCTCTCTCTCTCTCTCTCTCTCTCTCTCTCCCTCTCCCTCTCTCTCCCTGTTCCTCTCCCTCTCTCCCTGTCCCTCTCCCTCTCTCTCCCTCTCTCTCTCTCTCTCTCTCTCTCTCTCTCTCTCTCTCTCTCTCTCTCTCTCTCTTTCTCTTTCTCTCTCTCTCTCTGTCTCTCTCTCAAGACAGCATTTAAAGAAAATAGTTCTCAAGGTTGTCCACTACCATCAACATGTATGCATATGTATGTGTGCATGTACACACATACACACACACAACACACACTTGGCTCATAAAGACTTGCATTATCTACCAATGCCAATAGAAGCTTATGCATTTCCTAGTCATTAGCAGAGAACCTTTCATAGGGGATGCTATCAGATGTGGGCACGCTGCACATATGGGAGGGAACATGAACCTATGACCATTCAGTCTCTGCATTCAGGAGGATGTAGGCATGTGGAAGACATGCTGAGGGGACTGCTGCAGCAGTGGTCACTGCAGAGTGACCCTACCCACAGGAATACAATTGCACAGAGGCAGGGGTGAAGGGCTGGACTGCAGTAGGCCTGCGTTTAGAAATTGCTAGGTGGTGAAACATTCACAAGTGGAAAACAAAAACAAAAGAAGGCCACATGGAGGAGTGGAGTGAGTTCCATCACCCATACAGGTTTAGGGCATGAATTGTGGATGGGAAGCTAAATGCCCTATGGGCCAAAGTGAGAGTTTGAGTGTTCTAAAGAAGAAAGTAACAACTCATTCCCCTTGGAAGGAAAGAGGTTTTACTAGATTTTTTCTCCTTCCTTCCTCCCTCCCTTCCTGCCTTCTTTCTTCTTTTCTTTCTCCCTTTCTTTCTCTTGTATATCCCAGCATAGCTTTAAATTCTCAGTGTAGCAGAGAGAACCTTTGAGCTACTTACTGATTCTCCTGCCACCACCTTCTAAGTGCCAGGATTACAGGCACACACCACTGCACGTGGTTTATCATACTGGGGGTTGAACCTAGGGCTTTCTGGATCCCAAGTGAGCACTCTCAACTGATCCACATCCCCAGTCCTATTGAAAAGCGACTGGTATTTCACCCAAAGGACAAGGGACACAGTGAATGGCACTTGAACTGACCTTTTTATGGTCACTGAATTGTTTTCCAAGTCTATCCAACTGATGAACAAACTTGGGAGCCAGCCACAGAAGTAGGCTGGGAACCCAGTATGCCCAGGCCCAGCAGCTGTATCCTGAGCTCCCTGGAAGGTGGGTGTTACTGGAGAACACCACTTCCAGTTCCCATCATCCGTGTTAGCATTCTCCACAGCTGGAAGTATCCTGCTTGGACACATCTCCTGGAGGCTGGGGAGCAGGTCTTCAGGCCCTGAAATCATCTAAATGAAAAGGACGCGTTCCCCCAATGTTGATTGACAGTAGCTGAGAACATGTGTGGAACAGCAGCTCCACCCTAAGCACATTGCCTCTACGAAGACTTGGATGCCTCGTAATTAGCCCTGACTCTGATGTCCTGTGTCTCTGAGGGAGCCTGGACTTCCCATTCTCTGCATAGACAAAGAATGTGAGCTGCGTGTCAACTCACAATTCGGTTGGTCCCTGCCTCTCTGAAATTCATGAGCTGGGAGATGCTCTCTTGCTGTCTCACGGAGGCAATGACAGATACCCTTAATTTGTGAGCATTAGCAAAATGAGATACAGTCTCAGGAATGTGACTAGATCCTCCTTGTATTTTGTGTCACCGCATCTCAGTTCAGCTAAAGGGTGACATTGCATGCTTGGAGCCTCCTGACAGCAACGTAAGAGCTGTCGGAGACCTGACAGAAAACGGGAGAATCAACTCTTACTGTTGTATTCATGGGGTATGTGTGATGCATATGTGCAAGCCTCTGTGTGTGTGCGTGTGTGTGTGCGTGCATGCGTGCAAGCATGTGTGTGTGTGTGCGCGTGTGTGTGCGTGTGTGTGTGTGTGCGTGTGTGTGTGTGTGTGTTAGAGAGACAGAGAGAGAACGAGAGCACCAGCAGTTTTCCAAGGTGCTAGTCATTAAGTCGGAGAGCTCTAAGATCTGTTGAGAAGCATAATGGCTTTCAAACCTTTCTGACATTAAAATGTTCTATAATCACCATCCATTAGTAAAACTAGAAAAAGCCTGGCTTTGGAGTAAATGCACAAAATTCATGCGCCTGCCTTCCACCCCCTTCGTGTCCTTCTGCCTAAAATACCCCAGACTGTCAAGCTCTCGTGAAGGAAGATCGGTGAGTTTTTTTTATCCTAAGGGAAAAAAAGAGTCCAGATTTTATGGCTATGCTTGGAAAACAGTTAAGTTTTCCATAATTCAGTTACATAATTAAGACTGAAAAAGATGAAGAAAAAACAACCCTCCTACCCTGATCATTTTATTCATAAAGAGACCGGGGCTCATTTTCCTTTGTCCAGGCCAAAGTGGCTCTAGAATCCAAATTGATTTCTGATTGCCAGATGGTAAGAGACATGTAGCCAGACTAGCGCGGGAGAGCCAGATAATAGATGCAGAGATGTTTAGCAGGGCTTGGGGGAAGGTGGGGGGGGGGGGGCGGTAGATCTATAGGAAAAGCACCTACGACATGAATTAGAGAAGAAGTCTAAAAAGCCACAAGCACTGGTACTTACTTGTCATCCCAGGACTGGGGAGGAGACAGAAACAAGTAGCTTTCAGGTGTCTGATTTTTCTCTCTAGCCTCCACACACGTGCTCATACAGGCACCCACATATACATGCCAACCCTTGCTGGGTCACAGACACATTCCTCTGCATTCACACGCAGAGGAAACATAAAACAGACGAAGGAGATGGAATGTGCATTCTTGGGCCCCAAGGATTTTTCAATAGAAAAGAAGAAAGGGGATTGGCTGTTAGTGGGCAGGCAGAAGAGAGGAGCAATGAAAAGGTGTTCTCACCGGGAAAGCAGCACACCACAGCTTTGTGGGCTATCTTTGCATCAGCCAGCTGTGGTTCCATGCTGCTAATTCTGGGGTACACTCTCTGTAAGCAAAGAAAAACTTTCAGTGATCCAGGAGACTGAAGCAAGAGAGTTTACATTTAATGTCAGTCTGGGCTACATGATATATATATGTATATATATATATACATATGTATATATATGTATGTATATATGTATATATGTATATGTGTATATATGTATATATGTAATCAAATATGTTTGGATGAGAAAATGATGTGCGTCCATATTTCAGAGATTACCGCACATCTTTGAAACCTTAGGAAGATGTTAAAATGTGCAATAAGCAAACAACTTCCTACCCCAGTGTTTTCCCCTATTTACAATTTTCCAACACTGTGCTCGACCCAATGTTACAACGAATTCCACTTGCAAAATCTTTTGAGTTCTAAGAAGAAAAATACAACTGTTTAATCCTAGGATTCAAATTTCCCAAGGGCCTACCCAGTTCCTACCTTCTTATCACCCTACAGTGGTCGGTGATGCCCAGTTTTAAAGATGCAAGCTAATGCAGATGTTCTCTGTGACTTTCGCACATGTGGATGTCAGATCCTGACGTGCTATCTCCAGGTATATAAAGCTAATTCTACTCTTTTTTCAACGGATGGTTGTTGCACATTTGTTTTCTGGTCTTCACACAATACTCACCCAGTAAAGAAGAGGCAGCACAACACACAAAGCACGTTTACTTAGCTCTACAGTTTAAATCATTTTCATCATGCTTGTCTCAGCACTAAAGAGGAAGAAAGGACCTAAAGCCTCATTACTGTGGCTCCCTAGGGCAGGGCTATGCACAGGGATCTACGGCCAGGCTTAGATAAAGAGTGGGTTTCAAGAGATTTTCAGAGTGGAGAGAAAGCCCGCCAGTAGGTCAGTGGAGAGTGCCCATCCCACTGCGGAGACCATGGGTGCCATGTTCATGATGTAGATCGATCCATTTCTGCTGCCCCTGAAGAGCCCGTTGCCATTTCTGTGAACAGAACAGACCATGGGCAGGAAAGAAAGGGCAGTTCCAGCTTCCAGTCCTCTTGTGACAGGGTGAGGGTGAGGCTCAGAGTACTCAAGTTACTTTACTGATGCTGTCAAGCAGGTGACAAACTGGACCAGCCACGTCAGACTCTCGGGACTTCAACACAATTGAAAGAACATAAGACAAGACCTCCCGCTCCAGGCTTATAAAGACACAACAAGCAACCTCAGAACACAACAGTACCATGAAGAGGGGCTCGAACAGAACAGTCATGCGTGGAGAAGGTTGAATGGGCCTTTTCTTTAGAGCCTTCTGAACATGGGCACACTCACAGCTCCTCTGGGCCTGTCCAGAGGAGCGGTTTTATAATCTCCTGAGGGGTATCTGTGCTTGCTTTGGGGAAGATGTGCTTAGCTACAATGAAGAAAACTCTCCCTGCATTCTGTTTGGGGATCACAATCCCATGCCCCAAAACAAGAATTCTAGGCTCCATAGTTGCTGCCTTAATCACTCTGTCACCTAGAGCAAAAACCATAAAGTTGCTACATGTCTGTTGTTCTAAGCACAGCCACCACATTAGTTCACTGGCTCCACACCTCCAGGTCTCCTTACCCAGGCTGAGCACAGAGGAGACCATAGGCCATTTGATCTCAATGTCTCCAGCACTGAGGTCACAGTGGACATCACCAAGTGTAGGTCATCTGAGGGAACTGAAGGTACCACCCTGCCCTGACATCCCTGTGTCAGTAAGGCGTCTGGGAATATTTCTGTGTCCCCAGCGATGTCAGCTGCAGAAGCCAGAGTTCATGACACCAGTCCTCAAGGCAAAGGACAGCTCTGAGCATCCTTCAGGAGCATGCCAGTGTTTGTACACATGGCCATTGTACAAGTGCTGGTGAGCTAGCTGAGAAGCCTCACCAGTGTGCGTGTGAGTGTGTGTGTGTGTGTGTGTGTAGAGAGAGAGAGAGAGAGAGAGAGAGAGAGAGAGAGAGAGAGAGAGAGAGAGAGAGAGAGCATTCTGGCTAATCCATTACAAATAACTGAACAGTTGATTTGGGTCAATACAGGCTGACATCAACTCCAATAGGCATTCACTTCCAGGAAGAAGTGGTACTGTTAGCCCAGTTGTCCTGCCTTGAGTAGGGGCTATATCATGTATGTTGGCATATGTCACTGGTCACAGGGCACAGTGTTTCTTTCCCCCCAGACACCAGAGTACAGCAATATCCTACTCAACTATGTAACGTGAACAGTCTTACTGGTGCAGTAGGGCCCCTCAAATTGTCTTGGTTCACTTGTTATAAGTGGATTTCAATATGTGTTTAATCAAAATACCCAGCTGCATTCATTTAGGAGCAAAGCCCACAAAAGCATCTCAGTAGGCCCCTTACCTCCCTGCTAAGAAAACACAGGAGAGATTTCGCCAGAATTTTAACTTGGCAAAAAAAAAAGTTATGAGAACTAACTATTTCTGATACAAATTTTAGCTCTGTCTTCACTGGGGGAAAGCAACCCATGCCCTACTCTTGCCCACACAGATGAGAAGCAGGCTGTGAAGAGGGTGGGCAGGGAGTCTCCAGCACTTACCCTCTGTGGGCTCCAGCAGGGTATAACCACCCAATACTCAGAGCTGACCCAGAAGCTAGCACCTTAGAGCCTACACTTTCATAAAGACAAAGACTTATCAGATAAAGCTCAGGCTTGGAGTCAGCCTTCGGAGCTGGTATCTTTGACAGTAGCAATCCTCTCAAGGTCCCCTTGTCCTTCTCACTTCAAAGTGTAGATGCCAAAGCCTACTGTGCGGGTTTGCTGCACATCCCGCAGACTGGCACATTGATGTCTTCTTCATAAGCTGAAGAGTCAGAGAACCTCTGAAGCTGACCTTATTTGGAAAGAGTCCCCACACAGATGGAATTAGCTACAATGAGGTCATAGAGTTAGGAGGGTCTCCTCATTTCCTCATCCAGTATGAGCCATCTTAGTTCTCCCAACCCCAAGAGTACTCTAGTATTGTGTCATACCATAAAGGAAAATATTAAACTATCTGAAATGACTTTCCCCTGCTAATTTTGGGGGGAAATTACTAAAAGCATATTTCTAACCATGCGAAATAACATAGCAAGAGAGAAATGCTTACCCTGTTTCTAAAGCTACAGTGGGCCTCCCCTGGTGGGGGGAGCAGTCACACCCAGCAGATCAGCTCTGCTCTTGGTAGTTTCGGAGTGTGAGCCCTTCCTTTCTCCCCTTGTGGCAGGAAGATGAACCCAGGTGTGTGGGGCTGGACAAAGCAGCATTATGGGAGCCCAGTGAAAGCAGGAGGGAAGCAGAAGCATCGGCTACTTCCCTGGGTCCCCACATCCACGCCTGAGAAAGACCTCCTAACAGTTTTAATGGAGGGAGATCTTTGTTGAACATTCCTAATGCATAAATACCTGACACAGTTTCCCTTCTTTCTAGCATTTTCTGCTCTGAAAGTTTGAAATTAAATTAAACCTGATATACAGAAGCCATTCGGGAGAGCAAACACCTGGCCATGAGTTAAAGTAAGGGATTCTAGATATGCTGGGGTCCCTGGTTGAGACAGACAAGAACCTTGCAGCAGGTGTCCCTCAGAACTCTGCACTCACCTGGGTGCAGTTAGCCCACATCCCAATGCTGCCAGCAGTCCACCAACTCGGGGCCTCTTCTCTGCATTGCCTGCATTCCTTATATACATCCCACAGCGGAGGCATCACCATCCTAGGTCTTTGTTCTTGGCCGTCAGATAGAAAACTCCCAAGAGACAGAGAGGTGGGCTTGTGGAAGGTAAACACCACAAGGAAAGGATGGCAAGTGTGTGGATTATGTCCCACACCCTTATGTCTAGGAGACCCTGGCACAGTGTAGGGTGTCCGGTCACAGCAGAGGTTTCCCATGGCTTCCTACCCATCAGTGGCTCTAAATGGACCACAGATTTTTACCCATGACAACAGGTTCAGCACAAGCTGACTGTACCACATTTGCTTCTGAAAAACAAGTTGTTCCTTGCTAGGGCTTTAACCTGCTCAACTATAAAAGTTCCTGAAGTGCCCGGACCCGTGTGACACTCACAGAACATCTAAACCAACTGCTGTCAAAGCTGCTGTGGTGAAAGGACTGATGGTCAGTTTGACAGGATCTAGACTCACCTAAGTGCTGGACAGGTGAAGGTAAGTGGATTCCAGAGGCTCACTGTCTGTCAATCCAGCCTACTTATCAAGTTCCAGGTAAATGACAGACCCTGTCTCAATAGATAGTATCTGAAGATCAAGCAACACTATGCAAGGGTGCCCTCTGAACTCTATGTGTATGCACATGCAGCAACCCACAAGTGCTTACATAGAAGGCAGGCAAGCAGAGAAGATGGTCTAGTACTCAGGAACCCCCATTTAATTTTGAGTGACACATATCACCCCCCTGCAAAGCACTTGGCAGTCTACTTTCTACACATGCATGTACTACACGCACACACACACACAGGCACGCACGCATGCACACATGTACACAATGCGGAAACCCAGGCTCTGTGTGGAAGGTGTGGAATAACTGAGGGGAACCTCCTTTTTGTAGAATCAAAGCCTTGAGACACGCTTGAGAGTTGCTACTGACTGGCTGGCCACCCTCTGCCTGAGGCTTCCCACACTCAACTGGCACTCCAGTGTTTATATCCATAGATAACCCAGCACCTACTTAATAGCTCTGCTGGGAAACTGAATTAACAAACAGTATAGATGTTAAGCATTTTAGACTGTGCCAGGTGCAGAGAAATAAATGTAGTTAACTTTATTATCACCAATTCTTAGAACAATCCTGCAAGATAATATTAAGTTCAATTTATAGATTAGAAAACAATTTCACAAAGGTTATGCAATTTTTTCTGAGGCAGCGCAGATAATAAATGGAAGATATGGGTGTCAAATCTATTTATTTCAGATGCCAAAGCCCGGGTTCATTCTTTCCAAGCATTCCTCCATCTTCAGTGTGCCCACAAGTTATTTGAGAATTAGGTTAAAATGCAGATTATGATTCAGAGGACGAGGGTGAAGCCTGAAAGTTCACAATTCTAATAAATAAATCTTCGTAGGACATTAACACTGCCAGTCTGTTGAGCATATTGATAGTAGTGAGGTTCTAGAACATTCTGTGTTCTTACCAAGCACAGTGCTCTAAGGAATGAATGATCCAACCAAACTCTAAGTTTACTCTATCAACAGAGGGCAAATGGCCAAACTAAAAGATGATGATGATGATGATGATGATGATGATGATGAAGGAAGAGGAGAAGGAGAATGAGGGAAGAAGGAGAAGGCTGAGGGAAGGAGAAGGAAGAGGAGTAGAAGAAAAAGAAGGAGGGAAGGAGAAGAAGAAGAAGAAGGAGGAGGAGGAGGAGGAGGAGGAGGAGGAGGACTAAAAAGAAGAAAAGAAGGGGAAGAACCAGCTGGAGAAGAAGAGGAAGAGGAAGAAGGAGGAGAAGGAAGAGAAAGAAACTCTGTCCCAAGTTCTAAGGACCAAATATATCTAAGTAGTAGTTGTGTGTTCTGATGACTTTATATCCATATCAGCTTGCCATTCAAAATCACAAAACTCTTCCCCAGTCTCTGTTGTATGAGACTTTCTCTTTCCTTCCTGTCTCCAACACTCTGACTCTGGAAGATCAGCTAAACTTCCATTGCAAGTCACTGGTGTAGAGCACGCTGGCAGCAGTGTGCAACCTATGCCTCTGTTGTTAACATCATAGACTCAGGTCTAGTCTCAGTTAAACAGAAGACTCGAGTCCAGACTCTGCTATCACTAAGATCCCTTCTTTATCCAAGAGAAATGTGATTTCCCTTCACCCAGTTTTCTTGAAGATCAGATTGGTTTAATACATATACAATAGTTGGCTGACCATGTTACCATGAACATGACTGGAGCAATGGCCTCTGTGCCTAGACCAGGGAGAGACAATGACTCCTCAAATAAACTAAGTGTTGACTATGAGCCAGGTGTCGGAACAAGTGCTTCACAGGTACCATGAGGTAGCACTTTCTCCACCTCCGAGATATGCTCTGTTCTTTCACAAATACTATTCTACACAGAGGGAAGTGGAGGGCCAGAGGTTCAAGGACCCTAGCTCAGGCCCCACAGCCAGAAGGTGGCATTATGGGTGTTTGAACCACTTCCAAGTACCCTGGACTCAGAGTCTTGCTGTGTACCTTGCTCTGCATGGAGCTTCTTGGCAGTGGCTGTGGCTGCTGCTATTGTTCTAGGTAGAGGAAGCTCCCTAGGCTCCTCTAGTTTTTGTCAGGCCAATTGTTTTTAACTCACTGGCTGAGGTGGTCTAACAGTTCATATAGAGGTGAGGCTTGCCAGTCCAGTCACTCTGATAACACACAGAAGGACCCGTGTGTGCCCTGAGACCAGCCTGCTAATGACATTCCTGTGTAACGTGTGCTGGCGCTCTGCCTCAACCCCATTGCTGTCAGAAGTGATTAAGCCGAACACGATTTCAGTTATGCTATTCAAAGACTCCCATAATTGACTGTGTGACAAGAGCTACCTACACACAAGCAACAGAATTAGCAGATCTACCAAATCCTCTTAAAGAGGCTAGGAAGAAAATGGACTAATTACGCACAAGCTGCCCAGACTGGAGCAGGGTGTGAACAAAGATGCATAGTCCTTATAGGCTAGGCATCTCCCCCCTTGTGTGCACAAAACTGGGAATGTAGGGCTATCAGAGGATCTCATCATGAACCACTCTGTTCTAAGTTACCAGAGTGAGGGGACAGTTGCGGCACTTTGAAACACAGTGACAAACACATGTTAAGGGCTTGATTAGTGCTGAAATGAACTAATAGATGTATGAACCTGCTAGGTTTGATGTTATGGTCCCTACCAAATTCCTTCATTGGAAGTCTGATACTCAGTGGATAGTCTTAGAAAATACATCTTTGGGAGGTTATTAGGTAAAAAATATAGAACTCTAATGAATGGGACCAATGCCTGTGGTGATTTAAAAGAAAATGATCCTAAAAGGTAGTGGTACTATTAGGAGGTGTGGCTTTGTTGGAGTGGGTGTGGCCTTGTTGGAGGAAGTATGTCAATATAGGGATGGGCTATGAGTTCTCATATATGCTCAAGCCATACTCAGTGTCTCAGACCACTTCCTGTTGCCTGGAAGTCAAGATGTAAGGACTTTCATCATGTCTACCTACATACCACCATGTCCCACCATGATAATAATGGACTAGACCTCTGAAAATGTTTTTTCCAGCCGGGCGATGGTGGCGCGTGCCTTTAATCCCAGCACTCGGGAGGCAGGGGCAGGCGGATCTCTGTGAGTTCGAGGCTGGGCTGGGCCGACAGCCTCCAAAACAATACAGAGAAACCCTGTCTCGTTAAAAAAAAAAAAAAAGGAAATGTTTTTTCCTTTATAAGATTTACCGTGATCATGGGTCATGGTGTCTCTTCACAGCAATGGAAACCCTAACTAAGGCAGTGCCCTGACTCAATAGAATCAAGGAATCTACTTTTCTGTTGCCATGATGACAAAGCAATGTATGAAAGAAAGAGTCTATTTTTACTTGTGGTTCCAGAGGGACAGTGTCCATCATAGCCAGGAAATCATGGCATGGTACTAGAAGTAGGAAGCAGAGGAATCACATTTCATTCATATATGGGAAGCAAAAAGAGAGAATAGAATGAGACTATAAACCTCCAAGGCTTTGTGGTGATTGATATCTTTCTTGCCCAAATGAAGTCTGTCTAGGGGGTCAGAGAATGGAGCTTGCCACTAGCTAACTACAGAGGTCTGGAGATCTGTACAGATAGACAGGAAGTGACATAGCTGGGCAGAAACTGTCACTAGCTAACCATTAAGGTCTGGAGGTCTGTACAGACAGGCAGGGAGTGATGTAGCTGGGCAGTAACAGGATATAAGCAGGGACAAACAGGAAATGGCTCTCTTCTCTGCAGAAATGCTTAGGAGGTAAGGTGTGCTGTGGCTTGCTCCTTCTCTCTGATCTCTTAGCATTTCCCTCTATATCTGATTCCAACCTTTTATTATCTAAACAAATTAAGAACTCCATTTACATACTCCCTCCAGCAAGGCTCAACATCCTCAAAGTTCCATGACCTTTGCAAATGGCACCACCAACTAGGAATCAAGCATTCAAAAGTGTGAGCCTATGAGGGGTCATTTCTCATTCAAACCATCACGGGTACCCTACTGTCTTGTAAAGGCACAGAAAAAGGTGACTTCCATGAGAAAGCAGGCCCTCCCCAGATTCCAAATATGCATTTTTTTTCTCTGCAATTGTGAGGATGAAAAAAAATAAGGCCTGTTGTTTAAATACTCTATCCTGTGGTATTTATTATAGTGACTAAATGGTCTAAGACATAATGGACCTAGTGACAGATGTCATTAAAGGGTTCCAACTAAACTTTACCTACATTTGCACCCATTTGCTTATTCACATGTATGCATAACAATCTGGGTCTGTGTACGAGAGAGAATATATGGTTCTGAGTGAGACCAAAAGAGGTGCTGGAAAGGGGAAGGGACAAAGAATACATGTGACACAAGGAGACTTTGATGGGGCTCAAGGTAGGCTCAGGAGGGACCACCTGAAAGATGGTTGGGAAGATAATTAATGTAACACACTTTGTTTTAAATGCCATCATATTTAATACCTTGTGTATTAGCTAAATTAAAAAAAAAAGACCTCTTTACTGAGAGCAAAATTACTCTAACTGTGTGTTCCTCCTAAGTCAGGACTTCTCTCTTACCATCATATATTTACTCTCAAATGAATAAAAGTTGCCCGTGGAGGCCATTGCTCAGCCTTTCATATGGAACAGTTCAGAGTTATCGGAATCAGCCAAGGTTGTGTCTGCTGCCACAGCCTCGATGTTTTCTTTCTACACTGTACGCTTTTTCTCCAACACTCAACTTAACTGACATCTTTCACGATTCACCTGCTACACCAGGGACTCACAAATGACTCTCCAGGACCAGACAGAGACCAAAAAAAGAATTGGCTACAAGGCTGCAAAAGGATGAAGCTCTGGGGTAGAGTTAGGAGCTATCCCCATCTAAAGACAGCCATGCTCTACCTTAGTCTGGACTGTACTTAGGCCAGCAGATTAGCAGTCTTGAAGCCCACTAGGTTTGGCACTCAGAGGGCACTATGGCTACACTCTGCCAACTCTCTACTGGACCATGCTTGTGTGAGATTCAGGAAAAACCTTCCCACCAGTAAGCCTGAACTTCCTTGCTAATTACAGTCAGCATTATTGGATCAAAGACAGACTAGTCCCTGTTCTACTTACATAGTGAAAAAAGGCCAAGATTCTCATCTTAGATTTTTTTTTGTGAATCTCCTAGCCACCAGCATTTATGATAAACAAGCTTCCATCCCTCCATCTTTACAGGGATGAGATAAATCTTCAATGTGTCTTGGAAATGCTTGTCACAGGAACATTGTAATGCTCTCTAGGTTAGCCAGTCAGGGCAACAGTATGTAGTAAAAAAGAACTGGACAATCTACATCCAGCCATAGCTTCCAAGGACTGAAAGAAAAGTGCACAAACAAATACAAATACACACATGGGCACACCACACACACACACACACTCACACACATGTACCCCCCACACACAGGTACATCACATATACACATACATAAGCCTATATACCACACACACACACACAATTACACTATGTACACTAATATAACACACACACACCAAACACACACACATCAGCACACAGGAACATCATACACATACACACAGAATCACAGTATGCACACTAACAGCATGCACACACATACACAAAAGAATATGTACACAAACAAGAGCACATAATACAGAAAGAAGTGTGGTGGCGTCCTGCTTTGCCAGTTAACTTGTGGTGAAGGCCCCACATTGGGGGCCAGTTGAAGGTGGGGTTTAAATGAATCCACCAAACACGAGATAAATGATAATTAGGTATTTATTAGGGAAGGACTTATGCAGATAAGAGTAAATAACCGCCACAGTCTTTCTGCTCCAAAAGATGCAGCCTCTGCCCCTCTGGTGCTCTCACTGCAACCCAAGAGAGTTAGAGCCATCCCCTTCTTTCCCTTATAAGGGGTCAGGTCTGAACCTGAAACCATGCCCAAAGGGTATGGCCACCACCACAAGTTCACTGGCAAAGCAAGATGCCATTACACACAAGAGCACACCACACACATACATAAACACACACACACACACATATAAGGACATAATATACACACAGAAACAAATGATCACACACCATACACACAGAAGCACACATCCACACCACATACACATGCAAGTGCACATGCGACACACACATGGTGTAGTATAATATAATGCTTTCTTTGTTTATGCTTGCGTCATCTCAATTGGCTAATGGAGACAAACACCTCCACTCCTGGGGATGAAGTGAGAATTATAAGGTTTGCCGCATCTTGCTGACTGCCATGTAGACAGGATACCACTCAGCACCAGGTACAGACGGGAGACTAATAAATACACACAGTGTTGAATCGTGTTTGCAATAGCACAACTGACATAGAGCAAGCACAGAAAAATGTGGGTTTTCCTTCGCGTAAGAGACACCTGCAGGTCCCTGAGTTAAAGCTACAGTCTGAAACCTATGCCCAGGCTGGTGTTTCATGGTGGACATTTGTGGATGAAACTCATCTAAGGATCCAGCCAGCAAAAATCCCCAAGCCTAAGTAAACCAGAACCCTGCTTCCCACTAAGCTGGAACAAAAGAGAATACAACATTTTCTTGCCCCAACTGCAATATCACAGGAGGGAGTGCTGGGGGAGGGGAGGCAAGCCTGCCACCTCTGCAGGGCTAATCTACTCCAGGTGCGCGCCAGCATGGGGCCCAGCATGCCTGGTTATTCTCAGATCCCAGGCATCAGCAACAGTGAGCCCCTCAAAGCACGGATGAGTCACACTGAGTCTGCCCTTCAGTAGCTCAGTTTTCAGGCCTAACTTCTACACGGCACTCACATACCCTGTCATACTTGACTCTGCCCGTGGCTGCATTTTCTCTTGGCATTTATGTGTGCATGTGTATGCATGGGGGTGGGTCAGAGGAACACCCTGATTGTTATTCCTCCTCAGAAACCATTTACATGTCTTTAAAACTCTTTCACTGGCCCAGTACTCACCAATTAGCCTAGCCTTTTTGGCTAGCAGGCCCGAGGATTCCCAGGTCTCTGCTCCAGCAGTGAATTTATAAGCACACCCCACACCAAGCAGTTTTTTATATGGGTGCTGGGAATCAAACTCAGGTTTTCATGCCTGTACAGCAAGTGTTCTACCAACATGCCCATTTCCCTGGCCCCTTGGGCAGATTTTTGAGTACAATAGTTCTAGTCTATCAGACCAAGCTGCCTCAAACGTTGAAACCCTTCTAAGAAGCAAGGAATTGGCTCTTGAATAAAAGCCCACAAGGCATCAGTTCTCTAACTCCTTTAGCTGGCGCTTCCTCTATGCTCTTACAAAATGTGTTCCCAGGCTTTCCATGTGTCTTATTGTGGTCTTTTCCAGATAGACACCCTAGGATCTCCTCTCCCTTTCCCAGACAATCACACAGCAAGTTCCTGTTGTCTGTACAGAGCCCTGATCACAGCGGAGCTGTAAAGGGTTATATTGAACACACACCTATACACCCATCTCCACTTCCCCTTCCCCTGACCCTGTGACATTCTTTTTCTAAGATTCCCAAGGCCCTGACTGCCATAGAAAAGTCTTGCTGTGAACATCCTTCATTTAGCTTTCTCCTTTGCCTTTCAAAAACCTTACCCCATTAAATTGTCTTCTGGCAGAACAATGAAACAATGTATGAGGCATGGTTCCCTGCCCCTGCTCACAAACACCCCAGTCCTCAGGATGTTCTAGTTTTAGTCTTCCCCCAGCCATTGAATATAAAAGCCAGATGAGCCAAAGTATACCGTTGAAGCCAAGTGTCCCCTCTGAATTGCTTTACTAAAGCGTGAAGACATCACCTAAACAGACATTTCTGTGAGCACAAAAAGCAGGTATTAATATTAATAGGACAACAGACACAAGCTGTTACTTTCTTTAAAAAAAAAAAGTCGAATTTGATGAATTCCAGTCAAGGGCAAATCTGTACCATCTTTCCAAGGAACTTAAAATTAGCAAATACGGAGGGTGCTTGGCAATAAGAATTGCTGTAAATGAACATGACCCAGAGGCCCCATTTGTTTGGGGTCTGAGAATTCTGGACCACTCAGATTGTCCTTAGATCTTTGATGGTCACCTCCTCATATGTCCCACTGGCACTCTGGGACAGGGCACAGAGGCATCATTAGATTGGAAAATTTTTCAGTGCTGCTGAGAATATATGGTTTAGATCATTTGGGCTATAATCACAGAGTGCTACACATTGAAGTCTCTGTAAATGACAGGATCTCCCACACTTAAGGAAGAAGTCCACAGCAGCTTCAGATTTACTGTAAACAACAAAATCTCCCACTTAAGGAATCCCATAAGACTGGAAACAATACCTTCAGACTGTAAACAATAGAATCTCCCACACATAAGGAAGCCCATAGCACCTTCAGATTTACTGTCAACAACAGGATTTCCCACACTTAAGGAAGACAAGTCCACAGCACTTCAGGTTTGATGCCTAGTGAGAGATTCCTGACCAATATATTTCACCTTCTGTGGTGATATCTTTCTTGCCCAAATTAAGTTTATCTGTGGGTCAGAGAATGGAGCTTGCCACTAGCTAACCATAGAGGTCTGGAGGTCTGTACAGACAGACAGGAAGTGACATAGCTGGACAGGAACAGGATTATTATAAGCAGGAGAAACAGGAAAGCACTCTCTTCTCTGCTGAGACATTTAGGAGGTAAGATGTGCTGTGGTTTGTTCCTTCCCTCTGATCTCTCAACATTTCCCCCTATATCTGACTCTGGCCTTTTACTGTCTAGACCAATTAAGAACTCCCTTTACAACCTCCGCTCTGCATTCTCAGAGGTGGAAGTGACAAGGACTTCTCAGTACTAAATACTCATCTTGTTCAAGAGAGTTCTCCTTTTGTGACCTACTTGCTTCCAAAGTTAACACCTAAACCTTAGGATGTGAACAGATCTACCTTAGGCTCATTTAAGAAGAGACATCAAGGGCATCAAAGCTGTGGTCATCCTGGGCATAGAGAAGACACTGGATGGAGCAAAGACTATGCCTGACTCTATGATCAGAATCAGCATGGACTAGATATCGTGATGTCCTAGAGAACCCTAGAGTATAAAACCACCATTCTGTACTGTGGAAGAGGTCAGGCCTCTTAAGATACCTCTCTAGGAACTCTTTGAACTATATAAAAGGAACTATATCTGATGCGGGATGTCCTTCTGTATATGTTTCTCTTATTGGTTGATGAATAAAACACTGTTAAGTCAATGAGGCAGGACTAGGAGATGAGGAGAATTCTGGGAAAGGGAATCAGGAGCCTGCCAGAGGAGTAACACCATGCCAGGCATTACCAGGTAAGCCACAGCCTCGTGGCAATACATACATTGATAGAAATGGGTTAATAATTAAGACAGAGGTAACCAATAAGAAGTCCTAGTCATTGGCCAACAGTTACATAATTAATATAAGTCTCTGAGTGTTCATTTGGGAGCAAGGAGGCTGCATAAGCGGGCAGGAAATCTGTAACATAAATATTATTTTTTTACAACTCTTCAATAGTTATCCACAGCTGGGAAATGCTACTCTTCTCTTATAGTGGACTAAACTCTGCTCTCAGGTTGTAAATCACCAGGAGACCTGTGCCTGTCTGTAATATAAACAGTAGAGGCAACCTGGGCCTGTTTGGGTCAGGAAACCCTCTGACGCCAGGTGTATACTGCAGTTTGCCTATAAACAGGTGTACAGCTTCTTTAAACATTTTGTTTTTAAATAATTCTAGACAAGGCCTAAGAAAACAGCTCAGTCAGTGAAGTACTTGCTTTGAAAGTGTGGGAACTTGAGTTTGATTCCCAGAACCCACATTAAGGTAAAAAATGGCAGTAGATGTCTGTAATCCCAGTGCCAGAGAAGCATAAACTTAAGGATCTCTGAGGTTTGGCTGAGCAGTCAACCTAGCCTGCTTGACAAGCTCCAGGTCATCAAGAAACCGTCTCTGAAAATGTTGGTGCACATTTTTTTAAATCCCAGCACTGGGGAGGCAGAGGCAGAGGCCAGCAGAGGCGATGGTTCCTTGGATTCACAGAGCGAGTTCCATGACAGCCAGAACTACACAGAGAAACCCTGTCTGGAAAAACCACAAGCAAACAAATTTTAAAACCTTTAAGATTTTAAAACTTTAAAAATGTGCTGAGAGCTGGAGAGACAGTTCAGTGATTAAGAGTTCACACTGCTTTTCTAGAGGACTCAAGTTCTTTTACTAGCTCCCACATCAGGCAGCTCACAACTACCTATAAGTCCAGCTTCAAGGGACCCAATAGCCCTGCTACAGGTGCCAGCACTCATGCGTACATTCCCACATAGACACAAACCTGTACATGTAATGAAAAACTAAAATAATGTCCCTTTAAAAGGTGGAAAAAGGATGATGACACCTGAAGAGAAATGTCTGAGGTTGTCCTCTGGCCTCCACATACACATATAGATGTTCATGTGCATATATGTTTAGCTATAGACATAGGTACATATGTGTGCATATTGCATATATGCACCTGTATATAGCTACAAATATGTACACATATACATACAAGCTCCTGAAGGAAAAAACAACGCTACACATACAGTGAAATAGAAAACCTAAATGACCCCTTGTGTGGCCTTTACCCACGAATGTGTGTTCAGGAGTTCTGCCTTCAAGCAGAATGTCAACTCAGAAGGACAGGAGAAAGGATGGGATGACAGAGTCACTACGTAGCAGCCATCATAGCAACCAAGTCAGGGAAAAACCATTGGTAATGGCTGTTGATGCAGGTTTGATGGGAGATAGAAGATCCACATACTCTCACGGTCTCTCACTGCAATGGAGGAAAAATAAAATTTATGTGTGCTGAGAAGCTCAGCAGACACCATCTGCACCAAGACAACTGATTGGCTGGCAAACACGTGCTTCTGGTTAGTTGATATCAGCATGAGCTGGCAGATTCTCTCCTCATTTACTTGATCCCACCTGAGCTGTTGAGCACTGCTAACACAGTCACTTGAAGTTCAGGTCCCTGGCTCGTCTCAGCTTTGGCCAGTGGCTTCTCCTTGGAGCTAACCCTGGTGACAGGTATTCATTCATTGGATATGCCTTCTTTTCTGCACAGGACAGTCTGAAGAGAGTGAGTTCATGTGCCCTTTGTTTCTACAGAGAAAGAAAAGCAAGGTGAATTCCACTGAACTAAGGCTTTAGGCTTCATCTTAAAAAAAAAAAAACATTGTGACCTTTCTCTTATTTGTGGGGTGGGGTGGAGGGTGAACCAACCATGCCTTTTTAGGCTAATATCTGGGGCCCCAAAGCAGAATCTACACATCGAAGGATCAGCATTTCAAAAGTCACCCCTTTCACTATAAGGCGTAAGTCCTTAGAACCGTTCAGAAGATAAAGATATAGGTAGATTCCTGTATTAGAAGACCCAGTGGAGGCTGCAGCTTTGGCTTCCGTTCCTGCATTTGATAGCCCAATAAACCATTTTTATTGCAACATGCATAACAGAATTTCCAGTCATCCCCACGTTTACAGATGGCCATTAATTTTTTTCGTAATGCAATACATTCCACTCACAGAGAAACACCGCCTACCCCCCCCCCAAAAAAAGAACAACAAATCCCTTCCTGGGCATAAATTTCAAGAGTGGAGAGGCAGCATTATGGTTACATACTGAGAAATAAATGCTCATTATTCCCTTATTCATTATTGCTTGCTGGATTTGAATATATCCTAAAGAAGACCTTTAGGAAAGCTGTTTATTCCATTACAGACTTTAAAGGTGTCTAGGACTGTGTCACCCAAGTCAGCCTTAGGGAGGGGTGGGGCACAGCGGTCCTCTACCTCAAATCTTGTGGATAAAGGCACAAGATGTGCAAGGCTGTAGCAAGAACAAAAGCCGGTGGTGAGGAGTAGCTGACCTAAGGCTGTGAGTACAGCACCCATGCATCAGGAGGCCTGTGGCTTAGTTTCCCTACAGCAATCATGCTAGCTCAGGAACATCTGTCTAGTGATACATAGAACAGCAGCACTCGGGAGCTAGCAGGATCTGGATGTCGAGGTTCTTGTCCATGTTCCGAACACAGAAAAACCACACAGTTGAGCAGCCTTACAGAAGGGAGGCTTTGGGCAGTCACATTGTTGATAGTCACCATGAGGAAATACTGACTAGAGTCCCCTCCAGTGTTATCCAGTTGTCCCACAGCTTTCTTTTGTTCTCAGGTCCAGAAAAAGAAGAACCCGAGGACTAAAGAGATTCTGCCCACAGCATAGGAACCAAAACAAGAATGGATTTGGATGATGTACGTAATTTCAAAGACAACCTAGTTGTGTTTCAATTATTGAAAATAGGGTTAGCATCTTGGAAGGGAAGGTGGGGGAGTCTTTTAATGGGGAAAACATAATCAAAGGGGTAGATGACAGTTGCAGGGTAGCCTCAGGCATTGACTGTCCTTGAGTTCCATGGTGGCAAGCAGGATTCTTATCCAGCTCCCTGCCCCTTCCTGAATACACATCTGGACCTCTGAAGAACACAGCTGCAGTGAGCAAACAGGAAGGTCAATTTCATTCAATGTGTTAATTGTCTCAGTGAAGAGTTCAGTACGTGCTGTAAGTGGAACAGATCTCTTGCTACTTCCTTGGGAGTAGGGCTGTGGGCTCTTGATGCTTATGGAATGGGTCCAGGGGAACTTCCAGAATGTTCCACCTTATACGGACCCCGGAGCCTTTCCCTGTTGGAAAGGGAGCCCCATACTTCTGAATTCCATGTTTCTATCACCTTGGTATCAAGTAGACTTGGAGTCTGGTTTAGATTGAAAGAACACAGTATAATGTTGCATGGCTTCCTCTGCCTACTCAGACTTATTCACATTTCAATGCAGTAAGATTTTAGATTAGTGCAAGACCCATGACTACGCTAACTGATTTGATATGGCCTTAACAAACATTTACTGGACCCTTTACAGTCTACAAAGGAATTATTACACATCAAAGGCAGTCATGTTCTGAAGTTTTGTGTGGGAGGGTTATAGTCTATGATTGATGCTCTGGGGAAAACAAACTTGAACCAGAGCGTAAGATAAAGTATGTAAGCAGACAAACAAATAAATAGCAACTCAAGATATTTTTGTTACTTTGTGCTCTGAAATAAACTGTCCCAGATGTGTCACAGTGTCTCTGAAATTAAAATAATATAAAAATCCCCTTTCAAGGAAAGAAATTCCTCTAGACCCCCCGAAGTCCACAGTCACATGAAACCAGTCTTATTATAGGGTTGTATCATTCCATTAATACCAAAGCAGATCTTTTATTCCCACAATAAGCATCTTTTTATTGAGGCCATCATCAAATTCAAATATACCCATGGACATGCAGTGCCAGGAAAGATGCTGTTGCCCAAGTTCATCCCTGTGGGTCCCAGGGAATCTATACTCTATGCTGAGTTATTCACTGTAAGTACTCGCAGTATATGAGCAGAAGTTTCAGGGCACAAGGACCTCTGGAATTGGAATGGTCACCTGCATGGGCACCAGGAGGGTCCTCAAGAACATGGCCAGCTGTACAGCATGTGTCCTTGTTGGAAGTGATGCCTCTTTCATCCAGTCCTTCTCCTTCACCCGCTCCTGTTCATCCCATGAAGACATCGATGGCCGTGAGAGGAGAGGTAGAGAAGGCAAAGCAGAAGGTAGAGTTTGGCCTGACTATAGGAACTGTAGCACTTTAACTCTTGGGAGCTGATCTACCAGAGTTATGCAGGGAACATGCAAACACGTTGCAGGCAGGAAGCAAATCTCAGTGGAGGGTGATTTTTTGTTGTTGTTGTTGTTTGCATTTTTCATCCCCTAGTTTATAAGATGGACAGGTGTGTTGGGTGTTTATAGCACCTCTCTCTCTCTCTCTCTCTCTCTCTCTCTCTCTCTGTCTCTTTCTCTCTCTCTGTCTTTCTCTCTGTCTCTCTGTCTCTGTCTCTGTCTCTGTCTCTCTCTTGCTTGCTCCCTCTCCCTCTCTCCTTTCCCCTTTCTCCTCATCTCTCTGGAATAATCATTGCTTCATGGCCTGAGAAGCACACTGACACCCCTCCTTATTCATTCCTCAAGATGCCTGTGTAATTATGACCTGTGCTTTATTGAAAGGGAACTAAGAACTAAGGAGGGGACCTGAGAAGTGTCTCAATGGTTAAAAGCCCTGGCTGTCTTCCACAGGACTCTGGTTCGATCCCCAGCTCCCACATGGTGGCTCAAAAGCATCTGTAACTCCAGTCTGTGAGATCCAACACCCTCGACATGGTGCATGGACATGCTGCCCAGACACACATGCAGGCAAAATACTCATGCATATAAAACTTAATTAAAAAATAAAACAAACAAAAAGAGCTAAAGAGGGATGGACTGATGTTTCTAGGACTGAGTTCCATTGCAGTCTCCTACAGAGCAGATCTTTGGGGTGACAGGCTTCACAGGAGCTAGGACTCATGAGGCAGGAGGTGGGGGTGTTAACAAAGTCGATGCAGACAGCTCCCTGCTGCATCCTTCCCTGTCAATCATGTGCCTGCCTCCCTTTACCCCATCTCCACTTCTGATCTGGACCATCCTGTCTCTCCACACCCAAATCTTTGAGACCAATGAGATTATTGACAACTCAATAGAAATCCTGGGAACTTTTCCATTCCTCTGTTACATTCATTGAATCCCTCCACCCCTCCACCTCTCCTTCCTTCTCTAATCTCTGCCTATTGCTGCACTCCTCTCCCTGGTGGCCAGCCATGACAGCGGTCTGTGGAAACAGCAGTGTGTGCTCTGGAAGACAGGCCCTATTGCAGCGATGGCTAGCTCATTTCTCAGCTGTGAGATCTCATTAGGATAGGGACAGGATGCCTGCCAGGGAGTCTTCACACAGTCCCTCTCTCGTTACCCCCCATAGCTTGCGACTTTACAAACCTATTGAGGGGTGAGCTTCGATCCCATGAATATAGATTAGCAGAACATGGCAGTGCACAATCTGAGTTCCATCTAAGCTAGTCTGTAAAACCCCACTGAGCAACCTCGTCTGCACAGAATGCTTTCAAGCAACGTTTTCTTATGGTTCACTCAGCCAAGTCAGCCTTGCACAGCTCTTCCTAACATTGTTTTCCAAGGGTTTAGTTCACATCAACCTTTAACAAATAGAAATAAAAATAAAAATGCTGATATTTTGCTGATTTCATGAACCCCCAGTGCATGAAAAGTCACTGCAAATAAAGCCACAGTGAAGAAACAAAATCTGGCTTTCATTTAAACTAGCATTCTATACAGTAACAATAAGCATGCAAGCACTGGGAGGTGCGTTTGATGATTCTCCAGGAGCCCCTCCCCTCTGCAGCTCTCCCAAGTACTGGCCAGGGAGGGAGAGAGATGTTCTGCCCTCCCTGAGTCTTTAAATTATTGCTTAGTGAGCAGTGTGCCTATAGCAGACCTTGCGTCTCTCATACCAATGGCCTGGAAACCATGGCCAAGAGAAATCTCACAAAATGACTCTAAAGTTAGGTATCAGCTAGAGGCCCCTCAGCTTCCAAGATGTAAGAGTTATGCAAGGTGCGTCATTATGGTCTTGTCTTAGAGTTTCTATTGCTGTGATAAAACACATTGCTGTCCATCACTGAGGGAAATCAGAGCAGAAACCTGGAGGCAGGAACCAAAGCAGAAGAAATACTGCTCACTAACTTCCTCAACTTGATTTCTAAAACAACCCTGGACTCTAGTCCAGTGATGCCACTGTCCACAGTATGGCTGGGCTCACCCACATCATTAATCCATAAAACACCCCACAGACTTGGGTACAGACCAGTCTACTAGGTATTTTCACAACTGAGGGTCCCTCAAATGGCTCCCTATTTTATGTCAAATTGACAAAAAAAATCCAGGACAGCACATCCAGGACTGATGTTTCTAGGACTGAGTTCCATTGCAGTCTCCTACAGAGCAGATCTTTGGGGTGTGCTTGACAAAAATGGGTCTGCTATGGCCAGTCTCTATGTGGAGCTAGAAGGAAGGGAGATGAGAAGAAGATGAAGGGCTAAGTCTCTCCTGCATACCATATTGGCTTGGGTGCTTAGGTTATTTGCTGTCTTACATCCATTTCTTTATTATCTCTGTGTGGTGTGGTGCACACGTAGAAGTTAGAGTACAATACCGTGATTCTGGTCTTTTCTTCCATCATGTGGATGCCAGGAATTGAACTCAGGTCTTCAAACTTGGCAGCAAGTGCCTTTACCTACCTCACATCATCCTTATCCCTCATATTTATTTTAAAAGAAAAACCATTTTGTATCTCCTGGCATGTCACCATCCCACCACCCTGTGACTGTAAATAAGACCATGTCCCTTTCTGTGTACTGAAGTTATTATCACTTATGGTCCCCACTGCACAGAGCCATACTGAAATTCGCTGAAGAAGAAATGAAAGCTTAAATTATTCTAATCTATACGCACCAGAATAACTAAATATGTTCAAAGAAGAAACTGAAGACATTAGCAATGCCTTGTTTTGGCAGACACAGGCATTGGAGTTCTTTCCTACCACTGGGGAACTTCCAAGCACATAACCAACTTGGAAACAAGCTTAGTGGTTTTTAGCAAAGTTTTCTATATACTTTCTATACACCCCAAGATTTCTACCACTTGATATTTACCCACAAAAAGTATAAAGATGTGTGCATAGGAACAATGTTTGTGCATTCATGTACAGGTCCACGAATAAGCTAAATCAGGTAAAAACAAAAACAGATTTACTTTTAAAAGAAAAAATTGAGGCTAACTGAACCATGCATCAACAGCTAAGAATTCATCCATTGGTATCCTACTCACAAATCCAAATCATAAAAATAGCGAGTCCCTAATGCTCACTACTATACGGGTGAACAAAAGAAGACACAGAACCATCCAAAATACTTACTCTGCAGTTAGAGGAAAGCCTGGGGAAACCTCTTCACTCCTACACCCCTGTGTCTAGGCTGGGCAAGGCATCTCTCCGTATAGGATGGGCTCCACTAAGTCAGTTTGTGCATTAGTGTTAGATCTTGGACCCACTGCCAGTGGCCTCATATATTGTCCCAGCCACACCATTGTCACCTATATTAAGGGAGTCTAGTTTGGTCTTAAGCAGTTTCCCCATTTGTCAGTGATGGAGAAGATAGATGTAGACAGATAGGTGATAGGATAAAGTATAAAAATAGAAGATAGATGCATAGATGATAGATAATTGATAGATAAAATGATACAGAGTAGATAGGTAGATAGATAGATACATAGATACATAGATAGATAACATGAATCCATTAAAATGAGGCTCTGGAGCTAAAATCATTTCCAACTGCATGAGTGACCATGTCCAAAGTGACCTCCTTGTGACAAAGTCAGAAGAGTTTAAACATCTGCATTAACTGGAATCCTAGACTGAGTCAGATGTGAGCTGGTATATGTATTGTAGAGCCGGAGGGTTGCATTTGGGTATTGATTTACTTACCCATTGTCACTCCAAAAGGAAAGAGACTAAAGAAAACTGGTAACTGTTCCTCACCAGTGTTCTGGGGATATATAGCATTCCATCTTTGCAACTTAATATATTTGTGATAGAAATCCAGCAGCCAATAGTCTTGAGCAATTAACAGAAGTTACTGTAGATCTTCAAAACTCAATCTCCCAGGCCTTCAAAGCGTCCAGAAGGATCTGTGTGTGTGTGTGTGTGTGTGTGTGTGTGTGTGTGTGTGTGTGTGTGTGCACTCAGTCTCTCTTAATGTCTATTGTCATCACCACTGTCTCTCTTAATGTCTATTGTCATCACCACTGAACTGTCCATCAGGGTGCTTGTCATACCTGGGTTTTGCTCATCCCTGTGTCCCCACGAGTGCACACTGGCCTCCACATAGGAAAGACTCGGGAACTGACTGTTGAATGAATGACAGATCACATGGTTCACTTTACCTATGTATCTCTGAACCACCGTGCACATTGACTGTCTCCATTTCAACTCTTCTCTGCTGAAACGGGAGGTTTGGATGATATGTCAGCATTAAAGTGGATGTGGTGGCTGAGACTTGAAATCTTACTGACACTGGGGAAGGCAGAGGCAAGGGATGCACAACGGAACCACGAACTGCAGCCTAGCCAGATTGGTGAGCCCCATCCTTGCCATTAAAAAAGCAAGGTGAGAATGGGGAGATAGTAAAATGCTTCCTATGCACACTGCCCCACCCCACCCCACATTCCAGTACTCAGAAGGCAGAGTCAGGCATCTCTAGAGCAAGCTGGCCAGCTAGGCTGGCCAAATCAGAGAGCAGTAGGTTCAGTGAGAAACCCTGCTTCAATTTATAAGGTAGAGAGCAACTGAGGAAGACACCTGACGTCAACCTCTGCCTTCCACATGAGCGTACAAACATGTGCTTGTGCATGCATACTCACTGACACGTGAGTATGAGCTCACACACCAATGGAAACGCACTTACATACATGCATACTAAACACGTATATACAAACAAAAACTGTACCTGAGGCTGTCCTCTGGCTCCTACATGCAGATGTGCACACATACACCCAGAGACACATGACGATGTACACACACAGTCCCACAAGAGGACAAAAAAGGAAAAGTAAGTAGAATATTAAGACACCTGCAACTGAACTTTGGAATTATGAACGGAACCCGAAGACACTGTTGTCTGCTAGCAGCTTCGTCTGACAAGCCCTGGGCTCTTCAAATCACAGGGCACAGCAAGGTGCTTGCAGCTGTCAAGTAACACTTTGCAAAGACTTAAGTAGAACAGAACTTGCCCGTGAGCCCTGGCTGAATTAAGGTTCTGGTTACATAACATCACCCAGGAAAATGAACTTGAACACCAGTACAGAAGCTACAGGCATAATTATGGCTTATATTCTGCTTGACACATAGCAAGAGGGAACTGTCTCATGCAGACGAGGGCTTAATTGTTAGAACAATGCAAAAGATTTGATGTGTTAAATAAAATGAAGACTAGACTTCTGTTTCTGCTATTTCTGCAATCTTGCTCTCTCTGAGGGTAAAGACACACTCAGACTTGATTCTTAAGGTTTACCATTTTTGAAAGAGTAAAGACGGACCACTAACTTATAAAAAGACAGACCACTTATATTTTTGGTTGTGAGCCTAGCCTTTAACGGCTGAGCCATCTCTCCAGAATGCCCATTTCTGATAATGAACTTGATGTCTATAACCATCCTGGAGCCTTCATCCAGTGACTGATGGAAGCAGAGGCAAACACCCACAGTTAAACCCTGAACTGAACCCAAGGGACCCAGCGACAGAGAGGAGCGATGAGCAAATTGGCAAAGAATGGGCTGGCAAAACCAGCAGAGACAGCTGATCTGAACAGAGGAGAGCTCTTGGACCCCAGACCCACAGCTGGGAGGCCAGCATGGGACTGATCCAGACCTCCTGAATGTGAGAGTCAATGAGGAGGCCTGGGCTACCTATGGGGTACTGAGCAGTGGATCAGTGTTTATCCTTCAAATACTAACAGACACCGTGTATCCATAACACAAAGAGGGATGCTCTCTCAACCTGGACTCTTAGGGGAGTGCCTGGACCCTACCCTGAGTAAAATGACAAACTCTAGATATCCCCTATGTGGAAGGAATTGGCAATAGGGTGGGAGGATGGGGGGGGTGCGGGAGGAGGGGAGGGAGAGGGAACTGGGATTGACATGTAAAACAAGCTATTTAAAATTAAAATAAAAAAATGAAAAAAAAAGACGGACCACTAACTCATAAACCCATCTAGCTAAACTGATTCACCTGGAAAGGAACTTCAAAACCACAGCAGTTGTAGGTACCAGTCACAGAGCAGTGAATACAACAGGAAAAATGGAAGATTTCATGACTTCCAGAAAAGCAAGCTGTGTGTCCAAATCCCTTGTGCTTATGTTAAATCTGCCTCAGGGATCAGGAGTAAACGAAGCCAGGAAAGAGTCAGAAAAAGAAATGACTACAGCAACAGGGGTCACCACTGAATTTCCTAAGTATTCCAGTACTGCTGCTGTCAAGGCCATTTCATCTTATATGGGTACTCATGAGTAAAATCCATTCCCCAGACTTCAAACAAGACAAAAAGAGACTTTTGCTGAAAAAACAAACATAGTCTACTGCCTATAAACTGGGAATCTGAAGCTAAACCTCATTGTCAGGGCTCTGGTTGTTCGATAAACGGGTTAATTCTCATTTCTCATGTTTCATTGACCTAGCAGCATTTGAAGCCGCAAGTAACTTCTTTGTATGAACAGTCTTCTCTGTCTTCCAGAGCATCGGTCTCTTTCTTTCCTCTGCCCCCCCCACTTCCACCATGCCTTCTCAGTTTCTCTAGATAAGCCCTCTCCTTGCCCTTCAGCTCTTTGAAAAAGCACACCCCCAGGCTCTGTCATGAGTAACCCTCTGCTTTGTATTCCAACTTTTCAAACAATCACCTCCAATCTCCTGGCTTTCAACATCCACTCAGATCCCTACACACAAGGGTGGTGTGCACATCCCTGCACTGTGTAGAGGGAAAAGCATTTGACTATTGTGGAAAACAATAGTTTGTTAGCATGAGAAGTGAATCGTGTTGTATTAAGTATTAAGTTTCTAGATAGAAGAGAATGAAATAAGTCCTCAACAAATTCATTTACTTTTTATCTCTGGAGCATTTTCTAATATCCACACAGGGAAAAAGAAGCTAAAAAGGAAGCAGAAATCTGCTGGTAGAATTGCACTTAAACTCATAGGGGGGTAGCAAAGGAGAAGAGGAGAGATTCCCAAAGAAAGCTGCGTGAAGTCTCCTTCTGCTTCTTGGATAACTTCCCTGCTCCTCTAAACAGAGAACAGGAGAAGAGCAGGAAGAGGAGTTCAAAGCACACTCCACTATAGCTGAACATTGGGCCCACTTAGACCCCAATCTGGGTAAAGAGCATAGCCTCTAGTTGAGACTAAAACATTAAGGCAAAGCCCAAAAGTTAAGAATTTAACCTGTAGGGGTCTGTGTTGATATCCATGGCCCATGTTACCACAGTGGGTCATGGGAGAGCTGGACCCAGTGATCTGAGCACTAGAGAACGGGTCCCACCCCTCCCCGACTGTCTCAGCAGTGGCATGAGCACATAGAAAAAAAAAAAGAAAACTACAAAATATGACCATCTCACTTAGGGTTTCTATTGCTGTAAAGAGACACCATGGCCACAACAACTCTTACAAAGGAAAACATTTCATTGGGGCTGGCTTACAGTTCAGAGGTTTAGTCCATTATCATCTTGATGAAATACAGCAGCATGCAGGCAGACAAGGGGCTGGATAAGGAGCTGAGAATTCTACATCTTTGATCTGCAGGCAACATAAAATGAACTGAACACTGGGTTGGCTTGAGCATATATGAGACCTCAAAGGCCGCCTCCACAGTGACACACTTCCTCCAACAAAGTCACATCTGCTCCAACAAAGGCATACCTCCTAATATTTCCACTCTCTATTCTATTAGCTTATAGGAGTCAATTACATTCAAACTATCACAATGACCTTGACCCATGCTGTCCCTTATAAAGCCATTCTGGGATGGGGAGATGGCTCAGCCACTAAGAGTACTTGAACCAACTATAACTCTAGTTCCAGGGGATCAATCTGATGTCCTCATCTGGCCTCTGTGAACACCCGCACTCCTGTGTGCATACCCTCACACAGGCACACATATATAAACATAATCTAAATTAAAAAATTTTTAAATCCATCCTGTTGGCTGGACACTACCATCACCTTTAACTACAAAAAAAAAAAAACCCTAGAAGTAGAGAGAAAGCATAAACCTTGAATATTTATGGAGACCCCGCAATGTTCTAGAAATTTCTGTCTACCTTACGTTACTTCATAGTTCCTGTTTAAACTTCTTGTCTTTCATGAATGCAAGGGCGTTAGTGCAGCCGCATGTGTGTGGGTACGTGCAGGTGTGATGTTGGCTTGTCTTGTTAGAGACCCCTCTCATTGCTCTTTGCACTCCTTCTAATTCATTCTGGAATGTGCTTAAAGCGGAGCCTCAGATATCGCATTCTGGGTTTAACATTATTTCTGCTTTTATCCATTCTGCTCCTTCCATGTTAAACACTTTCCCTATCATGCATACCATGTTGTTAAAGCAGAAATCAGAGCGCTGTCGGGTAGAAATTAGAAGATTGCATAAACATGGGCACCGGGAATAATCCTTTAAACTCTGAAACAGATTTATCACAGGTATTAAAGTAACGGTAACTTGATCTTTTTGTAGGCATCCCCAGGTCTTAGCATTCATCTTCATAATTACCTCATAACACAGCATGCCCATTTGCATTCAAGGGTGTCAGGACCAGAATTGTGGGTGACCTCCCCAAAGTGCACACGTCTCAGGATTGATTAAGCTTGCCGTTCATCCGAACTGTGTTTAGAACGCCTGTCTCTTCCCCAGCTTGGAGTAACAGGTCTGCCTCCATCGTGACTGCGGATCCATTCCTTGAAGTCTGGCGTTGTTTCTGAAGCTTGAAGGGTGTGAGGTGGAGGGCTCTGCAGAAATGAATGCCTCTGATAAATCCGCTCTGAGTCCCGGTTACCATTTCAGGTGCTGTTCTTTGGGACCCTGATCCTCATTTCCATTCCTGGCCCACAGGAATCTGTAATTCCATCGATTCCAATTCCATTGATTATCCCGCTGGCAGCATAGGGAGCACCGCTGCAGAACTTGCTGGGTTATTATAGTGGCTAACACGTGACAGACAAACTTCTGAAAGAAAGAATCCCATGTAAACATTCACCACCCAGCGCTCCGAGGATGTCATACCTTAGACAAGAAAATGTGTTCAGTGGTACCAATGAGCAGAGCGAGTGTTTTCAAAATCTAACCGCTAGGAGAAATACATTTAGCATCAAAGTTGCAGCTGAGAAGGACGTTATATCCCGCCAGTGAGGGGATCCCAGCAGCCGGAGCAGCAGCAGCGTGGGGTGGAACGTTCCCAACAAAGGATCCTGGCATCATCTGCTTCAGCGTTTTCCTCTTACAGCCTGGGATGCTGTGTTCAACTCTACCGTATTCTCCTGACCCTCCCATTTCTTCCTTAAGTACCTCCCATACCTACCTATTTTTCCCAGAGGTAATAGGGGCTCCTCCATGGGATCTCACAAGGACTTGGCAATCACCTCAGTTCACTCTGCAAGGCTCTTCTGACCCAGTGATGTGTGGACTAAGAGAGCAACTGCTGAGTTAGAATTTCCAGAACACTGACACCCTTGAGTTTTCTACCCTTTAGAGACTCTCAAAAATTGAGGAGCAGATACTCTAGCTGTTGAATGTGGGTGAACAGCTCCACAATGGAGGGAGGATCCAGACCAAGGGGTGAGGTTCTCTCAGGCTCCCAATTTCTTCATTGTCCTTACCCTCGCTCCTACTCAGAACAAGTGCCAGAAAAGGGCCTCCACCTACACAGCTTTTCCCTAGGTGACTACAAGGAACAGAATGAGAAAAGAATTCATAAGCCCGGCTTTCGACACCCAACAAAGATGTGACATACCACAGCCAGACCTGGACCACCCGGTGCCTGTGACCTTGAGACATCCCCAGACTAAATTGTTTAGAAAAGTCAGAGACAGTCCAGCAATGCCGTTGGCTTAAACATTAAATGACACTTAGTTCATGTAATTGATAAGGGGGAAACTTTAACGTGCTTTACGCCTCACAACGCACAATTTGCATGCGCTGCCTTATCTAATCTCTGTAATAAATGTGAGGAGAAGAGCAGGGAAAGTTTGACATGTCCCTGCAGAAGCAAGAGGAATGATTTTAAAACTTGTTAGAGAGTTCCGCATCCACCAAGACTGGGGAGGGTAGAGAGATCTGGGCTCCCTCCTCTGGGAAGCTGGTATAGTGACTGCAGGAGGCAGCATCAGCACCCCTGGAGGGGGCTGCAAACGGGTACAAAGTGGAGGTGAATTAACTGTAATAAAGACAGCTCAGCAAGAAGAGCCAGGCTCATTGGTATCTGAACTGAGACCTGCTCTTTCCCTCCCCCACAACTCAGCAAGAGGAGCCTGAGCTCCAGACAGATGTAGCCAAAACCTCAGTGTGGTCTTTCAATCTAATCAGAGGCCCACCTTCCCAGTAAAGGAAAGTTTCCTTCCCATTTCCCACTGGGTCCCACAGCCATTTAGTCCCAAATAAACACACAGAGGTTTATACTAACTATAAACTGTTTGTCTGATGGCTTTGGCTTCTTATTGGCTAGCTCTCTTTTAGTTATTGACCAATTTCTATTAATCTGTGTATCTTCATGTGGTCTTGGGTTACCGGTGATGACCAGGACTATTTCTCCCTCGGAACCTATACTTCCTGCCTGACTACACCCTGCCTGTCCACTGACTGAAACAACTTTATTCATCAACCAATAATAGAAATATATATCCACAGCACACAAAAGAATCCTCCTTATCACTTCCCAAGAGGGCCAGCGTGTCTTACTCAGTCTTCATGACTTTGATGACAGATAAGTTCAGGGACTGGGATGTATCTCCATGGTAGAGAGAGCTGAGCATTGCCGAGGCCCTGGGTTCAGTCTTCTATACTAGAGATTGGAGTTGCGGGGAAGGAGGGATAGAAAGAGCACAAATGCCAAAGGCAAACAAAGATCACAGGTGTAAGATGCATTCTTCCTTCTAATAGGATCTCAGATCCTTCAGGAAGTAGAGTCCCATGTGGGTAGACACAAAGCCCTAACCTACTGGTGATACCCACATCAAATGCTGCTTTAAAGTCAGTAAGAAAGAACCCTACCATCATCCCTCTTCATAACTCCAGAGATGCAGAGCACTGGATTTGACCTGGAAAGCAATAGACACAAAATTAAGAGATCTAAGACCTTTCCCCAAAGAACTCCGTGTAGAGAAGACCAAGCCTGTGGGGGAGGGGAGTACTTGTGAAAACAATGGAGGCTACAGTGAAGACTAACAAGATGTTCATGAGTGAGGTAAGTTAGGAACAGGTACATTTGTGTCTTTCCATAATGTCAGAGGGTGTGTGTGTGTGTGTGTGTGTGTGTGTGTGTGTGTGTGTGTGTGTGTGTGTGTTTTCCCAGGGCATATGTGATGATCAGAAGACAGCTTGTGGGGGTGTCTTCTCTCCTTTTACCATGTGGTTTAACTCAAGACATCAAGCTTGGTGGTAAGTGCCTTTACCGGCTGAGCTGGATTCTTCTTATTCCACCTGGAATTCGAGGCCATCAGTTTTATGTCTTTAAATCTTAACTACTTATAGTAATAATTTTGAGATCATACACTATCACTTATATCTTGGTATCTATGTTAAGGAATGAGAAAGAGAGAGTTAAAGTTGCTGCAGTGATCACTGGGATCTTCCTGGAGGAAAAAGCAGAGAACCCACACAGGGGCAAGAGGGGTCACCTTAGGTGGTTGAGCAATATCGGGAGGAGCTTAGCAGAGAGCTGTTCTGCTGTGGGGTTTGTCAGAGTGCAGAGCTGGCTCAAGCTACAGTCAGAGCGGGGTCCAGAGTTATGGTTGTTCCATTCACACTCTGCCGCGAGGTGGTACCTTTATTAGCATGGTGTGTTCATCTTCTGCTCCTTCTGGGTCTGGCTGGTGACTCCTGACTCCACCCTTCTCCTTCCCATCATCCTCAGTTTGGTCACCCTGCCTATACTTCCTGCCTGGCTACTTGCCAATCAGCGTTTTATTAAACCAATTCTAGTGACAAATCTTCACAGTGTACAAAGGGATTATTCCACAGCCACCCACCTCCAAAAGTAAAATGAAAAGTAATTGAGGAAGACATCTAATGTCAACCTTCAACCTCCACATAAACACATTGCACACATGAACATCTGCACATATTTACACACACACAAATTTCTAAGCTAGTAAAATTCAAATTATCTTACCCCAAAAGACACCTAAGTATTTCAGATGAGGAATATGTTGTTTGGCTTCATTATCCCATTTTATATTCATTAATCACTTTGTGACTTATAAATGCATAGAATTATTGCTTATCAATTTATAATAAATGAAACATTTTTTAAATGTCCAACAGAATTGACAGATATTTGTGAGACTTACCAAGGAACAAAGATAGGAGGATTAAACTACTAAAACTACACATATAAAGGGGTGGGTATTCAGAGATAAAAGAGAGTGAAGTTAGAATATGGTGAGCATGCCACAAAAATAAATCAAGATAAAGTAGATCAAATGGACAAATTCCTAGAAAGACGCAAACCACCAAAACTGGCTCGAAAAGAAATAGGCCATCTGGAAAAACCTATAATAAGTGATCAGACTGAGTTAGTAATCCAAAAACTACCCACAAAGAAAACCCAGGCCCAGATGGAGTGATGCTAAATCCTAACACCAGCTCCTTGCATACTCTCCTAAAAAGCAGCCAACAGAAGAACACTTCCCAACTCCATCTAAGAGAGGAGAGTGCTCCTGAGTGCAAAGCTAGAAAAAAACATCAGAAGCAAAGAAAGCTCCGTGGCATTATTTCTTATGAATATGGATGGAAAACGTCTTCAAAACTTAGTAACAAATGAAATGCAGCAATACATGAAAAAAAAAAAAGCCCAACTCATGACCAAGTGAGATTTTCCCCCCAAGGAAGTGAGGCTTCTACAATAGCCCAGAATCAATTAATACTACCTGTGGGGTAGGTGATGGTTGGTTTAGACTTTCTTCTTGACATAACCAGGTATTGTGTGAGAAGGTCAACTCAGCAGGGGAATGATCTAGAGCAGGATGGCCTGTGGCACGGGCTTGAACTGTGTAACAGTGACGAGAGCTAGCTGAGCATAAACAGAAAGCAAGACTTCACACTTCCTCCGTCTCTCTGCTCTGTACCATGGATGTAACAGTCTAAGTCCCTGCCTCAACTTTCCTGAAATGATGAGCAGTAACCTGGAACCACAGCAAATAGACCCTCTTCACCCCTCAGTTGTTTCATGTAAGGATGTTTTGATCATAGCAACAGAAATGACGCTAGGGACACCAAATCAATAAAGTGGCAGGCAGGGGCCACATGGATACTACAGTTAATATAGGAGGCTTAAAAACCAACTAAAAAAAAACAGTGCTCTTTAATGACAAAACAAGAAGTCGCAGCGAATTAGAACTAAAAGGAAGATTCCTAAGTCTGATGACAGGTCTGGAAAACTCAGGATTCACATCAGTCTTGTCGCAAAACTTTCCAGCCTGGTTCCGTAGCTGTTCAGTCCTGAAGAAACACACAGAGACTTATATTAATTATAAACTATTTGGTCAATGCCTCAGGCTTCTTATTGGCTAGCTCTCTTTTAATTATTAACCCATTTCTAGTAATCTGTGTGTCTCCAAATGGTCTTGGCTTACTAATGATGCCTGGATCTCTTGCTTCCTCTGCAGCTACATGGTGTCTCCTTGCTACTCACTCCCTGTGTTCCCCTTCCCAGAATTCTCTTAGTCTGGTAGCCCCACCTGTACTTCCTGCCTGGCTATGTCCTGCCTGTTCATTAGCCAAAATAGCTTTATTCATCAACCAATAAGAGAAACATATATTCACAGCATGCAAAAGGATACCCCCCATCAGGAGTTTTTTCCCAGAAGAAGAAACAAGACAAGAACAGCATCCCCTGCTGCTTCCATGCTTCTACACACACTAGCCTAGCTGGATACTTAAGTGAGTGAAGAAATAAAAGCAACCACTATTGAAGAGAACCAAGTAACATTGTTATCTGTTCAAAAAACGACATGATCATGTAAAACCACTAATGAACAAATAGAACAAAGTTACAGGGCGTGTGATAAGCCAACAAAGTGGTAGCCAGAAGGTAGCAAATTCTCCATAGATGTTGCTCTCCTTCATACATCAGCCGTATGAACCTGGGATTGTAGAAGGAGGAAGCATACTCATTGAGCTTGTAGACAGGATCCTTCTGGATGGGAACTGAAGCCATGTGTGGGCTCCCTGACTGCAAAGCATTTCCAAGAGCCTCTTCAATGTCCCTTGTATGTTCTTAGGTATGAAATAAATTATTAGTAAATTGAATTTTATCCTAACACAAGGGAAAAGGAAGAGATGTGATACATTTTAACAGTGTTGACCACAGTCTCTGTATAATTGGGGAAGTGACTTTGGGGAAGACACAAGGGAAGGGAAGGTGAGAAACTTGAATAAAAGCAAATGATTGCCCTGTACACACTGAAATTAAGAATGGAATGCATCCACAGAGGTGTGGTGGCCTTATACATGTAGTCTAAGCATTTGTGAAGCTAAGGCAGGGGGTTTGCCATGAGTTTCAGATCAGTTTAAACTAAATAATGAGTCTCTGTGTCCAAAACTCAAAGGGGAATGAGGGAGGGAGAAAGAGGGAGGGAGGAAAGCAGGGAGAGAGGAGAGAGGAGATAGAGAAAGGGATGAAGAAATTAATCTAACAACCCTTTTGAATAAACTATAGCATTTAAAACAGGTGGTAAATCAAAGAACAAACCACTCTAAATGCAGAAGTTGCTTCAGGCTGGCTTGCAGCATGAGATGCCTCAGTGATCCTAGTGCATAATTTACTCTCATCGCAGGAATGAACATGAGAATGCTCCAGCAGAAACACCTTAAGTATGCACGGTACTCTGTGGAGTCCCTGCCACTCCAACACTGTCCAGGGAAAGCAACACATTTCACAGGAGGCGGGGGTGGGGGGGGATATTAAGTATTGACTTTTTTTTTTATCCACAGAGGTTCTTCCTGCAGTTGATAGGTGGCAATTTCCCCAGAAGAATGAAATGTCGGATGCTTTTACACACTCACCAGGCTTCTCTCTCCTGTTCATTAACACAAGTCTCTTGAACTAATCTCCCACTCTCATGCACAGAACCTTTGTATCACTTACACACAAGGAGAGGGCTGCCCAGCAGCTCAGGTGATAAAGGTGCTTGGGCAGGGCCCAGGGCCACTAGGGCAATGGGCATCAGACTCCATCACAAGCACAGAACGTGCAGGTTTCCCACCTCCCTGATGCCCTGTTCCCCAGAATCCATAGCTCTTCCTGTGAGGCCCATTCATGAGTCTCCTGGTGAAGGTTCCACAGAACCCAACTTAGAGCTTAGCTTTTTTTTTTTTTTTTTTGTCCTCACTGGGGTGCTCATACCTGGAACTGAATTTCTGAATTACATTAGGTCATTAGATCGTGTAGTTTAACAGGAAGCAGGGAAAGATCTTTGCAGGTTAAGGAATAAGTGAGCCATTTATTCTGGGAGCTGAGAGAAAAGTTACCTGATTTCCTACCTCAGATCAGCTAACTGAAATACACAGGAGATAGGCAACCACCATTCATAGTTTATCTCCTTATTACATCCCTAACCCAAAGAACCCACGTGATGGGGCACGTCCTTCTGTATGTATGTTTCTCTTATTGGTTGACGAATAAAACACTGTTTGGCCAATAACCAATAGAGACAGAAAGAAAAGTGGGACTAAGACATGAGGAGAATTCTGGGAGAGGTAGGCAGAGAGGGCATCCGAGAGGATGTGATGTAGGAACCGGGAGGATAGACATGCCAGATGTTCTCCAGTAAGCCAAGACCGCGTTAAGACAGAGCTAGCCAATAAGAAGCCCTAGTTATCACTAACAGGTTCATAATTAATATAGCAACCCTGTGTGGCTGAAGGGTGGCAGGAACAGGCGGGACAGAACTTCAGCAACACCCACCCACAGCTCCCGCCAGAGGCCTGATGGACCATGTGCATCCTGCATTCTCACGTTAGTTCAGATTGGGAGCTTCTCCAAGACTTCTGAGCTGCCTTCCCAGGACGGGGAGTCAGGACCTTCCTCTTAGTCTAGAAGACTCCATGCCCCCCTCATATCAGACACTCCATGGAAACAAGGCTATGCCCAGAATACTTGGTCAATGAAACAAAGAGTAAGAGTCAAAGTGGCACTGCGAAGATTCAGCTTTGTTAAACAGAAGACTAAAAGAAACTGCTTCTCTCAACCTTGCTTCTTAAACAGACAGATCTCCAAAATCCCTCTGCGAGTATCTCAGTATATTTGCACATTTTCTTGAACTTTTGAAGTTTATTCTTTGAAAACATAGCCCAAATAATTGACATTGTACCTCAGAAGCACATTTTAAAGTTGATTTCTTCTTGAGCATGCAGCTTCACCCTCAAGGGATGAAGATAAAAGATGGTGAAGGTAAATTTACAGTGAGGCCCTAAAGAACACAGTTGGGGTCAATTATTAGTTTCCACAAAGAGTTTACATTCATACTTGAGGTCGGTATAGAATGGAAAATAGCAAATTCTAAGTTTAATAAGCCATGAGGAATCCAGAAGTGCCACTGGGAATTTAAAATTTATTTGCACTTTTTAACTTTTAGTATATACATCTTTTCCACAAAGGAGGCAGGAACAAATACCGTCTCAGCCTACACAGGGAATCAATAACAGACTGGAATGTTGAGTACCACCAAAGTCCAACTTTGAGATGAGTGTCTTTGAGGTTACCAATAGGAGTTGGTGAGGGGTTACTTTAAGTAGCAGGCATGACTCAATGGCAACTACATCCCCACAAGCCCACCCCAACCTTGATGGCAGATCATTAAAGGTGACCCCTGGAGGTCACTGCACAACTGGGAGGCAGCTCATCAGGTCAGTGTCTCCTGCAGACAGCCATGCTGGTCTGAGTCCATCTCGCATCAGGCCTCACGGCTTATATAAGCTTGGAGGACTTCCTGAAGCTGTGGGTGTAATACCTCAGTTCTATGGCGCTTCCCTCTGAGGTAGAACATTTCTTCTGAGGAAACTGCTAAGTAACAAGAAGTTAAGAGGATTTGAAACATTTCACAGAAGCACCCCTGCCACAGGATCATCAAGGAGAATTTAAACAATCCTTGCTCTCCCTGCTTAACACAAACTCTGAACCAGCAGGGGATCTTGACAGCAGCCGAAGATTAATTCAAAGGATGTGCCTTCACAGAGCATCTACCACACCCCGGGGCTATAGTTGTGGAGGAATGACTTGGCTTCATCCCTGACATCGAGTTGCATATAAATCTGTGGGTAGGTGTACCACGCATGAAACACAACATGATGGATGAGCTGAAAAGTAATCGATGCTTGTTGCAGAAGTGAACAGGGAGACATTCACTTGGTGAGGTGGAGGAACTGCTTGGGAATAATCAACGAGAATAGAATGAGGCCTTAGGAGACTCTTCCAGTCACTTCCAATTCTGTCGCCTGTGCAGACAGGAGGAAGTGAGAGATGGACAGAAGGAGAGTCACTGGGCAGGCCTGTAAATGTAACTGTCTGCTTAGTGGGAAATACTAATCCTTGAGGCAAGGAATCTGGACCTTGGCTGCCTCTTAGGAAAGTCTTGTAGTTGGGCAGTGTGTGTGTGTGTGTGTGTGTGTGTGTGTGTGTGTGTGCATGCTGTGTACATTTGCATGGACTCCAGTGTGCAAATCCACCTGCCCCATTAAAAAAGAATTAAATATCTTCTCCAGCTACTTCCCACACTTAATAATTAACAGGACTAAACTTAAACCCAGGATGCCCAGCCCAGAGCAGTGTTTTCCCAATGCCACTCTAGGAAAATAGAAGAGAGAAAAGGAACTCTGCAGGTTTGTGAATATGTCAGTAGGGGGTAGGGTCCCTGGGGTGAGGGTGAGGGTTGTGTTTAGTTCTCCAGATAGACTGTGAGCCACAGGGTTCCATTTCTTTGACCTCATCCTTCAGAACCCCTTGAAAGTCACTGCTTCAGATGGACTGAGAAGTTACCTGAGGGGACTTCCCTCCTCCCTCTGCAGATTAATGTGGCATCCTGAAATTCATCATTGGTACTTCCGATGACCCCGCTGCTTCTCTATTTCCCACAACAGGTAACTTATCCACAGTTCTTATTTCAACAAAGAGGGGGTTTTTTGTCCTTTTGCTAACAGAAGAAAAAATGTAATGCTTTATATGTCATTACGTCTCCAATCTTTGGTCATTAATGACTTGGGTGTGTGCATTTAATTTGGATAGAGAAAACAAGGTTCCCATTCTATTTATATGCCCCTTTCTTCCCTAAAATTAAAAAAAAACTTCAAACTAAAATATTTCCATTTAAAACTTAATGAAGTCCCGAGTCTTATAAAATTCCAGTCAGGTGCCGTATTCAAGCTCATAACATGGTATGTTCCCTGCCTTGGTTCAGATTTGTTAGGCTCAGATGAGGTTGTAAGATGGCGTAGTTTGGGTGGCACACAGCCCTACATATATAGGAATCACTCGGTGGCATTCATCTCTACTTCCTCTGAACCTCCCTTAAAAGGATTAATAAATATATGAAGAACGGTGACAGCTGTGTTTACAGGATTTTAACATTTTCTTTCCAGGACAGTTATTGTAGCTCAAAGTGTGGTTATGTTATCTCCCAGGTAGTAGACATAGAACCTTACAGCACTATAAAAGCTATCCAGTATGAATGAATCCTCTAGGTGAGAGCCAGCTAAATCTCTTTATGTTCTAGAACGAGAGCATGTGATGTCTTCAGTAACAGCGTGTTACTGCGAAGTTATGGAAGGCAACCAAAAACATTGGCAGTAGCCTATAATGTCTGGGTTTATTGACCAACAGCTCCAAAACCTGTAGTGTTAACCTGTGTGATTACACGGGCACACATACACACATGCTCAGGACCAGAGAGATCAGTTTGGACTCTTAGTCTTCCCAGCATACAGATGGTCATTGCTGGGACACCTACCACTGATCATATAAGCCAACCTAATAAATCCTGTTTATAATACATACACACATTCTACTGCTTCCATCCCTCTAGAACCTTGCCTCATACATGTAGGTGTGATGGGGATGACCTTCTGTATATGTTTCTCTCATTGGTTGATGAATAAAACACTGTTGGGCCAATGGCCAATGAGGCAGGAAGATAGGCAGGGCTAGGAAAGAAGGAGAAGGCTAGGAAAGGTAGGCAGGAGAGCCCGCCAGAACAGTCAGTCGTGATGTAGTAGGCAAAGGAGTTGCAGATCCGGCATTCTCCAGTAAGCCAAGACCACGTGGAAATACATACATTAGTAGCTATGGGTTAGTAATTAAGACAGAGCTAGCCAAATAAGAAGCCCTAGTCACTGGCCAATCGTTTCATAATTAATACAGCGACCATGTGTTTCTTTGGGGCCAAACAGCTGCGGGAAGCTCCGCAACCCACGTTTCCAGGTGTGAACCGATGGACAAAGGGAAGGACTCTCAGACAGTAGACGGGTTCAGCTCTCGACTTCATCATCTGACACTGAGGGTAATCTCTGGGCCACAAAACCCTCAAACGAAACAGGAGAGATTTATGCCAGAGCACCCAAGTCCCCTGGTGTGCAGTTACGGGGGGGAGGTGAGCATGTTTTCCTGTTCTAGGTGATGCCACAGATGAGAAGGCTTTGCATACTAAAGCAAAGCAACCCCAGAAGAAGAAACAGGAGGACCTATGGTGCAACAGTCCCCATTGCCTGAAGACAATCACTGCAGATTGGAACTCTGAGTGCGTGCTCTTGGCTCAAAGCACACTTATGTTCTGCATAAATTTCCCTATGGCCATTTGCTGCCATCGCAGTAGTTAGTATGGGGTGCTCTGGTCAGCTGTCTGGTTGCAGTATTAAACTGAAAGGGCAGGGACACTTTTTTTTTTTTTAGCATTTGTGCTGTGTGGTTCATCTTTGTAAGTGCATGCGGTTTGTGTGCAAGGCCTCCCTCTCAGATCTAGCAGGTGATAAACAAATGCCTGTGGACCTTGAGCTACTGAGAAGCAGAAGAAAGTGTAGAGTGAGGTTCATGTGTGAATTCTATAACCTTCCTACCACGTGGGCTGTCTGACTTGTGCTGTTTCCGTCCTACTCAGGAATGGGAGTGTGGGAACCCAAGGAAGACAGAGAGCTGTGTGGTAAATATTATTTAAAGGTGTGTGACTTTTGTTCATGCTGCATTTGTTTAACTAAGTGAAGCTGTGGTTCTTTGCCTGCCTAAAACACCTGATGGTCTAATCAAGTGATGAACGGCCAATAGCGAGACAGGAGCAACGGTAGGCAGGACTGGGAGGAAGAGAATGTAAATAGAAGGAGAAACGAGGGCGAGGAGAAAGCAAGAGAGCAAGGAGAGGAGGCTATCAGGGGCCAGACACCCAGACACCCAGATGACACCCAGACACCCAGACGACACCCAGAAACCCAGACACCTAGACAGACACCCAGACACCTAGACACCTAGACACCCAGACACCCAGACACCCAGACACCCAGACACCCAGACACCCAGACACCCAGACACCCAGATGACACCCAGACACCCAGACACCCAGACACCTAGACACCCAGACACCCAGACACCCAGACACCCAGACAGACAGTCACAGAGTTAAGAAGGAAAGTAAGAAAGATAAAAGCCCATTGGGAACAGGCAGAGGGATTAATTAAAGATAAGAAAAGCTGGCTAGAAACAAGCCAAGCTAAGGCTGAGCATTCATAACTAAGAATAAACCTCTGTGTGTGATTTACTTGGGAGCTGGGCAGTGGGGCCTCTGAAAGCCGAAAGAGTAAAGATAAAAAAACGAACAGAGACTGGAGTTTTGTTTGGACCAGTGGGAAGCTGAGAGCGTTGTGAATGTGGGAACATGTCTCTTGAGGTGAGAGCAAGTTGTCAAAGCACGGTGGTACTGTAGATTGATTTGTTTGTTCTTTCCTTTCCGTTATACTTTTGTGGTGCTGGGAATTGAATCAAGGGCCTGACCCGTGTTGGTAAGAGCTGTTCTCTACTCCTGTTTTGATTATTTCATTATTAGTTTTTGTCTGCTGGTTTTGGGTTTTTTGTTTGTTTTGGGGGGCAGACGTTGGTCGTTTTGTTTTTTGTTGTTGTGTTTAGAGATGGTCTTTGGAGGCAGCCACTACATAGTCACTAAATAGCCCAGGCTGGGCCAGAACTCACTACCCTCCTGCCTCAGGCTCCCAAACACTAGGATTACAGGATGCACCACTATGTATGTGGCTCAATAGCTCATTGCTTTTTTTTTTTTTATTTTAGTGGCTAGTTGCCTAAGTGGTAGAGCACGCATTCAGGAGCTCATATGCTCATATGGCTGCCAGGTGACTGGCTGCTAGATAAAGATGACTCAACTCACTGTTGTCCATCATCAACATACTCAGAAAGGGACAATCATTTTTCAGTGGCTCCATTTACAGTGCAGACTAAATGTGCTGCTGTAATTATCCTTCACAATATTTGCCCTTGGTGCCTGTCAGACAGGTGGCGGTAGGGGTACAACTTTGCACTCACAGTCATCTTCCTAGGAATGGGGAATGGGGAATGGCAGGGCAGCAGATTCCGAAGAACCCCAGAGCTGTCAGAAGTCCTGGCCATTCAACTAGAAGCTCTTAGCTTCCTGACACTTTGTTTGGAAAGATGAAAGGTTCGGTGCCAAAAACAGGCTGGGCAAACATGAGCCTTCAAAGGGGACTGGGAGAGACAGAGGCTACAAAAATACCTCATGATGCCATCTTTGTCATTTGCGGGGGATGGAGGAACATGCGGCAGATGGACCCAGTGCCCTTGCATATCTGCTGCAAGTACTCTACCTCAGAGCTACACCCCAGCCCCATATCTACAGTTCAGTTCCTATGAACTTTATACTTCATGCAATGGAATCAGGAGAGCTTATCTGAAGAACAAAAGGCCTTGGAAATGTACTTAACATCACTTGCCTTCAGACATCTCCATAGTTGAAACTTTAGCCTTGCTTCCACAGACCACTGATGGGACAGGATGACAAGTCATGCCAGCACAGCATGTCTTTGATGTGTACACAGACTTCATGGCATTAATCCCAAGACATTACTAACATTCATGATTACTTTACATTCATGCTATGCTTATATAATCTTCATAGGTACTAATATGGGGACATTATATTACAACTAGCTATTTTTTTTAAACATCACTATGTGCATCTGTGGGATAGCACAGATAACCCTTTCATTTGGAAAAAAAATATTTATATGACCTTTTGGTGATGTAAAGATTGTAAGTATCCAAGCCATGTATAGAAGGAAATTCCAAGAAAATGAGAGCTGTCCACGATAGACAATAGACACGTGACAGTACCTCTCCTGGCCTCTAGAGACACCAAGTTCGCCCTACCTTGGTTTTTAGATTCTTAGCTTCTAGAAACAAACATGTTTTGCTTATTTTTTAAACCCAAAGAGGCTGATTAATAGCACATCATTGTAGAGACTACATTTTAATCTCAAAAATCTTCCCCAGGTATATCTGCGAAAAGACATAGGAAGAATTGAACCTAGAGGAAAAACAAACCAGAGCAGAAAGAAAGAACAAGAATACTCCGAGGGTTCCTCTCTGAAGGGAAGCTCCATCCCCAGTGAAGTTCAAAGAAAGGGTGTGCTCTACAGAGTCTAATGTTTCATTGTTTTTAAAGATTTTATGCCAGCTATAAAGGAGAGTTTTCTTAGCTGTAGAAGGTAAGTGATTAGACAAAGATTAGAATAGAGCGGACCAGAGTGAAATGTCAGGTTCCATACACAGCAAAATGCCAGTGGTTCTCACAAATCTTAGCAGGCTTCATAAAATCAGGGGAAAGACACCCCCCAGGGTGGGGGGGGGGAGAAATGTCTGTACCCATAGTCCACATAGCATAGCTCAATATTTACTTACATATGACCCTGTCCAGGGCCCTTCATTTCCAGAAACACAGGAGGCACATGGTGTACCACACTGGAGGTTGTCCTGGTGGGCAGATGAAACGAGATAGTCATGAAGATCAAAGCTGGGTTTGACCCTTTGTGGGTAAGTTGACTTGATTCTGGGACCAATTTTGTCTGCTACAGATACTTTGGTTGCTGAGAGCAGCATAGTATTTGTCAGGTGACTAGAGGAGTCTGATAAATGGAAACTTGGGTATGTGTAGCCGTGTATGCCCATGCCAGCTGCAGCAGGCAGTGGTCCAGGGAGGGCAATGGCAAGTTTGTCCTCAAATGCCTTTTGTTAAAAGTGAAGCCTTCTTCATGGTTACCATGACTACCATGCCTGCATCCATCCTTCACCACCAAAGCATTTCGTATTGAAGAGTAAAGCTCTTTCCACACTACCGGGTAGTTTATTTCTAGGTTAATGAGAGTGGATGGTGTCAACCTATGATTCCCACTAAGGCTGAATTCTGGTTACTTCCAGATAATATGAAAGCAATGAGGTCGTCATGGAAATTTAACCTGAAACTCGCCCCCAGATTGTAGATCCCGGATAGAGGACTCATTTTTATGCTTCTGGTGAGGTAAGTGCTGGATTTCTCTTCTTCTAGCATTTAAAGACTCCACCATTTGAGTTTGTACAGCAGAGATTGACCAATCATTGCCTGAGATGGTGATTGGAAACCCATTATAATTTTTTTCCGCTGAGAATTTTCATACTAGAAAATTCTTTATATCAAATGACCATCTTTCAATAGATTATATATTTTGAGGTAAAGATATAAATTATTTTCAGACATACTTCCCATGAGAAATCTGTGATACACAATCCTGGGCTGTTCTAACTAAAGCGGTTTCCATTGGCTAACTCGGGGGCGTGTTCTTTAGCACTGGGTACATAAAGTGTACTTCCGCACTTAAGAACTCAGTCAACTGAATTTAGCTCCTGTGTTTTTCAGATTCATCTCTCGGATGTGAGTACTCAAGTCCCTAAGAGAGCAGTTCTCAACCTGTGTGTGGTGACCCCTGTGGATAAGTGGGGCATGTCAAACCCTTCACAATGGTTGCATACCAAATATCTTGCATATCAGCTCTTTACGTTCGATTCATAACTTGCAAAATTGCAGTTGTGAAGTAGCAATGAAATAATTTTATGGTTGGGGGTCACCACAATATGAAGAACTGTATTAAAGGATCACAGCATGAGGAGGGTTGAGAACCACTGCCCTAAAGGTAGCATGCCTGGAAGGTGTGTTGTGGCTCAGATGTCTCAAACAGGGAGAACCATTATGGAGACAGACCTTCCAGAGACCCCAGGGCTCCTTAGCTATGTGATTACAGGAGAGTTTTTTTTAAAAAAGCTTGCAACATTCATTATTTTCAAAGAGTATGGGTTTAAATAGAGGAGGAGAGCCTTGGGTCTTTGTGAAAATTGGCACACCTCAGCATCCATCCACTGACAGAAGAAAGAGAGACAATGACTGTGGGTTGGCCCTGATATTTCCTTGATCTCTGCTTTCAAACGCATCTTACCACTTCATCTCAGAAACTGTTCCTTCATGAGGAACTCTATTAGTCCTTACCAAAGTGTAGAATGACCCTCAGTGCTATTGACGGACTTTCATGTATGCTGCCTGAAAAAAAAACTCATTAAAATGAAAACCATTAGGTTCTGAAAGTCTCTTGTTTATTAAAGATCAAGCCACACTCAGAAATGGAACCAGTAAAAACATCCCTAGGTATTGCAAATGTCCTTTAGGAAATAAACTTAAGTTAAGTGATAAGTTCCATGTTCAATATAACAACAGAGCAAGGCATGGATGGCTGTTCCTCGTGAGACAAGTGGCTAAGAAGAGTGAACTCAGGAATGTTTTAAGAATGCCACCCTTCACAGGGCCTCAGCTGAACATCCTTGGTCATGTTAACCCCACTTGCTACATGTCCACTGAGAGTTAATGCTAGATATCCTGGCCTCTTCTTTACACTGACATGGGCTGTGGTATTTTGAATGAGGATAACACCAAAATGCATGGGTATTGAACTCTTGGTACCAATTGGTGGTACTATTTGGGGGAAGCTTGGGCGGTTTGGTCTTGCTGAAGAAAGAAAGTCCCTGGAGGCTGGCTTTGAGAATTATTCTGGTTCACTCTCTCTGCTTCACACTTGTGATTTAAAATGTGGCCTCTGGGCTTCTGGCTTCTGAAACTATTGCAACGTGCTTCCATGCCTCCACTTTGCCATGGTGGACTCTCATCCCTCCAGGCTCATAAGCCAAAATGAAGTCTTTCTGAAGTTGCCTTGGGTCATGGTACTTCGTCACAGTAGCAGGAAATATCTAATCCACAGGTAGATAATCAATCACTTACCATACCATAAAAAAATGCTACAAAATAAGGCCATAGCTATTTGGAGGAGACTATGGAATGGAGGTTGGCAAGCAGAGTAGATTGTTTCAGAGCTCTGTTTGTCTGGGACTTTTGGCAACAGTGTTTTCTGAGCTCAAACCAAGTTAGTTGGTAGTTTCAAAACATCTTTGTATGGGGTGTGGGGTGTACATATGCCACAGCTCACATTAGGTCAGAGACATCCTTGGGTTTCTGGTCTCACCTTCCACCTTGCTTGACACAGTTTGTAAACAGAAGTTTATCATCCCTCCAACTGTTCCCAGATACCCAGCTTCCACTTCCCAATTACCACACGTAGGCTTAATATAAATTACAAATTCTTATCCAATAGCTCAGGCTTATTACTAAGTAGCTCTTACATTTTAAGTTAACCCATATTCCTTATTTATGCTCTGCAATGTGAAAGGACCTTTGCTGCATGGCACTTTTATCTCCTGCTCTTCTTACTGATGATTCTTGACTCTGCCATTCTCCTTCCTGTCATCCTTAGTTTGATCTCCCCACTTGTTCTTCCTGTCTGACCACTGACCAATCAGCATTTTTTAAACCAGTTCAAGTGACAAATCTTTATAGTATACAAGAGGATTATTCCACAGCAATGGAGTCACCTGGCCCAGGAACTCTGGGGATTCTTTCTCTGCTTCATGCTTTGCCATAGGAGTTCTGGGACTACAAACACACAACTACCATGTTCTGCTTTCACCTGCTTTCTGGGGATTCGAACTGGTGTTCTCCCACCTGTGTGGAAAGCTCTTTTCACACTGAGCTGCCTCTCCATAATCTGTAGCTGATGTCTAAGATAATTGTTATTGTTGCTAATGAGACAAAGCAACCTTAATGGTGAGTATATATGTAGATAGAACATCAGAGATCAAATAAGCAATAATCTGACAAAGTTTTAATTGACTTTCTTTAATCTTTGCTGCATATTTTTTGATGTAGAGATTATCTCTGGCTTTGAGATGTTTTCCCTTTTACTTGTAATAGTTTAATGAAAGAATTGTAGTAATATGAAATGCTTTTTTAGTATTACTATTTACTAAATAATTTATATAGCACCTCATTCAAAAGAGAGAGAGAGAGAGACTGAACCACTAAACCAACAAGTCCTACAACTACAACTCCAATCTCTTTCTCCCTTTTTAAACACAGAGAGCAAAATTTTCAGTATGCCTTAAACACCATTTTCAATAAATGTTTCAAATGAGTGTACCTTAGTGAACCCCCTCTCTGAATTGTCACAAGTGTCAGGGAATTAAGTTTGTTTTCAGTTCTCTACAACTATAAACTTTAGGAAGTCAAGTCACAATGTCATCAAATTCAGCTACAGCCCTCAACCCATTGACTGAATTTGCAAAGAAGAACAAGGGTTTCAGTCAAATTGACTTTCAGAAGTTCTGTACTGGGTGACTGTAGACTGTTGAATATCATGACTGAAAACTACTATTTCTGCAATGCGTTTCTCTTTAAAGCTTACATCACAGCTATAACTTGTAACCCCAGCATTATCCCTGGTTACATTCTTCTCCCCAAAGCTGTGTCCCTCTTGACTCCTCTTCCTCACCTTTCTAATGTGGGGGCTTTTTAAGTTCCACTAGAACACCAACAAGCTTTCTATTGTAGAAAATAAATAATATTCTATTAAGAACTTCATGCACGTGAAATCATCTAAATTTACATGTGTCTGATGTCAGCTTCCATGACCAAGTGGGATGGGTCTCTGAAGTTCTGAATAACAACTTTGTTGGGCAGCATGCCTGGGTTGGATGCATGGGTTACAACTTTCCATTGCTTAGAGATTGGTTTCTGCAGAGGTGACTAAGAAAATCAAGGTCATAAGCCCTCCTTCAGACAAGGATGAGGAAGGTGCTTATTTGTGGACTTAACTAGAGGTGACTGAGCAGAGTCAGTAGAGGTTTGAGCTCTGGGTGTTTCTGGCTGTGCATCTAAGGATGCTTCTAGAAGACTTCGGAGCTGCCTTTGCAGACATGATTTAAGCTGTGGATGGCTTTTTCGGTGTTTACAAGTCTTTCCCCATGCAGGCAGATCCTGACAGAAGAGGCCTCTGCACACACATCCCCGCCATGAGGATTTCACATGCACCCTGCTTCCGCTCCAGTAGTTAATTGGATCAAGACAGGAATCATGACACAAGCCATAGTTCAAACTCGCTAATTAAATTAAGATCAATATAAAAATCTTCTTTGACCAAGGTACCATTGGACATTTCTGGCAGAGATAACTGCGTGTTGAGTCGATGAGACAAGGACGGAAAACACATGTTAAAGAGAGTTTCCATGCCAGATTCCTCTGTCCTCCCTAATGAAGCAAGACCCAGGCTCTAGGAAGCAACAGCAAGCTGTGTAAACAGGGAGCAGATGCTAAGTGCTGGCTGCAGGAGTGGTGACTCGGGAATCGGCAGGTGCCAGGGCCTCATCTGGTTACTTACTTGGTCCTCAGTTTCCCCATGCCTGCACGGGCTTGCAAACCAATGTGGTGGTTTCTAAAGCTTCACTCCAGACCCATTGTCCTTTAGTCTGCCTTATAACTCTTTAATGAGGGTGTTATCCTGCCTGCCCCCAGTCACAAGAAAATGGGGAGTTTTTATTGAATCTGCTGTCGAGTCTCAAATGATGTGGAGAGACAGGGCTCAGATTGCTCCAGCTCTTGAGGTGGAATGTTTGCTGGTGGATAACATGCCCTTGGATTGGCAGCATCTCAAGGGCCAAGGGACAATGCTTGAATTGTACAGCCACTGAGACATGAGCTCATCCTTGACTTGGAACTTTGTGGATTCAGGGCCTTCATCCATCACAAGTGTAAACATGTTGGATTCATAGTAAATCCTGATGCTTGAAGGTTTCTCTGGCATTCTAATGAAAGCCACAAGTAGCCCATGATAGACCAGACTCATTCAGATAGCAAAAATTCTTGGGCTTCTTAGTCACCTGATAAGTTCTCCTTGGGGGGGCTGTGTACTCCAAATTATAAATCTTGGAATGGGGTTAGTCAAAGGTAATTCTAGACTCTTGGTGTCTGTCCACAATAGTTCCTCTCCTATAGAGAAACTTCCTGCTGTATTTTATTTGATGCCTCAAGAACAAGACTGTTATTTTTAAATGCAAAAAAAGATAGATATAAAAGATGCCTAAAAACTCAGTACTGATGTGACCAGGTGCAGAGTCTGTAACGTCTATCCAACCTAGACACAGAAAATAGTACAGTAATTCTTTGCAGGGGGGCGGGGGGTATAAAGACAGACAGACAAGCAATGTCACAAAGGAGCATTTGCCTTTGAGTTCTACATAGTTTGCTTGTTGGGACCGAGGATCCTGAAGGCTTGGAGGACTCTGTTCTGGAAGCCCACCTGGACAATGGCACACCTGTTCTCACTGAAGGGTGCGGGAAGAGAGTGAGTTCCCTTTTCCAGTGTCTTCCTGTGTGTAGTCTCCAAAGTCCACCTGCTCTTGGATGTAGGAAGGCCAACGCAGGGGTGAGAAGATCAAGAATCCTGAGGAAGCACAAAATGTTTAACGAAAGAGTAAAGAAAGCCAGTGTCTAATGGGCCAACCTCATGGTCTACGTGCCAGAGCCTCCTCTGAAATTCACATTGAAATATATCACCTGGTGCAGTAGTATTGAGAATGTAACTTATACAAAATTATTACATAATGGGGACTCGCCCCCCACTGTGATCTCAGCTCCTAGTTAACAGATGCTTTGCATAGCATCAAGCCTTTTTGAGCCTTTTTGCTTTCACCATGGGAGGGTACAGTGGCCAAGGCAGCATCTTACAAGCAGAGACATGAAACCTTTACCAGACAGACTCTGAACAAACCTTAGTTTGAAGCCTGACCTCCAGAACTGTAAGAGGTAAATCTTGCTCTCTATAGAGTACCGATACCGAGTGTTTCGTTACAGCAATGCAAACAGGCTGAAAGAAAAGCCACCACAGCTGACAGGAACGAAGGCCCAAGGTTCAGTGTACAGGAGCTGCAGAGACCAAGGTCCTGAATCAGATAGGGATGACATGGAGACAGAGGCAAAGCAAGGGGAAGGGCTCCACCCTGGTCCCTGCATATGTCCCTAAAAAACCCAAACACTGCAGAGAGAAGAGGTCTGATCAGCACCAGAGTGGGCTCTCAAAAATACTGAGTCGTGAAGACTGTATAATGTGAGTGAGGTAATGATAAGACTCTCTCCCTAACATTCTCCTCCTGCCATATGCTGGATCTCCGGGCTTTTTCCTCAGTGGCCTGGTATGCACATTTTTGCAAGATCATATATTTAACCAAGATAGGTACAAACCAGATGGTTCACCCCAAGGCTACACTAACTAGACACTCTTGCAATCCAACTTAACCCTCGAGCATCCACACTGTCTCAAATGCTCTTGTGAGGCAGATTCCACCTCAGCTTTTACAAATAAATCCTCATGCAAAATCATTGTACAACAGGCTGGGGATGTAGCTCCGTGATCAGAGGCTTGCCTGACAAGCAAAAATCGTGAGGTCTAATTCCAGCAGCACCGGGGGAAGAAAAGAGAGGCGCACGGATAAGATGTAGATCAACATAGAGGATAAGAGAAGAACTGAGTACGGACAGGGACAGAGGTTCAGGGTCCAGTCAGGGCTGGTGCTGTAAAAACCAGGGTCCTGAATCAGACAGGAATGGCATATTCATAGGTAGGGGTGTGTGCATGAATGTCTGTGTGTTTATGTGTGTGTGTGTGTGCGTGTGAGTGTGTCTATGTCTGTGTGCGTGTGAGTGTGTCTATGTGTGTGTGAGTGTGTCTATGTGTGTGTGCATGTGAGTGTATCATCTTATGTGTGTGATTTATCATCTTCTCAGCTGCACAGTCCCTACTCCTTTATATACATCATTACTGAGTTCACTGTCTAAACGCCAGCTTGCCCTCTAGAGGGTTAAATTCTAGTGGAACTGGACTCACAACGTGCTTGGAAGGGAGGTCTTAGATGGCAAAGGATAAAAGATGAAGGTTCAGTTGGAAGTTAAAAGTGGAAAAGCAAGGATCCTAGGGAAATATCCCAAGACATCTTTCACACCACACGTACTTGATTGGAAATGGCTCAGGGCTGTCAATGAATTCCTACAACTTGACAGAAGAGCCAGCATGGGAGACAGTGACATCTCAGGCCATCAGGACGTCTCTCACAGATGGGCCTCACCCTCTATAGTACAAATACCTCATGCTTTCCAGTCCCTCTCTTGTTCCCTTCTGAGAGTCTAAGCAACTTTCATCCCCCTCTCTGTGTATCATCTTTCCCATTCTGATCTTGGGGAACCCCCAGGTGGTAGGGCCTGGGACCGAGTCTGGGACACACATGAATGAATGAAACCTTGTAGCACTGGGTCTCCTGTTCCTCCTGGTGGCTCCCATCATGGTGTGCTCAATTTTCCTTTTTTTTTTAAACATTGAGAGCTAGCTGGAAGTGCTGGCCAAAAAGCCTCAGAGGACAGCAGGCCCTTCCTAGCCTGGAGCAGTACAGGTGACTTCAGACAGCATTCACAGCCATCATAGCTCCTCCTGGACACATAGAGAACCTGGGGTTTGGGAAAACAAGGACATAATCTCAAAGGACACAAAGGTTGACTTCGTCTATCACCTGGAACCCATCCATAGCATGTGACTTTGTACCTCCTTGTGAAGCTGATATGTTCTCAACCTTCTTAAGAGATACTTTATTGTAAGGGACATAGATACGAAACATCACACTTTGAGACAGCTAGACCCAAAGCCTCCGTATCTCAGCAACCTCTGTAAAGTTAGAATACCCATTCTACAACTGCAGGGATCACGCTAGATTCTAAGCTTTCAATACCGGTTTTGTTTTTATGCACTTATCCACCACAAGAAAAGAAAAAAAGGAAAGAAAGAAAAGGCATGACAGTGCTAAAACTAGAAAAGCAACTGACTTTATATTCAGTTCGATGACTCACATGCCCATTACCTGCATCTCGTCCTTCCTTGCCACCTAGCATTTCCTCTTCCTATTTCCTCCTTACATGTTATATTGCACACATCACACACACACACACACACACACACACACACACACATATACACATTCTGCACACAGACATACAGATACACACACCATATACATACACACATGCACACACACAAACACACACACACACGTTTGCTTACATACATATACTATATATAACCCAGGATCAGTGTACAATGGAGAAACACATGGCCCTTTTTCTTTCTGACATTGTGTGGCCTCAGTTAATACTATAAACTCTAAGTCCACCCATTTTCCTGCACATTTTTTAATTTATCTTCCTTTAGAACTGAAAGATATTTCGCTTCAACTTTCATAGCAGGAAATGTTATCAACTTCATAAACTATCACTGCCTTAACGTAACTTGCAAAGAGAAGAGAGCGGATGGAGAGTCCCTCCTGGACTCATGAGCGGCCCAGAGCAAACTCAGAATGCATCTACCAGTGACAAAGTCCTCTGTACTTCACTGCCAAGCAGCCCAGCCTCCCAGAATCGAGGCACTCGGTGCTGCGCTGTGCTTGGAGGTTTACATGCAGGTTTATATGCAGGTTTACAGATTTCAGGCACCTTGCTTTAACCCTCACTAACTTAATGTGCTTAAGATCCTCACAGTCTATGACTAAAGCATCTCAGTTTTACTGACAGAAAACATGAAGCGCGCTGCAACTTTACAGCTTCATTGAGGTTACACAGCCAGGAAGTGAAAGAGCCGTGCTTAAACCCTCAGCTGCCAGGATCTTACACAGGGCTTCGTCTGAGAAGAGATCTTTTTTATAATGCAGTCTCAGAAATGCAACCATTTCCCTTCCAGCCTCTCTGCATTCATTCTCCAAATGTGATTATTAATTTGAGGCATCCCAGAGTCACAAATAAACTGTTAGGTGCTGAAGCCACCAATTAAGTGCGGTTGTTTTATTTGGTTCAAGGAGATAAAGGCTCTCCTGTACCCCATCTGTCATAAAGGCCTTGCTTAAAAAATCGCTCAGTGGAGACATCCTACTCCAACACGGAGATAAAAGGGAGATTTAAAAGTCATGACGTGAATCTGTCCCGGAGGCTAATCGAGTATGGGGGGAGGGAGAGGAGCGGTCGGTTGGCGTTCTCAGCCGCGTATTAGCTCCCTCATCTATTTGTTGTCAGGGCTATCATTAGGAAGATTAAAAACCCAGTGCCTACAAATGGTACTGAAATTTTTGTCTTTCATTAGTGACTTATTATTATTATTACTGTAGCCCTCCTCTCCACACCCCTCACCCCGCAGCAAAGACAATGATTTCTTAGTGTACATCAGGGTGTAATCCATAGAGGATTCATCAGGGTTGAGAAAATATTAAACGCTATTTCCAACCTCTGCATCCTATTGTCAGAGGCCATCGTTGATAATAATAGCTTTAATTTATAGAATTATAAATAATACAATAGTGACACCAGGAATCTAGGATCCTATAAATCTGTCCCCCATCAGTACAAATGAGCATCGCTAAATGAAACCCTGCTATAAATACATCCTGTGCCAGCTCAGGGTGGGGAAAAAATTTACAAAAATAAAAAGAGCAGGAAATATAATTGCAGTAGAAATGGGAACCTCTTCAGTCACCAGAGGGCTTTCACCTTGAAATATGAGCCATCTTTGCTTTCCCTGTTTTTTTCCTATTGAAATTTCAAAATATATTGAATTTGTTTCTTATGAGAGGAAACAGGCACCATGTATCTTGTCTCGGGCAATCCCCTTGTGTGTTAGCTCATGTGCCCTCTATAACTTAAGAAGCAGTCACACCATACATATTCACCATGCTCCTTGGAATAAGTAGATGTATGAATTTACAAATGACCTGCTTGTTTGTGGTGCTAGGCTACGTGGGTAATGTCATGGTTTTTTTTTTCCTTTTAAGAAATACATTTGCCTCCTAAAATTAATGAAATCTGCTTTGGGGCATATTCTCTCTACGTAAGAAATTTCACCTGCCCACAGCAGCTGACAGAAGACATCTCCGGATTCTTTGTGCTATTTTAGGTGCTGTTCTATTGATTCCTGCAGGAAAAGGCCCTGACTGCTTTATATTATGCTTAAGGAAGCAAATGCATAGACCTTAAAGGCAGGAGATGAGCTGGGTGGACCTACCTAATATTCCTGCCAAACATGGATCACTAAAAACATCCTCAATCTAAACAAATGGTTAAAACACACACACACACAGAAAGAGAGAGACAGAGAGAAAGAGCAGACTATCCCTACAGAAGTATGACTGCCTTTCACTGGCTATATCTGTTCATGAAAGAGACAGAGAAGGGAAATGCCTTCCCATGATTTCAAGACCACATGTCAGATGTGGACTCCAGGATGTTATCTATGGATGACTCCATAGACGTCAAACAAGTCATGGTTTTACCAAAATATTCCAGGAGTTAAGGGGCTGAGCAGGTGGCTCAGAGAGTAAAGCTGGAGCCCATAGAGAAAGCAGACATGGCCACCTTGCCTGTGATCCCAGCATAGGGAACATCTGCAGAGAAAGGTAGCTCCAAGGGGCCTGATCATCAGCCAAAGATTCCAGAACTGTTGAGCTGATTGCATCCAGCTCAATCCCTTTTCCCAGCAATCACTATTACTTCTTCTGCCTTGGGAAGAGGAGGCCTGTGAACCCTGTAAGTTCCAGGAACTTTCTGAGACTCTCAAGTTTCCTTTACTTTCCAGAGCCTTGATAGAATGCTTTTAAGCCAACTTCCTTTGCTGAAGAGCCATCTCTTGAAAGTCCCACCACCAATCCTGACACAGGCTAGAAGCCCAGCTGTTAGCATGTGGGCCTTTAGGGGATATTCCAGAGGCAGATGATGGCAAACACGCAGCCACAGAGTTAAGCCTACATCCCAAACCCAACCTCATCACTTACGGATGCTTAATGTCAGCAGCTGACTTCACTTCCTGAGACCTAGTGTGGGTTGGGGGCAGGATATTTCCCATCTGATTCCCTGTTCTGCCAAGTGCCACCAACTCTGTCCTGCTCCAGGGAAGCTCTGGTTCTGGCTGGCCTTGGCAGCTGAGATTTTGTTTCTTCAAGGGGTGATGCAGGGTTTCGCCTCTTCTGTTCCTTCTCTGTAAAGCTGCTCTGGCTCCTTGCACCCTTCACAGAAAGCAGTTGTGCTCCTCAGCAGCTTATGTCACAGGCACTGTGACTGAGGAATCCAATAACCCACCCCTTCTGCTCGCTTTGGGTGGTGGTGGCTCAGCTGCTCCTCAGCGGGATCCTGGACCCCACACGCAGACTTTGAACATGCCTCCCTTTCCCACTAGGCCCCTCGTTGCTGAGCGCTGTCCCGTCTTTTGTCTTTTGTGGTGCGGTGTGTGTTTGTTTCTGTCTCACGAAGTGTGAATGAGTGAGGTAAAGTGGGATGAGCACTGCTGAGCCCTAAGCAGATGGCAGCAGTACAGTCAGTATGAGTCCTGGAGGAGGAGAGTCCTCAGAGTCAGAACTGGAACCTCACGCAAGGCCTGACTGATTCTGCCTCTGCCCCTCCAACTCCTCCTGTAGACCTCTTGCTGCGTACATCTGCAGAGTTAGGCCTCTCAAAGCTGCCCTCTAGCCAGTCTGTGACTTTGTATCAGGTCACCTAACAGAAGAAGTGGAGTCGTAGAGGAGACCTGGATGATGCAGGTGAACCTCTGTGACCACACGTTCCTTCATCATGGAAAGGGAGGGCAGGAGAGCAGCTAGAGAAAGTGTAACTGGCTTTGAAGGTGAAAGGAGGGCCCAGGAGCCAAGGTATGCAGGCAGTCCCTGGCACCTAAGAAGGGCACAGAAGGGAAGACACCAATCACTTAAAAAAAAGTGTCCTCTGCAAAATTTTATTTAAGCTGAACTTGTAGCCTTCTGTGCCAGTTTTTGAAATCCATACAAATTTCAGTTTGAGTCACATGAGTGATAAAGAGCTAGAGTGAACATAAAAAAGTGATGACATATTCCAGAAAGTTCTTCCCCTCTTTGCAAGATTTTTCAGAATGTGGAGTCTATCTGGGAAAAGAGAAATGCTAGATGCATTCGTATATCGCCATCAGTCATGCTTCCCATTCAACAATGAAGAATTTCTGAGTCCCTTGCTTGAGTGCCCTGAACCGGTAGTCCCCAGATTTCACTCAGCCCTTGCCATCCAACCACTCATCCACACACACACAACCAATAACAAATCTTTGTCCTGTGTGTTTTCCAAATTCTTCAGGCTGTCTCTAGCTCAGGCTTAACCATGTTTTAGGTAAGCTGAGTAGATTCAGCATGTGCAATTTGGCTCATGAATCTGTCTGTCTCTTTGGCCCGCTCTCAGGAGTTCTTCTCTAAACCTCCTCTCATCTGTCTACAAACTTTTGCAACATGCAGGCTTCCCTGTCTGAAAGTAGAGTGTGTGCCACTAGTAATGTGAAAGGAAGCTGTACAAACTGTAAAGACATGGTTTCTCTTCTTGGTGCCATGATGAGGTGGTAGCTGTGTTTGTATGAAGATAAGGGGTTGTGGAAGGTGTACATGTGGATGTTGAGCTGTGCATATGTGTACATGTTGTCTCAAGGATATGGGGAATATGTACATGGTACGTAGTATGCCATATGAGGAATAGGCAGGCATATCTGTGGTATATGCACATATAACATATGGAGGTGTGCTTGTGTTGTGCATACGTGCTTGTGGATTTGATATAAGGTTTGCAAATGCAGTGGTATATATTATGTGTGTAGAGGTATTGGGATGTGTACATGGTTACATGGAAATCATGTATGTGGGGTGGGAAGTCATATGTATGGTATTTACATGTAGATTTCTATGTGTGGCTATGCAGGATATGTGCTGATGTGTGTGAGGTATGTGGCAGGTGAGTATGTGGAGTGTTGAGGCATGTATATGTCTTGATGTAGTTTATACATGTCAGGGTATGGGGTATGTCTGTAGAGATTTTAGGATATACATGTGTATAGTTAAGTAGGATGGATGTAGGTGGGGTGGACATACAGGTGGCATGTACATATATATGTGTCTTCACACTTACTTAGGGTACCTATTCTGGCATATGTCTGTTAGCATGACATGTACCAGTAGGGTCCTGGCATTCTGCATGTTTGTGGTTATAAGGGGCTATAGAATAGGGACTGTATGTATGTGCAGAAAGTGTGCAGTTTGTTTATGAGGTTATATAGGGCATGTACATTAGAGTGTACACAGGTGTTTGGTTGTGTGAATGTGGTTATGTAGGTTATGTGTTCATGAGAAACTTGTGCACACCTGTCTGGTGTGATGTGGAGAATTGTACACATGCTATAAGACCACAGGTTTTGGACTCCGTCCACATCAAGGCATCTTCACTCATTCCTTCTCCCACATATTTAGAAGCTAGCCGTGACCCAGGCAGAGTTCTCAGGTTCAACAGTGAACAACACAGACAAGATTTGAGTTCACAGATCTTATACTTCCATGGGAGAAGAGATAGTTCACTAAAACAAAAAAAAGTCACAGAAAATAATTTCTTATGTCAGCAAATGCAAGGAGGTACCAGCTCTTTTCATGATAGTATGGACCAAAACAGCTTCTCACACTTCAGCAGGCTAGGGAAGAAAGGGCCAAGAGTGAGACTAGGGAAAGACACTGAGTCCCTGAGCCACAGCTAAGAAGATCAGGAACTGGACAAGGTGGTTTTTAATTCTCCCTCTCTCTCCTCCCGAGTACTCCTCCATTACAGCATGGAGAGGGAGGGTCTTGCAAGTCCACACCCTTAACTGAGAAGCAGTTGATGGTTGATAGCTTTTGGGAGAGGGAAAGTGTGTTTTCTTTAAGGGTGTGGCTCTTGGTAGGTCAGCCCTGCTCCAGTGGATAGCCACACATCTATGAGTATATGGGCAGCACAAATTGGAATCATTGGGTTACAAGAAGAAGAAAAGGAGGAGAAAGAAGAAGGAGAAGAAGGGTGTATATTGCATAAGTATAGTTTTGTTTTTGTTTTTGTTTTCTTGCAGCAGAAAAGCAGACAGACATGATCTTAACAGGTTAAGACTCCTGTATCAGACAAACAAGGAACCCCAAGTTTTCTGTGGGATAATGGTTGAATGCATTTAGAGGGTCATGTACATAGGTAGTTACTGGGAAGTTGCATCTATTCTCCAGTGGTTTGAATGGGAGTAGGGTGGGTTGTTTTCAATACCTAGGCACATTGTTTATTGTTTCTGTAGGTAGAGTAGACCAGTTAGGCTGGAGACAAACAATTCGTTATGACTAGGGCTATTGCCCAATACACCCTGATTCAACTCCTCATGATCTGAAACTAATACGCAATAAGGGTAGACTCAAGAACAACATCCGAGGTGCTCCTCTGGCACTGTACACACACACACACACACACACACACACACACGCACACACACACACACACACACACACACACACACACACACACACACACACACACACACACACACACACACACACACACACACACGTTTGGCCTGAAAAGCAGAATGGGAAAATAAAACATAATTCATGCTACCAAGGTCTAATGAAGGGACTATTTTGTTAATCACTTCGTGTTGTTACTGGACAGCCAATAATCATTGCCTTGTTAAGTGCCCCATGCAGTCAGAACACAGTCGCAGAGCACTGTCATGCTCATGCTGTCATCTACAGATGCATATGTGTAAGACCCACAGATCTCCTTGTGTTTGCTCTGGGAGCTGAGACAAGTGCAAAGTCAGGAAGTGTAGCCAGGGCTTGGCATTGACGTGTAAATGAGCCCAAGATGAAGCCCATTTGCTCTATGCCTGATCTCCATGTCAAAGCCTGACTATTCTGTCACCTCGCTACAGAGGGGAGTCGGGGAATAGGCATTCTTCTTATCACCCCCGAACACATGTTAAAAATTTACTCCCTGAAATGGCCGTGCACAAATAGGGCTGGGGTGAGGTAGGGGAAGGCACTTTCCAGGTTGATTCACATGCAAACTCTATTTTGAAGCTATTCATCTTCTGGAAAGGCAATCACTGCCTTGAGGAGAACTCTGAGTTGAGTCTTTGGTTGCTGCATTCACAGGTTCAGGTTCCACATGCAGAAGCAAAGTCCACCAAGGCCAGAGGTGGGACTGATAGGTTCAAGTGACTGAGTAGACACTCCATCTAGAATCTTCTAACGTCCTGATGACTTACTTCTCAGACTACAGAGTCTTGATGGTTTCTGTTCAGGCCTCATATTTAGATTGTTTATGATGACAAACTCAATCTTCTGGTCTCCCTGTAAATGTATAAGGTTGGAACACTTTGGATATTGTAAAAAAAAAATCTTCCATGGGGTTAACAGACTATTATGTAGATTTAGGAAGAAGCCAAGAAGTAGGTTCCAGTCGGCAACAGATGCACAGCTGAGGGATGCTGAAGACCTGAGGCGGACTTCTCAACTGAGCCTCACTGAACTTTCAACCACATGCTTGTATAAAATAAGGATAGGGGAAAAAAAGGCGAAGAACTGAGTGTGTTATTGCTTGACCTGGTGGGGAGGAGGGAGGGTCAGGGTTTTCCAGAGAGACAGAACCAACAGAATGAAGTGAGATCAAAATAAAATTGTTAGATTGTCCTACACGATATGGTGAGAGTAGCCCAAGGGCTGTCTCACCCTGGAGAGGCTGAGAGCCTGGTAGTTGCTCAATCCATGAGTCCGATGATTCAGGAGTCCCCATGTGGTACTGAATGGAGGATCCCTGGAAACCCTGTGGACCTCCTGGAGAGCTGATGGCCCTCCACGCTGCAGGAAGGCCCTAAGGCTGTGTTCTGACATCTGTGAAGGAACACAACCACAGCCAAAGTCACAGCAGCACAGATACATTTGCCAGCAAGACAAGAGGCAAACAGGCAAAATGCAAATCTTTCTTCTTCCATCTCCTCTTATCTGGGTTCTCACCAGAAGGGACCCCATATTTAAATACTCCCTCGCAGGAGTGACCATTGGCTTGCCCTTTAGCAGATTCTAGATGCAGTTAGGTTGAAAACCAAGATTAGCCATGACAGGGGGGCTATGATGCCAGGCAGGCCTAGGGTGGAGCTGAGAGGTTGCTCTGATGGGAGTGACACTGGAGAATTCCCAATAAAACCATTAGGGCTCAGCGTGGGGCTGTATTAGAATGCTCCAAAGGAAGATAAACAGTAGAATAGGGACTATCCGGAACTAACTCACAAGCCTACTAACTTCTCATTTTTTTAGTGTCTCCCTCAACCTCTTACTTCAGATATGTTAAGTTTTCATTGCAAAGGCCACCTCTTTGATTAAGTTTATTCTGAGGTAGTTTTTGAGGCTATTGCAAATGGGAGTGTGTGCACAATCTCTTTATTGGTGTGTTTGTTGGTGGAGCGTAGACATAGAACTGATACTTCTGAGTTGGTTTTGTACCTGTCACTTTGCTGAACTCACTAATAATTTCCAGAAGTTTTCTGGTGGAACTTTGGAATCCTTATCGTGCAACATCACATCATCTGCAAATGGGGATAGTTTGGCTTCCTTTTTTTTTCTATGTATAATTCCTTTAATTTCCTTCTTTTGCTTTATTGCTCCAGCTAGTGCTGCAAGCAACTTGACTGAAAAGGAGTAGGGGTAATGCACAACACTGTCTCATTCCTGATTTCTCATAGGATTGCTTGGAGTTTTCTGCTTTAAGTGGTGTCGGCTGTGGATTTGTCATCTGCAGCTTTTATTTTATTGAGGAATGTTTCTACCAGCTCTACTCTAGTTATCATGAAGGAATGCTGCATATTGCTAAAGACTTTTCCTAAATCTATTGAGATTATCGTATTGTTTCTGTGTTTAAGTTCATTCATATGATTCCTTACATTTATTGATTTGTATGTGTGATACCTTTCCTACATCTGTGGGATACAAATACCTTGATCATGGTGTATGGTGTTTTTGTTATGTGCAGATAAATGGTTCCTAAATATTGGAAACAAACTCCTTGACGTGTCTACAAAAATATTTTCTAGGTTGTGTTAGGTGAGGCGACGAGAAGAGCATTCCAGATGTGGGCAGCACCGTTTATTTCATCACCTTGATCTGGACGGAGAGAAAGAAATGAGCAAGCTGAGCATCATCCGTCTCTCTCTGCTTCCTGACTGCAGGTGCCGAGTGACCCACCCGCGGCTTCACGTTCCTGCCTTTCCAAAGCGATGGGCTGTACCCTCAAACCATGAGATAAAATAAATCCTGCCTACCTTAAATATCCTTGCCACATAACTTGTCCCAGCAGCAGGCAAAGCTACTAAAACAGTAATCTTCTCCCTACTTGTGTCAGTTGCCCCCAGGCTTCCAACTTTCTTTTATATTGTTGGTTCAAATGCTTCATTTTCAAAAAGGAGGAGAATGGCTCCCCAAATGCCAAAGGAAAAGCTCTGCAGGAACCCAGCCCGGCTCCATATCACGGCACACATGTAGACTTCTGTGTTAGAAATGAGAAGCACGGGGCTATGGCAATGAGTCTCCCCGTTTATTCTGATAGTCTCCCTTCTTCTCATTGTAATGTTAGGGTTATAGGGACGACTTGGGGGGTTCAGATCCTCTTCACTGCTGACGTTCAAGTGGTACACATGCCCCACTGAAGAACAGTACCCATGATTCCGAGGAGGGGCTGCATCAGCCCCTGTACTGGGGCTCCTCCCAAAAGTGAGAACCAAATTAAAATCCACATTCTGTCAAATACCTGCTGAGGAGCAAAGGCATTCCAGTTCAGAACCATTGGAACTCTCCTTTAACAAACAGCGAGCAAGCAGACACACCTCTTAGAACCCAGGCCTGAACCAGGCTGTGCCTCTCCATGGGCGTCTCTAAGACAGAGCGTCAGGAAGCCGTCTGTGCTATGATTTGACAGCTCTCAAGGTGCTGATCCTCCAAGCTCCCTGCCTCAACTAAATCATGTGGTGTGAAACTTCTCATCACCCCTAAAGGGTCATAAACGTCTGGCCTTTCCTTTGTTCTGGGAACTGGTCCAGACTCCTCAGGGAGACAGTTCAGGGATTTGGTCCAGAGATGCCAGAGATGAAGGCAGCTGCTTTCAAAGGAGATTCCTCTGGCTTCCCCACCACCATCATCCCTGGCATCTCATGGCAGCCCTCTCATACACACACACACACACACACACACACACACACACACACACACACACACACACTCGCTCTTGCATACATGTCCATGTGTTCTTACCCTGAATGGAGAAGATCCTCTCCAGTCTTTAAAGAGACGTTAGTGCTCCACTTAAGATACCATCTCACTTAGACCTCCGTGTATCGTATGGTTTCTTTATGGCTATGATCTCCCTCCCTCCCTCCCACCTCGGCCCCCATCATGGCCAGCAGAGCCTGCTCACTCTCAGCCTTCCATGAGGACTGAGCACTAACATCTGTCTCATAACATGTATGTAACTTATAAAAGGTAATTTATGAAAAGGACTCGAGTGGCGTATTAATAGGCGTGCACACACATGCTCTGTGCTTGCCTTGCTGTGGGAGATGTGGTGTGTGTGTGTCATGTTGGTGTTCTGAGTGCATGTATTGTGGGTGTGAGTGTGGCACATAGCATGACATGTGTGTTGTGGGGAAGAATACACATTTGGCAGCTCATCTGCTTACATAAAGGTAAGGGTTGGTATGTGTGTGGTATATGTTGTAGTATATGAAACAGTATACAAGCATGTTTGTGGGTGAGCGATATGTGAGTGTGTATGTGTATGTGTGTATGTAGATCAGTATGGCTGTGGTATGTTAGTGTTGTGTGTGATGTCTATATATGTGTTCACATGTCGTGTGTGGTTTATGTATAATGTGGGTGGGTCGTGTGCAATAAGGGTGTTCACATGTGTGGGTGCCTGTAACAGACAACACATGTCCATGTGAATAAATGTGCATGTGTGGTATTGTGATTGTGGTGTCTGTGTGTTATGTGTTGTGATATGTGAGCTCCCTGTATGTTGTCTCATGTGTGTAGTATGGGGTGACCTGTGTGTCACATCATCTGTAGCTCCAGCAGGATCTTCAGTTAGACTGAAGCCTATAGCCATGTGGAATCTGTGACTGCAGGGCCTTCCTGTTGGAGCTGTAGAGACAGGACTGGGCAGGGAGCAGGGAACGCCCCTATTGTCTCCGCCCACAGCTGAGGGTGAGAGACACTGAGCCAGGCACTCCCTGAAGCTGAGACAGCAAATGTCCTTTGTCAGGACGACAAAGTCTCCCTGGGTTCCCCTCCATCAGGTCAGCATGGCCACTGCGAGTCAGAAGACAAGTCAGCCAGGAGAAGCCTGTGACAGCTCTGATTGACAGCTCTGAGAGTCTGAATCAAGACTTCTTACTCCAGAGACAGCATCCCTTCCTAGAAAGGCTCTTGTGTAGTTGCACACCTCGTGGAATTGTGGAGGAAAGACTCTGGCTTTCCTTTCCTTTCTTTTCTTTTCTTTTTCTCCCCCCCCAGTGAATAGACACACCTTTTCCTACTGAAAAAAAAACGATAGCAGTTTCAATCTGGTGATAATTGCACTCATAATTTTTTTTTTTTGCTCTTAAAATCAGCCATTTCTATGGCAAACTCATCTCACCACGAGAACTGGGAAGACGTCATTCCTGAGATAGAAGGATGGACTGCAAATCTGTCTGCCACGCTTCCATTTCCTTTCCTTTTAGAGATAACACAGCCACAGCCCTGATCATAACGGCAATATCTCCCTCAAAGTACGAGGGTGGGGTGAGGGTGGAGCTGAGTAAATTAGGACTCTCGTTCCCATCCCTGTTTGTTTAACTGTTTTTCCTCTCCCCAGCGCGAGGACAGAATCTGGGTCTTTGCACAGGACAGGCTAGGCCTATCCCACTTTCACTTGCTATGAAAGAGTGGGAAGGACGTGTGTGGAAGGCGGGGTGAGAAGGCCAGCTGTTTCCTAGCCCTGCTCTTCACCCCAGAGAGTCCCTCACACTTCTCATCCCCGTTTTTCCCAAGAGCAGATGGCAGCGGTGCTAAAATCCTCATGGAAGCTTAGGGAAGCCAGTGTCCAAACGCAAGGCAACCTACCTACAAAGCTCTGGCTGTTTTGTGTCCCACACAACCCAATTACTTGTGATTCTGACTTTAAAGCACACAAATGAAGAAAAGGATACAGATAGAGCCAACCTAGCCATCTGTCTCCAGGCAATGGGATGTGAGGGCCCCTCTGGTGGCCTCAGAGTCCCGCCCAGAAGATATCTCCAGATAAGCCCAAATTTGCATCTGTCCTTGTAGCTTCCAGATAAGAGCTACTGTTTCCAGATATCTCCATATTGCTGCACTAGCCCAGCCTCTGCAGACATGCTAATGCTCACCCAGAGGAACCTTCCTGCCTCGGGAAGTGTGGGAACCAGGAGACATGACTCACCGAGCCAATTAAAGTGGGAAATTCGCATTACGGATCTGCCTGCTTGTTTCAATTAGGAGCAAAAGCGCCCCCCCCTTTCCTTCCTAAGCAGAGAGGAACGGGGAACGTGAGGAGGAGGGTCTGGACTCCTTCTAGGGGGAATTTAAGAGCACACAACTAGAGTCAGAAGCCTCATGCTGCCCAGAGATGGTGGAGGTCAGAGAGGCACAGAAATGTTTGAAGAATGCCCGTCAGGAGAAGATAAATGCTTCCTGTTCTCTGGGCTCGCTCCCTCTTTAACTCTCCTTCCCATCTCTGTGAGACCCTGCAGCAGCCCCTTGCAGCTGTGACCTCTCTCAACTGCCAGCCTCAGATGACTGACACTTCATCAATTTTGCCTGAACTGCATTTGCAAGCCCGTCTCCTGGGAGGGTTGGCCAAGTGCACCAGGCACGGGGGCATTACCCTACCAAAGCCAAATTGCAGTAGAGTGAGGGGGCTTTTCCCACCTTCTCCCCGTGGCCTGGGCGACCAGCCTAGGGGCCTGCAGGCCAAAGGGAAATGAAGGACCTCTGATTATTCCTTGTAAATTTTTCATGAGGACATCTGCCCTGCTCCCCTCCCTCTGAGTATCCCTCTATCTCTCTCCCCTCCTCCCTCTCTGTCCCCCCTTTTCTCCTTACTTACTCTCTCCCCCTCCTCTCTCCCTCCCTCATCTCTCTTCTCTCTCTCCTCCTTCCTCCCCCTCCTGCCTCCTGCTCTCCACTCCTCCTCCCCCTTTCCTCTCTCCTCCCCCTTTTCCTCCCTCTTCTCCCTCCTTCCTTGTGTTCAGATCCCTGACAACTCATAAAAAACGAGAGCCGTTGGGCCTCAGCTGCCATTAGCCAAGACTTGCCTGGTGTGAGTGGGTACCCCAGGCTGAGAGGCTGCCGGGCAGCAGGGAGGGGTCCTGGAAACAAAAGACCAGGCAGAAAGGAGGTTATAGGCAGGTGAGCAATAAAGCCCTTACCCTACCTAGGACTGGTTCTGCAGACCCAGGGCTCTGTGCAGGAGATGGAGATCAGTTCCAGGGCCCAGGCTTCCCCTAATTAACACCCCCTCCCTCCCTGGTTCCTAGAGGTGGTGGGCATCATGGAGCTGCCGGCTCCCTAATCGAGTACACAGTCCAAACGAAAGCTGAGAAAGATTGGACTCTGTATATATACATAGGGAGTTGAATGCTTCTTAAATAGTAAAATGTAAAGAAAGGGTAGTGGGGATAGGTCTCAAAATCCTGCCTCCATACAGTTCAAACCAAGGACCCATAACTCTATCTCGTTAATGCGCCCAATCGTTCAGATGTCCTTTTTGTGTCCCCTTTGAAGTGACATGTGCTTCAATTCAATTTTAATCTTCTAAGTAACATGCGCAAGTGAAGTCGCTACCCTTCTTGGCTGTTTTCTAAGGCAGTTTGGTCCACAACAAATCAAGCTTTCAGTCCGGAGTCCAGGAACGATCTCAGGCCGGGGAGATGCGCAGAAGAACTGCGCAGAAGGGGTACATTTATTAAGAAACCCTTCACTGTACACACCTTCCCTACCTTTGTGTGGGTCCTGGCCCTGGTCCTTGGGGACCCGCCGTGGCGGCACTCCGTGGAACAACAGTGCCACCCAATGGTCAGTATTGGCAAGTGGCGGCCCCTTCCCTCTGCTGTATCCGTAGGCCCGAATGTCACATCTTTAAGCGGTTTTCTACATGAAAGGAAGCCTGCAACTGATTCAAAGGCACCTTACTTTGGAAATCTGAGCATACCTACCCATAAAAGGCAGCATACAGAGAACGCTGAGGAATGCTTTTGTTATGTTGGGGGGTCCACCCCCAAAGGAAAAATAAAATTAAATATACTTACTTAATTTATTAATCAATTCAAATATATGTGTGCATAAATGAGTGTGTGTGTGTGTGTGTGTGTGTGTGTATGACTATACAGTGACGATCTCACTGTCTAGTCAAAACACCTAAACTACTTGGTTTTGGTCATGGTGTTCCATCACAGCAACATTAACTCAAACTAAGACAGAAGTTGGTACTGCCAGCAGACCTGATCAAGTTGTTTTGTGGTGAATTATGGATGGACTTTGGAACTTTGGCTTAGAAGAATCATTCAATGTTCGAAGCTTGATGAGCTGATCTTTGGGAGCTTGGAATAGAAGGATGTTGAGAGCAGTGTCCAGCTTTTGAAGTTCCAGAGGGAAGTCTTTGAGAGTCATTTAAAGACTCTATCAAGGGCGTTTGCTATTTTGTGTTGAGAATCAGTGGTTCTGGTTAGCTGGGGCTGATTAACAAAGACCAGAACCACTCAAGGAAAACCTTGTTTTTGCTGGGACAATTGATGCTGGTCAGCCAGAGATAAGAAATTAGCAATGATAAACAAGAGACCAACACCTCTAAGGTAAATTCTGGGAGGTGTTTCGTGAGAGTCAGCACACAAAAGCTGTGCTCCAGAGGCTGCCAAGGCTGTTCCTCACACAGGCAGCTGAACTTGATGATGTAAGAGTCACCCAGGTGGTGCCGGTTTCAAAGGCCTGAAGGGTTCATGAAAAGCAACTCAGGCTTGGCATTGTGAGCAGCCAGGAAGGCTACTGGTGAAGCTGCAACCTTAATAGCAGTGGAAACCCCGAGGGTCGTGGAGAGAATTGGAAGTGTGGCACCGTGAAGAGAGAGAGTCCAAGAGAGACTACTGGTGAAAGTGCAGCCCAGTTGCAGCAGACGCCCCAGCTTTCTGGCGATGCCAATACCATGGTATGACTATCAAGAACAGCAGCAGTGGTGGAGTGGAGGCTGCTAGAGCCTGGAAGACAAGCTGTGTGAGCTGCAGAAGGCAGAGCTGGAGAAGGGACCCAAGCCCTTTGGAGGAGCCAAGAAATGCATGAGTAATGCCCAGATATTGGAAACTGGGTTATTTACACTGTTGGGTTTGTTTGCTTTGATCTTATTGTGACTGTGCCCTGGCTCTTCCCTCTTGAAGTAAGAAAGTATTTAACTTATTTCTTATTTTATATGGGTCCACACTTGAAAGACGTTAGATTTCAAAAGGCTTTGGAGTTTGAAGAGATGCTGAGTTTTTATGTGTTTGAATTTATAAAGGCTATGGGACATTTAAGCTTATAAGATGTTTTATATTGTGATATCTTTATGAATGTGTGATCTTGGAATGAACAAGAAAGGAAAGGTTGTGTCTTAACAGTGATGTATTTGTGTGTCAAGTTTTCAAGGGGTCAGTTGTGCTGGCTAGCTTTCTGTCATGTTGACACAACTACACTCATGGAAGAGGACTGAGCCTCAATTTAGAAAATGTCTCCATAAAATCAGCTGTAAGCAAGCCTATAGGAGATTTTCTCAATTAGTGATTGATGGGGGATAGCCCAGTCAACTGTAGGTGGTGTTATCCCTAGGCTGTGGTGCTCAGAACAGGGCAGGCACACACTACTTAGGGATAGATAGCTGACCCTTATCAGGGAAGTCACTGAAGACAGAGACAAGACAGGGTGAGATAAGCCTGGAAAGTGAGCCTACCCTTCTGCTATAACCTAGTTATCACTACTACTCTTATATGAAGAGCTAGCCCTAGACTCTGAGACCCACTGAGTAACAGAGACAGCCACACCAGGAAGGGTGTGGAGTCACCCTATTGCAAATGCTCTCCATACCCCCAAATGACACAGCTGTGCTGCAGGGAGAGGAAAATGCAGTCTCCAAGCTCAGGCCCTGTAAAGCTCTGGGCAAACTCGTGTGACCTCTACAGATGGCATTAGGCTAGGGTAGAAGGGAAGGTTGCAAATGCTTCAGGAAGTTGCCTGGGTATTGCTTGTCTATAAAGAAGATGCAGTAGCATTTGTTTCTACAAATGCATGGGGAAGAATTTGCACAGGAAGATTTAAACAACATGGTATCATACTGTTTTCTCCCCTCAACACACACAGACACAGACTCTGCATGTATCCTGGACCTGGTCAGCACCTTATGACCCTCTCCCAGGAACTTATGAGTTTTCAGTGTGTGCCCTCGGGTCATTCTTACTTGCTAGAAGCTCTCTGAAGCTCTTCTGATTGTAGTAGATCATTTAGAGTTTGAGGCAATAACATCTTTTTTGTTTTCTGATTATGTGTTTATTTAGTAGAACAAGCTGGCTGGTACACACCTTTGCTCCAAGCATGAACTCAAGGTCACCCTGCAATCCCCAGAGTGAAACTATGTTGCAAGAAAACAAACGAAATTGTTTAATAGAGCATTCAGACTATCTTCTTTTGTTTATATGCTGCTATGTATCTTTTCCTAGGGAAATCTCCTAGAAAATATCTGCTAGCCTTAGATAGGACACTGGTGACAATGGTTCCCCCCAAGGTTAGCTTAGTGGAAGAATGAGTTTATTTGGGTTACTGGCAGTGCATGGGTGATCCAAAGGCAGATACACTAGGCAGGTGACCCAAAGGCAGGGGAGGGAGCCCAGCTTAGCTGACTGCTCTTGAGAACTGCATCCATACAACTCCCTACCCACCATACAGCTCCACCATAGAGTATCATGTCTCCTTCCTCAACTACAAGATCTGTCTTAGTCCCTTCTTCTTCTTCTTCTTCTTCTTCTTCTTCTTCTTCTTCTTCTTCTTCTTCTTCTTCTTCTTCTTCTTCTTCTTCTTCTTCTTCTCCTTCTTCCTGCTTCTCCTCCTCCTCCTTCTTAAAATTCAGCCATTGGATTTTCTCTTTACTCTGCATCAGTTATTCTTCAAAGCAAATGTTTATAATGGTGGCATTGTTGAAGTTCTGTGAGAGGTCCCAAGACACTCTCCTTATTTTACATGTCACACCAATGAATGCGCCTTAGGTTACTATCCACACAGGTCCATATTTTTCCTGTAATTTCGAATGCCTTGGCTGGTGACATCTGCTGGTAGCTTGTGTCCTTCCCATACCTCCTCCCAGAATCACCTGCTTTGAGTAAACATCGCCCCATAACGTATTCCAGTTTGACAACCCTTCTAAACACCATGTAATATGATAAGCAGCAAACATCTGCACACTGTGAAGCATTTTCATATTTATTTCTCGGAGTCTTTAAAATCTCACAACATTTTATAGGATGTTGTGCTAGGAATAAAGTGAGGAACGAATGAGTCATCCTTGCCTGGGGCCTTTGTTGCTGGTACTGGTGGGTTTTTTGTTTAGAGACAGGGTCTCATGTAGCTGAGGCTAGCCCCAAGCTGAACTTCAGATCCTCTGCCTCCATTGTACTAGGATTAGATTTGCCATGTGCATTTTTCACTGTGCTAGAGATGGAATCCAGAGCTTCATGCAGGCTAGATAAACACTGGACAAGGGGCTGAGCTACATCTCCATCCCCAGTGCTGGTATTGCTGCCTGGACACAGCTTCTCTAACTGTGCCATCAACGTTATCCTCCCCAAATAATACTTTGTTAACTAAATTACTAGTTCATGGTGGAACCTCTTTCTGATGCACCTTTGTTACTTGTTGTTATCATTTATTTTTGTTTTATGTGTGTGTGTGTGTGTGTGTGTGTGTGTCTGTGTGTGTGTGTACGTTTTACACTTTTGCAGGCATTGGGGTGTGTTTTACGTGTGTATGTATATTTTACACTTGTGCATGCATTGGGGGTCTCCAAATGGGCTAGAGGAGGGAGTCAGATCCCTGGAGTTGGAGTGCAGGTAGCTGTGAGTCATCTGATGTAGGTACTGAAAACAGAATTGGGATCTTCCTCTTCAAGAGTGGGGGTGCTCTTAACCACTGAGCCATCTCTCCAGCTCCACAGCTTCCTTTACTAGATCACCAGGATGGTGTTTGTGTATTTCTGGACACAAACTACCTTAGCTTGTAGTATAAGAGTAGATGTGTGAGAAATGTAGATGCTCTGCTCCCCCCACCCCATGCAGTTTGCAGAAAGCCCTGGGAGCGGCTCATCTGTTCACATGCTGGCTTCTTGCAGTCTTTGATTACACTTTTTTTTCATCTTCTAAGATGTCTGCAGACAAAGGACACGGTCTCACGTGTGTCATGTTGCTGTATCTGTGCTGTAACCACCAATCTCATTAAAGTAAGAAGAAAAAATTGAGTTAATATATGATCTTTTTATTGGTCTCTTTTTTAACGAAAAGGCTAAGGTAAAACTCGACCATGGAGCTTTTGTTTAACTTGAAAGAGGTTCTGCCTTCAGTCCCCAGTATCACACAGATAACAAATGTCTTTTGGTAAAATGGTCTTGTAAAGAGCACTCATTGGATTTGGTAGAGTTTGGCAAAATATAGGATTCAATATTGTAAAGCCTTGGCACAGCAAAACCAGCTCATCACACTTGGAATTAGGGTTCAATATTTGAACTTTGAGATAGCACACCATTCAAATCGCAACACTACACACACACACACACACACACACACACACACACACACACACACACACCTTCTCATTGCTCACTCTCACCACCACTCCCTGAAGGGAAACTCAAGCCTTCCTCCAGGTTAAGTAACATATTTTCTGTAGTGTTTGCTCATTCGGCACTTAGCGGGTGCCACCGTGTGCTGTTTTGATTAGGCTGCTATTTCTATGCCACTGGGGAGGATTCAGACTATTGTGATTTTGAGCTTCACTCTCCCCGTGTACCCTGAGGTTCCTGCCCGGAGTTCATGGTGGGTGTGCTGCTGTGTAAGAACTGACTGTACCCTTCCACCCTCCTCTCCCCTGTCTCTCCCATTCACCCGCAGCTAAAAGCATCTTTCGCTTCTTCCAGTGCCTAACACAGACACGGGGAGCCAGGAGAGGATTATTAGAGAGAGTGGCATCCAAGCTGAGAACGGAAAGACAGAAAGGAAGCTGGCCCTGCTCCAGGAAAGCGGAGAATCTGTCCCTGCTTGCTCAGGTGCTTTTAAAGGTCTCATTTCAACCCGTCATTTTTCCACCGGTTCATGAGCAAGACATTGGGAAGTGAAGGCAGGGTTTAAATGAGTCCACAAGGCCCAAGATAAATGATTAATGGGTATTTATTAGGGAAACACTTACACAATTAATAGTAAATAACCACCACGGTATGATGCAGTCTCTGTCCTTCCAGAGTTCCAGCTACCCCCCCCAAGATAGCGAGCCAACCCCTCCTCTTCCTTATAAGGGGTCACGTCTGCATCTGCACACCTAAAGTCACGCCCCTAGGATGCAGCCACGACTGCAAGTCCACTGGTGAAACAAGATGCCACTACAGAGAACTGCATTTTGTACTCAGAGTTCAAACAGCCTGAGCCGTGCAGGACCCCCACAGGCGGTCAGAGACTTTTGTGGCTATTGTGACATCCTCACTGGTCACTGCTCTCCTTCTGCATGTTGCCTATCCTGTTCTTAGTCCCTAGGAAGAATTCACACAAAAGTCACAAATTGTCACCTTCTGTCAGGTAAGAACCATCTGCCAGATAATCCAGACAAGATGAAAGACCTCTGGACCACTAGACATACCCTCCCAACCTCCTCCCATCTGTGAGCAGCTGGTGCTCGACTGGGCACATTTATCCATCACCACACAAGGGTGGACTCGACTCTCCAGAGGCAGGCATCTGGTGGCTCCACAGACAGCAGCCCTGCTGCTGATTCTTACTGCCAGTACTCGTTTGGTGACCACCGTCAGTGGTTGTTCTAGTTGGAGGCAGGCACCCCACCTCCCATCCCCCCCACCCCTGCAACGGATCACCAAAAGGGAGGCAAGGAGGCAGTAACACCTAGAAACAGCTGCTTCCAGCACCTGCCATGGCAGCCTCTCCCAGCATCCGCGTTTCCCCTCCACTGAAGCAGATGTTGAGTCTGGCTGCTGGCCAGTCTGGCATCACCTCTCATGGCAGCAGGCACTGGCTGGGGTGCTTAGGGAGGTTAGACCCACTCTTAATTTCCAATTCTTCGCACATTGACAGAGTAGAATGGAACAGGAGCTCCGGCACGGCAGTGTAAGGACCGTGACAAGGTGCAGAGAATGTACTCGAATGACAGGCACGTCTACATTCCATCACCTGCACGTGCGCACCCTCCCTCCCTCCTCTGATGACAGTTCACGGGGAAGTTCCAGCTCATTGACTCACTCCAGCACAGCTACTTCAGTAATCACTTATAGAACTTAGAATCTGAGGCTGTTGGAGGACGCATATTAGGGTAGCATGTACACACAAACACAAATACTCAATATACACATGTACATATATATATAGCATACAAAATATGCATGCATAAGCAACACACATATACATAATATTCAGACATAGACAAGCAATATACACAGACACATTTAAATGAATACAGAACACACACATAATGTACCACACACATAGCTACTCCACACAGACACCTATACCGTACATATACAATGCACACTTACACAGAGCATACATATACATAGTACACATACCACACACACACAGACACACACACACACCTCATCTAACAGAGTCCTGGCCCAGCGCTGTTCTCTACGAAGTGGGATCATGGGACCAAGGATAATCATGCTGCCCTGCCCACCTCTGCCAGGAAGGCCAGTCTCAAATGTACCATGTAGAGCTTGGCCTGCATCTTGCCTGTAGGTATCCAAGAGCACAGAACATGACTCTTGAATGGTAGGGCTGCAGTTGTAGCTAAGTTCCTACCTGTGTGCCTAGCACACAGCAGCCACCTAGGTCATTTAAGAGGGGAGACTGAGAGGAGACACAGAAGCACCTCACTGGTGTCTCCCTCTCCTTGTGCCATCTCTGTGTGCATCTAGCGTTCACGGGAAGGGGGGATGCTGGTTGTGGCACCATGCCAGCCCCTCTCCCAAGTGCAGCCGCAGCATCTTGGAAGCCAGGAGATGGGTATAACCTGGCAGGTGTTCCCCACTCCCTAAAGGGGTGAACTTGATCATGGTTATTGGCAACACATTTCAGAATACTCCCAGGAAGAAAGCAGCTTTTCCTGGGACACTCTCAGGCTTTCTCAAACTAGTGTCATGAGTGGAGTCTGGTTCACACACATCACACAGTCAGATCACCCACAGTCTGTATCTGGGGACCACTGTCAAATTCCAAGATGACCTCTGTGTAAATGGTGCTCAAGACAGGCCATGCTCTGTGGCTTTTCCCCCGAGAAGATGTAAAGGAACGTTATTCATCCCAGACAGACAGTGAACCAAGACCAAAGAAAGTCCATCTTAGTGAACCAATGGATTTATGGAGGTTTCTTACAGGAGCATGGGTAAACCAAAGGCAATTAACAGAACCCCCAAATTCTCTACATGACTCATGGGTACCTACACCACTGATGAGTCACAACCCAGTCAGTCTTGGCAGGAAAGGGCTTGTTGAGGATACCAGACTCCATGGGTCTCATGTGTCTCCTTGACCCTCCTGATGCTCTTCACCGGGAAGGATGAATATGTCTGACCTTAGGAGCATCCCCTGTGGGTAGCAGCAATGGCAGCATCCTGAAAACTGAGGCAGGAGGATTCTTTCTTTGTTTCTTATCTCTTATAACATGTGTTGAGGTCCCAAAGTTTGCATTCTGGTCTTTGGGTTCAAGATGGTTCCTTGGTTGACAGCAGTGTGGCATCTTTGGTTGTACAACAGGTAATTCAACTTGTACCTAAAATACATATGTGCATATGTGTGCACACACACACACACACACACACACACACACGTCTCTCCACTCCACCCAGACACTAGCAGAACATGTTCTCATGTTCTCAAAGCTCTTCAAGTTAGCCTCCTGGGCCAGTAGCTCAGCCCACTCCCCATTAACTCCCCATGACAGAAGGAATTAGTAACCTCCTTTGGCTATTGCATTCCAGGGTCAGGTTTTTTTTTTTAATGGAAGTCCATTTTCCTCTGACCCTAATTTTATACACTCCATAGAGCACAACCCGCGCTTTTCCATTTAGGAAAGAAAACAAAACAATGTGTGCTATTTTCCTCACCCCAGAAGAAGGAATCCCCATGGAGTTGGACGCTTTGCAAACATCATTCAGTGGTTGTCAACTTCTTAGAGAGAAAACCCCACTGTAAGTCATTCTAATGAAAGGAGATCTCCTTGGGAGGCAGGTGGCTTTTAGAGAACATTTAGCTTCTGGGTTTTCCTGACCCACCAGGCCCTGCCACTCACAGAGATTCGTCAAGTCTGAAGGAAAGGAAGGGGCATGGAGCCAAGGGTCTTCCCTCTCTTAATTTGTGACCGTGAGCGGTCACTTTCTGCAGGACTTTGAGCATCTCCCTCATCAACAAGAGCAGAAGAAAAGCTCTCATCAGTTAAGTGCTTGCCATGCAAGCATGCTATACTGAACTTGACCCTCGGAACCCATGTAAAAAGCCTGTGATGGCAGTGCCTGCTTTTAATCCCAGTACTGGGATGGTGGGGAGAGGAGAGACAGGGGTCTCCCTGGCCAACCAATCCAGTCTAACTGGCAAACTGCAGGCCCCAGTGGAAGATCCTTCTCAAAAACAGAAAGACAATGACAACGGAGGAGGGACACCCAGGGTTGTCCTCTGGCCTCCATATACATGCACACCCATCTCAAGACACAAAATGAAAAGTCCCCACATGGACACACTGGGAGATGTTGCCCTATAAATTATGAACAAGGGGGACAGACACAGAGCAGTCATAAACTATCTTTTTGAATGAATAGTTAAGTGAACAAAGGGGAGATACATTGTTAAAT